>NC_140629.1:8303888-8903888 GCF_057382275.1 Copadichromis virginalis
TTCGGCCATAATGGAATAAACAAAAACAACAAGATTCAATAGATGACACTAGTAATTGCACTTACTGTCGCTAGCCTAGCATTAGCTTACCGGCATTGTAGGATGCGCGATCGCGGCTCCGCATGTACATTAATTGTGACAAAACAAAACAAACAAATAACTCACCGTTGAGTCGAGTGTGAGGTAGTGTAAAGATGAATGAATCGGCCGGGTTATTGCACGCTGTCAACTGGCCTGTAGTGCAAAATTTGTCGTGATCTGACAAGTACGCCAACCACAGGGACAACAGCAGCCAGAGGAGCAGGGACATGCAGCTGATTGACCCGGAACTTATACAGGATTCATTCCCGCCACAATAAAGGGACTGGCGGAAGTGGGGTCAGAAGTTACCGTGGTTACACATGCACAGGTGTCATCTTGATAGTGTCATCTGTCATCACTTTATAATGAAATGTTCTTAAATGACTGTACCCAAAACTACTCTTGCTTCCTCTGACGTGAGGAGAGGAATGAAGGATGATCAAGGAGTCAAGGGGGATTGTCACAATATGAGACTGAAAGCACCGCAGTTGTTTGTGTGATCACTGCTGATAAACAATGGCACACTGAACTTGTAACTCTGCCAGGCTGCAGTCCTAACTTTCAGGATTAAAATAATACAAAGTATCTGAATTCTAAAAACTTTCTCAGAATTATGCCAGATTAAGTCAAATGTGTTTGCTTCCTGGGAATTCAGCTTATAAAAGTGTATTAAATATTCACTTACCATGTCTGCCATGTTCGTGCTGTGCCTGTTGTCAGTTTGTCACAGATCTGCAGCATTTCAAGGTGTCGTAATGGAAATCTCGATCGTCTGGAAAAACATTGTGACAATACAGTGATGCCACCCTGCACCAAAGGAAACACATGTAACCAAGGTAACCTCTGACCCCACAGTTTAAGACAAGGATCTCCTACACAGCTATGAAATGATAAACTCCCATTCATTTCTCTGAACAGATTTTTTTCCCTTTGCTCTTTACTTGTCTCATTAGACATGTGACTTCAAAAATGCTTATCAACTACAGCCGGGTATGTGGCAGGTAATGTGGCATACTGCAAGCGCCTTTGTCGGGAAACCATGATGGAAGATATTCTATAATAAGGAAATAAAGAATTTAATTAGACATGCCAGGGCAAAGGCGTGTCCCATTTAGTGGAGGAGTCAGTAAATGGATGACCTCGACCTTGTGAAATCTGCTTTATGTCCATTAAACACAATCTTGCTATTTTGTTTTCAGTTTAAAGACATTTTCTGTGATAGATACAGTATTTTGTTTCCACTATATTGAAGGATAGTAAGTAAGTTTACAGTAAGTTTGGGCTGGAATTCACTTCTCATGGCATAAGGCTCATAGACTCAGAGCATTACAATATAAAGCGCTTTATATTGTAAGGTACACCCTACAATAATACAATTTAGTTACTAATTAACCTATCACTAATAACTATATGTCTTGGGACACTGGGAGGAACTCATGCAAACTCCAAACAGAAAGATGCTAGGCTGATGGTCGAATTGAACTCAGGATCTTCTTGCTGTGAGGCAACAGTGCTAACCGCTGTGCTACCGTGTGCGTTTTCCTCACTAATTAAATTGTGTACACACTACTGAGCAGAATAGGATAGAATGAACTGAGGAGAAACAGGAGCTTAGATCACAATCTGTCTCCATCTTGTGGCAAAACTGTGATCACAGAAGAAGACATGACAACAGAGCAGAAGAAAAATACAATTTATTCTCTATCAGACCGTCAAAACCATTAAATACCGTAAGTCATCAGAATAAGACCCTCAAGAGCTTTAAATTACAAGAGTTACACACAGTAGAAAAAATCCTTAAACACAGCAACAGACTCACTGAAGATGTCTTACAGAAACAAGAGTGTGGTTTATAGGCATCAAGAGATGAGACCAAAAAGGGGAAAAAAGTATTTTTTCCAACAGGGATTTTGTTACCTCATCATGAAACTTTAGGGTTGTATACAGAATCAGTTACAATTTATTTATACAGAAATTACATTCAGATTTTATTCATTCACTTCTGATTAAATAAGAAAAAAGTAACATTAATAGCCTCTACAGAAGAGGCACTTATGGAGAGGTCTGCTAAAGTCTACAAATATACACATCAGTGAGAATATGACGACTCTATACAGCTCACACCAGAAGCCCTTTGACCTCTTTGAAACTAAACTGGTATTGTAACATCCACTGTGGCTGACACGGGCCAGAGGGGGAGTGTTGTAGAGGTGGTTGACATTGCAATTCCCCTCCAAAGGCTGTGAGTTTCTGCACTGCATACCTGCAGGTGGCTAGTCAGCTGTAGGCTATCAGTTAAACTTTACGGTCCGAATAGGAGTTCGATGCAAATTTAAAACTACACCCCTTGTTTCAGTGGTGTAGTAACCGACTGCTCATTTAATGTCAACACACTTGATGGCTTTACTGTAATCTTTTCATTGCTTACTTCATAAACACCATTTAGAGAGTATTCAAAGTATATTAATTCAATAAACCGTTCTTATGTAGGTTGTCTTGACTGTAACAAAACTGGAAGCATTTTGACTGAAATACACCAATCAGCCACAACAAACTTCTGACAGGTAACGTTAATAACATTTGTTGCTGATAACGAATGGCTCCAGAACATATGGAAGAGCTCCTGGTGTTCACCTGGCCTCCTCGTACCCCAGATCCAAATCTGATTTGTCTTCAGTGGGATGAACCAAAAAAAATAAAAAGCCAAATCACAGAGGGTCAAAAGTACCCAAAATATCCACTTCTAATGTTCCACTGTCATTTTAAACAGGACACCAGCAGAGGTCCAGTTACCTGATGGGCCAGAGTGGTTTTGGAAGCTTATGTAATATCGCCCAGAAGCCAGACAGATGTCAAAATCAACTCCATAATTCATCCTCCCATTAAATATACTGTGACCTAAAACTGTTAACTCTGTGGTAATTTTCTAGTGTCAAAAAGGATCCAGATATTACCCATTTTATTACCTGACACAGTCGATCCAAATCATACTCTGCGTTATACACGCTGTCTTTTGTAAAGGTGCACCAGTGACAACATCTAAGACAAACCTAACATAAAATATGAGACTGGAATAATCCAGCTTGATTCTTTTCAACTACAAAAATTTGAGAGACTCGCTCTTTGCTGGGATGAAATAAATGCTTATGGTGAATCCGTTTAACAAAGAGGAGTAGACAGTGCTGCTATGAAACATCCTTTAAAAATACCGGTAGTGTTTTACTGCCATTGACCACTGATGTTCCACAGCGGTTTAGGATGTGTTAAAAAAAAGAAGAAAAAAAAAGAGAAGAAGAAGAAGCAGGTATTGTATGGGAAAGGCTTTCAAAAGCTTGTTCTGTCATTAAAGTCCCTTAAACCAAAGAATAAAATATTGGAATTCCTAAAAGTTCAACATAGAAACTGTGTAGTATTAACGGTTTCACCATATAGCAGTGATTTGCTCAAGCTTACATGTATGTAATATGTATGTAATATGTATGTAATATATATATATTTTATTTTTTTCCCTCGATATTGTGCAATAGGAATATGCTTATGATTTTATTCTGACTATACATTTTTTAAATTTCTGTCTGTTTAGGGCTTCTTGGTGGGAGTAACTATAGGAGCCACGGGGGAACTAGTAGGGATGACTCCTGTGGCCAGTAAGATGATAATGAGGACGATAATTAGGACTACCACAATTATGACCACAATCAACTTGACATTCTTCCACCAGTAGGAGTGAGCCACCTTGTGAGACGTCTGCTTGAAGTGCTGAGCCTACAAAAGGAAAAAGACAGGAGAATCAATAAAATTATGTAATCAGTTCTATTGATATAACTCTGTTTAGTCTTGAGTTGTTAATATTTTGCTAGAAAAATGCCAAAGAGGTACAGTGATTTATTAAATTTGTGCAAACATAAAAGGAATTTGTTTTTTCAGAGTCAACAATTGATACCACCGCTTTTATTCTTCAACACAGTCTGGAGTCTCTTAGGCAGCTTTGCTTAAGTGGTCTTCAGGAATAGTTCTTAGGCTTCTTGAAAGACATTCGAACTCTTCTTTGGATGTTTCTGCCTTTTGTCTTCTGACCGGATGATCCCGCACTGCTTCAGCGATGTTCCAGTCTGGGCTCTGTGGAGACCAATCCACGACTGATGGTGTTCGTTCTGTGTGTTTTTCTACAAATCAGATGCTTTCCAGACAATATTGCATAGTGGATCTAAAGCCAACAGTAATCTTCTGTGTTCATATTTCCATCAGCATCAATGACTGAAATGCAGGGCCAAACATTGACAGAGCCTTCATTGTTTTTTTTTTTACAGATGTGTGCAGACACTCACTGTTGTACCTCTGTCCTGTCCTCCTCTGTAAAAGCTGATGAGCACTTAAACCAAAACATTTGAATTCATCACTTCATAAGAGCTATTGCCACTGATTTTCAGTGCAGCTCTGGTGCAATGTGGCATGCCTCAGCTTTTAATTCCCATTTCCCTTCCTTAAAAAAGGCTACTTGGCATCCACCCAGCCACTGAGACCATTTCTGATGAGGCTTAAGGGAAGAAGATGGATCAGCTAAACATAAGATAAGAACATAAACTAAGATGTCAAATCGTTGTATAGATGTATAGTTACAAGGAAAACATTTCTCTTTTTTTCTCCTCACCACAATAATAATAATAATAATAATAATAATAATAATAATAATAATAATAATTTTTCCTAATGTGTCCCTTATACTCCTCATTAGATGTCACAGTAACCATGTCCGTCTTTTACACATCTATGGCCTTAACATTAAGCCTGATTAGGAAATGAATGCTATTACTGTGTTTGAGATCTTGTTTTTCCATGAATGAAAATGGAAGGTGAGTGTGGTCAAATACAACTGTTTAAGCTCTAAGAAGTCTTTTCCTGCTGCAACCACAACCTCAAGAGTACAAACGGATAACAAAACAGACAAAAGAGTAATTAGCTTTACTGCTAGGGGACACTATAGTTGACCTCATTTGGTTTTATTTACATTTTACACAGTTGACTTTGTAAAATCCTTAAAGTTGAATAAGGGCATGAAAAAGGCCACACTTCACCTGTTCTGTTCTGTTATGTGGAGAACCTGACACCGCCCGAAGTGACTTGTTATTCTTGTTTAACTGAACAGTATCACTAAGATCACAGCTTACCAAGCTTTATTTACGAGTGTGCATGTATGGGAGTATTGTCCACATCTCAGCCTGCTTTTACACACAGCCAAGTGAAAGTTAAAACTCTCGTGATCACACTGACCCCTGCTTGCAGATCCTCTGTCTTGTCCATTAAGTCATCCAGCCTTTCTCCTCGTGCCAGGATCCGGTCCACATTCTGAGTCATGATGCTTTTCACGCCATCCACCTGATCCTTTAGAGCCTGCACCTTGTCCTTAGGCTCTGGCATTTCTTCTATCCCTCCACGCTCCTGGTGTAGAGAAGGGTCATTAAAGAAGAGTTAGCTGCAATCCATTTGCAGAACACACACACACACACACACACACACACACACACACACACACACACACACACACACACACACACACACACCCCCTACAAGCAGAGCAATTCAAAAAATAAAAAGTATCAGCTGGGTGAACAGTGAAGTCTGCTCATCAATCAAACATATGCTGAATGTAGCACTAGTTTGTTCTTTTGCTCCAAGTCATAGACATTAAATAGGTGCAATTTTGAGATGGAAACTATGATATATCCTCTGATACTGATGCTTAGTTTGTTAACGGAAAAAAAATGTTAACCTGGTTTAGCGTCAGTTTTAACAAAACCAAAACGTGTCCTTCAGGCCTGAAAACTATAGTGCTATCTCCTGTACTTATGCTTTGAGACCTCAAAAATGTCAGAGTGACTGTCAGAATATCAAAGGTTCTACTTCTTTTGCAAACCTGTCTCTGGAAAATCTCTAAAGACTCACAGAAGTCCACAGCTAAATTACAAAAATATCCCTTTATAAGTCTTTGATGAGGCCCGGCCTCTTCATGTTTTATTGGACATGAGTACCTCCATGACTGTGTCTGCAAGTGACAAAGCAGCATGTAATGTAAATATGTCCTTTTGACCCATTTGTAACCACAGTATTTATTTACAAGCCCTTGAGCTGCACCTTGTGGCTGTTAAATTATCACTTTTATACATCTGTGAAAGTCTGCTAAGAGCATGTGTGAATTCAAGAGAAACTTCAGCTGTTACCTCACATAGCTGTACATGTGATTTCAACACAGAAATGCTGTGTGCAGTTGGGTGTGTGTCAGTAAACATGCAGGGACCACTCTGTCCCATGAGTCAGCAACAGATTGTAACAAAACTGTCTCTAGGAAACGGGGCAGGTTCTCCTGCGTCATGTGTCTCTCGCCTCTCCTGTTACCCCACCCTCCTTTCTTTTTCTCCTTTTCCATTCATCCTTTTTCAGAAGAAGTTTCTGAAAAAACAAACAAACTCTGGAGTCATCTTTAATTTTCTTATTCTTGTTATATCTTCATTACATGTGTTAAATCTCTCTCATTCCTCTGTACCAGTGTTAGCACGTCAGTCATTCAGGCCCACTGAATGGCTGATGCCTATCAAGTATCAATAAACAGAAAGTAAAGTGTCCAAGGCAGCTGCAGAGGGCAGCTACATTAAGCATCTAATTCAAATATTTGATATGTTGTAAGCTGAGTGACTTCAGTCTCTCTTTATAAATTGACAGATAAGGGGTCTTGTAAATATGTGGTTGGTGCATGAGAAAAATGATCAAGGAAGTACACCTTAAAATGTTCCAACAGATATTTCCTGTTAAAATGTTTGACTGCAGCTGTAAATCCAAAACATGTATTCAAACACTCAATCCTTACTGCTCACACTGATGTAGGCAAATGGGAAACTGCCCTAATCTGTGAGGACACACAAAGAGATTTGAATACTACAGGAAGTAAGATTTTCCTACAGGCTAGAGGGAAACGTATTTTGATTTAAGTCGACAATGTTGAGTCATTACAGATATTTAAAGAACTGCCTGGACGTTCTTATCCTTTCAGCAGAATAAACAGCACTGCCAACAGATTATAATTAGTCCATTATGTGGCCTTTTTTGTTATTAGTTAACAAAAAAGCAAAAAAAAAAAAAAGTCTTCATAGAAGTCATTGCGACATGAAAGTAGGCAAAGAAAGAGGTTGGAAAGCGCGCACACGCACACACACACACACGCCTCTCTTGTGCCGACATTAAATAATGTTAAAACATGAGAGCAGTAAACCTAATTTAGCACAAATAAACGCCACTTTAGCTGCGCTACCTGTAAAAGTTTATTTTTCCCCTTTACTAATGAAATAATAATAATCATCATCATCATCATCATCATGTGTTGCCCAGTGGATAATATCTATTTTGTAAGGTAAGTTAGCATTAAACTGCTACTTGCTCCAGCAGAGCTTGGCTACAGGCGATTGGCTCCACCAACGACCTGTGAAACATTCTTGAAATACGTGAAAAACAACCGTTTTATCAGTTAGAAACATGTATTATAAATAGACAGTAGTACATGGAAACGTTTACTTGAAGTATGCGGCTTTATTTTTATGGAAAACAAACGCATCTCAACTTTACAAAAATCATTTCCAACACGTACTGAGCACCGTGTGTAATTAGGCCATTTTGTTAAGCTGCTTTACTTAGAACTTGCTCCCTCAAAAATGAAAAAGTTAGTGCGCTGACTTATTATTTTCAGCCGAGGTAGGTTTCAAGTTAAGTACAGGTTGATTTATGTGGAAGTACACCTGTTTGAGACTGTCGCTGAACTAAGTGGTGACGGCGGGGAGGCTTTCTGAACAACATAAACAAAGGTCGTTATCACCTACCGGATCAGTGTCCATCTTGCTGGAAAAAATGTCCTTTATCCGTAAACTGATGGATCTACTTTCTATAAAAGTTGACGATTTGATTTAAAACCCTTTAAAAAACAGTTTAAAGTCTCGAAGCAAATACGTTTCTCTCGGTTTTACTTCCTGGTGGTTTTCTTTCCTCCCTTAATTGCCTTCTTCCAACTGTTAAGTGAACTCAATCTCCGTTTCCGCCCTTTGGTTTCCAAAATAAAGCAACCTATCGTTTTCAGCTGAAGTGGTTGGGTAAACATTAGAGAAAAAAAAGATTATATAAAAAATATGATTCCTTTAATCTTTACACAGTAATATCGTCATTGTATTTTATATACTCGTATTCACATATTGATTTTCACTACCTGTAAAACAATTGTAATGATTTTTAAGCGAGTCAAACTTTCATTGTCGACCTCCGTGCTTTTATTTTGCAGGTGCATACGTTTACTTCCTTTGTTGTCTCCAAAAACACCTGTAGGCGGCAGTCCCTCTTCTATTGTTAAAGAAGGCGTCATACCAAGATGTACCCATGATATGTTAGCGGTGAAACCCTTAGCGATGAACCTTTTGTAACTTTGTGTTCAGGATGGCTGAAAAACTTGCTTTCTAACTTAACATAACTGTAAAGTAACACAATGCATTTCTGATAGTACAGGAGGATGTAGTTGTTTATGTTTTTTTTGTTAATATTTCAAGGGGACAACAGTGACACTGGAGAGCAGCACTTAGATTAGCAGCAGTGGCCTCAGCTCAGTTACTCCTCCCTCTCCTGGTGTCACAAATTTCACCCAGCCAGCAGCTTGACTCCTGACAAACCGGTTTCTTTGTCTGGTGAAACTGGTGACGAAGATTGAATACTGGTCATTGCATGCCCTTATGTCATGACTGCTGCAAGCTGCTTTGAATCAGAAGCAGCTAAAAATAATCAAAGGCATTACGACAATTTGGGAAAACTGTTTGAAAACCATTGTTTAAGTGTGCTGAAATACTGCCACAGAACAAGAAAATGTGGGGTAACATGTTTTGGATTTAATTTCTCCATCAGATTTGAGAAAAAAAAGCTTTTATTTCTGTTCACAATGTACATTTTTTGTGTGCTGTTGAGTAATTAGCTACACACAGGATATGCATCAATTGCACAAACTAAAAGGAGAAACAAACATACTATAATTATAAAGAATAAAAGCAGGTAGAGACGGGAGATAGAAACAGGACAGCGTTTAAAAAGAAAAAAAAAATATACAAAGTAAAGAGTTGAAAAAGAAGAGAATTGAAGAAAAGAGTAGCAGTAAGCCTCATATGATTCATAATTCCCTCAGTGGCCTTGTTTGATGATGATATCTGACATGTCATCAACCTTCACCAGCTCCAAATTCTGTAAAAAAGACAAAAACAAACATTAGGACTGACGACTTTTTAAGCGTGACACAGCAGTAATAATAATAATAATGGATTGGATTTATATAGCACTTTTCAAGGCACCCAAAGCACTTTACAGTGCCACTATTCATTCACTCTCGCATTCACACACTAGTGGCCACAGCTGCCCTGGGGCAGACTGAGAAGCGAGGCTGCCATATCGTGCCATCGGCCCCTCTGGTCAACACCAGCAGGCGGTAGGTGAAGTGTCTTGCCCAAGGACACAACGAGCAGGACAGAGAGCCCAGGGATTGAACCGTTGACCTTCCGGTTACAGATGCACTTCCCAACCCCCTGAGCCACGGCTGCCCTACATTTTAATGTACTCCGTGGACTTGCTGAACTAGATATGTAACTTTAAGGAACATCTGCCAGCCAATCAGGACTGAGAATGTTTGGACATCCTATTTCAGGGAATAAAGAATGAATGAATGAATGAACTGAAAAATAAATTGCCCAGTTACACACCCAAATTCCTTCCTTAGTGAAGTTTCCTGGTGCTAAAGCTATATCTATATATATATATATACAAACTACAAACATTAGCTGTGATAGCACTCAGTGCTTTGACCCATGTGACATAATTTCTGGCTCCAAAATAAACCAACAAGGTGCAGAGTGCAAAATAAATGGGTGACATCATATTAGCTTTAACCACCTTTGCATTTAAAGCCAATCTGGCTGCTATGGGAAGTGCAGTTTGACATTGGTTTAATTTTTCATCCCTTGATGCTGCAGCTCATTTTAAACCAACATGAGGAGAGTACATACATCATAATAATAACAAATGAAATCAAATAAACAAAACATACAGCAAACAACACTCACCTTTTCATTGGCAAGATGAAGTAAAGCGACAAACGCCAGTGCCACTGACAGGTTCTGAGCCATTGTGTTTGGTAATCTGAATATGTGTGAGAGAGAGACAGAGAGAGGGAGTGAGAGAGAGAATTTTATATTTCATCAATGATGATTTTCATGATTCTGATGGAATTAGTATTTCAGTGACACCGTGATTTGATCGTGTATAGCTTCACACTAGCTTGTCAGAGAAACTTCTGTATCTCAAACCATAATTTTATATCCAATATTCTTTTGGTGAGGTCTGATACTCCTCATTAGTGCTGTGCCATGGCAGACATGACAAGAGATCTGCTTATACCTTTGAAGCAGCGTCTTTGTGGTCTGACTGAACACTTTCTCTCCACACACTTCAGGTTTCTCCACAGTCTCCACCCCCTACAGGGAACACCAAGGAACAAGTAATAAAACACAGAGTCAAACAGAAACGCAGTGAAAAAGGGCCGCCTGGAAGGCAACTGTGCCCACCGCATGTGATGCATGACCAACCTGAAATTTGTCACTGTATGCACCACAGAAAAAAGAAGCTAATACGCGGTGTGTAATTTACCTCTGTGGGTTTTTCTGGGCTGTCAATCAGAAGAGTCCACATGCTGTTCTTGAGTCTCTTCATGTCCATTTTCTTTGCTGTCTTGGCGTAGTTGATTTCAATCTTGTTGACCTACAAAAACAATCAAAGTAGAACTATAGAAGTTCACAAACAAAAATTCTGCTTATAATATATCCATTATTAATGACTATTTGTCCTAAGTCATACAGTTGTTTCAGTTCCATCTTCTATTTTTCAGTGGGGTATGATAAAAAATATTACTGCAGAAGCTTTTGAGCAGAGATGTTACTAAAGGGAAGAGCTACTTAAAGCACGACTAAACTAGTTGCATTGCTCACCCTGTGTGGCTCAGGTACCAGATCCTCCTCCCCATAGGTGGACACGCCCTCGAGATCTTGTGAGGGCAGAGGCATGCTGTCACTCGAAGGCTGTGTGTCATCTGAACCAGCAAACCCTTCAACATCATCATCACTGTCACCTCCCTGAAACAGAAGATGAATAAAGATTTGACATGTGGTTTCTAATCAGTTGTTGATTTGCCGTGACGGGGATTTGTTAATTCTTTCATTCCTCAGCAGGTTAGATGTTGCTTTTAGCTTCTTCCACAAGATTTGATGCAGAAAGGGTGTAGTTTCCATGTAGTGTCAGTCACAGGTGTGTGATACATAAAAGAAAAGGTTTTAAACAGTCGCTCTGATATAAAAATATCATATAGAGATATAATTGCTATAGCACTGCCATGTCTTTTTGTTTCCTAGCACAGTCAGTGAGACAAGCCCAAGGATTTGTGAGACTGACAGCCCTGTGTCAGCCTCTGATCACGATTTATTACCTAAATAAGGAACTACATCAAACTCCAGCACAGCACAGTACCTGCAAAATATGCAATAAAAAACACACCAAGTACAACCAGGCTGTGCAGGAGGAGATACTAGCAGTAGACAAGAATAAATGACTGCACTCAATACGACAGGAACAGCAAAACAGTGGATAGAAATCACTGATGTGGTTACATGGTGAAAAAGTGGGGTTATTCTACTAAAAAATATACATTTATTGGTCTTCCAACAAATTGATGTATTACATAGGGGGAGTAGGTGCCAGTTTGCCGCCACAGGGCCCGAGATAGACATTGTTGTTCTGCATAATCACATTTAATGTACATGGTTAGACACAGGCCACATGTGTAGTATGTCAAATGTTGCGGCAAAGACGAGTCGTTTCTTTACTAATACTAACAATCTATATACTAGTGATTGCTGTAGTTATTGCAACATCAAAATACAACCCTAAGATTAAAATTTGTGTTTCATAACCCAAACCACTTCTGGATAAACCAGAAACAGTAAGATTTTACAATATAATCAATTCAGAATTGATAGTGAAATGTGTCCGGGCATGCGGTTTAAAATCCTGTCCAATGAAATGTGCGGAGCTACCTGCAGAAGTAATCCCTTGTGATAAATGAACACCTGAAATGAGCTTTCTTAGAATCAAATCAAAAGTGATGCTAAAAAGAGTTTTTCAGACCTGTAGACCTGGACAGAAGTTGGCTGTGTCATTGGCGTTGTTGTAGTCATAATCTCCAATGCCTTCTCCGAGCTCTGCAGACAGCCTCTTCTGTCCTTCTGGACTTAACTAGAGTAAACAAGACCAGATTGATCAATATTAATACGTCCCAAACATCTTGCACTCAATTATGGAAATATTGAGTAAATTACATACTGACTGTAAAACTGCCCAATTTTATGAAAACAAAAACAAAACAAACAGTTGATATGAGATTCAAACACATCCGAGATCATTTTTGAGATATCGCATTTTCACAGAGGTAAATAGGAAGTCCATGTGATACTGCAAGCCATATTAAAAAAAACACTAAAAAGAAAATAGATGTAAATATTAAATCATGTCTGCACAGTTAGAAGTATCTAAAAAAGTTAATAATTTTAATTAAATTATGAAATGCTAACATAAAGTATGGCCTGAAATGGTAAAAAGAAATAAGTCTTACTGTGCTGGAGGGTTTGAGGCTGAGCTGGGAGAGCGTCTCTGGAGGAAACTGGAAATCTGCTGGTAGAGTTGTTTTTTTACTTCTGGCACTAAGTGCAGACTTGGTGTTAGTGGTGGCAGCCTGTGAAAGGAAAGGAAGATAAAGTTTGGTTGGTGAGTTTCCCAAAAATCTGTAATCCAAAACTTCAAAACCTTTTAGAGATTCAACTGAATTTAATCATTATAGTTAAATCACAAGAGTTATGTTTCAATGCAGAAGCACACAAGAAAAGACTCAGATCAGCAAGTTTCCTGATGCATACTTGACAAACAGACTCTGTCACTGGACTCTGCTACAGAACATGCTAAGCTTTACCTCCTGTCACCATTACTAATATTTGTACATGAGATTGATGTTATTATAATAACCATGGCAGCAGGCTGGCTTTGTTCACAATGACGTGAAACACTGAAATGATTGAAGAGCTGGTCATCTATGGCTCAAAAAGTAGTCACTGTAGTTGAACAGGTGAATGTATTTGACAGCTTCATATATACAGGGAGTGCAGAATTATTAGGCAAATGAGTATTTTGTCCACATCATCCTCTTCATGCATGTTGTCTTACTCCAAGCTGTATAGGCTCGAAAGCCTACTACCAATTAAGCATATTAGGTGATGTGCATCTCTGTAATGAGAAGGGGTGTGGTCTAATGACATCAACACCCTATATCAGGTGTGCATAATTATTAGGCAACTTCCTTTCCTTTGGCAAAATGGGTCAAAAGAAGGACTTGACGGGCTCAGAAAAGTCAAAAATAGTGAGATATCTTGCAGAGGGATGCAGCAGTCTCAAAATTGCAAAGCTTCTGAAGCGTGATCATCGAACAATCAAGCGTTTCATTCAAAATAGTCAACAGGGTCGCAAGAAGCGTGTGGAAAAACCAAGGCGCAAAATAACTGCCCATGAACTGAGAAAAGTCAAGCGTGCAGCTGCCAAGATGCCACTTGCCACCAGTTTGGCCATATTTCAGAGCTGCAACATCACTTGAGTGCCCAAAAGCACAAGGTGTGCAATACTCAGAGACATGGCCAAGGTAAGAAAGGCTGAAAGACGACCACCACTGAACAAGACACACAAGCTGAAACGTCAAGACTGGGCCAAGAAATATCTCAAGACTGGTTTTTCTAAGGTTTTATGGACTGATGAAATGAGAGTGAGTCTTGATGGGCCAGATGGATGGGCCCGTGGCTGGATTGGTAAAGGGCAGAGAGCTCCAGTCCGACTCAGACGCCAGCAAGGTGGAGGTGGAGTACTGGTTTGGGCTGGTATCATCAAAGATGAGCTTGTGGGGCCTTTTCGGGTTGAGGATGGAGTCAAGCTCAACTCCCAGTCCTACTGCCAGTTTCTGGAAGACACCTTCTTCAAGCAGTGGTACAGGAAGAAGTCTGCATCCTTCAAGAAAAACATGATTTTCATGCAGGACAATGCTCCATCACACGCGTCCAAGTACTCCACAGCGTGGCTGCAAGAAAGGGTATAAAAGAAGAAAAACTAATGACATGGCCTCCTTGTTCACCTGTTCTGAACCCCATTGAGAACCTGTGGTCCATCATCAAATGTGAGATTTACAAGGAAGGAAAACAGTACACCTCTCTGAACAGTGTCTGGGAGGCTGTGGTTGCTGCTGCACGCAATGTTGATGGTGAACAGATCAAAACACTGACAGAATCCATGGATGGCAGGCTTTTGAGTGTCCTTGCAAAGAAAGGTGGCTATATTGGTCGCTGATTTGTTTTTGTTTTGTTTTTGAATGTCAGAAATGTATATTTGTGAATGTGGAGATGTTATATTGGTGTCACTGGTAAAAATAAATAATTGAAATGGGTATATATTTGTTTTTTGTTAAGTTGTCTAATAATTATGCACAGTAATAGTCACCTGCACACACAGATATCCCCCTAAAATAGCTAAAACTAAAAACAAACTAAAAACTACTTCCAAAAACATTCAGCTTTGATATTAATGAGTTTTTTTGGGTTCATTGAGAACATGGTTGTTGTTCAATAATAAAATTATTCCTCAAAAATACAACTTGCCTAATAATTCTGCACTCCCTGTACAAAGAAAAAAGACAGAAGCAGCAGAGATGTTTTCTTTCTTTCTTTTTCTTTTTTTTTACCCTTGTTGTTCGGAAGTAGGTATCAAAGTTGACATCGTCATTGAAGTCTATTTCAAAGGTCTTTTTGGGCTTCCTTTTACGTGTCTCCTTTTCAGGCAAATGATCCACTGTATGACATAAAAGTACATAACAATGGTCAGAGATTACAGATGGCAGGTTACTTTTACACTGCACACATTTAGTGAGAAAGGACAACCATTAGAAAACCATCTCAGTTGTTAGAGAAAAGGCCCAATTTACCACATCACTCAAAACAGAAAATAATAATAATTTGTAAACATCATTTCAGTATGACAGCATAATGCATCCGAATGCATTTATGATAGATTTCAGGCATTACTTATGACAGGCTAGATAATGACCAAAGTGAATGTGGCATGCGTCACATGTTACTTCAAAAACAAACGCAGTAGCATAAGCCTACATTTAATCTTACCAACATAAATAAGAAAATTTTTAATGTGATGTGTTGTCTGTCAACATCTACACAAACTTTAATATGTAACATGTCTTGTTTAGCGTAACAACTTCTCTAATGTCTGCTCACATCTCACAAATATCTCTATATCTGAAGCCAAATCTGACCTGAAGGATGGCACTGTGATGTTTAACAACTGCAGCACAGCAGGACATAATATTTAGACCGTGTTCTGCTTCAGAAGGCACTGTGTTACAAGTCACTAACGACATATCAGATCTAGAGTGGTTTTATCCTTAGCAGTTATTCTAGTCGGTTTCTTACTGACGCGTATAACTCAGGACCTGTTGTAGTACATGCAAGTAGTGTGGTTAAGCTAAGGAGTTGTGCTGAGGAGTTTCTTTGTGTGATGAAAACAGAAGCTCTTTGTAACCACCGACTGCTGGGAAGTGGAATATTTTAAAAAGCAGCACAATTTCAAAACCTTTTTAACGTCTCTGGCTTCTCATCGGCTTTGTAAAGTGGATGGTTTCTTAAATATGAAAGCTTACAGAAATTACTTTATTTACTTTCAAAGAAAATTTGGAGTTTGGTATTTTGTTATAAGGTGCAATAATGCAACGCTTTTACTGCAACTAAAATGGGTCTTTGCTAAAACCTTAATTTCACTCACACTTGTGTTTCGGTTTGAACTGCCAGTAGCCAGGTCCAGCCCACGTGGCCATGGTCCTGGGGCTGAAGTATGAATACTCCCTGGGCTGAGAGGACAGCTGCAAGCACATGGTGGCGATGTCTCCCTCTCCAATGGGAATCACATCCCTGTATGGCATCATAAAACCATTCAAACTAAAAACGAAAGCAAATTTACCATCCATTTATAGAAAAGGTTTAGGAGACAGACAAGAGGAAGGGAAAAAAACAAACAAAAGACTTCCCTGCGCTGCTGTCCAATCCTCAATCTTACCTTCTTTTGCCAGAGGGCTCACAACCCTCCTTGTGTTCCTTTGATCCATCCTCACAGTCACCCACTCCCTCCTCATAGTCACCATCAAAGTCAGGACAGTCATCTTCCTCTGGCTCTGGCTCAGGCTCATTGTTCACGTCAAACACATGATCGCCCTGCTTCATCTTCTCTAAGAGCTGATTCATGGTCTGAAAGAACATGCATAGAATATTAAATTCAAACCTGCAGGACTTTACATTTCTAAGGACTTTTACTTTGCAAGCAAAAATAGTTGCTCACACTAGAGCTGTAGTAAAATAGGGTTTCCTTTATGTATCTACTAAAAGAGAGTGAAGAACTGAACAAAACAAAGGAGATCAGTTTACAAAGGATTAAATCAGATTTGTAGGATGGAAATTCCATAACCTAATCATATTACAACTAGTATTCAGAAACAACTGACAGAAATAAGCACTAGATCCGTTTTCTCTTACCTGCTCCGGATTCCAGCTAGTGAACGAGAAGTCCTGCAGTGAGGGGCAGATGGAGCTTTTCTCCTGGGAACGCTGCAGTCCAGCTGCGAGTGACATGTTACAGAAAGACAAGTTTTCATTTCTGGGAGAACCCGAAGGATGACAGTGATACAGTGCTAAGGGGGGCGACCGTGGCTCAGGGGGTTGGGAATCGCATCTGTAACCGGAAGGTCGCCGGTTCGATCCCCTCCTCTCTGTCCTGGTCGTTGTGTCCCTGGGCAAGACACTTTACCCTACTTGCCTACTGGTGTTGGCCAGAGGGGCCGATGGCGCGATATGGCAGCCTCGCTTCTGTCAGTCTGCCCCAGGGCAGCTGTGGCTACAACTGTAGCTGCCTCCACCAGTGTATGAATGTGAGAGTGAATGAATAGTGGTATTGTAAAGCGCTTTGGGTGCCTTGAAAAGCGCTATATAAATCCAATCCATTATTATTAAGGTTCTTATGAACATACAACTAGCGGCACAATATTTAACGTCCAAGTGTAAATGAATTTATTGGGCTTATTGAAAGACTTACCCATGAATGGGGATGCTGGGACCCCCTGTGGAGATGGAGGAGAGTAGGCGGGTCTGGACTGCAGGAGGGTCATGTGGGATGGAAAGAGCAGCTCGCAGCGACTGCTCTCACTGAAAAGAACTGACAGGAAGACCCCAGCTGTGCTGCTCTCATCAAAGGATGAGGCCATCCGCTGAAACATGGGGTCCACCTTTGTGGGGAAGACAGAAAGTTTATCATAAACACAACCTAGCTTGATATCAACTAAGAGGCATTTAAGCTTATTACTATGGCAAAGTGATGCTGTGATAGTAATGAAAAAAAAGAAAAGAAAAATCCCTCGAGGTGTCTTCTAAGACAACATCTAATTTAACTATTGATCTAAATCAAACAAACGTATCAATCATCAGTGGATTTAAGCCGTAATCCATGATAGTAATCCAACATTAACTCTAGCAGTGATGCTGAAGTTGTTTAACATTTAGTAAAGAGACCTCTGCACATAAATGCATATAAAAATTTGGTACGGGGACTGTGCCACCCTTTTTTTCCAGTTCTAAACAGTAAGATCGTTCTTAATTTGACTGCTAAATATATAACAACACCAAAAATAGTAAGCAGTATTCATAAATTTGTATTTTCCAGCTTATCATGTTGAACATTGAGTTTCTGTACAGGAAATAAAACAGAAGGCTGTTTTTCTTTTTACTGATTCTCCTCTACACTAACTTTTTCCTCAAGTAATATAATCACAGCTGAAGCATGTTCATATCAATAAGGATTTAATTAATTAAATAATTAACAAAAATCTAAGCTCATAAATAGCCCAAGCCTAATGAATATACTTTCAGCTCATGTTCAAAACCCATCACATATATCAGCTGTTAAAACAGCTACATTACCTTAAGTGAAGAAACTAGCAAAGTATAGTTTCCTTGGTTAGAATCAAGTACTGCTTACTTAGATTACAGCACTGTTTGCGTATCGATGGTAATTACATTTGGCATAAAAATAGAGATCTACCTCTCTCTGGGTCTTTGTTGTTTCTATATTATATATATCAGTTTAAAGCATTTCACCTATTTTAATGGAGTGAGGGTGTGTACTGCATTTCGAGGGAGTTGCATCTTCTATTCTAGTGGTATAAGATAACAACATAGCTGAGTCTGTTGGCTACAAAACAGAATGATTTGACCCAAAATCCAAACAGTGAAATGAAAACAAAACAAACAACCTCTGAATGTTTTTAGTGTTGTTCATTTATGTGCATTAATGAGCCTAGATCTTGCAAAGGTTGTTTTCAATTCATTCTCATTTAACCCAAATGCTGTATTCCTGGATCTATACATCGATAGCTATATTCTATTATTGCTTATTGCTGCATGACATAAGCAATAAGCAGGAATATTTCCCATGATTAGTCATTGGCATAGTGGTCCAGAAGCCCTGAACGATACTTCTGTTATTTCAAAAAGTACAAAAAAAAAAAAAGAAAAAAAAAAGAAGAACTGAGGTGCGCATTATCTTAGTTACTTTGCTAAGACCTCTACATACCTCACATCTCCTCTCAGACTCAGCACTGTTGATGTTGCTCAGGTTTTGCTCTACTGTCTTCTTGGGAGGCCTTTTCTTCTTTGGCTGTTTGGCAGTGACTTCACCTCCTGCAAGTCCTGCATCATCTCCATCTTCCTCTGTTGCACCATGGCCTGTGTATGCACAAGGAATTCAAAAAAAGCAGAAAATGTTCAATAGTACAGGAAGGTGGGTTCAACAACTTTAAAACTGTGTTAGAAAAAGCCAGAAAGCTCAAGCCACAGCACAAGTACGGTTAAAAGAAAAATCCAACAACAATACAGAGACTCTCACCCTCTCCAGGTTTGGTTTCAGCACCCAGACCACCCAGCACTCTGTAGGCATCAGCATGAACAGCATCCACTCTCACAGCGTAGATTTTCGTACTGGCATCCAGAGTGCCAGCTGCCACCTTTAGGATGAAAAGATGTAAATATTGAAGGATACTACTTGCAAAACTTAATAATAAATACATATTTCACAGTGTACGACATCACCTTTTATAGGACCCTTCATATGTTGAAGTAATTACACCACAATACCCCTGTAGATACTCTAGGTTAATACAGAATCCTGCACTTTCTCAGAATGAGTGAACTTATTGCCTGTGAGATGAGAGACCACACTGGACAGAATGCAGCCTTAATTTTGTATAAATTCTGCTTCCCTGAATTAAAATCAAACTGGTGTTAGCACCTGCCTAACTTAAACAAGTCAGGTGGGTGCTGAGTCTAAGAAATATATTTTCCTGATATTTTAAACACACTTAAAAAACAAACAACATTTCTATGTTCTCCAACAACCAGAAAATTATTTATCATGATGCTTCATTCAAATGTTTAAATCAGTTCAAAGACTTTTAGATAACCAAAATGATGAATGAAACAATCAGTTACACATACCTTGAAGTTGGTGAGCTCTGAATCCTTTTGTTTGAGAATATCAGCCATGTAATCAATCAAATGCAGACCAAATGCATTTTTTGTGGTGATTTTCTGTTGATAAGAATAAAAAAAAAAGTAATTTATTAATTTATTTTTCCTGTATTTTGTCATATTTTCTCATCTACTAATCACAGAGAAAGACAAAGGACATTTACTATAAAGGGAAAAAGAGGAAAATGCATGCACATACAAATACTTACATTTTCAGTGGAGAGTTTTATGCAGGTGGAGTAATGCTCTGAGATCTGTGCATTTGACAACTTGGGCACGGCAGCAGGAGTTCCCACAGTGCTGATTAGGATAATGAGATTGCCTTTGAGCTCACATGATACATAGCAGCCAGGCAGCCAGGCACTATTTGTCAAAGCCATGGCACAAAATGTTTTTACAAATTACTTTTAGTTTTGCCATTATCTACAGCATACCTGTGAGATGCAGAGTCATTTAAGGAGGAATCACTTGCAGCTTGAAGGTCAATGACTCTTGACCTCCTACGCTGACGTCGCTCCTGCTCATCATCGTTTCCAGGGAAAGCAGACAGCAGTGGAGTGCTGCTGCCTGCAGGGGACAGACCCTTATTCTTCAAACAGGATGACATCCATCCTGGTCGTACCCGGGAGACGGGTGTGGAGGCTGCGCTCATCTTTGCTGGAGATAGGAAAAGATGTTTGGACTGAACAGAGGGTTGGAAAAAAATAGTGCTTAAAGAGCAGAATTCAGTGCTCTGAATGTACCGTACACATATCAATTTGAAGCAGGAGAGAAAGTTAACTTGGCTCAGTTAACTATTTGTTGTAGTTAACTGAGCCAAAACCAAAATTTACATGTAAAAAACTCCTCTAATCAACCCAAATAAAATCTTTAGGAAAAATATTAAAAGTAACTCAATGGATCTCGGTGGTGAAATCTGTCAATACAACCCACGGGATGAGGAATTAAGGTATATATTTGATGCTAACATAACTCTGAAACAGCTGTTTTTACAAAGTGCTGTGCTTGTGTTGTTACAGCTGTTTGGAACTTATAAAGGAAAACAAAGTTTATGCCAAGTTTAAAAGTCACTAATGAGAATAAGAAGAGAGAATGTGATCTTATGATGACAAAGAAATTGGGAGAAAAAAATACAAGAAACTCTTATTGTTGGCTCTGGTTATGCAAGCACGATATGCTAGAGTTAAGTTCGCATTAATCTTGCCTGTTTGCTACCGAAACAACGTTGATTACTTTAAGGGTTCATCATTTATTAGTATAGCACAGCCAGCCAATCCTTCCTTTTGTAGACTCCCATTGACTTTATTCTGGATTTCCATCAGTTTAACTTAGCTTGAACGCTACTCGCATATAAACAAAGGAACTCTACAATAAAGTATTAAACCAGTGAAAAGGTTATATACATTCAATTAAAATCAATTTTCAGAAAGCAAACGCCATCTTAGCACAACATATTTGGTAAGCTAGTTTAGTAAAATAATTACGAAAGAAACACATGTACAGCTCAAACGCACTTACATGCTCACGCTAAGCTAACATTACATGCATTTTAGCATAACAACCCTAACTTCGGTATGAACGTGTTCTTACAGTTAGCGTTAGCAGGCTTACTAACAAATAAAAACTTTATCACAAGACTTGCTTCAGCCCCGAAACGTACCGAGAATTGCCTTAAATCCGACGGAGACTTATGTAGACCCGTTATAAGTTGTAATATGACAGAAAGAACAAGCAGCAAATTTCTTCCTGTACAGCGTTTGAATTTTTGCGCCGAACGGTTTACGTAGCATCAACCTACGTCATGACGCTAACCGCGCCCACGACAGCGAGAGAAAGTGAGATTCAGATTCAGAGTAGTTTAATGATCCCTAACTATGTATGAAAACAGTGATCTTGAGATAAAACTCAATGATTTTCTTCTTTTATATTAACATAAGTAGTTTTTGTTGAATTGTTTAATTTATGATATTGTTTAATAAAAACATTACATCACGAAAAAGTAAGTGTTCATCAATTTTTATGACAGATAATCAGGATTTTTTGTTTCATTTTCAATATAGCATCCCCCACCATGTCTTCCTTATGCAATGATCTTTTGACTACTATGATCACTGACGAGTGAGTCAGTAAATCCTTTAATGTTTAAGTGGTCTGCTCCTTAATAAGAGCAATAATTGGTACTGAATCATCAGACTGCTGAACACGTCATAGACACCTCAGCTTCACTACTGGAACTTCAACATTATGCACTCCACACTGTATATAAATGCCACTTGTTTTGCACATATTCAACTCTGTATATTTTATATATTTTATTATTATTATTATTATTTTATTTTTTATTTTTTATTTTTTATTTTTTTTTACTATTTAATTTGTAAAAATGTGTATACACACACACACACACACACACACACACACACACACACACGTAGGAAAATATTTAGTATACACATCCAGAAATGCATACACTATTATATATTGTACATATATTTATTAGTTTCAGGTTGGCCATTCTTGTATTTTGCTCGTTTGTGTTGTTGTGTTTGCAC
The DNA here is from genome assembly GCF_057382275.1 of Copadichromis virginalis. Classification (NCBI taxonomy): domain Eukaryota; kingdom Metazoa; phylum Chordata; class Actinopteri; order Cichliformes; family Cichlidae; genus Copadichromis; species Copadichromis virginalis. The sequence goes on from NC_140629.1 coordinate 8,326,306, forward strand.
ATCTCTGTTGCTTGTGGGGCTCGCACACAAGAATTTCACTTGCATGTGCTTTGCCAGTGTGCCTGCACATGTGATGTGACAATAAAAAGTGATTTGATTTGATTTGAATGAGTGTATTTTGTATGTGATGACACACTGAAAAAGTGTTTGCTGTAATCCTCACAGGTCAAGCATGACATGTGAGGCTAGGGTCTCGAAGTTAAGCAGCTGTGACTCAGTAAACATATATTGATATTCACATCACACTAAAGCAAAACAACATGTCAGGATGGAGCACCTTGCTCGGAACCATTTTGTTTTTACTTCTATCACTTAATAGACACTTGACAGATATTGTTTAACAGCCACAGCTCTAATAACATCAACTGACATTCACCTACTAAAGTAAAGACCGAAAAGCAGCATGCAAGTTGCACAGTACATTTCATTAATAACTATTTTTCTTATAATTATTAACTGAAATAAAAACTAAAGCAAAAGCAATCTTCCTAATGACATGAAGCAGCTGCTTCATTTCATTTCATTTCATTCGGCTACTCACTAGATGGCAGTGACAATCAAGACTGTGTTGCTGGTAAGCTGTATGGTGAATGGATTCAGAACTGATATAAGAAAGTCAAAATTTTGTTAAACTACTTACAGAATTTTAAATATCAGTTTTCAGGGAAGTAATAATTAGGTAAGTAATAACTGTGACACAATCCCGTATGATTTCCTCTAAATGAATATTCTCATTCAAATGAGAAATGACAGTTACATTCCTTTATTAGTGAAAGGAGCTTGCAAAGAAAAGCGTCTGGACTTCTTTAAGTTGCTTGAAGACGTTTCACCTCTCATCCGAAAAGCTTCTTCAGTTCTAAGGTCAAATGGTGGAGAGTCCCAGATATAAACCTAGTGGGAGTTACTCCCACTAGTCCAGACGCTTTTCTTTGCAAGCTCCTTTGACTACGATGACCTGGATGACTGAGAACCTTCACAGACATATTCCTTTATTAGTGTGACACTAACCCTGCTCAATTTTTCCCATTTAGTTTTTGTCTATAGGGACCTTCTGCAAAAGACCTATGGGAAAAATTCAAAGTTAAACATTAGCCAGTTCATTACAGTTTCCATGATGTAACAGTTGCTATTGTAATGCAGTGTATCACCACTTGGCGGCGCCTCCTGTCTCATGACTGGTGTGTCACCCCCTTTTTGTTCTTCTTCGCACTCTCCCTGTAATGGATGCTACCGTGTGTACGCGGACTAGTGTGTTCTCGTGTAATGTGTGGTAGAGGTAGGGTTGCCAACCGTCCCTTAAAATACGGAATCGTCCCGTATTTCGAAACAAAAGTACACGTCCCGTATTGAGCTAATAAGGGACGCACTTTGTCCCGTAATACAGTGAGAATCAAAAGTAGTCTATAAATGTTTATGGAATTAACGCTTTGTTTGAAAACATAATTCCCAGCCCCTCTCCTGCTTTGTGACCAATGAGCTGACAGCACACTTATGACAATTCGAGTATGACAATTCAGATTACCGCTCATCTCATTGGTCGAGGAAAGGTCGCTTACGGAGAAAATACCGGAAGACAACAGATGACCACAACAAGAAGCATGGCCAACAGGGAAACAAACGCCGACACTGTGGTGCAAGTCTCGGACGACAGTACACCTAAAGCTGGGCAGACACTGTGCGATTTTTTCAGTCGCGTTATTCAGCTCCTGCTCAAACTGCACGATTGACTCGCAGGGGTTAGAAGTTGGTAGGTCACGATGCAGGTCTCACACTATACCGCCCGATGCTCTGATGCGACCTGAGTGCTCACACTGTGCGTCCATAAAATTAAGGTTATAACAGAAAATCTGTCGCTCTCTCTCTCTGTCTCTCACTCACACAGACACACCACCACCACCATCAACTTTGCTAAATTGCTAATGAAAAACATGATCAGGCAGCTGTGATTTAGCAGCGATGTAGATCCAACTATTTTCACGGTTGTTGTGGTCGTGATAATTTTGTGAGGCCACATCGAAAAGGCTCGGATGAGCTTTTCAAAGTTCTACAAGTTGTGCCTCCATCGCTTGTGTCCAGATCACACGCTGTACAGCCGTGCTGCTCCGTCTTTTTCACTGCGTTTACGTGTTTGCGCGCGAGCAGTGTGAGCGGCTCACGAGCGATTGATGATCGGGAGCTGGTCGTGAGGTGTTAATCACTTCTCGTTACCCCACGTATACTACACGATGAAGGCCAAAATCGGTCCGATCACTCAAAAATCGGCTCAAAATGGGCCTAAAACCGCACAGTGTGAGCCCAGCGTTAGAGCAGCAATGTTTGTTCCCCTCAGAGAAAGGGAAGAATGGGAAAAGGAAAACACCTGGCTGGAAAAAGTTAATATGGGCATGTGCAGTGAATATCAGCGCTATGTGGCCAGAAGTGTGATAATATAATTTATTTTGTGTAATAAACGACTGCAAGGATAGATGATTACAACAAATAGATGACTAATACATAAAAGTAATACATAGATGAATAATGATGATGAGTTAAGATGCGTAATCATGGGAACAAGCGGGTTTTCAAACGGGAGCAGCTGATTAGCATTAGAAAAGCTGAAATAATACCTCAGCTGAAGCCAATTGTACTAAATGCACTAAATGTGCACTGTTACAAGAATATTTTTCTTTCTATTGTTTTCTATTATTTTAAGTTAAGCAGGACAGAGTTCTTTTAAAGAAAGATTTACTTATATTCTCAAAAGTTAAGCATGACAGGCTTCTGTTTAAGAAAGAGACCTGTTTTACTGTGTTAATGTTGCCATTTTGAGCTAAAAATAAATGGCTAAATGATCATTTGTTTCACATGTGTTCATATCACAAAGAATACACATCTACTTAAATCAAATTCAAGTCAAAGGGTTAAAAAAAATAATTTCACACACAAAAAAAGAGCTAGAAAATTCACCACACTGGGAAGGGTGAAGACAACTGGGTCGCCCGGCCCTGGCCACGAGGTGTCCCTTATTTATTTTTCAGGGAGTTGGCAACCCTAGTCGGGGGGTATATACACGGCAGTGAGTATGATCGAAGTGAGTTCTCTGGAGAGATAATAAGGTCTGCATTTTACCATTAAAAACTCCGCATTAGGTGAGCAGTGACTCTCAGTAGTAGTGGAGTTCATGCACCAAGCATTGTTAATATAAATGCACAAACCTCCACCTCTGGTCTTGCCGGAGTCATCGGCTAGCCTGTCGGCTCGGTGTGTGTGGCGTCCTGCTAACTCGATAGCATTGTCCGGGCAGCTGTTGTTCAACCATGTTTCGGTGAAAAACATGACATTTGAGTCCATAATCTGTCTGTTGTTAGTGATGGAGAGCCGTATCTCATCCATTTTGTTTGCCAGAGAACGGACATTGGCGAGGAAAATACTGGGTAAAGGCAGCTGGTGTGGTGTTAGCTTTAGCTTAGCCCGTAGCCCTCCGCGCCTACCTCGCCTTTGTTTACAATCTCGGCGCCGTCTGCGTGCACTTCCGCCCGGCTGGGGAGAGTGGGCAGCCTCCGGTGTTCTGGAGATCTCTGGGATGAGTCGGAGATCGGCGATAAAACTGTTGGAGTTATGAGTCCAGATGTCCAGAAGCTCTTGTCTGCTGTAGGTCAGCAACGCACAGCAATTCTGGACGAATAATCATAAACACTAGAAGAAAGATTAAATGTGCATCCTGATTAAAATATAAATTTGTGTTGGTGTGTATAGGTTTACATTATTACCTAGTAATTATGAAACAATACATTTCAGGTCATTTCATGAAGTAATGATGATGTCATGGCAAGTAATTAAGAAACATACTGCATTACTTTTAAGAAAAGTAATGAGTAACATGTAATAAGAGACAGCTTCTTCCACCAGGCCATCAGACTGCTGAACACGTCATAGACACCTCAGCTTCACTACTGGAACTTTAACATTATGCACTCCATACTGTACAGTAATGCCACTGTTTTGCACATGTCTCAACTCTGTATATTTTTATATATTTTATTTATTGTTTACTCTATTTAATTTGTAAAATATGTGTACACACACACACACACACACACACACACACGCGCGCGCGTAGAAAGTTGAAAATAGCTTTCTAGTAAAAAATAGTATCAGAATTAAACTGGGGAAAACAGCCCAGTTGTTGTTGTGTTTTGTTGTGATTCTATCTTTGTACCTGTCATTTAAAATGCTATCCTACATCCAGCCGCTAGAGGGCGCATTACGCGCAGTGGTATCGAGTAGCGTTTTGGGCCACAGAGGAAGAATAAACCTTTCTGTTGTGAAACTGACATCAGCTCAACGTGTGTCCCTTTTTCTATTCTTTATCACAGGTTAGTAAATGCATTTAAATGAATGTATACTGCAGACCTTACAAACGGACGATGTTGTTTATGTGGGTAATGAGCGCAACTCGCTAAAGAAATAGATTCATTCTGAGTTGTGTCTGAATTGTGGGTTATGGCTGCAGGCTAAATGATGCTAATGCTAGCGGACTTGGCTAATGTGGAATACTGAGTGTGTGTGGGGAAGCTAATCTGACCTGTGAGAGACTTCTGGACTGTGAACTCTTAATGTATTATGCACTCGGATAAATGGGCTTCATACTATGTTTTATTCTTCTGGTTGATCTTGTGGTTACAAGAACAAGTTTGTGGTTTAATACAAAGACATTTATAAAGTGTTATAAGGAAACTGTTTGATCAATGCTGACTGCACAGTAGTAGTGAACGCTGTTAAAGGAGCATTGCACTCTATATAGTTGTAGGTTGTATAAGAACAGTGAATATGTTTGTTTTATGTCAAAGACATTATTTTCTTGTCAAGAGTAAAATAGCTATATTAAAAAAAACAGAAGTTACATTGTCAGTACAGTGGAAATACATTTCACATAAATAATTTAGTGCTGAACAAGAATTAAAATGAGTTAATTTTATGTTTGTAAATGTAGTTAAAAATGAAGTACAGAGTACACTATTGTGTTTTGTTTCTCTTTGTAAAACAAATCAATGGATTTAAGCAATATTTCGTTTATGTTTTGTCAAAGTTGTATTGAGAGATTTATACAGTCTCTAGCTCAGGGAACTGTGGCCATGTATGGTAAACTGGACTGAAACATAAGGCCATTTCTTTGCAGTTAGTATGGTGATACTTGAAGCTGTTCTAAGCTGTTGTGAAGAATAAACCTTCCTGTTGTGAAACTGACATCAGCTCAACGTGTGTCCCTTTTTCTATTCTTTATCACAGCGCCACACGTTGTTGAACAGGAAACCAGTTGCCCCTCTGGTCATCATCTTAGGGAGGCAACAAATGCATATACTATTATATATTGTACATATATTTATTAGTTTCAGATTTAGCCATTCTTGTATTTTGCTTGTTTACATTATTGTATTTTGCACAACTCTGTTGCTTGTGAAGCTCGCACACAAGAATTTCACTCACATGTGCTGTACCAATGTACCTGCACATGTGATGTGACAATAAAAGTGATTTGATTTGATTTGATTTAAATGACTTTTCCTGAGTAACCCTCACAGTGCATTGTTGCTACCTACTTGGAGAACTGCCATCTTATAAAACAGACAAAGACATTTCAATTAAATTCAATTTTATTTATATAGCACCAAATCACAACAAAAGTCGCCTCAAGGCGCTTTATATTGTACAGTAGATACGGAGAAAAACCCAACAATCATATGAGCAAGCACTCTGGCGACAGTGGGAAGGAAAAACTTCCTCCGGCAAGAAACCTCCAGCAGAACCGGGCTCAGGGAGGGGCGGGGCCACCTGCTGCGACTGATTGGGGTGAGAGAAGGAAAACAGGATAAAGACATGCTGTGGAAGAGAGACAGAGATTAATAACAGATATGATTCAATGCAGAGAGGTCTATTAACACATAGTGAGTGAGAAAGGTGACTGGAAAGTAAAAACTCAATGCATCATGGGAATCCCCGGCAGCCTATGTCTATTGCAGCATAACTAAGGGAGGATTCAGGGTCACCTTTAGCAAAAAGGAAAGTTTTAAGCCTAATCTTAAAAGTACAGATAGTGTCTGTCTCCCGAATCCAGACTGGAAGCTGGTTCCACAGAAGAGGGGCCTGAAAACTGAAGGCTCTGCCTCCCATTCTACTTTTAAATACTCTAGGAACAACAAGTAGGCCTGCAGAGCGAGAGCGAAGTGCTCTAATAGGGTGATATGGTACTACAAGGTCATTAAGATAAGATGGAGCCTGATTATTTAAGACCTTGTATGTGAGGAGCAGGATTTTGAATTCAATTCTGGATTTAACAGGAAGCCAATGAAGGGAAGCCAAAACAGGAGAAATATGCTCTCTCTTTCTAGTCCCTGTCAGGGCTCTTGCTGCAGCATTTTGGATTAGCTGAAGGCTTTTCAGTGAGTTTTTTGGACATCCTGATAATAATGAATTACAGTAGTCCAGCCTGGAAGTAATAAATGCATGAACTAGTTTTTCAGCGTCACTCTGGGACAGGATATTTCTAACTTTAGAGATGTTGCGCAAATGGAAGAAAGCAGTCCTACATATTTGTTTAATATGTGCGTTGAAGGACATGTCCTGATCAAAAATGACTCCAAGGTTCCTCACAGCGTTACTGGAGGCCAAGGTAATGCCATCCAGAGTAAGAATCTGGTTAGATACCATATTTCTAAGCTTTTCAGGGCTGAGTACAATAACCTCAGTTTTATCTGAATTAAGAAGCAGAAAGTTAGCGGCCATCCAGGTCTTTATGTCTTTAAGACATTCCTGCAGTTTAACTAATTGGTGTGTGTTATCTGGCTTCATGGACAGATAGAGCTGGGTGTCATCTGCATAGCAGTGAAAATGTATGCTATGTCTTCTAATGATGCTGCATGTATAATGTAAACAGAATTGGTCCTAGCACTGAACCCTGTGGAACTCCATATGAGGCGTAACAGGCACGCCTTTACTCATGATCACAGACACTGGGTTACAGTATATTTCTGAGTAACATCTGTGAATCCTCTCAGGCTGCTAACAGCTTTCAAATATGAAGTTATTAACAACATGTTACCAATTTCCACCTGCTCTTTTCTCATGGCTGGATTGCAACAGCTGGATAGAAAGAAGGCTGCTAGCAAATACTTTTGTGTGTAGCTCCAAACGAAGCAGTAAAAGTGAGCGGGAATGATGCTTTTGGTTGTTGCAATGGAGACTACACATCTACTGTATCTACAAGGCACAGTGTAACTCCACAATGGGATTTGTCTGAATCATGGTGTACTCTACAGTTCTGAAGTTCTCAGAGTTATGTGTGTGTATACAATTGTGATTAAAAACAACAAAAAACATCTATCCTGTGGCACTACTGTTTATACAACCTGAGCAGAAACAAATGATTTTCTAGTATTTTCTAGTATTCAGACTAAATCTCTCTATAAAAATAGAGGTGACTGCCAGTGCTACCACACTGGGGTATTGCGGGGTGATGTCTGTCTTTTATAATTCTCCCGGTGGACGACAGGCTTTATACCTAGTTGTAGTTTTAATCATAACAAAGGTAAAGCCCAAGTGTGCTATAAAATCTACTTCATCCATAGGGGAGCACTCTATCGTGATTTATGATAATAGCATTTATCATAACCTCATACACGTAAGCATAAGAGCACACACTCCAGTATTCATGTGAACATGTAGCGTTACCTCACAAATTAAAATTATTCATCTTTTTAGCTTGTTTCATTCAGTAAAGGCTCCTGGACCCATTTCCCACTCTGCTCATATAAGGAAAATGATAAGAACTATTAGATGACTCAGTTTTTCCTGAAATAGGTTGCTTCTCGGCAGTAATGCTGTTTTTATTTCATAGCCTTCTACACTGAACAGTTCTAGTCTGGAGTTTGGTCGCATTAAGAAGAACCTATTTTAACATGAGCACACTGTCACTGTGAATGTGAACGTTGATGCTACACATTTGGTAATTCAGGGTTAATAGGGCACTTGCATTTGATCACACAAAGTGAACACATTGACGGTCTGTGGATGATTGTATTGTTGACTTGATTTTGCCTCACAGAGGCAAGAAAGGGCAGAGTGCCAAGTCAATGAAGATGACAATGTGCCGCTCCAGTGCTTTCACTAAAATTACAAAGTGGAGGAGTGCTGTGAACAGACATAGAGAATGTTAAACACTAAGGCAATGTAGCCGCAAAGAATAAAAGTGGTTTCTATTTATTTTAACATGCTGGCAGTGTCAGAGGTCCGGGTCAGGAAGAAGGCATGTCATACTTAGATAATAAAATCTAGTGTTAATTCTGAAATTAGCTGTCCTTAGCTTTGCAGCAGTAACAGCCTGAAGCACTTGCACAACCCGCTTTGGCTTGATGTGTGGATAAAAATGATTTAGATTTAGATATTCACTGGCCTAGTTCTTCCAACAGAAATTAAAAACGTTGGTTCGTCTGTGTACATGTAAATGCAACTTTCATAGCTCACTGCTCCTCACCCTATACCTGCCTAACTAATGCAGCAATGTGTCGTGGTTAATTATGTAGTTCTCATGTAAGACTGAGGATGGGAATGAAAAGGTCATTTGTAGAATTTTGGACTTTGAACAGTGCTTGTATGTCCACACTGTGTCTTAGTAAGCAGCTTTTTGTTTTTACGTGCAATATTTCTGCTGCTAGTTTGTTACTATTCCACTGAAAGACAGGAAAGAAAATATACGTAGATAAACACAATGCAGGTTTCAAAAACTGAAAAATGTCCTGTGGAGAAGAAAATGCCCTGAACTTACAAACCAAAATGCATAACACAGAAAATCTGACTTCCTTACATGAAACACCATAACCAAGTGGCCGGCGTAGTAAACAGAAACATCTGTGTCGAGTATGGCTTGGAAGTCCCGAGGGAGACGGGAGACTGCCTAGGGTTTTCGAGAATGACTGAGCTAAGATCCTGTGGGACCTCCAAATACAGACGGACAAAATGGTGGTGGCTAAACAACCGGACATGGTGGTGGTAGACAAACAGAAGAAAATGGTCGTAGTGATAGATGTAGCGGTTCCAAATGACAGCAACATCAGGAAGAAGGAACACGAGAAGCTCGAGAAATACCAAGGGCCCAGAGAAGAGCTTGAGAAGATGTGGAGGGTGAAGGTAACAGTGGTCCCAGTGGTAATCGGAGTACTAGGTGCAGTGACTCCCAAGCTAGGCGAGTGGCTCCAGCAGATCCCAGGAACAACATCCAAGATCTCTGTCTAGAAGAGCGCAGTTCTAGGAACAGCTAAGATACTGCGCAGGACCCTCAAGATTGTTTTAAAAAAAATTCAAAGCAGTCTATCTGCAAAGGTTAAAATTACATTTGTACAGCTGCTCGTTAATGCTAATCAGCCAGTCTCATGGAATCAACTCATTGCATTCTGGGCTTGTAGACAAAGAAAACCTGCTGAAGCTCAAACTGAGCATCAGAATTCAGAAGTGACCGAAAGTGGCGCGACTGTTGGTGTTGTAACAAGTTGGTGTTGTGACAAGTTGCTCTGAAACTGTTTTCCTGCACAACTATCTCTAGAATTTACAGATAATGGTCTGAAAAACACAATATCCACTGAGGGACAGGGCAAAAATATCTGACTGGTATCATAAGTCATAAGCGAATGGAGAGTCACTCAAATAACCACTTACTACAAGCAAGATATGCAGAAGAGCATTTCTGAATAGAAAACATGAAGCAGATGCAGTACGGCAGCAGAAGACCACACTAGATACCAATTTTGTCAGCTAAGAACTGGAAACTGATATTCCAGCTGGCTCATCAAAATTGGACAAAATTGAAGACAGGTAAAACTTTGCCTGATGGCTCTTGATTTGTGCTGCTACATATGCAAGGTAGGGTAATTTGGTGTAAACAACACAAAAGCTCCATGGATTGATGCCGCCAGGCAGCAGGTGCTCAAATGACCCACTCCTGACCAGTGTTGGTCAAGTTACTTGAAAAAAGTAATCAGTAACTAATTACCAATTACTTCCCCAAAAAAGTAATCCCGTTACTTTACTGATTACTTATTTTCAAAAGTAACTAATTACTTAGTTACTTTTTAAAAACACGATTTACAACCTGAATAGGTGATAAAGCGATAGATCTTTCAGCCCAATTCTACTTTTTCTGCATAATCCATCATACAAAATGTAATCAAATGAAAAAGTCTCTTTTTAAAACTTGTTTTATTAGTTTTAACCTTTTAACTTTATGCATCAAGGAAAATTTTAATTATATGCAACATTCTCTGACTGGAAGAAATTTGTTTAACATTTAAACTTATTTTCTGCACATTCCAGCACATAAAATAAAATATTTTTTTGTGTTTACACTCAGTCTTTCAAATAGATGCAAGTAAAACACAGCAGAAAATAAATAACATCAAAGACTCAGCGGTCCTGTTGCTCTATTTTCACCTGTAAAGCAGGAGTGGGTTAGGCGGAGGTTTACCCTGGTGCAGGTGTGCCGCAGCGCTCAGTGGAAGAATCCGCGAGTTTCTCTGTGAGTATCCCATTACGTGGTAGTGCACTCCCGGTGCTTGCTTGGAAGTTTAGGGTTTTTTTTTTGCTTTAAAAAGAAGTTTTCTTCCCACGCACAATGGACACTAATGTTTTTGTCACTTTTTATGGAATCAAACTCAAAGTAAGGTCAGTACTTCCACGCTTTAAACGCTGCACGCTCATACTCTCTCCCGCACTCGATATATGATCCATTGTTGATCTGCACACAGCTGTTGTCACTAACGTCGCACTTGCTTACGTCACTGTCATGAGACATTCTCGCAAAAAAATCACGGTTTTAGTAATGCAGTAACGCAGCGTTCCTACGGGAAAGTAACGGTAATCTAATTACCGTTTTTGCAATAGTAATCCCTTACTTTACTCGTTACCTGGAAAAAGTAATCAGATTACAGTAACGCGTTACAAGTAACACGTTCTGTATTCATTCCAGTTACAGGGTCTCGAAGAAGTCCTGTATTTTTATTGCTCGTCACTACCTCCTCCAGTCAGGAGCAGAGATGGGCCCCGACTATTTTTAGCAAGTATTTGAAACATTAAGAGTAACTCACTTTTCAAATGTGACTTTAAAAAAAATTAATTACATACAAAATCCTTGCTTCTAGATTAAAACTGCAAAGACCACATTCTAGCAGTCACCCTCTCCATTCTGATCAAGGCCTTTAACTGCTCTTACTTTAAGGTTGCAGCACCTAAATTTTGGAACACCCTTACTCATTCCACCAAGCACGCTGAATCTGTGGTCTTTTAAAAACTTAAAACAAGTTATCCTATTAGTGACCAGTTTAAAAATCACTTTTCATATATATTTCTTTATACTCTTTATGTGTTTCTCTAAATCTTAAGAGTAAAGCAGCAATACAGCGTTTAGCAGCAGGCATGAGTCTAGATGTGCCATCCAAGTTCAACTGAAACAGGAGTAGGAGATATGACAAGATGAAAGAAACATCAGCCTGGCTTTCATTTGAAATCTGAAAGACCAGCAGCATCATCAGCACTCTCAGATGTGTGACACTGTACATCCATGTAGTCCAAACCAAATCCACTCAGAAACTATCCTGATGAAAGAGTTGCGACTCCTCTCATGTAAAAACAAAACCTGCAACTGCAGGTGCAGGAAAAATGATTCGGTTTGGCTCTGAGGTGCAAAAAGCAACAATAAAAGAGAAAACACAATATTTTAAAAAAGACAACTGAACAGAAAGGCAAACAATATTTTACTTTAAAGAAAAGATGGGAAAAAGTTTCTTTTTTATTATTTACAAATTTTTAATTTCCAGTTTTTCTGCTTTTTGGCTGCTTACCTGTAATGGCAGCAGTCATCCCAGTATCGACAAGTCCTGGGCTGATTCTTATCCCTCGTGTTAGATTGGCATCTCAACATGACAGAGATCATATTTACATGATGTTTAGCTACAAAAAAGGTAAGCACTCCTGTAACAGATGGCCTGGCAGTAAACAGCGATTTAAAAGGATGAAAAATGGAGCAAAGATTTTGCTTTCTAGGCTTCCTGAGGACTTGAGGTCAAACCCCACCCATGGCAACTGTGCAGGAAAAATAGCAGCAGTTTTTGTCTCTTAGCTTTCAGAACAACTACGCTGTGGTGAATAAGTAAGCCTGTAGATTTAAAGTGCACCATTATCAGCAGTGTGATCACTAAATGACAGACAGGTGCTGATTGGGTTACAAGCTGTCTGCTAGGCCTTATTCCAGCCAACTTGACAGGATCACAGGATCTCTCCTTTGAGTTTGTTAATGGGATTGTCACATAAATGACTTTATGTGTTTATATGTGTAAAAACCACAAGCAGTACTGCCTTTAATCTCACAATATCATACAATTGATTGTCCCAAAAATCAGAACAGAATTAGGAAAAAAAAACCTTTTAAATAAACTGAATGAATGAATGAATCAAGGCTTTATTGGCCACATGCAGGTTACCCCGCACTGCTCCTGTTTCCTGGAATAATCTGCAGAAGGAACTGAAATTATTAGAACTGGTTACCTTGGGGGAGCTTAAGTCTTAAATCTTAATCTTAAACGAGAGAAAAGCTCTTTTACTCAGTTTTTAATGTTGGTTTTAATTGATCTGTTATTGTATATTTTTCACATGTTTGATCGGGATATTGTAGTTGTTTTGAATGTTATGTACTTATGCACCATGTGTATTTTTGACTTTTGTTGCCATGATGCCAGGTCTGTCTTGGAAATTAGATTTTTAATCTCAATGAGATTTTTACCTGGATAAATAAATGACTAATATAATATAATAAATGACTAAGCTTTCAAAAACGTGTTTCTAATTAGCAGCTATGAGGGTTTGCCATGCCCCTTAAGGACACAGCTCAGTTAACAGCCAAACAAACAAAACAAAAAAACCCAAGCTGACCAAGGACACAATGCAGGTATTGTGGTACTATGATGATATCATGATGGTAATAACCTATTTAAATATAGCTAATGTGTGTGGCCTCCACAGCATACTTGTGTCAACATGGACCTGCACGAGGGAGCGTAAAGTAGCTTTGCCCTCTGTTGTATTTTTTTTATGTAGTAAAAACATGAAAGATACTGACTGAAATACAATAATGAAACACTAACTTCAATGTTATTTAACTGTAGAAGATGAGTTAATCCAGTCCCATTCCCTGCTGTATGTACATTAAGATTATTTGCATATGTCTCCATCAAACTATGAGACACTGTAATGATGGACAACAGTTGGTTTTATAAAGCCTTGCTTTCTGTTTGTGGTTGTAAATATTTTTTTTAAACCTAATTCTATTCTTTTTACTGTGATTTATGGATTGATGGAGAGAGCTACATGGCATGAGCAGAAACACAAATAATAATATGATTTTTGTAAATAATATAGGGTAAGTCTGGTCCTGACTTCAGCTTTAACACCATGGGTGGCAGAGCCTTTTGCTGTCCTGCACCATGTATTTGGATCTTATTACCATTTCACCCCCATCTGCTAGACTCTTTAACACAGTTCAAATTGAAGAATCGGTCTGTTTTCATTAATGTAGTACATTCATAATAATCCTGGATTTTAAATCTCTTTGGTGCTGTTCTTGTTATTAATTTTGTGGTGTAAAGCAACCTTGAATGCTTTGAAAGGCGCCAACAAATAAAATTTATTTCTTTTATTTCTTTGATCTTTATGCTCTTTATGTGTTTCTTTTCCCTAAAATTGTCATAACACCCCATGGCTTATTTCTATAAATTTAACAGTCGTGTTTTGTTACAATTGTTCATAACTTCTATGATTTGTCTGTATGCCCATGTTCAGAGTTTAGCACTCTGAACATGGCTTCACCACTTCTGTGAAATAAATATATTATTAATATGTATTCATTTTTCAGTAGAGGGCATGTGATTAACCCTCTCAGAAAATAGTGCAATGCAAAATGCAACATTGTAAATAATCAAATGGGATGGCCGAGCATGCGTCAAGACATTTACTTCCTCTTGTTTTACTGTTGTCTTTTTTTGAACCCGTGTGTTTCCTGCAGCTGTGTCCTATTCCCATCATCTCTCAGTGTACTGTATTTACTATATTTACTGCCCAGTCAGTTCTTTGCACCTTGTCATTTTGTTGCTATCCCTTCCTGTTTCCTGGTTAGTTTGGTTTTCCATGGACTCCTGGATTTAGTTACCCTTTTGGACTTTTCCATGGACTGTTCTGTATATCTATGCCAATTAAAGGCACACTGTAGGTTTTAAGTCGACCTGCTGTATTTTCGTCTGCTTTTGTGATCCACTTCCACACTCCCACCTTTTCTTATTTTAAACATCTGATATATTTTCTGTGTGTTACAGAATAAAATGTGGGTTTAGGTGATTTGCAAATAATTTCATTCTGCTTTAAGTTTTTGGGATTTGGAGTTGTAGTCAGACTCATAGACTGTATATAAAAGACGGATATACTGTGCAGAAGTTCCTTAAAACTTCCTCCTTTTTAATGGCCAGCAATTACATATTAGAATTACAAAAAGGAATCTCAGTTGTTCGTTTTGGGTGTTATTAAATACAGTTTGATGCTAATTTTGCAAAATATGGCTCACATTAGAGTTAAAACCTTTGGATAAGCTTTTGCTTCATCCTTTAACTGACAAGTTCTTCTTTTATATGCAAATCGCCCCAAACCCTTCTTTTGTTACTGCCCCTCAGTCACTTCACTGTGGTGCTGTGTCTATCTCTACATCAGATACTAGCAGAGCTAGCTGTAAATGTGGAATTGCTGTCATGCTGCAGAATACATTGTGATACAGAAAGATGCCTCCCTGATGGCAAAACTTGATGGAAACTGTCAAAAACCTGGGACATGCTAGTTGAGGAGATCATGGTGTCCACCTGACACCTGAACAACCTGTTTCTAGAAAAATGGATATAAACAACACACTTTAACTTTTGTGCCTCTATTGAGAAGGGCTAACATGTCTCCATAAGCTGCTTTAAAAGTCAATCAGATGTTCTTGCAGTTGCAGATGGAATGTATCCTTCTCTTAGGGAGTAGTTACTGTGTGTTGACTGCTTTCCAAGCCTGCTGTTTCTTACATTTTGTCGCCTTTTCATCAGAACCAGTGAAGGCCTGGGGTTGCCAAATAACCAGCTGAGGAGGGATGATTGACCTGCAGAGATGAAAACACATGTAACAGGGAGCATCTCTTTTATCTAGGCAGCCTGTCTCTGCCTATGCTCAAAAAATACATATATATACACACTCACAGAGACCTAAAAAAAGTCTATTGCCAAACTCAAACATGCACACAATGACTGTCAAAAACAACATGTGCAATTGATTTCTACATTAATTTTAATGGATTAAAGCTACTTCCATAGGGAACACAGCACAAATACTAATGTGGAGCATTGTCTACCACATTCCTATTAAAACGTTAAACAAGCAAGAAAACAACATAAATTAAGGACATGGTGATGGCCTCACAGAGTCCCTTCAGAAACATCTGAATAACCTCAAAGTGATCCCATTGAATACTCACAGAAAACCAGCTGGTGGCAGTTTAAATATCGATCTGACTTTTCCAGCTGCTGATTAGATGAAAAAAATGGAGCTTATGCACAGTTTATCCTTGAGTTCTGCTTTATGAACTGATGGTAGATTATGACGTTTGACGCTTTACGTTTGAATCAATGAGACCTCCTCTGCGCATCGTAAAACTCTTTAAACTGATCTAGTGTTGGGATTTATCCTTTCCTCTGAGGAATTTCAAAGAAAACACAGGAAACACATTTTAACATCCATCGAAGATTGTTCTTAGGAAATGTATTTCAGTTAATTTGCTCTAATCACTTTTGTACGGAGCCCCGCAGGGGACATGGGAGAAAAAAAAATTAGGGAGAAAAAAAAATTAAGACGGACTTTTGCGAGATCTCGCAAAACAAACTCGGGATCTCGCAAAAGTATTGCGAGATCTCGCAAAACTCCAACAATGGCGGCAGCTACTTAGTTGTAATATTACTCTTTCTGGGTCACAAAATACACTTTTAAGATTTTTTGAGGCGTGAATGTAGTTGTGTAAACATCAGATACCTGCTCGGTTTACAAGACATCACATATTTGCAAAAGTGCTCCGACGTTTTTGGAGATCTGACACCCACTAGGTCGAAGCTTACGGGAGGTCGAGACCTACTACAGCCGGGAGGAACACCGCTTTCCCGGCACATCGTGCCTCGACCTCCCGGTCGGCTTCGAGCTGGCGGCCTCTGAAGAATGCGGCTAAAACTTTTGCGAGATCTCGCAATACTTTTGCGAGATCTCGCAAAAGTCCGTCTTAATTTTTTTTTTTCTCCCTATTTTTTTTTTCTCCCATGTCCCCTGCGGGGCTCCGTACTTTTGGAAAACTATGAAAACAGAATGAAAAAATGACTCAAGATTAAAAAAAAAAGAAGAAATCTTTAAGATAAAATACATCTTGCAGTACATAACACAGGGGGGTTTTATCACCCAGGCAACAGAGCAAGACATAAATAGGCCCTCCCACCCATGTTCATGGGTGTGTGATACTGATGTAGCATTCACAATTTCACATCAGAGGCGCACACTGAGATGAAGAGGAGCCGGGGTCTCACAGATTCAAAATTCATTCAAAATTCAAAATCGTTTTGCTATTCAGCGTGCACTCCATGTTTTGTTCCAGTGAAATGAAGGAGCAGATTACCTTTAGATTAACATGTCAACAAAAATGCACACACGATGCAACCGACCATTGAGTATCCGACAGTAAACGTCTCCGCAGGACATTCGGGCTCTCCCAAGCCCAGGAAGGTTTCAATTTCATTATGGGACCAGTTGATGAAATCCATAATTCTTTAGGTTTTAGAGAACAAAACTGAGAAACTCTTTGAGGGTTAGAGTTAGACGAGACTAGACAAAGACATAGAAGCAGCAGCAGGGAAGATAAGGGAGAGAGAGGGTGAACGATACGTCCGCCTCCTCCGAGAGCCAAAGAGATATGCCGATTACTGTACATGCTCCTTTCTGGGACCTCCACGGCCTTCTGTGGACATGCATGGTAAGCCAAAGGTGGAGAGAGCAGCAGCAAGATCTCCACCACAAAACTGAGCAGGCATCAATTACAACAGATTTTACACTAATGAAGTCAGATACAGCACTGAAAGGAGCTGCAGTGGAAAGCTGGTTTCAAAATGGCTTTGAGAGGCACAACTGATGAGATTTGCCAAGTGGATACAGAAGAGTTAATATATTCCATGCCAAAAAAAGACCAATATGCAGAAAAGCTGCGACAACAAAACGCTGAAATAATGTCAGCAAATGTCCAACTAGTGCTTCCAAAGACTGAACCAGAACCTAAGGCCACAGTGGAGTTCTGCTGTTAAACTGATGTTATGAATTAAATCTGTACCCACATCAGTGAAAACTTGGAGCTTAAAAGAAAGAGAAAGTTATCCATTTTCATTCATTATAACGTGGTGTGCGTACTTCAGTGAATTCACATTGTCTGAGAGGATGATAATCATGAAATAAGAAACCTAATGTGTACATATTCTTTCTGGAGGCTATATTATTTTTATCCCTGCTGGGTAGTGAGGCCTCCACATTAAAAACAACATTACATTTAGAACTGAAAGGCAGCACTGCTCCTCGTCACATCACAACAGTGATGGAGAGTGAATTTTGAAGCGCGGCAAATGTAGCTTAAGTAGAGAGATGTGAACAAATGGCAGAGTATCCATCCATCCTTCCTCTTCTGCTTATCCAATTCGAGATGAGGCACACCCTGGACAGGTCACTAGTCCGTCACAGGAATTTACTTACTTTAAATCTTAAATTTATAGCCCAGTTTAGGTCCAGATCTGACCACTTTCACATTTAACATGAATGTCATTTTTAAAAAATCTGGTAATGCTTCCTTGCTAAGATTTAGATGAAAATGCTGATACTGCACTCACATTTTTATGTGTGTTTCCTTAAAAATAGTCTGCCATTGGTGCTCGTAAGGTAAGTTCATAATTGCATATAAAAGCTCCATCCAAAACCTTTGACAGATAATAAGAAAGCTTCTTGATTGTAGCTCATCAGCTCATCCTCCTGCATCAGCTCTAAAGTCATTCTCCACCCGTTTAGTCACACATTGTATTAGTTATCCTAGGCCACGTCACTCGGATCTTTTACTCTGTTATGATGTTTGTGTTAAGACTTGCCACCTCATAGCAGCCAGCCAATTTGCCAGAGTTTGGTTGTCACTTCGAGAACTAGCTATCCACCCTCTCCCACTCTCTCACTCTGCTGTCAGTCCACACTCACTCTGCTCAGCCCAACCACAGCTCAAACGTACACTCACCACTGGAATATTCACAATAAAAACATCTCTAGCTTCAGTCTGTGTGTCATTTGTTGCTTGGTTCCAGGAAAAAAAAAAGACTCTTCACCACTGTCTCACTCGAGCACTGATGTCTTTTAACTTTCTCAGAGTAGCTGTGACATACAGTGAGTGGTCCTGCTGATGTCCCTTGTGTGTTAACATTTCGTCCCACTTTCTTCTAGTGCTTTCCACCTTTTACCGTGCTCTCAGCTCTACCTTTGCTCTTTTCTTACACCTGTAGTTTTTCCCTCCACACTGCTTGGCCCAGTGCACTCATGCATTGACTGCTGATTCTGTGTGGACATAGACAGAGATGTGCTAGCAATCCTGTATGATTAGATGCAAGAAGATCAAGGCATCAGAATGTCATTCAGCTATGACATTGCACTGCAAAATATTTAAAGACGAGGTATGGCCTAAGTATCCCAAGTACACCATTCCCATTCAGAGCTGCTTTAAATCCTTGTGGAATAGATTTAACAAGGTGTTGGAGACACGCCTCAGAGGTTTTGCTCCATATTGAAATGATTGGATTTGTCAGCTGCACAGTCATGATGCGAATCCCTCGTTCTGGCACATCCCAAAGATGCTTTATTGGACTGAGATGTCATGGCTGTGGAAGCCAGTGGAGTACTGGACTGGACTCAGTCTGATTGTCAAGAAATCAGTTTGAGATAAATTGAGCTGCTTCCAGCTGCCATCCAAATATTATAGTAGAAATCAACACTCCTTAGACTGGGCATCGCTAAACCTCAGCTTTCTGTTCTTGAGGGGCTATTTGAGTTACTGTTGCATTCGTATCACCTCGAAGCAGTTTGGCTTTTCTCTTCTGACCTCTGGCATAAACAAGACATTTTCAGAGAACTGATGCTCACTGGATGTTTTTTCTTTTTTTAGACCACTTTCTGCAAACCCTTGAGTTTACGGTGAAACTGTAGTTTCTGAAATACCCAGACCAGACGTCTGGCACCAACGACCACTTAAATCACCTTTCTTCCCCATTCTTACTTGCCTGACGAGTTGCCTGGAAGGAGACACAAATACCATGGGAGTTGCATCAGGAAGTGCATAAAAATCTGCCAAATGAAACATGCAGACCTATGCCTGCTGTAGTGATCCTGTGTTAATAAGGGTGTAGCTGAAAGTAGCTTATTGTGAGTAAAATAATATAGTATGTATAATATTTGGAACTCATTGCACTCTCTTTTCATTTATTTTATACTCTGTCCCAGCTTTCCTTTTTGCATTAGGGGTTGTATAAATAAAATTACTGTAATCTAATGCTGCACACAGTCCTCCACAGACCCTCTGTGTAAATGGATCCTTCCTCGATAAACCTAATCTCAAATATCCCTCACCAAACTGCTGTGCTCTTTTTGGTTATTGGCAAATCATGCCCAAAGGAACCCCGCATTATGCTGTCTCTGACATTTGCAACGTCCTGTGTGGGCTGAGCGCCAACCTCACATTTAGAAATCAAAACCAAACTGGCTTCCCTCCAGTCACTGTATCCATTGATACCACACATTCCCATTTGAGAACTCACACACATTTACAACAGGAAAAGAAGCAGAAGGACTGATGTTCAGGCACTGTGTAAATCAATATGGTAAATGGCCTGCATTTGTATAGCGCTTTTCTAGTCCCTAAGGACCCCAAAGCGCTTCACACTACATTCAGTCATTCACCCATTCACACTCACATTCACACAATAATGATGTACATTCATTGGCTGGTTGGCTCGAGCCGGCTCATACGGGGATACGGAAGGAGAAATGGAAAGATGTGAAGCACCCACACATGACAGACCTGAAAAGTCCCAATGGTAATTCCAGCTGCTTGTGTTCTACATGTTTTTTTGTTTGTTTTTTCTTGATGTACGAAGGGCATTAAATAGCCTATTATAAAATGCATAGCATTACTTACAAGCCATGCCTCAAGCAAAATTGAAGCCATCAGTAGAAGATGGTAATAGGTGAAGTTTTAAATTGTTGTTTTAATGTGTCGTTCCATTCACTCGGCACTTGTTTTTGCAGGACCATGAGTTCTGACATCTGTCTCCGCTGCTCAGAAACACACTTCAGAAACCACAGGGACTCTTTGAATGTGGAGTTTCTCTCCTCGCCACATTGTGTTGATGGCTTATGTTATTAAGTTGACAGCTGAGCCACACAAAACCCATCCTTAAAACAAAGCTGTCAGCAAGGCTACACAGTTACACTGTAACAGATGGTGACATTGTATCCAGCATGGTTGGACGTTTTAGAAGATCAGAGAGACTTAAGCAATGTTTAAAGTTAATTACGATTTTGGAAATTTATGAAGATTTTTTTAAATAATCTGCTCACATGCTCAACTAATGCCAACATGGAGCTAAAATTTATCCACAACCAAAAGTATGAAATAAAACAAAATATTTTCACAGGAAACCATCCATCTGGAGCGGCTCCACGCTGGGACTACCAGGTCCTTCAGCTTTCAGTATGCTTTGTGTTACACTCGTTAGCTCCGTATCTACAAAGACCGCAAATCTCTTCAATGTGCCCCACTCCCACAACATGCAACCATTAAAGTACAAATTCTAATACAGGAAAACAAACCTGAGTTTTAATTATTTACTTATTGCCTCCAAAGTTCTATCTTTTAACCAGCGTTTTTACTGCGACTTTTTCCCTGTTATTCCATGATAGTCTGTTGTTGATTTGTCCAAGGTGATCATCCAGGGTGTGCCTTGCCTCTCGCCTATGTTTTTATTGTCAATATTAAACTGTATTTCTCTCTTAGATATGGAGACCTCACATTGTCTTCTCTAAGTTTAAACAATACACAATTACACTCATTTTACTATTTAAGCAACGTGCAGTTGTCACATACCCTGTTTAAATTTCAATTAACTGAAAAGACATGTTGCAATCATACTATTTGTAATGTCAGTTGTCTGCATTCAATGCTTTACAATTACAGTGTGAGAGAAAAATAATATTATGCATCCCTTGTTCTCACTGCAGTTTGTGTCCATCAATCATTACCCACAGACTGTCCCCACTTGCTTGTAAGCTCGCTCATCTTGGCTGAATCGACATCAAGTCAGATTATTGGGTATGCTGTATATTTTCAGATAAATGATGCATGTCCTAGGAATCACACCGCTCAAAAAATAAAATAAAATAAAAAATCACAGAAGACAGCGGACTATGAAAAATGGATTTTCTCAGGAGTCCACAAGATTCATAGATCTTCTGTCTGCTAGTCATGTTAGGGTCAATCCAAGTATTTGCAGCAAATCTGCAAATCATTGTTATGGTGCTGATAAAGTCAGCTGGACATAAAACATCAACTATTGTTTTTTTCTTTAATGGGTAATCTCCTAAGTTAACTTGAAAGTAAACCATCCATTTTCCTACACTTATCCAATTTAGGAGCTGGAGCCTATTCCAGTTGCCAAAGGGCAAATGGAGGAGTACGCACTGGAGAATTAGTCAGTCTGTCACCAGGTTAAAAAAGAGAGAAAAAACAAAAGAAATACTTTTATGCACCTAATGGTGCAAATATCAAAAATATTTAAAAGATTTTTAGTTAAAAGTCATTATCGAATCACCTTAAACACCATATGCTTTGACCAGGTGTTCGACTTCTGTGGAACTGCACAGCATTTTTATCCCTTTTCCCACATGTTGAGATAATGTACAGGGTGGGCCATTTATTTGGATACACTGTAATAAAATGGGAATGGTTGGTGATATTAAAGTCCTGTTTGTGGCACATTAGTATATGTGAGGGGGCAAACTCCTCAAGATGGGTGGTGACCATGGTGGCCATTTAGAAGTCGGCCATCTTGGATACAACTTTTGTTTTTTTAATAGGAAGAGGGCCACGTGACACATCAAACTTATTGGTAATGTCACAAGAAAACAATGGTGTGCTTGATTTCAACGTAACTTGATTCTTTCATGAGTTATTTACAAGTTTCTCTTTGTTCACAGCCATTGACATGTCGAAGAGGTTAACACGTTAAATTTTGTTGATATCTGGTGAACGCAGTAACCGGGTCATAGCAGCAGATTTCAATGCAAGACACCCTACGAGACCACCCATCTCCCATGCTACAGTTAGCAAACTGCTTGCTAAGTTACGTGAAACTGGTTCAGTGTTGGATTTGCCAAAATGTGGACGCAAGAAAACTATCACTAATGAAGAAACATCAGTGGCTGTCCTAGCTTCATTCAGCAAGAGCCCACAGCGTAGCACTTGCCGCATGTCACTGGAGAGCGGCATTAGTCGAACATCCCTTCGGTGGATATTAGCTACTCACAAATGGCACCCTTACAAACTCCAGCTACTGCAGCATCTCAACGAGGATGACCCAGATTGGCGCATAGAATTTGCAGAATGGGCAAAACAAAAATTGGAACAGGAACCTCAGTTCACGCAGAAGAATTTGTTCAGTGATGAGGCAAACTTTTATGTGAATGGTGAAGTTAACAAACAAAACCACCGCTATTGGTCTGACCCTAACCCACATTGGATGGATCCCTCCAAGACTGGAACAACAAAAGTCATGGTTTGGTGTGGTATATGGGGTACAACGATAGTGGGTCCATTCTTCATCACTGGAAACCTCAAGGCCACTGGATATTTGAAATTGCTACATGATGATGTGTTTCTCTCTTTATGCACTGAAGCTGGCACGTTCCCTGAGTTTTTCCAGCAAGATGGTGCACCACCACATTATGGGTACCAGGTCCGAGCATTCCTAGATGAACAGTTTCCTGGAAAGTGGATTGGTCGTCGTGGGCCAGTTGAATGGCCCCCAAGGTCTCCCGATCTGACCCCCTTAGACTTTTATCTTTGGGGTTATCTGAAGGCAATTGTCCATGGTGTGAAGATACGAGATGTGCAGCACCTGAAACTACAGATACTGGCATTTCTCCTGCGGTGCCCCCTCACATATACTAATGTACCACAAACAGGACTTTAATATCACCAACCATTCCCATGTTATTATGGTGTATCCATATAAATGGCCCACCCTGTACAATATTTTAATTGGCTGCACTTTTCAAAAGTCAGCACTGCAGGATAGATTTCTTTGGCATTTTATCTAATGGCTATGAAAATAAGTAGCAGAGTAGCAGACATTTATCTTCCCTGGTTCCATTGTTACTCATCTAGCAGGTCCTTTTATAATTTAATTGAACAATTCTCCTCAGTCTCCATCTCATGGGGTGTTCCCCAGGGGTCCGTTCTTGGTCCCATTTTATTCTCTAAATAATTTATACGGTCCTTTTGGGATCAGATGATCTGTAAATACAGTCTTAATTTGCACAGTTATACACACAGTTGCATGTTCTGCTAAAGGGCAGTTGTGCTTTCATGTGTGTAATTCACCTTAGTCTGAGATTTTCAACAAACTGCACTGCTCTTTAAAATTTCCCCAAAGTATGCTGTTAAGAAGAAAAAGGAAAAGAATAAGTCTTAACCTCCTAGGACCTGGCGTCCACATGTGGACATCACATTTGGGGTTATTTAGACCAAAATACTTAATTTTGCTCTACAAGGGCCTGATATCCACTTACAAGGACATTATACTGCTACTGTTCTATTGAAATTTTAAACGGATATCCTCATATGTGGCTCTCATTTTGTTAGAAACAAAAATCAAGTAAAAAAAAATAAATCTGTTAATTCTTTGTTTTTACATTCATCTGGTCCCAATCAGCCCAAATATCAAAGAGAAATTAAAAATGCATGCCGTGGAAGAGTTCGGGTCTTAGGAGGTTAAAGTGGGCCACATCTTAGTAAGGGTAGTTTGTTTATGACTTAAGTTTCACTAGTTGGTCCTGAGTTATTTTTGCTATGTTTCAGAGTTTTCTTGTGATCCAGCTTTAGGTTCTTAACTTTTAGGTTCTCTTTGTGTCTTTGTCCTCTTGCTCCCTCTGTGTGTGTGTGTCCTTGTGTCTTGTCTCCCTTTTCTTTTTTTCATGTTCCTTTCCTTGTGTGTCATTCCATGTCCCCCATGTTTGTTGTGTGGATTTATGTGTGTTCTCCGCAGGTCGCCTTGTCTCTCTCTCGGTCTTTCTCTCTCTCTCTTTCAGGTGCGCATGCATGAGCATCTGTTGGAGGTGTGGGGAGGAGAACGAGTGTGAGGGTTCCTAAGGGTTTGAACTTTGCTTTCGCAGTGATGATTCACTTTTTGTTACGTTTTCACAACTTTCTTTCACTGGTGTTTCTGTGTTGTTCTTTTTGGCAGAACAGAGCGTATGGCTCGGTGGGATGGCCTGAAGGAATCATGGGTCTGAAGCTTTCAGAGCCTCTCCCGTGGGCATACCATTAAAATATTGGTTGGCGCCAATTTTTTGGTTGTGGCTGTTTTTGGTTTTGGTTGGTTTGTCTATATGAGAAGTTGTCAGATGTAAACAGAATTGTGACAGTGAGTAGAACTTAATATGAAGTAAAAGTATTATGAGCCTTTTATTGAAAATATTGACTTAATCTTTAATGATCTGTTTCACATCTTTTCCAGATCTTTTGGGGAAAGGTTTATAAACCAACCACATTTAATGAGAAACCCATTCACAAAAAGATAAACAGCCCAAGATATCTTAAGAAAGATAATGGGTATTTCAACAATGTACAAAGGTTTTCCATATTTATTAGATCTACTGACTTGTACATCACAATCAATTTACAATTCATAGATCAAAGTGGATCTATAAAGGCACAAATACTTCACCCACACTCTGATTTCGACATTAAACAAACAATGTGACTGGCAAAAATATAAACTTTTATTTTACATTTTATTTAACATTTACATTTATATGATTTGAGGGGGCCCAAATTGTTGCACTGTTTGCTAAAAAATGTGCATGAAACTGTATCTGACCTAGTCATGCTGAGTTTGGGTACATTTGGAAATTTAAGCGCATTTTTGGATCAGTGATCATCATCAGTAAAAAAAAAAAAGAAAAAAAGAAAAAGAAGTTTAATAATTGTCTTTTCTTAAAGAAGTGAGAACTGTGGCATTTCAGGGGGAGACTTAGGAAAATTTGTTATTTTGCAAAAACATTAAATTTTGACATATATAGGAACCAGGTTGATCCTGCCTGCTGTGAATGTTTTAATGCAGTTCAATTCAATTCAATTCAATTTTATTTATACAGCGCCAAATCACAACAACAGTCGCCTCAAGGTAGACTCTACAATAATAGATACAGAGAAAACCCCAACAATCATATGACCCCCTATGAGCAAGCACTTTGGTGACAGTGGGAAGGAAAAACTCCCCTTTAACAGGAAGAAACCTCCGGCAGAACCAGGCTCACGGGGGGGGGGGGCATCTGCCATCAGAGATTAATATATGATTCAGTGCACAGAGGACTATAAACACATAGTGAGTGAGAAAGGTGACTGAAGAAAAAATACTCAATGCGTCATGGGAATCCCCCAGCAGCCTACACCTATTGCAGCATAACTAAGGGATAGTGTTGGGAAGGTTACTTTTAAAATGTATTCCACTACAGATTACGTGCCCCAAAATGTATTTTGTAACGTATTCCGTTACGTTGCTCAATGAGAGTAACGTATTCTGAATACTTTGGATTACTTAATATATTATTAAACTTTTTACAACTACATGAATGTACTATTGCTGTGTGATTTAGTACTATTACTGAAAGATACTTGCCATACCAATACCAACTAGATTTTTAAATCTTAATATAAAATGAGAAACAGTAGGTTGACATTAGGTAAGGCTGCACTTTTTGCAGTGAGAAAACTATTCCGCGCGTATATAAAACAGGTCCGCAGCTCCGGACCGTAGTAAAGCGACCTCTGGCTTATACGTTGGGTTCGTGTCGGGCTCATAGCCAAAAGCTAGCTTTACTTTGTTGTCTGGGTCAACTTTGCTAGCGAGAGACACAGAGAGGCATTGAAAGGCTGCTCCAACAGAACTTATTGTTTCGGAGGAAAACACGAACAGTGTACAGTCGAGTCTTAATAGCTTACTTACAACTGGGCTCTTCCGGCACTCTTTTTGGCTGCAGTGGTTATTATTATATTTATATGCTTCCAGCTCCCATTTCTGCTCGGTGACAGCTCGTACTTTTCCACTCTCCTTTTTCTCCCTCGCGCTCACAGACACATAACGGGTATGACAGTCCATTCTCCCTGCAGCACGGACTACACTGCCCATGAGGCTACATTCTTTAGGGCTATGCCTGTAACATAATGCATGTTTTGTTTGGGTTTCTACCGGTGTGGAATTACCAAAAATAGAGAGGGCATAGCCTTATATATGACACAGGAAAAGACCGCAGAGTAATCCCTTTATTTCAACAAAGTAACTTTATTCTGAATACCACCTTTTTAAACGGTAACTAACAGAATACAGTTACTCATATTTTGTATTTTAAATATGTAACGGCGGTACATGTATTCCGTTACTCCCCAACACTGTTAAGGGAGGATTCAGGATCACCGGATCCAGCCCTAACTATATGCTTCAGCAAAGAGGAAAATTTTAAGCATAATCTTAAAAGTAGAGATACTTACTGTGGCCCTGAGAGGCCAAACGGACTGCAACTTCAGAAAACACTTGCACAAAGAAAAACGCTACAAAAAGAAAAACGCTGCAAAAGCACACAAAACACAATGGAAATGTTTCTGGGGAGACAATAACCCGACGGACCAGTAGCACGAACCAAAACATGCTAACAAGTGCGCTGGGACTGGGAGACACTTCAAAGAAGTGGAGGAGAGGTAAATGTGTTGTAGTCATATGATTCTAATAATACTACAGATATCTGGAATATACATACATGTTTTGGTTCGTGGGCCTCAGCTAAAAGTTGCCTGTCATGGTCTCCATGCCTCTGGCGCAGATTATTTTACTCTCTCTGTTCCCATCTCTCTGGAAAATGTGTGTGAGTGTGTGGCAGATTACTGTTTTTGTGGGGGATTCTTTTCCACACTTTCTGTCGCACCAGGAGGAGCCAGCTAAAGTTATTGTTGGGAATTATTAGCTGTAAATAACACTTTTGATTTGTTGCTACTATATATCTGCTTCTTGGATCCACCTGTAGTGACAATACATGTCATCATTTCCTGCCCCCAGCTCGTTAAAAAAACTCAGCTGCCAGACTATCAATAACAAAAGTGCACACACCTCAAATTCCTGCTGGATTATTACCACTGTGGTGGACCACTAGAGGGCTCCACTCACACCCAATGTGGAGGTAAGCATGGACGACACAGTGGGTTTTGGGCTTGGGTTAAAAACATCTTTTTACAAAATTAACCACATTTAAGGAAAGTCCATTTAACATTTTGCTAGGTTGCCAGCTGTATTGGCAGGTCAAGACTTGAGGTGAATTTTGCAAGCATTGCTTTGGATTGCACTTAATGAAAACAGCACCGAGCAGTAATTAAAAAAAATATGTGTCCTCAAACACGACTGAAAAGGTAAACTGTCTGGCTAAACTGTCATTAATAAATAAGAAACATTTGCTGTTGCCCTCTGATTGTGTATGCAGTATTGATTTAGGTGGTGGGTGTATCGGTGACAAATAACCTCAAACACTCATGTTGTTTTGATGAGTGGTTCTAGGATAAAAAAAAGAAAAATACTGCTAGCCCCAGTCCTAAATTACAGACTGTGTGTGTGTAAAGTAGTGTAAAGTCCTCTCAGCATGTGGGTCTAACCTGCTCATGCACAGATCAGAATAAACATACAAACCAGAAACAATTTATCATCTTGGTCATAAAGCTCATAAAGTGGACATTAATTCAGGGTAATGGAGATAAATAGGCAGTTTGGTTATGGACTTTCACAAAAAGGATAATAAAAACTCTACAACAAAGTTAAAATGCCTGAGGAGCAATGAAATTCAAAACACAGGAAGACAACAGGAGAAAATAACTAGGGAGAGTCAGGGACATAATGGCCTTCGGAAAAGCACAGAGTTAACACACACTGGGGAGAAACAGGTGGTAAGGTACAGGTAAAGTCTATCAGACTGTAATGTAAAAAAAATAAATAGAGAGACATAATAGAAGAACACCCATAGAAAACCATGAAAACAGTGGCAGGCCAGGTCTGTGTGTCAAAAAGTAGAGGTGCTATTATTGCAGACAACACATGATCTTGTGTTCGGCAGATTGCTGAGTTCAAGCTGACCCCTGAACACGCGGAGCAGCAATGGGAGACTTTGCTAATGGAAAGTGAACTTCAGGAGCTCTCCTCTTTGTTGATTCACTGTAGATGATCTGGAAAACTCCCCGAAGTGAGGTCTGTGTTTATAATCCACTTTTTTTTGACTGCAACAACGCTTTCCTGAAGTTATTACTGCAAACAAAAAGGATTCTTACTCTGTGTCTGACAAGTGTAAGAACTGTGAAATTATGACCATTGATCTGTTGATGTTTTCCTTACTTTCCACCTGATGCTTCAGTCTGTCTTTATCTCAGAGTGTTTTGCAGATATAACCATGTTTTCCTCATTAACTGGAGAATATTTAACTCTTCCATCTTACTTATAGAGTAACTCTTTAAGGTTTTAGTCTATAAAATTGCTGTCAGCTTATTTTATTAGTCTACCAAACACACAAAAAACCCTTGAGTAATATGATAGATGCTCTTCATCAAATCCACTAAAAGTATTTGAGGTTTTTCTATAAATCAATACATCATTCTGATAACTTATCACGCTATTGACACGTTTAGTTACAAAAGTCCCACATAAACAAAATTTTTTTGTTTGTTTGTTTTAATGTTTCGAACACTGAAGATCTCCTAAAACCTTTGATTCACTGAAGAAGTAGTAAATTAAAATGCATTTCATTAAACTACTCACAGCTAACAAACATCACAATCAGCGTAGCATTTTGTGTTTTTTTTTCCATTACTACATGATAACTCTGCATCCATCACTGCTGACTCTGCTAAGCTAATAAAAATACATGAAAAAGGCTGGTTGTTAATTTAGTCTGGCACAACTCATCTCAGACCTCTGACTCCAATTATCACCTCACACTTTCTCATAGGCTGATGAGTGAGAATGCAGTGATGATAGCTCATAAATACAGATACTGTATCTTCATCTTTGTAAGTGGAGGTGAAAGGTTTCTGGCTGAAATAATCTTGAATAACATCTTTAACATACATGCATTTTCAAAATATTTATGACTACTTTACTAAAGTGTCATTAGGACATTTATGTAGCTTTCAGTGCAAGCTAAAATGATTTTGGATGATTGTACACGATAACCAAGGTTAGAGTACTCTTATATTCCTGGGTCCTGACTTAGAGTTTTGACTTCTCTTTGTAGTTTTGTTTGTTATTCGGTCCCCTCTATCCTCTGGGGTTTATCTTTGTCTCTATTAGCTACTTTTATCTCTTATACTTCATCCCTGGTTTTAGTTTCTTTGCCACTGATTAGTTTCACCTGTGCCTTGTTTCTCCAGCCATGACTCACCCCCCTGATTAGTTCTTGATGTATGATATCAAAATCAAATCAAATCAAATCAAATCAAATCACTTTTATTGTCACATCACATGTGCAGGCACACTGGCACAGCACATGCGAGTGAAATTCTTGTGTGCGAGCCCCACAAGCAACAGAGGTGTGCAAACACAACAACACAAACGAGCAAAATACAAGAATGGCCAACCTGAAACTAATAAATATATGTACAATATATAATATTTTCCTACGTGTGTGTGTGTGTGTGTGTGTGTGTGTGTGTGTGTGTGTGTGTGTGTGTGTGTGTACACATTTTTACAAATTAAATAGTAAAAAAAATAAAAAAAAATAATAATAATAATAATAATAAAATATATAAAATATACAGAGTTGAATATGTGCAAAACAAGTGGCATTTATATACAGTGTGGAGTGCATAATGTTGAAGTTCCAGTAGTGAAGCTGAGGTGTCTATGACGTGTTCAGCAGTCTGATGGCCTGATGGAAGAAGCTGTCTCTCAGTCTGCTGGTTCGGGACCGGATGCTGCAGAACCTCCTTCCTGATGGAAGCAGTCTGAACAGTTTATGGCTGGGGTGACTGGAGTCCTTGATGATCCTCCCCGCTTTCCTCAGGCAGCGCTTCCTGTAGATGTCTTGGAGGGAGGGAAGCTCACCTCCAATTATCCGTTCAGAGCACCGCACTACTCGCTGGAGAGCTTTGCAGTTGTAGGCGGTGCTGTTGCCATACCAGGTGGTGATGCATCCAGTGAGGATGCTCTCAATGGCACAGTGATAGAAGGTCCTGAGGATGCGGGGGCTCATGCCGAATCTTTTCAGTCTCCTGAGAAAGAAGAGGCGCTGCTGCGCCTTCTTCACTGTTTTGTTTGTGTGTACTGACCACGTAAGATCCTCAGCCAGATGTACTCCAAGGAACCGGAAGCTGCTCACTCTCTCCACAGCAGCGCCGTTGATGGTGATGGGGGTGTGTACTTCTCTGCACCTCTGGAAGTCCACTATCAACTCCTTTGTCTTTGCGACGTTGAGGGTGAGATGGTTGTCTTGACACCAGTGGGTCAGGGCGCTGACCTCCTCCCTGTAAGCCGTCTCATCACCGTTGGTGATAAGACCCACCACTGTAGTGTCGTCCGCAAACTTCACAATGATGTGGCTGTTAGTGGCTGTGCAGTCGTAGGTGTAGAGTGAGTACAGGAGAGGGCTCAGTACACACCCCTGTGGAGCACCAGTGTTCAGTGTGATGGGGGATGAGGTGATGCTGCCCAGTCTGACCACCTGGCGTCTGTCAGACAGGAAGCTAAGGATCCAGCTGCAGAGGGAGCTGCTCAGTCCTAGATCCTGCAGTTTCCTGTCCAGCTTCGAGGGAACGATGGTATTGAATGCTGAGCTGTAATCTACAAACAGCATCCTCACATACGTGTCTCTCTTCTCCAGGTGTGACAGGGCAGTATGTAGTGTCAGGGCTATGGCATCATCAGTGGACCTGTTGTGGCGGTATGCAAACTGTAGAGGGTCCAGTGAG
Source organism: Copadichromis virginalis (assembly GCF_057382275.1). Taxonomy (NCBI): domain Eukaryota; kingdom Metazoa; phylum Chordata; class Actinopteri; order Cichliformes; family Cichlidae; genus Copadichromis; species Copadichromis virginalis. The sequence goes on from NC_140629.1 coordinate 8,357,723, forward strand.
TCGGGTAGTGCAGAGCAGATGAAGTCCCTGACCAGCTTCTCGAAGCATTTGCTTACGATGGGGGTCAGGGCTACAGGTCGCCAGTCGTTCAATGAGGAGATGGTGGAGGATTTGGGTACAGGGACGATGGTGGCCATTTTGAAGCAGGCTGGGACTACAGACAGAGAGAGGGAAAGGTTGAAGATGTGCGTGAACACTCCAGCCAGCTGAGCCGCGCATGACCTGAGGACGCGGCCGGGAATCCCGTCCGGACCAGTAGCTTTGCGTGCGTTCACCTTCCTGAAGCACTTCAGGAAGGTGAACGCACGCAAAGCTGCGTTCACACGCGTTCACACGCGTTCACACGCACGCAAAACATCAACACATCCTTGTGTTGATGTTGTTCTTGGATCAACATAAGGATATTTGTCCAGGATCAACATTGCATATGACCATTCACATGGTTATGTCATAGCTTTGCGACATGAAAACCCCCCTAAAACCTGCCAATATCCACTATGGAAAAAAAGTCTCCAAAAGGTGGTTGGTTAGAGTAAGGGTTGGGGTTCAGGATGTGGATACAAAAGGGAACAAAGACAAAACAAGATACAAGAACTAAAAACAAACTCAGAATACCAACGTAATACAGAACTCAAGACTAATACAAAACTTGAATATAAACATTTCTTAAATTGAAGAGAATGAGTGAAGAGTCCAGAACAAACTAAAAGCTGGGATAAAGACCCACAACCATGATATCATGAGAGTGATTCCTCCACAACAATCCAACCTGGCAACGGAAATAGCTACAGGCAAAGTAACACTGTGGCCCAACGATGATGTGCAGACGTTTTGTGCCTGCTGGCTGACAACAGAATCCAGAGAAAGCCAGACTGAGTGACCCGAAATCAAAAAGCCTATCAGTGTCCTTCACTGTTGTCACATGCAAATGACATCACAAGACTTTTGGCCCGCCTTGCTATAATGACCCCAACCCCATTGAGGTACTACTAAACTGTAATGAAAATAAAAGAAACTAAGTAGAGTCCAGTGGAGAAAGGGCATTCGTGTTCTCAATCTCGAGTCCTTTGCCAGAAGCCTGTGAGTTTGCGAGTTCTGTGGAGCATCTTAGCTCTTTTGTACAGAGACCCCTGATGTGCCTGGAGTCTGCTGAAGCCCTCTTCCAGTTTTGGCTTTCAGCTCCTAATTCTTCTGTTACTACTGGAACCACTTTGGACTTTACTTTCCACATCTGCTCCAGTTGTTATTTCAGTCACTAGTAGTTCTGTTTTCTGCTGCTCCTAGACTCCTACCTCTATGTACCTGGTGCTTAGGTTGTCAAAGGGTACTGAAACTGAACCCAAGTTCAGAACCGAGTGCGTTGGCGACAGGAAGTTTTAAACACTTTATTTAACTCAGTGACACATTTAACATAATTCCTTGGCAAGGAGATGTGTCAGCTAGAATATATATAACACACAACTAAGCTGGGTGAGGGTATGGGTCCAGGGGGAGATAACAAGAAGGACTGAGTCGTGAGGTGGCACTGAGGAGAGAGGGAACGTTCCAAAGGATTCTCTGAGGTGACTATGTGTCTTAGCTGAAGAAGTGGCTTACATTGCAGGTGGAGTAGGTGTAGCTCTGGGTGAGCTGAGCAGAGTGGATGGCTGATCTGGGTAAAAGAGATTCCAAAAAGGTGGCAGGAGGTCAGGCAGGTGTAGGCTGGAAGCTTGAGGAGCTGAGAGAATGGCTGGGAGTCCGAGAAAAAGGGCTGGCCTGAGGGATGAGCCGTGACGGGATGTGAAACCTGCAGCACAATGAAACAGGGTAATTTGTGCTTACAAAACATATGGTAAAATAATTGTGTGAAAATGGCTTGTAGTGTAAATTGCTTTGAATGCTTAAAAAAGACTAGTAAATGCCGTTGTAAACGACCACGGCAGACCCTGGTGCACGTTCATGCTTTGCAGCATACTTTATTAACACTTTCATGGTTGCTGTACATCCGCACCCAGAGCTGCAGCTCTCCCGCTGCCAGCTCAACATAACGACCACAACAACAACGCCAACCACAGGACCCAGTACAATATTTAATTTGGCGGGGCGTGATTGCGGATGCCGTGCAGGTGCGTCCGCCTCCTCTGCACGGCACCGCAGGCCACGCCCCGCCACGGCCTTATATTCAAAGCATTTGCAAAGCCTGTAAGGAAATCTGGCACAAAAATATTCAGACTATGTAAATTAACAGACCATTAAGGCAAAGGCAGATCTATGATTACAAGTGTGCATTTTTATGTTAAATTATTGTTATGTTTCGATGTACTGTTACGAGCAAGAGCAAGTAATAAAACAAATAAAGTACAGAATTTGTACTGTTCTCTGTATGTGTTGCACTCACTGAGCATAAACATAAACAGTAGGCCAAGCTTCTTTTCTAGAGACAGGGATGTGAGCGTACTTGCTCCTTTAATTACTTGATTCCTAGAAATTATATCAAACTGACGTCACTGAAATTGAGTGAAACTAGAAAGACCAACAGACAAACAAACATCACTGCACTAACACAGGAGGAAATATCCTATATATAATCTAATACACAATATTTATACATTACAACATATTATATTATACAATATAATATAACAATATATTATGCAGTATTATATTATAATAATATCATCTTGTATACAATCTAATATTAACACTATGAAAAATAAGCAGCTCATAGATAACCATATACAGCGAATAAATAACCATTGAACATGTCACCAATTTTCTAAGTAAATACATTTCTAAAGGTGCTACTGACATGAAAGTCCCACCAGATATCGTTAAAAACCTTCCAATCCACAGAAGTCAGACTATAGACCAGGGACGATTCTAGGATCAGAGCTTTGGGGGTGCTGAGCACCCAGAGAGCTGCCCAGCCAGGCAAGATAAACCTGTCTCTGTCAGTCCCTGCATCCTTAAATGTTGTCCCGAGTTCTCTCTGACTGTCACTTAGGTGCATTTAAGCCCCTGTTCCTCCCTGTCCTCATCGTCTGTTGTCTTAGTCTCCGTTATCAGTCATCATAATTTTACCATCTCTGTGCAAGTCTGCAAATTTCTTTATTAAATCATAAGATTCTTAAATTCATCAAGTCTCTCTGTGCCTGGGTCCTCGTCACAAAACATGACATCACTGTTTTGTGCATTTTAACACAATTTAATCCCCACATTTGTGAAAGAAAAGCAAAACACTTTTTTGAAAAGTCTGTAACAAAACCATCAAATCTGATAAAGGTTATTTAAATGCTGCAAAAGAAGAATGGATTGGAATAGAAAAAATACATATCCTAACCTTAATTACTGGGGGAGAATAATGAATGATGCTTATAGTGAGTAAAAAGTAAACTGAGTGCATTTTTTGGACAGAGATTCACTTTTAATGTGTATGTATAATATAATACAGATACATAAAAAACACTCCCAAAACAGAATAAATTATTACAAATAAATTATTACAAAATATTAATAAAAACTATAAAAATGGAGGCAACTTTGCCTGTCGTAGAATGTATACCATGCATGAAAAAATCTTTACTGCAGATACTAATTTTACTAATATAATAATACTAATTTTGTGTTGTAAGATTTATGACTTTCATGCTTTCCTCCCCCTTTGTGAGTGTGGACGCTTCATCTCTTTGCTCTCTAAATGCTTTGCTTCTTTTATTGATTTTTACCGATTTTTATGCTGATTTTTTCCCTTTTTTCCATATGAGCTTACCTGCGATAGCTTCTGGACACTTATAGATCATTAGGACTAAAGTGTTCTTAACAGAAACAGCAACATTTTTATAGTTACCTTATCCTCAGCGCTCCGTGTGTCTGTGGCCTAGACACAGCTGAATCCTGATTACAGCGTCTGGGCACCGAGCAGCCTCGATAGCCTAGAAAGGTGCTAACCGCTAGGCTAACTAGCAACAAGATGCCTTCCCTCTCCACAGATGACTACCACAGCCTCCTGCAGAAGATTGCAGCACTGGAGACAAAAATTCATCGCTTAGAAGTAAACGTGGAGGTAAATGGACTGTGTGGAAATGAAACAACCTTGCCTTTGACTCAAAACAATGGCGATGAGCAAGCTAGCACACAGCTAAGGAGCACAGATAACATGACCAAGAAAGTAGACTTTGTGCACTATTATAAATTCTCAAGCGATAATCCCCCCTTGGACTGTCTTGGTGCAAAACCAAGACATAAATCATGTCTCCTGGAAGGGGGAGGACGTACCACAGGCAGGGCACAGCGAGCTGAAATCTCTGAAACCGACTGGCCTTCACTTCCTATGAGACAGAGAAGCTCTTCTACCCCTGTATACGAGAGGAAACAGGACTGGACAACCGTGAATAGGAAGGTTAACAACAAACCTTCAAAACAACTGAATGTGAAACTGCAGAACAGATTTGCTCCACTATCAAAGGACCCTGGATCTATATCGGACAACCATCCATCTAAAAGTAGCGAAGTAAGGCCTGAAAATCCACGGGAAAGCTAAAGGCTAGGCCTGAAACGCTGATTGTGGGTGACTCTGCTGTAAAGGATGTACAAAGCATGTGCGGTAAGAACACTAAAGTCCTCTGCTTTCCTAACGATATGGTCAACATCCTGAAGGAGAGAATTCTTCAAATTGCAGATGAATATCCAACTGTGACAAACATTGTCCTGCATACAGGGTCAAACGATGTGTCCAAACAACAATCGGAGGTTCTGAAACGGGACTTTATTGGATTATTAAACACTGTAAACTCTCTGAATGCAGCTGTATTCATCAGTGGGCCTGTACCGCCGGTCAGAGGAGGAGACGAGAGATTCAGCAGGCTGTTTACACTGAATAAATGGCTTATATCAGCATGTGCTGACCACTCAGTGCATTTTATCAACAACTTTAATATTTTTTGGGAACGCAGGCATCTGTTCAAAGCAAATGGATTTAATTTTAACAAGTCAGGGGTGAAACTGTTCACCTCCAACTTGTTTTATTCCATACGTCATCCATCTGTGCTTGGAGCCAAGGCTGAGATAAACGAGGAGTTATCTCATAAAGAGGAACAAACAGTACTCCAAGAACAGACAAAGCCCAGCAGAAACCTTGAGGAGGAGCTCCATCTGCCCCCACCCGGGAAGAGCCTCAGAAAGGAGAGACATCTGAGGCAAGAAGAGGCAAGAAGAGGGGTCCCTATTTGCCTCCAACTCTCTCAACAACACCAACGACCAGGACCAGGATCTTCCCCAGTCCCCCAAACCCCTGACAGGCCATCACCCCCATCACCCTCCTCCCCCTCCCTTTCTCCCTCCTCCCCACACCTGAAATTCACTGAAGAGATGATGGAGCGGGTCAATGCTGGGCTCAGATCTACCCCCCGGCCCAATCCCTCTTTGTCCCCCATAAACCCCCCACCAAAGCAGCCAAAGGTTCGCCACCGAGCCCCACCCTCAACAGAGCAATCGAAGTCACATTGCCCAGCCTCGCCCCCCTTAGTTCCTCCTTACCACCTTCATGCTTTGTCTCCGCAATCTGATGTGTGATGTGTGGAGGGTCCGGGCTGCGAGGATTATGGCAGTGGTGACTTTTCCCAGGAGAAGCTGGGACCCTGTTTACTAGAAGGTTTTAAAATTTCTGTACTTTTAGGTGACAGAAGGAGACATGTGGCCTGGTCAAAACACAGAGAGCTGCACTCTAAAAGATCTTTAAATATAGTAAATATACCTTGTGTGCCACAGACTGCTCCCAAACACGAGGGGACAAGTAATGCCAACAACAGTTGGCTTTATTAAACGTTAGATCTTTAGCTGGGAAAACATTTTTAATTAATGATTTAATCACTGAGCACAGCCTTGATTTTATGTTTTTAACTGAAACTTGGTTGGACCAAAATAACAGTGGAGCTGTTCTCATCGAGACGACCCCTCCTAACTACAGTTTTATCAGTGAGGCCAGGGTGAGCAGGAGAGGAGGAGGAGTTGCGGTCTTATTTAATGAATCATTTCAATGTAAGCAGCTATCTCCTGGAAGTTTTCAGTCTTTTGAATATGTGGCTTTACAGCTGAAGGCCCCATCCAAAGTTGTGTTTCTTAATGTTTACAGGCCTCCCAAATACTGCACAGACTTTTTTAATGACCTCAGTGAACTGCTGTCTGTGATCTGTGTTGATTTCGACTGTGTAATTATTGTTGGGGATTTTAACATTCATGTGGACAACCCTCAGGACAAAGGGACTAAAGACCTGAGTAACACTCTGGGCAACTTTGGGCTGACTCAGCATGTAACAGAGGCCACACATAATAGAGGACACAATCTTGACCTACTGATCTCCAAAGGCCTGAGCATTTCAAAGGTTACTGTGTCTGATGGGCCTGTCTGATCATTACTGTGTTTTCTTTGAAAGTAAAATCTCAGCCCACACAAATATATCAACAACAGTGATCACAAAACGGTGTATAACTGAACACAGTAGTGCAATTTTTAACCAGGTCTTCCCATTAACACCTGACCTGTCCAAAGGTTCAGTGAATGAGCTCGTCAATAGCTTTAATGCAAAAATTTTAAATGTAATGGATACTATTGCCCCCATTAAGGTGAAGGTTATCTCTGGAAGGAAAAAGTCTCCATGGAGAAACTCCACACTAGTGAAAAATGAAAAAAGAGAGTGTAGGAAAGCTACATTCTAAATTCTGCACTTAGCTTTGCAGTCTCCAGTATCATTGAAACGCAGCCAGATGCTGCCCATTTTACGGTTTCACTCGTTTTTTCACTTTTTCCCGACAGGCTTGTCTCTCTGTGTACCTTGCCTGTACCGATACACCTGCTGTCTTTGGAACATCTGCCCCCTTTCCAACTTTCACATAGTCGTATGATCCCAGTCTGTCTTTGCATGTGATTACCTTCATGGTGCTCCCATCAAAATGAAGTCCCATCCCTGCCTGCATAGATCATCACCAGGACTGAAGATTCGGCTCCCACTTACTGACGGGCCATTATTAACTGACATGAAATTATCTCACAGGCCGGATATAATTGTATTGTGGACCAGACGTGGCCCGTGGACCGTACGTCTAACACCCTTGGTTTAAAGTTTGCTCAATTAGACAAGCCTGTGAAATAAACAGGGAAAGTATAGTTTGGTCAAATGAGACCAAAATTAAACTCTTTGGATGCCTTAATACACACCATGGTTAGAGGTCACTGCATGTCACCCCATAAACACCATACCAACACTGAAGTTTGGGGGTGGGAACATCACGGTGTGGGACTGTTTTTCAACATGTTGCACTGGCACGCTACATATAATTGAAGGAAGGATGAATGGGAAAATATAATGAAACATTCTTTAGCCACAAACTGCTGAATGTCAGATTAGTCTGTCAACAAAAGTCAGTTTTCTGTGCAGAGCTACCTGCAAGAGCATGGATCCCCCTCAAACGCCAGCTTAATGTGAATTTGTACACAAGGACTTTGTAAGTGAATTGTGGTGAATAAAGTTATTTTGTCAACTTTTTATTGTTTAAATCTGAAGGTGTAATGTTAGGTTGGAATAATGTGTGCTGATGGGTCAGACCATCTCAGCTGTGTTTCACTTATGTAATTTTATTTATTTGAAGAAAAATATTATTTCAATGTAAACAGTAAATTGCAAACAGAAGAGAGAGGTCACCTTTGCATAAAAAAAATGTAACCATACAAGTCTTCCAATAGTCTGACTTGTGCCTATAGATATACATTATTAGGAAGACTGCATTTTTCTTTGAACTGCATAAATAACTTAAAGGGATGTTTAGTTCAGAGTGTACTCCCACAGAACCAACATGAAAGCCATCTTCAGTCACACAGGGGACAAGTGTGGTCATGCTTTATGCTGTTGAATTTCTTTGGGGTAGAATGGCTGTGACTCAGAGTCTATATCACTCAGTTCATGTTATCCCCTAAACGTCAGTTCAATTGCACTGACATTTACTGGGTTCTGTGTTTTTCAGTCTTGCCTTGGGGGAGTGAAGGTGCAATTAACATGCATCTCCTTTTGCTGCCCAAGTGACCTTTTCTTGTGAAGTCCGCTACAGAAGATGGTTGCATCTTGACATCTCTTCTGTACTTTTAGAAAAGCCTAAAAAATAATATTGTATCAGTGAGTTTAGGTTTATTTATATAGTATATCTAGACTATAGTGAGTACTTTCCTACAGCCAAGGCTACAAAGATGGAGACTATAGTGAAGTGAAGACATGTAGGTTATTACAGTGTCTTCACTCCCAAATTCTGAGTTGGTCTCCAATAAATTCCTGCACTGTGGGGGTGAGCACTGTCATCTTGGAGGTTACTTTGGTCATATGCGGTTGCCACTGGTTGCAGAATCTATTCTTGACATCTCGCTGCATTAAGATTGTGTCGCATGATGACAAGCCTTGTTTTTCCAGTGAGCTAGATTCCCCCCCCACAACATCACACTTCTTCCACCAAAAGCTGTTACCTCATCAGTGCAGCAATCAGAATTGCATTCTATCTTCTTGACCTTTGAACATAATGTTCCTCCATTTTCCGGTTCCAGTGCACGTTTCCGACAATGAAGGAGACTCATAGTAAGGCCTCTTCTTAGCCCTACAAGACCGGAGATTGGCCTCTTGTGGCATCATCTTCTTGGGACACCTCCTTTACAGTCTTTCACTAACATTAGATGGTACTTGACCTTCAATTTTTATGACGAGGTCAGAAATGGATGAAGTGTGGCAAGAGATCCAGTTGAGTGACGTTTCTCAGAAGAAGATAGCCATAATAATACTTGTTTCTGTTGTGGTATAAAACTGTATTGCCCGCTTACAGGGTCATCCTTTTTTGTGAAGCAGACCGCTGGTTCGCATCGAGGTCCAGCGCGCTGTAACTTGTAATTTCAACAGCTGAAATGAATCAAATATTTTAAAAGGTAGTCATTCTCCTTCCTTCCTTCCTTCCCTAAAGAAAGAAAAACAAACACTAACATAAACTGTATATGGGAACGATGATCTGAACAATATCAAGTCTGGTAGATCAGATATAGTATATGAAACATCCTGTCCTTCAAGGCATTGTGAGAAGGAAAACATTTTCATATAGATGCTAAATGCTAATTTCAGTAAAATCTATCCTGTAGGTTTTAAGGTCTGGACAACATTAGCATACTAACAGACTAAAGTGCATTGCAAGTACTAGACAGTAATTATGCTGTGATTAATTGGATCAGATATTGATAACGAAGAGGGCGCAAAAATGTCCCCGTTGTCTGATCAATAAAGTCTTATCTTATCAAGTGACTATGAGCTAGTCTAACACAGTATTAAGGATCTTCTAATGGTCAGAAATGTGGATAAATTTGACGCTAACTAGGTTTAACACTTTTTGCTTGCTGTTTCTTGTGATTGTGGTAACTTGACTAATATGTTCATCTTACCAGTGTTTTTGTCAGCCCAACCCTGTGTGTGAGCAGGTGCACACACAATACAGCTGAGAGCAAAGAAATTAGAGGAGAGCAGAAAGAGAGCAGAAATGACAGTAGAGCACAGTAAAGTCTGTCACTCAGACCTGAAATAAATTAATGAACAGTGTTTATGCACTGGTACTGAGTGCCCAATGACCTGTGTCAGTATAAAGGCTGACACATCTGCTTTAGTGTATCTTTACTAGACACGTTCTTGTCATTCTGAAACGCTTTCACAGTGAGTGCTTGCAGACTGTCTTAGGAAAACTACAAGTTTGCTTCTGCACAAAGACTTAAATGTAAAAGAAAATCAATTTCCCTTTAGGCAATTTATTGAAGAACAGTCATCAAAGATAAGGCAGAGCCAGTGCATGAATTTTTAAGACAAGCCATATACATACACAGAGGAAATATGTTAAATGCACATTTCAAATATCTGCTGGTTATAAAGGTTGTGCTCATCTTTAGTTTCTCCTATAAATACATAGTTTGGGCCCATCTGGGACTTTACTCACAGCCCTGCTGAACTCATTTTGTCCTTAGATCTCAGCAAATAACTCTGTGACTATGATGTAAACATAACTGATCAGAAAAATCCCCTTACACATGCACATGCAGTTCACATCACAGCTGTGTTCTGAGGCATTTTAACTGAATATTCCTCTACTCTTTCGCCCCCATCACAATTTAATGGGCCTTACCTTCACCATGTCAGATGACCTCCTGCTCCATGTGAACCTGCAGATCTCATTAGGCAAAGGCCTGCAGTGATGTGACAGTTACGCTCAGGATGCTGACTGATAATGACTAGCAGTGCTTAGAGTGTGTGTGTGCGCACACACAGGCTGTTCACCACCCGATGTTCCTCATAATATATTATTCATGAGGCCCTGGTAGTGATAATTACCAGTGCAGTCATGGAAAGTGAACTCACGAGTGCCTAATTCAGCAGTCGTGAGATATAAAAGGGAAGGGGGCTGTTCTGCTCTCTGGCATGTTTTAGGTGTAGACGAAACAGAGGTGACCTGCCCTGCAGCGACCTGCTGCGCCTTGGGGAAAGGGTTATGAATTTCTATTATATTCACTACATCATGGACACAAAAAGAGTGAGTTGTCACTTTTGGACCAGGGCTTCTAGAGTCACTGTCCACCAGTGGAATGTGAGTCAGATAACATATAAAGTGCAAATGACCTTTCCAAACCCCGAGGTAGTCGTTGTTCATCTATATCCAACAGCACAGTGTAGTGTTACATCGACTTTGGTGGGTTGTTGACCCAGTTTTCTTTTTCCAGTTTTGTGGTTCATGATTTATTTCTGGTTTATGGGGTGATTTACTCTCTAGGTCTATACTGCTGCTTCTGAATTTTGTTAGCTACTTCTAGTTCTTAGTCGTCTGATAACGTTAGTTCCTCTTCGTCTCCAGTCTTTCCTAATCTCGTCTCTGTGTTCGGCCCCCAGCGTCCCCTATATGGAGTCAGTATTGTACTGACTTCATACAGTGTTTGTGTCGCTTTCTGTCTTATTTTGCCAGTCCCTCGTCTTGTGTGTCCAGTTTCACATCCCTTTGTTTTGTTAGTTAGATTCTCTTCACCTGTGCCTCTCTCCCTAATTAATTTGTGTGTGGGAAGAAAGCTGTGTTTTTGAGCTTAGCTCCGTGTCTGAGTCCTGCATTTGGGTCCACACGCTGCCTGCCCCACAGTGTCATTGTGACATATTCATTAGCCTTTCTGGGAAAACTACAACACCATAAGCAGGGAGTCATATGAGAGACGAGTAGTAATGAAAAATTTCCTCATGGTTCTCAGTAATTAAAGTTCTGGTTCTGTGCCACTGTAATATTACAGGAAGGAGTTCATGATCACTGGTTATATTGAGATGCGGGTACTTGACTCCAGTATGGTGGTTATTCAATCCAATTAAAGATGCTTATCCAGTCCATGATTGCATGCCTTTAGACCACAGTTAGTGGAGCTGGGTTAATAGGAGATTCTAAAGTACCTTTAGGGTTGAATGTGAATGGTTGTCTGTCTCTCTGTGTTAGCCCTGTGACAGACTGGTGACCTAGGGTGTGCCCCGCATTTTACCCTATGGTAGCTAAGACAAACTCCAGCACCCTGCAACCCTGAACTGGATAAGCAGAAGAAATTGGATCGATTACAACAAATAAACTCTGTGCAGTTTCTCTTTTTGACTTTTCTGACTTGACTTGATTTTTCTTGTTTCAGACTTGGCAGCATGATCGCTTGAAACTGGGCTTTTTAAGATGATCGGGGAATTGTCTTGCTTTTGCAGCCTGCCTCAGGTAATGATTCAAGAAACCACAGGCTTTGGCACTGTTGTGTTGGCTTCAGTTTTCAAACCTGGAGACTGCTGCTTGGTTTCACAGAGGGGCAACATCAAGACCAGAAGAAGAAAAGGCTTTTCCCCCTAAACTGTGTATCCCACAAGTGTGATGAGTTCACTCTTTTTAGAGTTTAATAATGAATGTGTGGAGCAGGAAATGTGCATAATGGTCCACTGTAAGAATAAAAATAATAAAAATGCAAAATTAATTTATGATTTTTACACATATTTGAATTTATATATTCAACTACTACTTTGATTATTACTTTTAACAGAGCAACACCCATAAATAGATAGATAGTGATGTGCTGGAATGTAAATGAGGTCAAATGTGATAAGATGCCAGAAGTATCAATAGGTATAAAAAAAATATATCATCATTCTGATTTATGTGTGTGCAAACCAATGTACACAAGTAGAAATCTGCACACATATGCATACAGATTTTATGTATTTAATAAAAAAAAAAGTAAAATTAAACCCCCATAAACTCACTTTGTAATTATGTATAACATTTAAGTTATTTGTTATGGCATTTTGTGAGGTAATTTTGGTTCCTACCATTTACGGTATGGTGTGCAATGCACTCTATCATGTGCGTCGAGGCGACAACAAAGTAAAAAGTTGAGTGCACACTGTCCTGCCTTGTTGGTGTTTATTATAGTCAATAACATTTAAGATAACTGCAGCCTGCTATACACCCACAGCCCTTAGAGCCCGGAGAATGCTACCACAACCAGGAACCAGGGTTACAGTTTTAAGAATGTAAAGTATTTTTTTTAATTCCTCATATTGATGAAATAATTATTAAGCGTTAACTGATAAATTCAGAAACTGCTGTAAAAAAAAGAAGAAGCAGAAAAAGAATAAAAGAATAAAAATAAAATAAAAGAATAAAAGAATAAAATCACTAGACCACACATATAACAAACACATCTCCAAGAGTAATCCCATAAATACAGTCCTAAAATGTTTTAGTCATACTCTATGTACTGTAGTGTAAGTGCAAACCTGATTTTTGTCTGCCCTCTTCATCCTGCTGCCCTTCCTTCACATTTATACTGATCAGTCGTACATTTGCATGAATTTCATCATCAAAGTGCAGCTGTTGGCCACCTCAGCCAGGAAATGTGGTTGGCAACTTGTCCTCTACCTATAAATCAAAGCAACATTTTATCTTTTCCTTTTACGTTCAACAGTCCTCCAGTGCTACAGGCTAATAATAAATTGTGTCTAATAATATTGACATTTCTTTCTTATTTGAGTACAGATAATGTTGTGACTGTACAAAAACAGAACTACAGCTCAGCAGACCCTCTAAGATCATCATGTACAGGTTTATTTGATTATTGTAGGCACATTATGAAAATGCATTATTTATTGTTGTAACTCTACACATAGGCATACAGGACCTCCAAGCTCTCTGAATGTGCACCTGTGCCTTGACTGCTTATTTAATGATAGTGCTAATAACCTCTAATTGTATAACTTGTGTTTACAAATTACAGGAAGACTGGGACATTCGGTTCAGACCACACTGCTTAATGAGATACACATTAGTCAAACATGTATTTATAAAACTGCTAGATTAGAATAATACACCGAGAAGATGGTTGAGGAGTGACCGTGATTTCCACACTTGGCAAGAGAAATGAGAAGGGAAGAGAAAGGAAGGAGGGCAGGTGGGTTTGGAAAATGGGAACAATCAGGTGTGCATACATAGACAAGTGGTTCTGTATCTGCACTGCAGCTGAAAATGATGCAACATTCTGCATTTGTCATCAGTTCCACTGGTTTGTGTTCAGACATTGTAAGAGGTGGTGGAGTGAGCCTGAACTGATTGATTCTGCCTAATTAAGTTGTTCTGACATAATACATATGATATATTTGTACATTGTAGTGTGGGGAATCATATAGTAATACAGACTGTGGTAATACTGGGTTTAGTCTACACCAGGGGTGTCAAACTCAAATACACAGTGGGCCAAAATTCAAAAGTAGAACAAGGTCGCGGGCTAACATTAATATTTATTGAAAAATATCTTCCTCCAGATTTAAGAATGAATCTCTTCTTATGGACTCAAACAAGTTTTGCTGAAAAACTGAATGTGGAACAAGCAAAGCTTAATACTAAACAATGTATATATTAGCTGTATAATACCAGTAGGCCAGCTCTAATAGTAATTTGGTATGGCTTCGCGGGCCAAATGTAATTGCGGGCCAAATTTGGCCCGTGGGCCAGAGTTTGACACCTATGGTCTACACAGTGGTGCCCTGATAATGTCTCAAAAGATGTGGAACATCTGGATCAAAAGTTGGCCTCAAATTTAACAACTGATTATATTAATCACCCTTTATCACAACCAGAGATGGGCAGTAACGCGTTACTTGTAGCGTGCAGCGTTTAAAGCGTGGAAGTACTGACCTTACTGTTTGATTCCATAAAAAGCGACAAAAACATTAGTGTCCGTTGTGCGTGGGAAGAAAACTTCTTTTTACACTGAAAAAAAAAACCCTAAACAAGCTCCGAGTGCGCAACGATGTAATGGGAAACTCACAGAGAAACTCGTGGATTCTTCCACTGACCGCTGCGGCACACCTGCACCAGGGTAAACCTCCGCCTAACCCACTCCTGCTTTACAGGTGAAAATAGAGCAACAGGACCGCTAGTCTTTGATTTTATTTATTTTCTGCTGTGTTTTACTTGCATCTATTTGAAAGAGTGAGTGCAAACACAAAAAATATTTTTATTTTATGTGCAGGAATGTGCAGAAAATAGGTTTAAATGTTAAACTAATTTCTTCAAGTCAGAGAATGTTGCATATAATTAAATTTTTGCTTGATGCATAAAGTTAAAAGATTAAAACTGATAAAACAAGTAAAAAAAAAGAGACTTTTCCATTTGATTACATTTTGTATGATGGATTATGCAGAAAAAGTAGAATTGGGCTGAAAGATCTCTCGCTTTATCACCTATTCAGGTTGTAAATCGTGTTTTTAAAAAGTAACTAAGTAACTAAGTAATTAATTGCTTTTGAAAATAAGTAATCAGTAAAGTAACGGGATTACTTTCTGGGGGAAGTAATCAGTAATTAGTTACTGATTACTTTTTTCAAGTAACTTGACCAACACTGATCACAACTGACACCTAACCAGGGTGTAAGGCAAGGCAAGGCAAGGCAAGTTTATTTGTATAGCACAATTCAACAACAAGGTGATTCAAAGTGCTTTACAGAGACATTAGAAACAAGAACAAATAAAAAGCATGATTTAAAATTGATTAAAACAAGCAAATAAACTAACTAACTAATTAACAAACAAACAAACAAACAAAACAGTATATAAAATCAAAACAGATAAAATCAGAACAGTAGATAAAATCAGTAGTTAATGTAAGTTTTGAAATTTAAGCTTAAAAGTGTTGGCATTACTAAATTTGTCTCAGTGCTTAATTTAAATATCCATAAAATCATCACATTCTCTGTAAGATTAAGGTCAACTATTGAACGGCGTATATTTTAAAGTAAAGGCTTTAAAACCAAGTTAGTACAAACATCGCTAATGTCACATAACTTTGCCGACATTTGGCCAACAGTAATGTTTTAATGTTCTTCGTTATTAAACATTCGCACATAAATAAGTAACATAATATTCAGTACTTACTTTTAAAAGTTTACTCTTCGGCTGCCCCTCTTCCGCCGTTTTTTTTTCCGGCAAAATTATCCACACCCACCGCCGCGCTATGCATTCTGGGATATGTTGGGCCACGAAGTTCACACCGCCACATCCTTAAAATTCAATGAAATGAAGGACGCATTTGAGGACCGCATTTCGAGCAGCCTTTGAATTGGGACAGCCTTCGTCGTGTCCCTGTGACGTAATTGGCCTTAAAATGCGGCCTTTAAGGCTGCAGATGCTGAATTGGGATACAGCCAAGGTAAGTTTAACTTTGGTCGTGTCCAAATTCATGGGCTGCATCCTCCTGAGGCCGCATTTGTAGACCAATTACGTCACAGCGACGCGCCGAAGGCTGTCCAAATTTGTAGACTCCTCCGAATGCAGCCGACAAATGCGTCCTCCTTTTCCCCGAATTTGAAGGACGGGTCGGGTGTGTCCTTCGTGGCCTACCATATCCCAGAATTCATAGCGCGGCCCAGCCAAACTCCAGTTTCCAACAATGGCGGCTGCTACTAAGTTTTAAAATTACTCATACTAATCTTTCTGGGTCACAAAATAAACTTTTAACATATTTTCAGGTGAGAAAGTAGCTGTGTAAAAATCTGCTCGGTTTATGTTAAAATCCAGTGGCACCAAGGTATCATACAATAAAATAATGTGATTAATACATAAGTAAAAGAAATTCCTATACATGCCCCTTCCTGATTTCTTATGTTTTAACATGTTTGTTACACTTACACGTTTCCAATTTCAAATGTTAACACAGATGTTCAGAGTAAATACAGACTGTAGTTTTTTAAATGATGATTTCATTTAGTTTGGGGAAACAGCTCTCCAACTTTACCTCATGCAGAAAAAGTCATTTCCTTCTAAACCTAATAAGTGGTTTTGTCATCTAGCAAGAACTGTAATCAAGCATTTGCAATAACTAATAAAAAAAGCACTTGGGACAATTGTGTTGGTGACAGCTTTTGTTATAATATCAATAATATTTATATGAATATGGGATACTGTTACATGTTTGCACGGACTGAAATATGGAGACACTCCTGGCATTATATGAGCAAAGTGAGACTCATTTTTTAGGGTTGGTGGAGATGAGTGTGAAGATGCAAACAATCCCTGTCAGTGACGGAGAAGCTTTGATGAAAATATTTGGTAAAAAGTTCACCAGCATGAAGGAAATGAAGTTTCAAACTTTCCTTAGGAGGACCCCAGCATGCCTGCTTAAAGAAAAGTGAGTGTGGCGATGTGGATGCTTGCAGCGACTGCTGTATAGAGGCCATCCTGCTACATATCAAACACATCAGAGTCATAATTGTTATTTTAGTCACGTGTTTGTTTATTATCCTTATTGTTTTATCTGGGACTGTTTGCAGACATCTCAGAGAGAGGAGACACCAGCATCTGAACAGAGACTCAAACCAGCAACCTGCAGCTCCCTGCTTGGCTGCTCCAGTTTTCTCCTCATTCATGTTGCCCACCAGTGATTTCTAGCTGCTCACCCACACAGCAGGCTAGAATATGCGCTGAGCCTCAGCACCCAATACTTGGACATGTTTTCTTTATTAAATAATGAACCAGACCCCAAAAAGTAAACAGCTGTTATTGCTAGGCAACGGGAGCAGCATTTGGCAATGCAGCACCTGACATTCCTGACCATGTGGGCGGAGCATGCATGGAATGGAATGTTTAGTAGAACTGTGCAACACAAGCACTTAGTTACAGCATTGTTCATTGTATCCAGACACAGCTAGAGACACATCTACAGCAGCATCTCTGTGCAGGACAAACGACAGTTGACGAAAAAAACATCGAAAACTTCACTTCACTCCTCTACAATACGTTGGTTCTTTTGTTTAAAAGGCCAAAATGAATCGAGGGAGAACGACAAGAGGATCGGCGAGTGCTTCACCATACAATTCAGTACAGCTGATTAACCTGCAAGAAGAATTTCAAATGATACAGGCTGAAAATGTCAAATTAAAAGAAGAGGTAGAAAAATCAAGAGGAGAAGCTAAAAATTCAAAGTTTGAAACTGAAGTAGTATTGCAGGAATTACTGCATGTGGGTCTCAAACTTAAAGGAGAGAAAATGGGAAAACAACAGGCAGAAAACGAGAATGAAAACATAAAGAAAGAACTGTTGGAAGCTCAAAAAGCATTGGAGGAAGAGAAAAGCACAGCACAAGAAGCCAAAAATAAATATCAAACTGCAAAGAAGGAGGCAGGAAATGTGATGCAGGAATTACAGGAGGTGCAGGAAGCTTTTGAAGAGGGAAAAAGGAAAATGCAGTTGGCAACACAAGAAGCTGCAAATGTAATGGCTGAAGCTGAAACACTAAGGAAGGAATTACTGCATGTAAAGCAACAACTTGAAGAGGAGAAAAAATGTAAACACGAGGCAGAAAATGAGATTGAAAATATGAAGAAAGAATTGTTGGAAGCTCAAAAAGTGTTGGAGGAAGAGAAAATTAAAATACAGGAAGCAAAGAAAGAAATGGAAGATACAAAGAGTTACACTCAAAACATGACGAAGGAACTGATGAAAGTGCAAGAAGAACTTGCAGAAGAGAAAATTGAGGTGAAGGTATTCAAGAAAGAAATGACGGTGACCAAGAAAGACTGCAAAGACGCACTTAAAGAAATAAGAAAGCACAAAAAGGAAGCTAAAGAGCTCCTCAAACAGAAAGTGAAACTGGCCAAACAGCAGCTAAAAGAAAAATTTAAAGATGCCGAGGAGCAGCTCAACAAAACCTTAAACGAACTGAAGGCAAAAGAAAAAGAAAAGAAAGCCGAGGACAGGAGGGGATTCTGGAGCAGACTGCTGAGAAAGAACTGACCCAGCAGCATCAAGTTTGAGGAGATCAATAGTTTCTTCCTCCTTCCCCCTCTCTCCACCTTTCTTTCACCCCATCCTTCTTCTTGGGACGTTTGTTTGTTTTTTAAAAACTCTAATCTAAATACATGTACTGAAATACACAAATAAAATTGCCATAACTTGACCTCATGTTGCCTGCTTCTTTTCTTGTGTGTCTGTGGATGTAAAACAGTAACACACTTTCTGCTCTGTCTTTAATTGTAAATAAATGCAATATGTTTTCATTTTAAAATGCAGTACAAAAAACTTCTGCTCTAAATCTCTTTTTTTTAGCAAAATGCTTTTTTTTTTTTGCCTGTTGTGGACATTTTCCATTTAAATAAAGCCTGCAGACGAGCGGTAGCTAACATTCTTTAATCAAAACACACAAAGAACAGACAACCAAGCTTGATGAAGTCCCTGCATGACCGCGGGACAGACGGTCAGCAGAGTCTCCCTGAGCCTAGCATGGCTCTCAGTTAAATACCTTCTACAGGAACAAAAGGCAGTACACAGCTGTTTCACACCTTAAGGTTCACACTCCCTTGCTACCTCCCAGAGTCCTCAAAGAGACTAAAGATTCTTCCTGTGGAGTCGTCTGTTTCCCCCAACTTCCTTACTAGACCCCCACCATTTGTCTTACTGTATGAGTGTGAGACATGTTAAAATCCAGTGGCACCAAGGTATCATACAATAAAATAATGTATTAATGCATAAGTAAAAGAAATTCCTATACAATCCCACCCTTTGATTCTTAAATCAAAGAATCACATTAATACCAGAATTTCTTTCCTGACATTCTGTTTATCACATCAACATTATTGTTCACTTAAAGGAGTTTCACACTGTGTATCCTCACTTCACTGTTCTCCCATCACCCTTTGTTCATCTTTAATATTCCCCACAATCTAAGCTCTCACATGCAAATGGAAACATCAATGATACAGAGGAAAGGCCTTCTCCAGAGTGTCAAAGTACTTTGCATGGCAAAGTGAAACAGCATTAGGTGGACATTCCCAGTCACGGTCATGGCTCCTGGTGTCTGAGTCATAATTCCAATGCTGATCTCCCTCTGCGCTGTCACCTTTGGAGCTTGGCACGCTCTCTTCATTCCTCAGTTTCTGTTCCAACGCCGCGGACGATTTAAGGCAGAGTATGTCGTACACCTTAGTTGTCTTCCTCAACGTCAGAATAACAGTCTGCCTTTACACACATTTGTAAAAGAATAAGTCGTTCTAAAGAGCTTGCTGTATTCTGGTGTGGTATTATAATGATGGCAGCAAGTCAGTGTTTGAAATTGATTCTCTCCTAGATATTCCACAGCGGGTAAAAGTCAGCAATGCTCTGACTCAATAACTGCACAGTTCCATATCTCCTCTAGCATTAGCATCAGTGAGAAAAAAAGTTTCTTTTATGTTGTGTAGCTGACGTTTTAATTTTCAGTCCACTCTAAAAAATTATTTCTTGCAGCATAAGCAAAACTACAGTAAAATCTTCGGTTTGTGATTACCGGAGTCGATCAGCGTCACAGGCTGTCGGTTCAGATAAGTAGTTGTCCCTTCTGAAGGTGAGTTTTCATTGATTTCCACAGGTACAGGTGCAGGTAAGGAAACTTTAGAAGGCATGTAAGAGTTCTCAAAATTCACAGGTATGAGCTCAGGTAAGTATTTGTGAGTAAGAATGGGACAATCAGGTTTTTCGAGGAGCCAGGCAGACAAGCATTAGCAAATAATAAGCAGGCAAGCAAGCAAATCATCAAAACTAGAAGCGACAAACCACAACATGTAGCTTAACAATCCAGCAACAAATGCAAAGGAGAACCAGGATTATGTACTGGTGGTGATTGCAGATGAACATCAGGTGTGGCAGTGGAATCTGGGGCAGCTACACCTGCATCTGGATGGAGGTAAACAAAGATATTTCACTTAAACCTACTCACAGGGGAAAAGAAACATTAGGTCTATCTCCAGTTTCGAATCCAATCATTTTTCCATTTCAGATATTGGATACTACTTTAAAGTCTATTGCATGACCCAAGAAAATGAGGTAAAATTCCAACTGCAATTAAAGCAAATGAGTAAAAGAGCTGAAATGATGCCCGGTGTATATATGAATCATGGATAGAATTTTAGGCCTTATTGCGTTTTAGACTAAAACTAATTTGGCATATCTATCTTGCTACTTCATCACTGAGAAGTGATTTATCCGTTAAATTATAGTTAAATGATAAATAATGAAAATATTCCCAGAGAGACATACTTTTGTTAAGGTATTTTAATTTCAATTTATCAACTTTTAGAGAATGTTTCCTAAATATTTTGTGTCTCACCTTGTACTTTGGTATTTGCTATGACTGGAGCGTTCCAAAGTTAAACCCACAGCCATGGAATAACTTGAAAGATCAGTGTTCAGTCCTGAATATTTGAATTTTGTAAAATGGTTAGCTTTCCTCTCAGGGCAAACGTATATCCTGATAAATGTTAAACTCCAGCCTCGTGGTTGTTATATCAAAAAATAGGGTTAGTCTGGTGGTTTGCAGTAACAACCTGACTTGGGATGGATTAAAATTCTTGGCCTGAACTGTTATTTCACTTTGCCCTTGGACTTTATGCAAAGTGGATTTTAGAGGCAAAGTAAATGAACGGATAAAAATACAGATGCAGAGATACCTTGGAGAAATTCCAAAACAATTCCAACAGAATACCAAGAGACAAAGTGTTGGGGGGAGGGGGGGGGGGGGGGGTGTAACAGATAAAGCACCTGTGAATGAAATATAGAAATAGATCTAATCATGGTGCCTCAGTTTTGTTTTCTTATCAGAAGACAGGCACAATAATATTTTATGCATGTGCATTGAAAGCATTGAAAAGGTCATTTCAGTATAACCACTGAATGATCAGCAATGATAAAGGACAAAAGGAAGCATTGTTGTAGCTTATGGCAAAGCTTTGGTCTTGATTTTGAAATGTTTTCTAAAAAAAAGGGTACATAGATATAAATACTTATTCATTACTCATGAAAAACAGCCTACAACACAAATAGAAAAATCTCAAAGCAGACTTATTCCATCACAAACAGCACAATGAAACAGTAGATAAGCCAAAAAAAAAAAAAAAAAACTGCAATGCCTGGAGTAGCCACTTGATGCTGGCTCCAAAAAGAGGATCAGTTCCTGTAATTAAAATATATAACTCAGTAGCATTAAAACATGTTTACAACCAGGTACAAAAACAGTTTCCTTGTTTGTAACAGCTGCACAATAGGTGACTCTTTACAACTCATTCGTTTAGATACTGTAACAGAAAGCAAATTACTTAAAGTTTGGAGTGTGATCGGTTTATTGACGTGTGTTTGGACACAAGCAGCTGTAGCTGGAAGCAGTCTTGTAGATCTTATTGCTGCTCTTTCAAATCACTGAGCTGGATCAGGTTTTGTTATCATATTCTGTTCATTAGGCCACCAAATGTGCATACAGAGAGTCGGAAAAAGCAAGTCACTTTTCTGTGAAGCTAATTGGATGAAAATAATTGTGCTAGAACACAAAAGGTAATACACACCCACACCCAGTCAATATTTACCAAACGCTAGGGTTAGAGGGTAAACTGTAGTTATTCAAAATGAACTTTCATTTGGATGTTAAACAGCAACTCAAACAACTTTTGTATGTGTTCTTTTTTTCTGTCAGAATAAAATCGCACTAATTATATGATCAGCATTAAAAGCAGACTGCTGCTTTAGAGTTAACAATAATTTGGTCACTGACTAGTGAGGTCATCAGATAAGGTTGTCCACCTTTACACTAGGAATATATTTTGAACTTCAAAGTTAGGTCAATTTTTCTGCATTCATGTGCTCATTCAAGCTGACTTGTCCGGCGAGTCAGAAGAGGACAATGAATACATGAAAGCTAAGCTATGAGAACCTTTCTGGCAGGAAGTACACATCCCCTTTTTGAGACTCAACCACACTAATAACGTTCAGTCAGAAATTCTAACTTTTGTCTCCTATTTCTTTCAAGAAGCATTTCCTGTTTGTAAAATTTACGATCAATCATGTTTCCAGCAGCTAAATCAACTGTATTGTTTGTGGTTGGACTTAAAGGCAGCCTTTCCTGTTAAATTTGTATAGCAGATTGTTGCATCTCCATTTTTAGTGACATGATGTTAAGCTGCTTTGATGATTTTTCAGTCTGCCAATCCTACTGAATAAATCTAATGGAGGAAATCTTGAGTCTTCACTTGTATCAGCACCTGCACCGAGTACACTGCACTTCAAACAGCTTTTTTCTATTCATATGTGGATATTATGTGCCAGTGTGTTTTTTTTAATAACTAAAACATAAAAGGCCAAATGTTGAAAAAACAGGCTCTGAATGCACTTTAAAAGTTAGTTAGGACAGTATATGAATATCTTTTCTACTTCAAGGGTCCAGCTGAAGTAGTGGAAGCTTTTAACCACCGTCCTATTGATTCTGTAGCTGTAGTATAATATATTTCACCTGAGTACTCAAATATCGTCCAGTGGAACCAGCTTTCAGCCTGAGGAAATTGTCCCTGAATTAGAGCTTACGACAACGAAGATCTTCAACCATTCAAAGCAAAGGATGTGTTTGGTGTGGAAACAGTTATGCTCAAAGGTTTGTTGCTGCTCTGGGCTCTATCCTATTACAGAAATGATTAACCTTTTGACAATCTGAGGAAATGTTTTCCAGTTCATGGAAGCTGGCTGCTCTTCTTTCAGTATTTATAAAATCATCTTCTACCTATTCTAAGAAATTTTACCTGTTGTGTCAAAGGTTGCACAGAAATCAGTAGCTCAGCAAGTAATTTGCCATCTGAGCAACCGTCCTGCACCAAATGCATTTTAATTCTAGAAACACTTCAGAAAGTCATTTTTTTCTCAAGAAAAAAAACCCTTTTCATATCAACAGATAAAGGCGTTGTTATTATGTTTCTTTATCTTTTGTAAGGCTGTAAGAAAATACTCATATACATGTGTTACTGTTCTTCAGATAAATATATCTCAGACAACAACATTGAGACCACCTGCTTTATACAAGGTGCCACATCTTATCTTAATGACCTTGTAGCACCATATCACCCTATTAGAGCACTTTGCTCTCGCTCTGCAGGCCTACTTGTTGTTCCCAGAGTATTTAAAAGTAGAATGGGAGGGAGAGCCTTCAGTTTTCAGGCCCCTCTTCGGGGGAGAGAGACACTCTCTACTTTTAAGATTAGGCTTAAAACTTTCCTGTTTGCTAAAGCACATAGTTAGGGCTGGACCAGGTGACCCTGAATCCTCCCTTAGTTGTGCTGCAATAGACGTAGGCTGCCGGGGATTCCCACGATGCATTGAGTTTTTCCTTTCCAGTCACCTTTCTCACTCACTATGTGTTAATAGACCTCTTTGCATTGAATCATATCTGTTAGTAACCTCTGTCTCTCTTCCACAGCATGTCTTTATCCTGTCTTCCTTCTCTCACCCCAGCCGGTCACAGCAGATGGCCCCGCCCCTCCCTGAGCCTGGTTCTGCTGGAGGTTTCTCCCTGTTAAAGGGAGTTTTTCCTTCCCACTGTCACCAAAGTGCTTGCTCATAGGGGCCATACGATTGTTGGGTTTTTCTCTGCATGTATTATTGTAGGGGCTACCTTACAATATAAAGCGCCTTGAGGCTAATGTTGTGATTTGGCGCTATATAAATAAAATTGAATTGAATTAAATTCAATAGAAGACTCTGATTCCTGTAAGGCAAAACCATTCCTGACTCAAATTTGGACAATTTGAAGATGATCTGCTTGTGCACCTTTGGACAGCTTCCAGTGACGCTTCTAATTTTAGCTTTCTTCCTGGAAGATATATCTTCCAGGAAGATCAAAACATTATATATAATGTTTTGACTATTTGCCCAAACATCACTACTGGCTCAGTCACACTAGCAGTGGAAATAAGATGGCAGTATCATCACAACTGAGACTGAATTGTGGGGATGATATAACTGTAAAATACACCAACAGCAACATTTTATGTAGGAACATAACTAGATCCATGAGGTTTCAGTGTTAACAAAATCAGTGTTGAAACCACTGTTCCCAACTAGGACTGCATGGCACCCCAAGGTGCATGGATTTGTCTCCAAAAAAAGGTGACAAAAATTTTAAATCATTATATTTGTGTGTGTGTAAATGGCCTGTATTTATATAGCGCTTTACTAGTCCCTAAGGACCCCCAGCCAACTATCATTAACTGTAAGTGCAGTTACGCTTGCGCTCACACACCGTCGACATTCAAAAGGCTTTTGCAAGAAGTAATCCCATTTAACTATTAAACCTATACTAGTGTTGTAAAGCTCATTGAATGTCAATTTCATTCACGATTTTGGACTCCCACAATTAAATGAACAGTGAAACCTGAAAATCCTTACTCCACCAATAGGCTGTAAAGACAAATCAAGTGCTCCCTAAATTAGTGCCAATCAGAGCTCTTCCCTGCTAATGCAGCTTGAGGTCTGGACAATTAACAGTATGTGAACAGACGGATATGCAGATATGCGTATGAAAATCACAATCTCATTTTAGAGACAAAAAGATTTACTTGTTACAACAGGAAGGCCAGCTAAATCCGTCAACACACATCCTTTGGGGTCCTTAGGGACTAGTAAAGCGCTATACAAATACAGGCCATTTACCATCCTAATGCTGAATATAGGTTTTTTATGATTATACTGAGCAGTTAATATTAATATCAGCTGCCTGAGCTCAGTCATCTTACCATCTAAAAGGTCAATATCCGCAGAAAGGTCCAGAGTAATGTCTTTCTGTTTCCCATTCAGCTCAAGCAGCTGACAAGTAACAACTTTATTTCTGCATCAAACTGGTAGAAGTTATGAGCGCTCTATTGACAACAAGGTCGTTCATCTTGATGCGTATTGCTTATAAATTCATTTAAACATGCAACTGACTGAAATTTCTCCCTATTGGCAATACAGGCCTGTGACAGTGTGACTGCCTGATTGTGCACCCTGTCTCACAATGTGATCTGAGAGGCTCTTGTCTTGGCCACTTTGGAATAAATTATACATTATCTCTGGATTTGTTAGCACTAAAGCTTTTTGTGGAAAGTTATGCTAGAAAGTTTACATTGTGCAGGTTCAGAAAGATTGTTTTTTCACAAAATGTTTCCATGGTTTTGCTGAAGTCTATCCAGTACAACATGATCAATGGCAGAGCGAGGTTCAGTTCATCTGTAGTGAGTGTAGGCTGTCTGCTGTTTACTGCTGTTTAGTTGTCAGTATGTGTCCCCATCTATTACTCCGGAGAATGCTGTAAAATGATGTGAAAGGACTTAATGTGAGCCAATAAGTCAGTAAAGCTCACGTCCAATGAAAGGGATACTGAGTTGTTGAAGATATCTGGAACTTTTCTTGGTAGGCGCTGGTGTTTTTGCTGCTTTTAGCCAGTATTAGTGAAACACTCTTTAGATTGGACATTGTTGAACTCAGACAAACTGTCATACAGTGTGATTTCTGGGACATTCAAGCCTAACATGGCATAATGTTAGCTTATAACCAAATTTTTGTCAACTGTTCAGAGATGGGAGTGTTGCATATCTAATCTGGTGACAAGTAATTTCACAATATGATAAGATAAGATAAGATAAGAAGAGCTTTATTTATCCCGAGGGAATCCTTTCATCATCATAAACATGCTCAATGCAGACAAACAGAGGAGCAGAGGAATAAAGATATACAATAGTAGACAATAAGAATTGAAGGATCCAGTAGGATAGTGCAAATATAATAGCAAAATAACTCTAACAAAGTAACGATACTATACTATAGTATACTACTATATCAGGTAAAATAAAATAACATAACTATCAGTGCAAGTGATTATAAAAAGTGACATAGTATTGTGCAATGAATAAAAAGAGAGTAGCAGCGTATGATGGTGAATAAAAATAGATTTTTATGCAGTTTTTTTTTTATGTTTGACACTTTTTCCCAGAAGATAAGTCTTGAAGAGAGTGAAGTCTCTTGGAGCTTTTTCTAAGTAACTCTAGATTCCAAGTTCAAAGTTTATTAAATGTGTTAACTTTTTGCCTCGCAGTTAAGCAACAGAATGGAATTTTTAATTCATCTAACACATTTCTTTCATATGTAAACTCGACTGGTTTCACTCACTAATCTGATTATAGAAATGTACAAAGAACCTTTACTGAATCTGAATAATTCTAAATGAACAGGTGTGTGCTCGCACACTGAGTTTTAATTTATCTATGCAAGGGAACATGTTAGATTTGTGTTCTCAAGAGTAAATATATTTATTTATTTTATGTTGTGAAAGACGTTTTCTGATTGTCATTTTATTTTGAAAAGGATTTTATTTTGGTGATTATAGATTACTTCACTTCCTGTTCCTGTTGTTCCGAAGCGCGAACTGCTGAAGCAATGATGTATCTCATTCCCTTCCTGTGTTGCTAACAATAAAAGAAACGGGCAAAGTAATCAACCAAGTGAGTGTATTATTAAGAGAACATGGCCGAAGAAGAAGGAAACTCTTCAAGCTCAACAGGTTATGGGCCCAGGCGTGACACAACAGGAGGAAGATGGCAGAGGTTAGTGTTCAACGGAGACGAAAACAGTTACGAACTTTGGGAGGCGAAGTTTCTCGGCCACATGCGGATCATTGGCCTAAAGGATTTTTATCAGTCACTAAATATTATCAGTCACTAACCCAGATGCAGAGAAGAATGCTGAATGCTACGCTGAACTGATACAGTTTCTCGATGATAAAAGTCTGTCACTGGTAATGAGAGATGCGGCTGACGACGGAAGAAAAGCTTTAAAAATACTACGTGACCACTACGATAGTAAAGGCAAGCCCAGAATCATTGCACTGTACACAGAGCTGACGTCTTTACAGAAGAAACCAGATGAGACAGTGACAGATTATATTATCCGAGCTGAAAAAGCAGTGACCTCTCTAAGAAATGCAAAAGAAGTCATCAGTGATGGACTTATTATCGCCATGATCTTAAAGGGGCTTCCTGAAACTTACAAGCCATTTGCTATCCACACAACTCAAAGCAGTGAAGATTTAACATTCACACAGTTCAAAAGCAACCTACGAAGTTACGAGGAAACAGAAAAATTTGACAACAAAGTAAAAGTGGATAATGTGATGAAGGTTGATTTAACATCAATCACCTGTCATGGATGTGGAAACAAAGGACATTTTGTAAAAGATTGTCGCCAAAAGGGAACACCTAAGTGGTGTAACTACCATAGAAGCTTGACACACAGTGATGAGACATGTAGAAGAAAAACCAAGTACAGAGATGACGCAAAACTGTAGTAAAACTAGAGGGCAAGAAAGAAGAGCAGACTTTTGTATTTAAAGTCAGTCAAAGACCACTGACTACTGACATAATGAGAGAAGGACTAATGGTGGACTGTGGTGCGACTTCACACATCATTACGGAGAAGAATAAGTTCATAAAGTTCGACGAGACCTTTGATCCTGGGGAACACTACATGGAGCTCGCTGATGGATCCAGGACAAACAATGTCGCACTCAAGAGGGGAGACGCGAACGTCTCTCTACGAGACACACAAGGACACTGTACCACCATCACACTGAGAGATGCTCTGTTCATCCCATCCTACCCTCAGAGCATATTTTCAGTGAAGGCAGCTACAAACTATGGAGCACAGGTGATCTTCAAGAAGGGACAGAACGAACTAGTGAACAAAGATGGGACAGTCTTCCCCATCGAAGAATACAACAGACTCTACTATTTGAAAACGGTAAACATTGAAACATCACTCAATGACATAATGTCCTGTGATACTGTTAATCTGGCTTGTGATGTAAAAACATGGCACGAAATTTTAGGACATTGTAATGTTAGCGATGTGTTAAAACTACCTGATGTTGTAGATGGCATGAAAATCACAGGCAGGGGGATGCTAGATTGTAATGTGTGCACAGAAGGGAAATTCACTAACAACAGAAACAGACAAAGTGACCCAAAAGCGAGTGAACCATTACAGTTGGTACACACTGACCTAGCCGGCCCTATTGAACCAAGTGGCCAGAGTGGTCATAAATACGCTATAGTATTTACCGATGATTTTTCAGGGGCAGTGTCAGTTTACTTCCTAAAACAGAAAAGTGACACGACAGAGGCCACAGCAAAGTTTCTAACTGACTGTGCACCATACGGCAGTGTTAAGTGCATTAGATCGGACAATGGCACAGAGTTCACAAGCAGTTCCTTTCAGTCTCTTTTAAGAGAAAAAGGCATAAAGCATGAAACATCTGCACCATATTCTCCTCATCAAAATGGCACAGCTGAGAGGCAATGGAGAACTCTCTTTGAAATGGGGAGGTGTCTCTTACTAGAAAAAGAGCTGCCAAAAGAATTATGGCCTTACGCCATTCAAAATGCAGCTCACACCCGCAACAGATGCTACAGTAATAGGACTAAAAGTACACCATATCAAATGTTAACAGGGAAAAGACCAGATCTCTCAAAACTGTGGATATTTGGATCAGACTGTTATGCATACACACATAACCACAAGAAACTTGATCCCAGATGTGAAAAAGGAATATTTGTGGGTTATAGTAAAAATAGCCCAGCATACCTGGTCTATAACCCTCGCACAGGAAAAGTGTCAAAACACAGGCTTGTGAGATTTATCAAGAAGAACACTGTTGAACAACAAACACAGACTGATGAATATGACTCAGAAATTCAGACTTATGAGTATGTAGTACCCTCAAAAGAAAGTACAGGACAACAAAATGAAAATGCAGCAGAAAACAGACCTCCTAGAGAAGAGGAAACCAACACAAATGAACCAAACCCTGACATAGAAAGAAATGAGGGTGATGAGCAAAACCAAACTGAGCGCTATCCTAACAGAGAAAGGAAACCTCCGAAATATCTAGAGGATTACACATCTAACTGCAAAGATTTAGCAAATGTAACCTCTGTAAGTGTTGATTATTGTTACAGAGCAACCTGTGGAATCCCCCAAACCTATAAAGAGGCGCTGATGTCACCAGAGGCACCAAGGTGGAAACAGGCAATGACAGAAGAAATCAACTCTCTGAAAGAGAATGACACATTCGAACTGACTACTTTACCTACTGGTAGAAATACCATTGGAGGAAAATGGGTCTACGCCCTCAAAGAAAATGAACAAGGACAAATATTCAAAGCCAGGTTTGTAGCAAAAGGTTACAACCAGACACAAGGAATAGATTACCAAGAGACATTTGCACCAACAGCAAACATGACATCTGTGCGAACCCTAATGCAAATAGCAGTCCAGAATGATCTTATTATCCACCAAATGGATGTTAAAACTGCATATTTGCATGCTCCCATTGAGGAAGAAATATACATGGAACAACCAGAAGGTTTTGAGCAAACAGAGTCAGGAGAAAACTTGGTGTACAAATTAAAGAAATCCCTTTACGGGTTAAAACAATCAGGTAGAAACTGGTACAAACTCTTGAATGACTACCTTGAACAAAATGACTTTGAAAGAAACCTTTCTGATCACTGTGTATACAGGACATTGGACACGAAACTCTACTGGTTATCATCTGGGTAGATGACTTGATCATTGCGGCTAGCAATACTAACTTGTTAAACACATTCAAAGAAACAATGAGGTCAAAGTTTAACATGAAAGACCTGGGGAAAATATCCAGTTTTCTTGGGATACAGTTTATACAAAAAGAGAGTGAAATCAGGATGAATCAGAAGAGGTACATTCAAAGAATGTTGGAACGCTTTGGGATGTCTGAATGCAAACCCAGATCCACACCGTGTGAACTAAAAACGGACACTACTACATGTGGAGGAAATGATGCAAATGAGACTGTTAACTCAAGAGAGTACAGAGAAATAGTGGGCAGTTTGATATATGCCATGACATGTACGAGACCAGATATAAGCTGGGTGGTTAGCAGACTATCTCAAACACTAGCTCAACCCACGAGAGAGGACTTAGTAACGGCAAAACAAGTCCTCAGATACCTAAAAGGCACAAACGACTTCGAACTGATCTTTAAGAAAAGCAGTGAGGATCTAGATCTAATTGCTTACAGTGACTCTGACTGGGCATCCCCTGTAAAAGACAGACGCAGTACAACAGGCTACTGTTTTGCACTTACTAAAGAGGGACCAGTAATATCTTGGAAAACAAAGAAACAGCCTACAGTGGCACTCTCAACACGTGAAGCTGAATACATTGGTCTTGCAACCACTACTCAGGAAAGCATGTACTTAACCCAACTGTTAAACGGCATGGACAGAAAAAGGTACACATGTACTAAACTTTTTGGGGACAACCAAGGGGCCATTGCGTTGAGTAAAAACCCAGTGAACAGACAGAGGTCAAAGCATATTGATGTGAAATATCACTTCATTCGTGAAGCGGTAAATGAAAGGAAAATCTGCATTGAACACTGTCCATCAGAAGAAATGGCTGCAGACATACTAACAAAACCAGTTACAAGAGTGAGACTCAGAAAGTTTCAAAAATGGTTCTTTGGAAATGCATAAGATGCTATGGGTTAACAGCACGAGAACAAGGGGGGGGGGGGGGGGGTGGTGTTAGATTTGTGTTCTCAAGAGTAAATATATTTATTTATTTTATGTTGTGAAAGACGTTTTCTGATTGTCATTTTATTTTGAAAAGGATTTTATTTTGGTGATTATAGATTACTTCAGTTCCTGTTGTTCCGAAGCGCGAACTGCTGAAGCAATGATGTATCTCATTCCCTTCCTGTGTTGCTAACAATAAAAGAAACGGGCAAAGTAATCAACCAAGTGAGTGTATTATTAAGAGAACATGGCCGAAGAAGTAGGAAACTCTTCAAGCTCAACAGAACACATTCAATCCAAGGAGTATTGTGTAAAAGTGGTAAAGTTCTTGAAAGTGTCTGAGAAAGAAGCCAGATAGTGAGTCTTTAGGATGAGTGACAATGCTTTATAAAAGAGAAAATAAAACGAGTCGGAAAATTACTGATGTGGTAAATGTTTTACCTTGTGGGATGTGAACTGTGGCTCAGATGGCTCCAAGATGGCGCTGGAGTGACGGCAGCCTTTCCAAGTAGCTCTGCAACACCGCACCTTTTTCTTAACTTTAACTTTTTTTAGACTAGGCTTTCAAACTTTATTTCACCTTCCTCTAGTTACTCTACTTATACCTCTTATACCACTACAGTTTGCATACAAGGCGGATGTCGGAGTGGAGGATGCCATCCTGTACCTCCTGCATAGAGCCCACTCACACCTGGATGGGGGAAAAGGCACGGTCAGGATCCTGTTTCTTGACTTTTCCAGTGCCTTTAATACCATCCGTCCATGTATGCTTCAGGAAAAACTGAACAGGATGGAGGTGAACCCCTGCCTGGTGGCTTGGATCTCCGACTACCTCACCGACAGACCACAGTACGTCAGGCTGAAGGACATCACGTCTGACACTGTGGTCAGCAGCACAGGAGCCCCACAGGGAACTGTGCTGTCCCCTCTTCTCTTCACCCTGTACACCTCTGACTTCTGCTACAACTCTGAATTGTGCCACATTCAGAAGTTTGCAGATGACACAGCCATCATGGGGTGTATCTGGGATGATCAGGAAGAGGAGTACAGAAGTCTGGTGAGGAACTTTGTCGCATGGAGTCACACAAACCACCTGCAACTCAACACCTCAAAGACTAAGGAACTGGTTGTGGACTTCGGGAGGTCCAGAGAAGGTCCACTGCCGGTTCAGATAGAGGGGGAGGAGGTGGAGGTGGTCAACAAGTACAAGTACCTCGGGCTGTGGGTGGACAACAAACTGGACTGGTCATGCAACACAGAGCACCTGTATAAAAAAAGCCCAAAGCCGACTGTACTTCCTCAGGAGACTGAGGTCTTTTAACATCTGCAGGAAGCTCCTGAGGATGTTTTACCAGTCAGTGGTTGCTGGAGTACTTTTCTATGCTGTGGTGTGCTGGGGGAGCAGCACAGCAAAGAAGGACTCATCCAGGCTGGAAAAACTGATCAGGAAGGCTAGCTCTGTGGTCGGCTTGAAGCTGGACACTCTGGTGACAGTGGCAGAGAAAAGGACACTAAAAAACTGCTGGACATTATGGACAATGCAAGGCATCCTCTGCACACGGCCATTAACAACCAGAAGAGTCTGTTCAGTGACAGGTTGCTTCTCCCCAAGACAAGAACTAACAGACTTAAAAACTCCTTTGTCCCACATGCCATCAAACTGTTTAACTCCTCTCTGGAGGGGAGAGGGAGGGGAAACAGGAGGACAAAGGAGGGGGGAACAACTAAGCTGTAGTGCCTCTTCACCTCACTGTGCAATACCTTTTGTGCAATACTTTTGTTAATAGTCAATGGTGCAATAGACCTCAATACTTTAAATGTGCAATTCACTTGTATTTTTATTTTTATTCCTATTTATTCTATTTATCCCCTTCGTATATTTTATTTATATTTGTCTCTGTATTTATATGTGTGTGTGTATATATAATATTCTGTAACTCTGTAACTTCTGTCGGTGCTGTGCTTTTGGAAACCGAATTTCCCAGAGGAACCCACCCGAGCAAGGCTGGACTGGGACAAAAAATCGGCCCGGGCATTTTGACTAGAGACCGGCCCACCAGGATAAAGATTGAAAATGTGACGTCATTCAGGGGTAAAACCGCAAAGGATTCTGGGAACTTATGGCAAGAGGTACTAGCGCACGCAGGCTTTCAATTGAACTCAGTTACACAGCGATAAAAAGAAACCCAAAAAATGGCAAGAAGCTGTTATATTATTAACTGCAATAGCCGGTCGCATGACAGCCACGGGAAGCCGACGGGTAAAGAGATCGTTTTTTTTTGTTTTTTTTTATCGGAATACGTTGTTGAAGAGATAATTTTTTAAGCCATGTTTCCGAAGTAAGAGCCGACGGATGGTCTGGATATACCAAATATAACGTCTCAGAACACTCCAGCTCACATGTTAGTCTGCTCCAAGCATTTCCACAGAGGTCAGAGTTTTTTAGTAGTTAACTCATTCACTGCCATTGACGTCTATAGCCGTCAATGGCAGTGAATGAGTCAATGGGTTTAACTCATTCACTGCCAATGGCTGGCAGTGAATGAGTTAATAGTCATTTTTCTTAACATAATTGGTGATATAGATTACAAGCAAGTCTGGCGCTGAACAGAAATTGTCGCGCTATGCTCTTTTATTTATTGTGCATAAATAGTGAATTGTCCTGACACAATATTGCGTTTCGCTTCTGTTATTACCATGGTACATTGACAAAAACATATACTTTTATTCACAGGATAAAACAGTTGTTTTGTATCACTAATTGCCCAGTGCGATTACAACATACAATATTATTGTCACTGCTACATTTCTGTAATGCTACCAGAAATAATTTCCACTACTAATTAATTACCGTTGAGCTCAAAGGTTATATTAATAAACGGTTAACGAATGTGTATTTATGACGACGATTTGTGAGACTGGTAAACTTACCTTTGTTTGTACGATGGTTTTTCGTTCTACACGGTGCGTTTCAAGGTCCTGCACCCATCCGTCGCTAAACTGTACCTGGGCTTGTTGCAGTGACCTGAAGTTACTAAACTTAATGAGTGTATGCACTCACTCCAAGAACCGTATAATTATAAATCTGCACGTGGTGAAAGTTGGGCACTCTGTCCACTCTGTGTGCTCGTAAGGGTCTGACCCTTTCACTCCTTTGATTTTTTTTCCTCGTATCTTTTCTTTGTCTTTTCGTCGAGTCTGTCTTTGTACAGACCGGCATTGTTCTCCTTTTGTTTTGTACATTCCTTTTTTGTGCGGCAAAGAAAAAACAAGAAGGTATTGGAACCAGAGAATGAACGTTTTGCGGTGCTGCAAATGTTTGTATTTAATGCTGTACTTGGATTGTTTTGCCACGAGTTCCCGGCATGCAATGCACGAAAATCACGTGATTGCTAAACAAGGGGGAGGGTGCATCCGGCCTCCTCGGCTGTAATTGGTCCAGCCCAGAGTCGATCATGAACAATTGGCCAATCCAACACCTTTTATTATATATACCCTTCCTTAAAAAAAAAAAAAAAAAAAAAAAAAAAAGATCCATCGGCCCATAAAAACAAAAAATCGCCAGCGGCCCACCGGGCAAATGCCCGGTATGCCCGATGGCCAGTCCAGCTATCTTATCTTATCTTAGATAAACTTGATGCAACAGAAGAAAAACAGAAGCAAGAAGAAATTGTAACTTGTGTGATCTCATGCAGCTAGGATGCTAGCGTTTTTAATAAATGTTTGCACTATTCAAATTCAAATTCAAATTCAAATTCAAATTTTATTTGTCACACACACACAACCATACACAGTATGACATGGGGGTGAAATGCTTGTAGCTGTACAATGCCCGACCATTAAATGACAGAAGAAAAGTTTTACAATATTTACAATTTACTACAAAAATTTACAAATTAACTTAGGAATTTACAGTAAAGAATGAGCAAATAGCAGAAGAGATTATAAAGATAAGGATTATAAATTATAGGAATTATAGGATTATAGGAAATGTGTGGTGGTGCGTGTGGTGACGTGTGTGAGAGTCCAGTCTTATAGTGACGTGTTTGGGAGAGTCCAGTCCTACACCTGGTTCAGGGCCCGAATAGCCTGGGGGAAGAAGCTCCTCCTCATTCTCTCTGTTTTGGCCTTAAGGGAGCGGAAGCGCTTCCCAGACCTCAACAGTGAGAAGAGTCCATTGTTGGGATGGGAGAGGTCCATCATAATCTTCCTAGCTTTGGACTTGCACCACTTGGTGTAGATGGACAGCAGGTCAGGGAGCTCTGATTGAATGATGCGTTCTGCCGAGCGCACCACCCTTTGCAGATCTCGTCTGTCCTGCTTGGTGCTGTTCCCAAACCAGGTGCAGATGTTTGGCGTCAGGACGCTCTCGATGGTGCAGGAGTAGAAGTTCTTGAGCACCTTCAGTGGCAGATGGAAGTCTCTAAGTCTTCTGAGGAAGAAGAGACGCTGACGGGCTTTCTTAACCAGGGTGTTGATGTGACAGGACCATGACAGGTCCTGAGTGATGTGGACACCCAGGTATCGGAAACTGTCCACTCTCTCCACTGGCGTGCCACTGATGATGAGGGGTTTGTAATTCCTCGCCTGCAATTTGTTATTGTCAGGATGTCCGAAAAACTCCCTGAAAAGCCTTCAGTTAATCCAAAATGCTGCAGCAAGAGTCCTGACAGGGACTAGAAAGAGAGAGCAGATTTCTCCTGTATTGGCTTCCCTTCATTGGCTTCCTGTTAAATCCAGAATTGAATTCAAAATCCTGCTCCTCACATACAGGGTCTTAAATAATCAGGCCCCATCTTATCTTAATGACCTTGTAGTACCATATCACCCTATTAGAGCACTTCGCTCTCGCTCTGCAGGCCTACTTGTTGTTCCCAGAGTATTTAAAAGTAGAATGGGAGGGAGAGCCTTCAGTTTTCAGGCCCCTCTTCTGTGGAACCAGCTTCCAGTTTGAAATCGGGAGACAGACACTATCTCTACTTTCAAGATTAGGCTTAAAACTTTCCTTTTTGCTAAAGCATATAGTTAGGGCTGGACCAGGTGACCCTGAATCCTCCCTTAGTTGTGCTGCAATAGACGTAGGCTGCCGGGGATTCCCATGATGCATTGAGTTTTTCCTTTCCAGTCACCTTTCTCACTCACTATGTATTAATAGACCTCTCTGCATTGAATCATATCTGTTATTAACCTCTGTCTCTCTTCCACAGCATGTCTTTATCCTGTTTTCCTTCTCTCACCCCAACCGGTCGCAGCAGATGGCCCCGCCCCTCCCTGAGCCTGGTTCTGTCGTAGGTTTCTTCCTGTTAAAAGGGAGTTTTTCCTTCCCACTGTCGCCAAACTTCTTGCTCATAGGGGGTCACATGATTGTTGGGCTTTTCTCTGTATCTACTGAACAATATGAAGCGCCTTGAGGTGACTGTTGTTGTGATTTGGCGCTATATAAATAAAATTGAATGGAATTGAATTGAACTGTTTCCAATAAAACAGAAAAATGTGCAGATGTACAGATGCAATCATATTGTGTTAGTTATTGCACATTACCCAGATGCTCTGAGTTTATTTATTTGTGTGCTCACTTGCATTGGTTCATCATATTAGTGGTATAGTGGTTAGTGGTATATATGCGTATAATTCAATAACTTGCCAGACATTTATCTACCTCTTCTACTCAGGCTGTACTTGACCACCAAATCTTACAGAAATGTTTACACTTGTATGGCTTTCACATAATCTTAAAAGGATTAACATTAACACATTTTGTTCATTGTGTATTGATAATCAAATCTTCTTCACCAAACCACTTCTGTAGCAAATTAAATCTGTTATGGTAGCAGCGGTAATACTACTGCAGGGTAAGACCAAGATCTTGCTAGAACAGTAAGCTATCAAGTTAATTTACCCCACTCATAAAATCCAAAAACCACAGCTAATGTAGATTATGCTAATCTCTCCTTCACGACTTTGTTGCACCTCTAGACTGCTATTAGCATTTTAACTGTTTTTAGATTACTCCTTGGACACACTATTGTCAGTTGTGCATTTGGATCGGACTGTGATTTTCCTCCACTGTGTTGCAGGATTGAAAACCACTGATCAGGTCTGCACTGCTGCCCATGCTGGTTGTGTCAGGTGCTCTTCTTCATGTGATATTCACACATACACAATGAAAAGTTTGGACGCACCTTCTCATTTAATGTTTTTTTCTATATTTTTACCACTTTCTACATTGTAGATACATACTGAAGACATCAAATATATGAAGATATATGACATTATATAACAAAGAAAAATTGCAACACTAAATGTCTCATATTTTAGATTGCTGAAAGTAGCCCCCTTTTGCTTTGTTGACAGTGCGGCAAACCTGTGGCCTTCTCTCAATGAGCTTCAGTTAGTCCAGAAAATTGCTAAAACAAGGATAAATTCATCAAAGTCACCAGCCTCCAAGAGTGTGCAATGCAGTAATCAAAGCAAAGGCTGGCTATTTTGAAGAATCTGAATTATAAAACATGTTTTGAGTTATTTCACACTTTTTTGTTAGCTACATACTTCCATATGTGTTCATTCATAGTTTTGTTGCCTTCAGTGAGAATCTACAATGTAAATAGTCATGAAAACAAATCAGAAGTTTTCAAAACAATAACACGGCGCACAGTCTAATGTCAAAAAGAAGTAAGGGAGCACACCTCTGAGACTGCAAGACAAGGACTAAATTTTCTTTGTCCACACTCAAATTTTAAAAACAGTTCCCAAGTTTCTGAAAATGTTCATGCAGGTGAAAGGTCAAAATGTATTTTGAAAAGCTAAGTTTAACAAAATACCCATCTCCCTCTTACTGTTTCAGTGTCCGTGATTCCCTTTTGTTAGCTAAAGTTAACTTGATTTAAAATATTCATTCACTTGATTTGCTCAAATGACAATTGGTGAAAGATGATTCAAGTTTTACAATTTATTTAACTGTTAGAAATAAAAATCTATTTTGTTCTGCAAACATAATGCATAATTCATTATTGTCACTGTGTAAACTTTTGTTTGCCTTGGACAGGAGCATTTCACACTTCAGCTGAGATGCAGAGCAAGACCCCAGAGAGAAGCCCAAGCCAGCATCTCTAAGCAAAAAGAGGAAGGCAACGACAGGCATGAGCGGCATGATGATGGCATTTGTGGGGATGCAGAAGAAGCGATACAGTGAGTTTATGCAACTAGAGCAGCTAGACCAGCAGCAAGAGAAATAAACCCTGAGCACATGGAGGAAGGCACAGAACAAGATAAAGGAATACGCCCCCCACCCCCAAGAAACAAGAAAGTTCATGCGTTCAAATAATAAACAGACTGTGAAGTCATGATGCCTTTGCCACACACGCATATTCAGAAGCTACCCTTTTGCTCTGTTCACCCTCTCCCGGAACTTCA
The DNA here is from genome assembly GCF_057382275.1 of Copadichromis virginalis. Taxonomy (NCBI): domain Eukaryota; kingdom Metazoa; phylum Chordata; class Actinopteri; order Cichliformes; family Cichlidae; genus Copadichromis; species Copadichromis virginalis. Next base: position 8,396,106 of record NC_140629.1, read on the forward strand.
TAATGATTATGTCCACAATTCCCATGAGGAAGCACTATGTGTTTGAGGTTTTTATGCCTTTTGCACCAATTACATGCCAAACAAGAGCGCAACTCCCCCCAAAGGGTAAGAGCTATACTAAAATTACGTTTTAGAATGTTTTTATTACAGCAACCTGTCATCAGCCTGTTATGATGTAATTGTGGCATCATAGGGTGTTGTACAGCTCTCTCCGTGTCCTCTCATATGATATTTTATTCAAATGATTTCTTGATTTTTTTTTTTAAGATCAAATTGGATCATGGACACTAGCAGTGAAGGTCAAATGTCTGGCAAACCTAGGTACTCATGGCCTAGTATACTGCTGGGAAACTTTAAAGATGGTCCATAAAAAGCTGTGGGTAAGCACCAATAATATATCTCTGTGTGGTAAAGGATTTTTACTAACACAATATCCAAGAAGTTTGTGCCTCAGCTTTTTAAACTGAATATCTGGTAATTTATTTATATGTTTCTGAACAATAAATAGCGGGATTTTGGGTTTTTGTGATGCAGCTACACAATCTAAAGATGTAGCTTACTAATCAAACATGCTAGCATCAGCTGATAATTTAGCACTTCCCCCCTTTTATCCAGATGTGGTCTGGTCTTGAACGTGTTTGCTACCAAAATGTCTACACTGAAGCATCAGGATGGATTTCATGGACAAATTGGTGGCTACAGTTTTTCTATACAGTACTTAGAAAAAGTACATACAAAAATCTAAGCCATCCACCTGTCAACTTGACCCTCTCCCTACTGTGTTAGTTAAAGCCTGTCTTCCCTCTTTAGCTCCTCTCATAACCAATATTACTCATTCCTCCCTGAACACTGGGATTGTTCCTGAAGCACTGAAAAAGGCTTCTGTTATTCCAACTCTCAAAAAGCCTGGTGCAGACCCCAATAACTTTGATAATCTTCGCCCTATATCAAATCTCCCCTTTATTTCAAAAATTCTTGAAAAAGTTGTCGCCGCCCAGCTTCATTCACATCTCAATGACCATAATCTCTATGAACAATTTCAATCTGGTTTCCGCCCCAATCATAGCACAGAAACTGCTCTGTTAAGGATTACCAATGACCTTCTGATGGCAGCTGATTCTGGTCTCCTATCCATTCTCATCCTTCTTGATCTTAGTGCGGCGTTTGATACCATTTCTCACAATATTCTCCTGAACCGGTTAGCTTCCATTGGTATTAGTCATACCCCACTTGGTTTACCTCCTATCTCTCAGACCGCACTCAGTTTATCCAACTTAAATCCCATTCTTCAGCTCTCTATCCTGTTTCTGCTGGTGTGCCCCAGGGTTCAGTATTGGGGCCTCTTTTATTCATTATTTATATGCTTCCTCTTGGTTATATATTCCGAAAATATAATATAAATTTTCACTGTTATGCCGATGACACCCAGCTCTACCTTTCTTCTAAACCCAATTCATCCCTCCCACCTACCTCCCTCTCAGACTGTCTTATTGAGATTAGATCCTGGTTCTACTCCAATTTCCTCAAACTTAACAGTAATAAAACTGAAGTTTTACTTGTTGGTACACCATCTATCTTAACCAAATCCCACAGCTTTTCCATTAACGTTGAAAATTCTCCCACCCTTCCCTCCCCTCAGGTTAAGAGTTTGGGTGTCATACTTGATAATACTCTTTCATTCCAGTCTCACATTAATTACATAACACGGTCTGCTTACTTCCATTTACGTAATATTCACCGACTCCGTCCCTTCCTTACTCCCCATGCTGCTGCCATCCTTGTCCATAGTCTTATTACATCCCGTATTGATTACTGTAATTCCCTCCTATTTGGTCTCCCTAAAAGGTCCCTTCATAAACTCCAACTTCTTCAAAATTCTGCAGCTCGGGTCATAACTTGCACTCCGTTAAGTGCTCATATTACCCCAGTTCTTCAGCAGCTTCACTGGTTGCCCATAGAAGCCAGGATAAATTTTAAAATCTTACTTCTTGCATACAAGTGTATCCATAAATCTGCTCCTTCATATTTGTGTGACCTGCTCCATATCACCACTGTTTCCCGCACTCTCAGATCATCATCTGCTATTCATCTTACTGTTCCGTCCTCACACCTTATCACTATGGGGAACAGAGCTTTCAGTCGCTCTGCTCCTCGGCTCTGGAACTCTCTTCCTCCTGCACTAAGAAATATTGACTCCCTCTCCGTATTTAAGACACAGCTCAAAACACATCTGTTTAAACTGGCTTATTCGCTTTAATGCTGATTTTATCTGTTGTCACGCTCTGTTTTGTAATTTTAACTTATTTTATGTATTTTATGACTATTGTTCCTTTTATTAATTGTGTTTTTTGTAAGGTGACCTTGGGTTTCTGAAAGGCGCCCTCAAATAAAATGTATTATTATTATTATAGTATGTTTTCTCCTTCACTGAGACCCTCACAGCAGTTGGGGATATTTTGAGGCATAATCTACACTCACTGGACACTTTAGTAGTTACATTTTGCTACTACTAGAGTGGAGCCCATTCCCATCTTTCATTAGACCACATCCCAAAGGTGTTCTATTGAGATCTAGTCATTTAAGTACAGTCAACGCCATGTTTTGGAGATTATGTATCGGAATTTCAGGAGCAGGACCACGCTTCCAGACATGCTCATTCCGGTTGTCATCTATATAGGTTCCCCCAGTTCTGCAAGCTGTTCATTCTTGTTTACGTGCCCCTCCCTCCCTCCTTGTTCTCAATTCTTTAACTTCTTCATTTCTATTTAGTGCATGGGGATCTGCCAGACCCGGGAGCCGTCGCCAGTCCCCTTCGAGGCCTTCCCCAAACCGCAGCTCAATTCATGTCCAAGTGTTCACCTTTACCTACTAAAGCACTGTCAAACCTAAAATGAGGACGTGGGCCCAGCTAGTGAAATGTCAAAAACAAAAAAAACCCTGTTTGACATGTTACATGGTATGAGCCGTTAGAAGATGGATACGGTCATGTGGTCATAAAGCGATGGATGAAGAACAGCCATAGAGAAACTGCTTCTAAAGATATCAGACTTGGACAGTGATATACAGAAAAAAAATCAAAAAATGTCTTTTTTTCATTCAAATGTGTTGACTAGAAAATTCACATCTTATTTATCTCCTTACTAATATTAATGCTGTACCTTAGCACATCCATCAGTCAGTTAACTGCACATGACAGGGTACTGAACAGGGGTTTGTATTCGTATTGGTACTTTGTACCCTGTTTGTGTCTGTTTTACGTTGCAATATTTAGATGCAATGTGAACTATTTAATGGTGTCTTCTTTGTTGTTCTTTTCTGTTTTGTCCAGAAAAGAAAACAACAGGAAAATGCTTAAAGATCAGCTAATGAGCTTGCAGGTTGGCCTAAAAATAATCAGAGGGAGCCAAGCTTAAAGCCAGCTAGCAGCATGCACTATGTTTGGGATCAAATGAGACAGCAAATGGCAATAATTCACTTGCAGATTGTCACAGTATCTGCCATGATTGTGTAATAAGGAAACTGCTGGGGTGAATAGAAGAGGTATCAGAGACAGCAGTGATATTCTATACTTGAGCAGTCGGTGTTGCTGGTGGAGTATAGAAACATAAATGATAAATGGATTGTAACCTAGCAATATTTTCAAAAGAAATGTCTCAATGCATGAATGCTTATGAGTCAGTAAGCCTTTGCTGCTACTTTAAATGCTTATTGGGGGGAAAAATGACATACTCTTGCTGCAATTTTAAAAGTTAAAAACCAGAATTAAGGTGGTTAAATTGTCTAATAACTCCTTTCTTTGAGATATTGACATCTGAAGCCACTGCTCATCTGCTGGTGACTAATCGGAGAGAAGTGCAACAAAAGAAAATTACACTGACAAAAACAATAAAAGGAATTTTGTTTTGAAAAGGCTTAGCTGAGCTTTTACTTAATCTGCCACAAAGAGACCCCTGTTTTTAACAGATGCTGTTTGAAAGATGGAGTAATGCAAATGTACAGAGCAACATGCAGCTGGTGACAATAGGCTCAGGAAGAAAGGGCAGAGGAAGGAAGATGGAGAAAAAAAAGCAGCTGCCTCTCATATCATCCAAAGCTGGCAAAATTTAACATTTTTAATCTGAGCTTGCAGGTGGTTGAAGAGTGAGGAGAAAATAAAGACACGACAACAGACTCTTTCATATTTATAAACTCGAAACCGAGGTGCTTCACTCTGTGTCTTTCCTTTATTCTTTTTCTTCTGACGTTGGCTGTTTGGCCTTGCTGTTTTCCCTCACCTTCCTCTCAGCAGAATACGAATGGCAGACCAAGACTGTCACAGCTTTTCACAGACTGCCTGCCAAAGCCCAGCAGTGTGGAAACAGTTTTAATCCATTCACTTAAAAAGCAAATTTCAAGGAATTTTAAAAAGTCATCTCTGGTCTCTGTCAGCATTTAGCAGCGTTATTGGGATTGCCAAGTTTTAACCAGCACTTCTAGTTAACTGTTGGCTTGAGGGAAGAAGGAAGGATTTGATTTTTTTTTTAACCTTAGTGAAGCTTAAAGTCTGATACCACACTAATACCACAAATATTGAATCAATATTGTACCAGCACAAATCTGCTCTCTGTAGTGGCGCTCTTTATGGTGCCATAAAATATGCATTCACTGTTACCCTGCTACCCTGTTAGATGTCCCAAGGTAACTCATTAACAGTGACTGGCAGAGATATGGTAAATGTATATCTGTGGATACTTCTCCACTTTGCACTTTGTTGCCTGTCATGAAAGAAACAAGTTTTTTTCCCATTTCTTCAGTCAAATCTATAAAATCAAGGGTGATCGTGGCTCAAGAGTTGGCAGTTGGTCTTGTAATCGTAAGGTTGCCAGTCGAGCCCCGGCTCGGACAGTCTCGGTCGTTGCGTCCTTGGGCAAGACACTTCACCTACCGCCTGCTGGTGATGGCCAGAGCAGAGGGGCCGATGGCACAATATGGCAGCCTCGCTTCTGTCAGTCTGCCCCAGGGCAGCTGAGGCTACAACTGTAGCTTGCCTCCACCAGTGTGTGAATGAATAGTGGAATTGTAAAGTGCTTTGAGGGTCTCGAAAAGCACTATATAAATGCAATCCATTATTGTTATTATTAAAATATGCCAAAGATGGTTTGACAGGCATAAAATAAGATTTTCGAAGAAGTGGTAACCCTACAAACCTATCTGTAGCAGATAGAGTATCTGAACATCAGTTAAAAAGTAGGAAATGCCATGCAATGCCATCTAGAAGCATATGATTGCCAGAAGCTTAATTTTTCAGTTTGAAACACTCAGTGTAGTAAAATCATACCTGGCTGCTCCTGTCTGCATGCCAAAGCATAGATTTAGCTTTGAAGCACGATGGACTAATCCAACTGTTGGCCTCTTTTTCTAGCCTTGATCTAGAGTAGCACAGATGTTCTAGTCAAGAACAGTTATGATCTGTATAGGATAAGATAAGTATAGAAGCAAGGGACAAAGAAATTTATACTTTGATTTGTCATCTCAACAGGTAACCTGTTTCTTGCTAATCGTCTTTGTTAAGATGTAGGACTTTTGATAACTCCTTAAGAACTTAATCAAGGAAAATGAACTCTAAGGAAAATTCATCTTCCTCTTTCACGTTGGATAATTCAGATAAGCTGAAAAAGCATTTTCATACTAACACATAAGATAACAAGATGGTTGGTGGTATCTCAGGTAACACTATGACATTTGATTCAAATTTGCCCCGCAGATATTGAAAGATAACTTTGTCACACAGTGCTCAAATCTTTTATTTATAGTAATTTAAATGACTGTATTAATCAAGGTGTGGTTTCTCTGTGGTTTTTCTAAGCTGAAGCTTTTGCAGAATACTTGTTCCTTACAGCACACTAAAGCCTACTATAAATATGTGATGATCTATCAGATAATTTAATGGATTGCTGTGGATACAGAACATAAAATATTCTGTATATATAGTTCAAAAATATACATCTGCAGTTGTAGTATTCATCCAACACCATCAGAAATAACAGTAAAACAGTGACAAGGTCCAGTTTTAATAATAATAATGGATACTTTATTGATCCCCATGGGGAAATTACTTGTTTTTCTCTGCATTTGACCCATTCACTCAGTGAAGCAGTGGGCAGCCCACTAAGCAGGCGCCCGGGGAGCAGTGTGTAGGGACGGTACCTTGCTCAGGGGTACCTCAGGGTAGCCGTTAAGTGGATTTGAACCGCCGACCTTCCGATCATGGGGCGACCACTTTACCTACTGAGCTATCCCTGCCCCATGCTTGAGACTGTGGGTAAAACACAAGTCTGCTTGCAACACATGCCACTGAGCTCATGTAGTCCTTTTTTCTATCCCTGTGAGCGTTTCCTGTTATTTCAGCTGGTGTTCTGTCAGGTCATCATCTTTCTTCAGTGAGAATGTGTCCATAGAGAGACATATCTTGAGTGAGTTCAGGTCATTCTCCTCTGTGTGAGACTGAAAGATAACTATAACTCTGAGATTCTGCTTCCACCAGCTTCATTATAAGTAGCTTCCCATCTTTTGCTATTACTGCAATTCTTTTTCTTTGAATTTTCCAACACATTCCACCAAAGTTTGCATTGTATGCGCCCATGTGGAGTCCTATGCACATAGAGGAGGCAGCAAAAGACACAATTTAAGTAAAAGAGGGAAAGTGTCTGTCCCGCAAAAGCAGTGCAGTCTCATATAAACTGGGACCTCCGGTCACCCCTCATTCATTTAACATTAACCAGTAATGACTTCTCTATTGGGTAAAATACAGTTTAAACAAGCAGACATATCATTATGTAAAGCTACTTTCAATACTACTGATATTTTCTTTCTCTGAAATGGATTTTTCTGAGTTAACTTCAGTAGTTACTGCCTCCAAACCATCAATATGTCTATTGGTCGGGTCATCAACAGCAGGCTCATGAACAGCCCTAAGATGATCCCTTGCTCAGTGAGATGAGCTTTCAGCCATTGCAGACATTATTACAACCCACACAGATACATGAGCATGCATGGTCATTGCAGTATTTCAAGAAAAGACAAAAATACAACCTTTGACAGTTTACCATTGTGGCAGGGTGTGGTCTCTGGCTCTGCTGCAGTGGAGGGGAGGGGCAGTGGGCTTGAGGGGCAGTGCCAGGGAGGCTGAGGGCTAGCTGGAAGGGATTTCACTAATGAATGCTCCTCTTTATATAGTGACGCAGAGAACCAGAGAGGAGGCGATGTTTGTGTTTGTGTGTGTTTGTGTGTGTGTGTGTGTGTGTGTGGGGGGGGGGGGGGGTAGCTGGAAAGCTGTCCAGACTCATCAAAGTGCTGACCACGAAACTCTGTGGCTGAGCTGCCGGGAGGAAAGCATCTAGCTTGACACACTGTGTAAATAAAACTGTTACAATATAAACAAACGCTGTGTGGGTTCGTGGTGTGTCACAGTCATATATAATGTACTACTTAATGTTTGTTGAAGTTAATTAAGTATTTTGTGTCACTTTCTAAATACCAGCATGTCATACAACACCCAAAGTCAAAACATAATGGAATGTAATTATTTCTTGTGATTAGTTCCACTGGGGTCCGTTCTTCGTACCTCGCTAAGTAAGTTAGCTGGATTTGATTGTTGACGATTTCGCGTGATCTTGGATCGTTCGGTTCCCCGAAGCTCATCCGGGACTTGCTGTCATAGCAACAGAGCCGTAAGCATAAACCTGCTTGGGAGCAGGCTTACTTTATGTAAACAGGATTAGATCGCGGCCACGCAGGTATGTCCGCTTCATTTATACGAAAGCAACAGCGATATTCCACCACTGTTTCACCATAAATAAATAACATCAATGTAACTAAAGATAATGCAGCACTTGATCCTTTTATTGATTTCACACAGATACATACAGGTCATTTCCTAAAAAAGGGAAATGTACTATTAACATTCTATTACATGTATGTGATTATTACAGATGTAATTCATATTTCAGAGTAGTAATTGCAAATTACTTCGTGTAATCAAGATGGGAGACCACGGCTATAAAAGCGAAGGTGGATTTGGGAAGTCTGTCGCAGTCATATCCTGTCCGTATACGTGAGCAACCCATTGCGGAAGGTGCAAGATTGATAAGGAGAGTCCTCAGAATTCAGCGTATATTGCGGGATAGACAGGATCCTTTAGCTCAGCGCGACAGTGTGCTCATAGAGAGATATCGATATTCCCGTGAGGATATTATTTACTTAACCAACTTGTTGACGAGGGGATGCAGGACCACCACCTGTCCTTTTTTGCTCTGCCCTTTTCTTGGTTGCTGTTATGAACAAACAAACAGATTATTTCAGGGTCTCTTTCCAAGAGACTAAAAGCAATATAAGTGATAAATATTACCATTCTGTAGAATATTCTTATATTTCACTTTTACCTGTTCCCATGTTCTAGTGGGTCCTGTTGTGGCTCTAATGTGAAAGGGGATATAATATAACATAATATAATGTAATATAATATTGGATAATATAGTGTAATATAATAAATCTACCCTACCGCCTACTGGTGTTGGCCAGAGGGGCCGATGGCGCAATATGGCAGCCTCGCTTCTGTCAGTCTGCCGCAGGGCAGCTGTGGCTACAACCGTAGCTGCCTCCACCAGTGTGTGAATGTGAGAGTGACTGAATAGTGGCATTGTCATGCGCTTTGGGTGCCTTGAAAAGCGCTATATCAATCCACTCCATTATTATTGTTATTATTAAATTACTTACGAGTTTAATTTGTCAGCAACTTTCTGCCAGCCCTCTCTCCTTGCTTTTGCAGCCTTTGCAGTGTTCCCTTGCGTTTTAATTAAACTCTGAAACTCCTGAAATCCCTCAATCAAGAGTTCTTGCTCTGCTGCCGAAAAATACCGAGCGCTCTCCTTCGACATTTTCGCCGACCAATCAGAGGGTTGCCGATCAATGTTTCTACTATCAATGCGTAGCCCCTTTTACGACACCCAGTGATCTCACATTACTTCATCCAGCTGTACTAATCGTCAACAGCAGGTGTGTTCGGAGAACCGGATTAGCGAGCTCACGGTTAGCGCGATGATTTGGTCTTGGATGTGTCATTTGATCTTGGATGTAGTAAGCGACGTATGAAGAACGGGCCCCTGAACTAAAAAAAGTTCTGTTTATAGATGCACAATGTGTATAGCAGGTAAACTTTGGTAAATTCATCACCAAAATCTGCATCCATTCTTAATGTAACAGCAGCTGCCAACAATAAAACAGAAAGAGAATATTAACATGTAAGCCTGAATAATTCACAGCGTTTTCACACATGACTAGCTGCTTGTTTTAATTTAAAGCCAGTGTAAAAGTATTTGTAATGAGAGATTAGCAGCAGTCTCTTTGCCTGACATTATAGTATAGCTGACAAAGGATCTATTCAGGTAGCATAACTCACAAACAATAAGGCATCCCTCTTTCCCCAATCTTGCCGTATTTCTTTTGCTATGAACCACTGTTAATTTCTTCTGTGAGATGTAATCAGTCTCAGAACAAATACACATAAAATAAATTTCATGCACATGATACAAACTGACAGAACAGCTTCCACTAGCATCCAACATATGATGCTGACTTCTGAGACTATGGAGAAGGGGACAGTGGTTGATGTCTATACTCCTTTGAATGCAATCCATGACCTTTAGCTGTTTGGTTTGATCACTGACACACATAATCTGTGGTTCCATACTGCAGTCTAGTCCATTTGCACATCAAAGCTGGTATTGCCAATCAACAATAAACAGATGCCAGAGAAAACTCATAATGTTGGGAAAAGCAATTCTTAACAATAAGTAAAAATCTTTCAGATATCTCCTTTTGAAATAATATTGTCTGAAGGTTCTGATTGTCTGTTTACTCTTTCCTGCAATACTGTTATAATTAACTAAGTGGATAATGGTAAAAAAGCTAACATCAGTAAAGAGTTTTGTCAGTATTTATGAATCTATCATGCAACACATAGCTATTTTTTTTAAGTTTTAAAGTGAGAACATATATTTGATGGTTCTTCCTTCTGTGTTTTTGTGTCAGTCCCAGTTTTTTTACTTGATGTTAGATCAGGGGAATTTGCCCCTCCTTTCAGTTGCTAATGTGTCTTCAGTAAAGGTTCACACTAACCTGGAGATTTTACAGGATGCATAAAGCAGCAACAGGTCTGCAGATGTTGCAAAAACTAACACTCACCCTAACAGCCTCAGCTGGAAAAATCAATGCTTATGTTAGGCTCCTCTTCATCAAATTCAGCTCAGCCTTTCACACCACCATTCCCGGTGGAGAGCTGAGGTTGCTCGGGTTGGACACGTGTAAATGGATCCTGGACTTCCTGATTGAGAGGCAGATTATTTGAGTGAGCAGCCGCATATCTGACACAATCTCAGTAAGCAAAGGTTCAACTCAGGGCTGCGTTGTGAGTCTCCTGTTCTTTACCCTGCTGACCCATGTCTGTATGGCCAGTTTCACCACCTTGTTATCATCATGCTGATGAAACTACAGTTGTCCTAACCACCTCTTCCAATGCACAATTGAAAGTGTTATCACCTACTGTATTACATCCTGTCTTTTTGGACATCTGCATGATATCCAAAGAGAAAAAGCTGGAAAAGCCTGTGAAAAACAGCAGGGAAGATCACTTGTCACCCTCACACCCACCCACTCTTCAAATATAGCACACTGTTCACTGTGTGAATATGTGTCCCTTCTAGTGTTGTTCTGCATGCCCCTGTTTTTCTGTCTCTGTGTCAGTATGTACATGTGTGTGTTTACCTTTTCTCCAACCTGGTTTCTGCTTTCTTTGAGTAACTCACCTGTTTGCAATCTGCTGATTAACTCAGCTGCAGCTCATCAGAGGATTAAAGCTGGCTGAGCACCAACTCGTTAGTCACCAGATTGACAAGCCAGGTAACGTGCTCGGCCTCAGTTCTGTCCATCTGTTCATTTTGTGCAAGGTTAACTATTGTTTCTGTCCAGTCCTCTTGTAGTGTGTGTGTGCCTGCCCACGAACAACCTGGCAAACCCCACCACTTCACCCTCAAAACAATGTTAGCTTGTTTTATCCTCTACTTGTAACCGGAAAACATTACCATTGCTCAGCTTTGCTGGTCCATTCTTCAGTCTGTTTGGGATATTTATTTCATATTGTGATGTTTTTACTCTTCTTTTAATATATTTGTACACTCTGTTTAGTGTATGATATGCGGTATTTCATAATGGTAAGTAAATGCAGGAGATATTCAATTTAAATTAGATTTAAGCACCAAAAGAGGGCTGGTGCTTGCAAAAGTCATTAGCTTTATTCCTTTGTTCAGCTCTTACATTTAAATTCTCATCTAATCATTTGGAATTGAAATCCCTGAACTCCATCGGGGGTGCTACACTGACGTCTGCAACCTCTTCTGATTCTGTCTTATTCCTCACCAGCTGCACCTTCTTCACTCATCGAATAGCCGACTGTGCTATCTGTCAGTGCATATGCTTCATGCTACTGTACGTTATTCTGGTTTTTGTTTTGTTTGCCTGGTGTCTTAGACATCATTTATCTTCTCCCTCACCTGTAGATCTGTCTAGTCCTTCTCTAGCCCCCACTTTCCAACCCTTGCTTGGACAGCTCTTCTGCCAATGACTTTAACACTCCAGCTCTCTCTTTTTCATTTCAGCCTAACTCCCTGTTCTCTGAATTTTGCTCTGGTTGGTTTTTTGTAGGAAACCCCTGCTCCGCCTTAACGCATTGCGTGACTTTAACCTCAGGCTTAACTCTCCAGCTGTCAGTTGGAGTTGGCAAGTAAACCGCAGCCACTTTATAATAAACAACATTTTTTCATGCCCCATGATTGTTTGCTCTTGCGTTGATTAGTTCGATGCTTTGCGTCACAGAGGAAACATTTTAAGTTGTTATAGGCCCACACTTTCTTGTTGTTGTATGCCTACCCTTGCAGTACTCCTGTCTACGTTCTTCATCTACCAGATTATCCCACCTCAAATACTTCCTTTGAAAGTCCCCTTGTCCTCTTTCCTTCTGTCTAGATGATATGCCGAACACCTTCTTAGCAGAACCTATCACAGCTCTGTGCAACATTCTTCCTTATTCTACTTAAACCATCTAATCCGTGGCTTCACTGTCACTCTTTTCCCTTTCTTTTTTACCCCCCCAAATCATCCTACAGACTACCAAGCAATGCTGCCTAGCTATACCCTCCCCTGACATCAACTTGCAATCTAGCTAAATGTTCGCTTCAGTTTTCCCTTTGCCCCTGGTCGTGGTTGTGTTTCTTCCCCATGTGCTCTCAGTCAGCGTTTCCTGGAGTTTAATTATGACTGGATGCATAATTTGATTTTCCCTCATGGATTTACCCAGAAAGCTGATTCTGTTCATCTGGACATTGCACTTTCAGTGGGAGAAGTGTTTCATCATTCATCCAAGGGTCCTCTTAAGTCTTGTGAACTTACTGTGTGGACTTGTGAATTTATGGACTTTACATCAAACACATTAAAAGGTTTGTTGATCTTGTGAATCACCTGCCTTCTTCTTAGAGTCTGCGTTTGGGTAACTCAAGCTCACTTACGTAAGACAATAACAAAGTCAGCTTACTATCACCTCAAGAATATATCAAGGATAAAAGATCTGATGTCTCAACAGGACCTGGAAAAACTAGTCCATGCATTCATCTTTAGTAGGCTTGATTACTGTAACAGCATCTTTACAGGTCTACCTAAAAAATCAGTCAGACAACTACAGCTCATTCAGAACTCTGCTGCTCGAGTCCTCACTAAGACCAAAAAAGTGGACCACATCAGTCCAGCTCTGAGGTCTTTACACTGGCTGCCTGTCCGTCAGAGGATAGACTTTAAAGTTCTGATGCTGGCCTATAAAGCTCTGAATGGTTTAGGACCAAAATACATCAGTGACCTCCTGACCCAGTATGAACCATCCAGATCCCTCAGGTCATCTGGATCCGGTCTTTTATCAGTTCCCAGAGTCAGAACCAGACACGGAGAAGCTGCATTCAGCTTTTATGCTCCTTATATCTGGAACAAACTCCCAGAAAGCCTCAGATCAGCTGAAACACTCAGTTTATTTAAATCCAGGTTGAAGACTCACCTGTTCTCAGCTGCATTTGAATAAAGCACCAAATCCACACTTTAAGCTTAAATTTCAAAACTTACATTTAACTACTGATTTTATCTACTGTTCTGATTTTATCTGTTTTGATTTTATATACTGTTGTTTGTTTGTTTGTTTGTTAATTAGTTAGTTAGTTTATTTGCTTGTTTTAATCAATTTTAAATCATGCTTTTTATTTGTTCTTGTTTCTAATGTCTCTGTAAAGCACTTTGAATCACCTTGTTGTTGAATTGTGCTATACAAATAAACTTGCCTTGCCTTGCCTTGCCTTGCCTTACGTCTTGATGCATGCTCAAACATCTAGGTAAGTAAATCTCCAAAAGTTGATTCAGTTCATCTGGACAGAATCAATTGAAAGAGTGCCCACAACTACAGGCCAGTGGACACTCTTTCAATGATGAGGATGTACACACCCTGGACAGGGAGGAACGCTGGTTTGAGCGCGGAGTCAAGGAGGCCATTTATGTGAAAAGGGAATGACCATCTCTGAATCGAGGAGGGGGCCTAATGGTACATCTTTTGCCATCATACAATGATGTGATTGCAGACATTCCCCAATTCTCTGTGAATGGTACTCATGACCATTGATCAGTGGTCTTTGATCAGTGGTTGTTGATCAATGGTCATGAGAATTTGCATAATTATAATTAAGGAACTGACCTCCCAATCCATTGTTCCTTCAGTGGGCTGGTTTCAGTCATTATGCAAATGTACTGTTTATAAGATTGGGGAAACCTGCAGTCAGCTGAGACTGAAGAAGTCACTTGGATGAGTGACGAAACGTTTCTCCCACTGAAAACGCTACGTCCAGATGAACAGAATCAACCTTTTAGGATTTCCTTTAAAACCTGAAATGATCCTTTAAAAACTGCACTTTGAATTTACTTGGGTATCTTTGACTAATATTATAATTTGCTGATCTACATATGAAAAGTTTACAATAATAGCCATAACTTCATTAATCATTAAGCATGATCATTAGATGAACCAGATGAATAGAATCAACTTAAATCTAACATTTTTTTCTAATTACTATATAGTATAATAAACATATTACCAAGGTTTATGAAAATATTTAATGAATGCTAATATTATGTAAAGAGTTCTTGAACCCAAGAGCAGAATTTCATACCCAGTGAATCAAATCTTCAGTTACTGTGAAAAGAAACACTTTTTCAAAGAAAAGAGGCTACAGCAGGTCATTAAACTGATCTACTGTAGCCTGATGAGCTACTCTGATCAGTACATGTTGGCGAAATGTCAACATAATGACTGCATGATTAACTCTGGACACCAATAGTATTAAATCAGAAGAAAACTATCCGTGCAGTGTTGAAGTATGCAAGAAGGAAATATCAATCAAAAAGAATGTGGCTAAGTTTTCTTAAAACTTAAAACTTAGCCAGGTCAGCAGACGCAGCATCGAGCATCATCTTCTCCTGAATCAAAGGAGAGGAGCATAGCTCTCAGGTCACTGTTTTTCTGAAAACTGGAGTTGATTAACACTGCCTGTGTGAAGGATCTCTACTCCTTCACTCTGAGCAACCTCCCAGCTGGCCTTTTGTAATCAGGATCACGGTCTTTACCTCTGTATGCCCTCCCACAAGCTATGCTCTTAACGCTGATCGTCAGCATCATCTCCTTGATCTTTTCCTCGCTCTGTGCCGTCTCTGTATTGATCTTAAGTAAAGAAAAACTTTCTCCAAAACTTGTTGGACCTACTGCAGCGATCTGAGATTTAATGGGATGGCAATCTAAGTAATTTCTGCCAACACTTACATCATGTATGCACTAGACAGGTGAACACTTGCTTGCCCAAAGATCAGCTGTCAATTGGAAATTGAGTCCTTGACTGGCGTCATGTTTTTATTTGTGGCTTCAGCAAATCTATGCGAATGATTCCTTTGAAAGTATCCAGTATAATCACTAACAGGCTCACTGTCAAATTTTTGAGGGACATATTGACACAGCATGTCAGTCTTTGCTTTTATAAGTGAAATTCTTCTTTGCTTCAAGTTTCCCTTCAGCCAGTCACTGCTGTCAGAGAAAACATGCTGCTATTATTGGCTGTCTTGGGGTAGACATAACTGACAGACCTGAACTGATTATAACTCACGTACATCCCAGAAAATGGTACCTGCTGCACATATTTTAAATAAATCTAATGCCAGTCACCCAGCAGCCTAGGGAGGGTTCAGGTCAGCTTACCCAGCTTCAGCTGTAATATTTATTAAAAGGTTCATAGTCACACTGTCACAAACAGTTTAGCTCAGAGCTCCGGGAAATGTTGATGTAAACTCCACTGACCTTTCATAAACATGAATGCAATCAGTGTTGGCAAATGTGATAGTCAACTTGGTATACAGCCAGTGACCATGGTGACCCCTTTGGATACACATAGACAACTGCACTCTGTGTTGACCATGCTCAGAATCTTAGTTGTTTTATTTATTGCACCCCCCCCCCCCCCCAAAAAATGTTTTTGTGTTTTTGTACAAATCTAGTTTTTATTTTCCATAATTCCATAGGTCTATCAGAAAATCTGTTAATTCTTTGAAGATTCTAAGATTTATGATCAGCATTTGTACTGCAGCCAGCTGCTGTATACTGGGCTTCACCTTTGCTTATTCAAGTCTGTTAACTGGACACCTTAAGTTGTTTGTACTATTGTTGCCTTTTGGAAAAATGTTCAGTGTAAATATCTGACAGATAATTTGGCAACTCCTCCAAACAGTGTTTAGCTCCAGTTTTGTTAAGAATTTCTCATATTTTATTTGTTACTTTATTTGTTTAGGGGGGGTTGCCCTACTATTGTAGTAGTTGTGGGAGTCTCCTAGTGGGTGCGTGATTCTAGCGGCAGCCATTCCATGCTGCTCATGTTCTGTTTTCAGGTGAAACCTTACCGTTGTAACGCATGTATGTACGGACCGAGTAGAGCCGTGGAGGCCTGGCTTGTATGGCTGACAACGAATAAAGGTCTGTTGTTTGATTTAACTGACTGGCTTCAAGTTATCCAGCCAGCCTTCCTCCACACCACATGCCCGCTGGACCTGCTAGCCACTCCTTCCTCGCCAGACTGCTGTTACACTAGCAGGTATCCTTGTCAGTGCTTTGCACTTGCAAACTAAGCTAGCTAGTTGTAGCTGGTAACTTAGCACCACATGTGGCAAAAGTACAGACATTCTGTACTTCAGTAGAAGTACAGACACCTGTGTTAAAAATAGTCCAGTAAAAGTTGATGTACTGAAGCAACTTCTTTACTGAGGTAAGAGTGAAAAAGTACAGGCTCCGCAATGTACTCAAAGTAGGAAAGCACAAAGTAGCTCATTGAGGACAATTATAACCATTTTTGTACAAAGGTAATCAGAACCTTGTAGAATATTAATATAATAATAAAATAATGTTTGTACATGAGAATATAAATGTTATTCAAATCTAAATTCTGATTCTAATGAATGTACTTAGCTTTAATTTTTATATAGGACAGCTGCAGTGAAAGATAATTTAAAAAATAACTATTGTCTGTTGTCTACATGGTAGACTTTGCCTCCACAACTAAACAGTAAAATGAGAACAGGCAGGGTGATTTTCGGTGAGCGACCCCTAAGATTTGCGTAGTGGCTCCACGTGGGTGGGGGTGGGGGGTTAGAAATCAATCATTTCTAACGTGAGCTTCAGTAGGTTTTCTTAGTGTATATGTTGTGATCAGCTGACCTTAACACAACTGAATTCAGCCAGATGTATGCAGATGTTTCACTGCTATCTTGGCTGATTTCCATCACCTACACTGACACCACACTGTTTATACTGTCTTTATACTAGACAGTATACAGTTGGAATGAAGCTGGAATTCAGTGAGTTAATCTAAGCATCATCAGATTAATTGCAAATTCATCTCTGATATACTGGATCTAACCTAGCACTGTGCAGCAGTCCAACACAGAGCTTTACTCTGAATTCACCACATTAATGCAAACTAATCTGTTTATCCTGCACAAAACTTCCCAGTATTTTCATGCAACATGTGTTAGTATCACTTCATTTGTTTTGCAGTATGTTTCACAACACGTCATATAGAAATCCAATATATGATTAAAATGATCATATGTAGAATGGTATATTTGTACTTTGTTACTTACCACCTCTGCTTTGCACTACATAATCATACAGTGACTCAAATATGGTGACATTTCACAGTTGCAAATGCAAATAACCTCTCTAGAGATTTGAAAGTTTCCTGTTCTGTTAATTGATTGCGGTTTCTTGTAAAGGTCTCAGGGCATTTCAAAAGAACATTGCATGTGTGTTCTACAGTTTGTCTAGAAAGATTGCACGTCATTGACTCTGAATGACTGAAAGGCTGTCTCGACTTCCCTCCTTGACATCTGTGGCTTGCCGTGTATTTGTTTGTGTGTCAGACACTTTAAGAAAGTCACTTTTATGATGTGCTCGGCTGTACATGTGGGAAGTGGCAAAAGTTGCAGCTTGAAGAATGAAAAACCAAAGCTATTCAGTTTGCCCCTTTGGATGTCTGACCAATTGCTATATAAAGTGGGCATGCTTGTCAGATTGTCTGCTTCAGGAAGGATGATTCAGATGATGTTGAAGCACTTCATAGGCCCTATACTGACATCTTAGCAATCTCTTGTTTCTTTGTGGTGTCAGAAAAGCACTTCTTGTTCAGACTGAAACCCACTTGTTACTGTAAATGACCCATATCATGAATAAGATCTTCCTTCAATCATTCACTGTTCCCTGACATTCTTTTTTATGATTTGTATTAGAGTTTAGCAAGAGATTTTGAACATCTTTCACACCCACGCTTACATACACGCCTTACTTACAGTCCACATTATATTCGCTGCCTTTATTGGGCCCAGCCACTATTTTCCTGTCTCTCCACAGATGTTGTATGGGGTTAGAGCTTTGGCTGGGCCGCTCGCCCCAAACACAAATCATTTTTGGCTCCACTTTCAGATAGTAGATCATCACCTCCCTGTATTTTACTGATTTCACCTGATCGGGCTCATATTTCTGGGTGCCTGGGCTTTGCCTGACATGGTGCTTGAAGTTCTGCACACACGGTTAAATTTTGACCTCGTCAGACTACAAAACATTAAAGGCAAACTCTCAGCACTGTTCGTAGTCAACCAGAAATATTGGGCTGAGAAGAAGACACTGGACACATACACAAATTTAGGAGATTTATTAACAAAGGCAGAATGAAAGTAACAGTAGAGGATGGATATTCTTTCACTCTATTCAATGAAAAATAGAGCAGCGGGCAAGCGCAGGGAAGGATCGTTCAAGTGATGCTGACAGGATGATGGTGGATATATAGAAGAGGATCACAAGAAGAAAAAAGCAAATGTCAGTAAGTCTGATGATAAGCTGCTATTACCATAAAGTGCTTCTAATAATGTGGGTAACTGCGACACATAAACAAAACTGATAAAGATAATTAAACATAAACATAATGAGCACATATTAGAACATGGGTAAATGAGACACACTGTTTTATTAGTTGTTTCATTATGACTGGAGTCTGAGTCACATTGTCAGAGGAGCAATACAGCATTGTTTTTTTTTTTTTTTTTTTTTTTCTGCCTGTCCCATTTGGTTCTTTAGCCATCAGAATTGTTGTCTGAAGACCAACAAGGATACCCAATGGATTTACTTTGCCAAATGGATCATCGTGGCATTGCCGTATTCGTCCATTTGGTCGATCTTTGTTTTTATTATTCATTATATTTTATTTTCAGATGTTACAGACGGGACAGACATGAGTGAGGGATAGGAAAGGGAGAAAGAAAGAGGAAGGAAAGGAAAAACAGAAGGGGAGAGGGACAGTGAGAAAGGGGGGGAGAAAAAAAATAAAAATCTCCTGGATCACCTGTTGAGAGAAGAATAGAAAACAAGCAAAAAAGACAAAAAAACAACAAAACAAAGCAACATACTAAACACAACACCATCGCATTAATCTAGCTAAGTGTAAACAGCAGTAAATACTAAATATTCAATGTTGTTGTGCAGCACGCAGGACAGATGTGCTTCGAAGTAGCAGCCAAGAAAGGTGTAATTTGGGTCTACGAGCAGTGAACACCCGTGTGCATACCTGTGTGGATCAGCGCGCTTGTATTCCAAAGGTTTCTCCATGTAATACAGCATTGTTGACTGCTGATCTATGAATTTGCAACTATATTGCATGACTTCAGTCAGATGGACTCTGTTGGTTTCTTTTGAAACTTTAAATATTATGTGTTTATGTGACTAAGTTTAAGCCTTGCCAGACAGAAGAAGGCACTTGGATGTGAGATGAAATGTTTCTCACTGAAAACAATATGTTCAGATGAACAGAATCAAGTTGTTGGGATTTCCTTAGCTGGATGATTAGCATGCATCTGCTGATGTTTGTTGAGCTGATAGAAATATTGCATTTGGAATTACATTTAAAAACCATTACTCCCTTTATGCTCGCTCCAGCCAGAAATCAGCAGGAAGACACAATCTCACTGAGTGAAAGGGACAAGCGAGGGAAAAATAGGTATATAGTGCTGGGAAGCATTGTATTCATACAATTCACATTTTGTGAATTTCTCCACGATGCAAACAGATTTTTCATTGGGTTGTGGAACATTTTATAAACAGGACTTTACCCCAAGGAATGGGGTCATTTGGTAGAATCCAACTGAATGATATTTAAACAAAGAGGTTTTTGAGAGTTTATAAGAAAATCAAAGAATATTTCCACATGGTTTCTGCTGCTAGTTGACTTCTTCCACCTCCAAAGTTCTGAATGTATGAATTTGACATCTGCTGTTAGTAAGAAGTGTCTTCCCCATGTATGTTTTTGCAGCGGCACCAGATCTGACATTAATAATCATACCGTAGCTGCACACACTGTATTTCCCTCGTTTTAAAATTAATCAAAGCACTTTGAATTGTAAAGTTAAAGTGAAAAAGCCAATAAAACGTTGAGCTTGACATAAGAGGTGCTTCTGCTGGGTAGCTAATTTATATAATTGGTTCGTGTGTATTTTCCACATCAGTAGAGCACTGTATAATCCTTGGAATTACAATGTAAATGAACAAAAGAATCACCCTAAGATGAGACCTAAGGACTTCAAATGACAGCAGTAGGGGATGCTTCATTTTAGGCACATTTAAGTTCTGTCACAGTGGAAACCATTAGCAGGCCTGATGCATTTCCATGAAGTCACTGAAAGCTTTTGATTAATGTAATTGGCTTGACTTCACTTGTTGCACTTTTATGAATGTATAATCTTATCAAGGGAAGAGCTGCTGGTTGCTCTAATCCTTCACCAGCTTTTATCAAAAACAATATAATGTATATAGTTTTTTTTAAATAATGAGGTATTTAATTTGTTTTGTTTTATATAAAAACAGATTGTCAGCAGGTATGCTACAATTAGCAGACAGAACTCTCACCAAAAGCCCGGAGTTTAATTGAAACTGTGAGTTCTTTTATTTTCATGATGAGAGTTACATGAAAATACTTCACTATCCTGACACTACAATTATGGCTAATAAGCCTAGTTTAGCATAAATTCAAAAGAGTACGAGCTGGCCTAGCCCTGTCTAGTCAAAGCAGACCTCAGGAAGTCACATGCTTACAGTGTCCAAAGTTTCTTTTTCCCCCAATAGCTACATTATTATCTTACACCTGTTACTTTGTAGTTTTTCACACACTTAGAAGGCTTTAACCTCTGAAATCTAACACATATATATTTAAATAGAGATTGAGAGTGGATTTTGTGTTGTATCTGAGACCATCTGTTACTCCAAGAAGCCTCATTTGGTATCAAACTTCACAGAGGATTGAATTTTTCTAAAGATTTCACAAATTATACACTTCTTCATTTAATGACAGACTGATAATGGATCAATATGTTCTTTGTAGTCTTGCAGGGTAAAAATGAGGACATTCAGTTAAAATCAACAGTCAAAACTGAAATGAAAGGCACGGACTTAGAGCTAAAAGGCAAAATATATTTTTTATTGCTTTTTCTTAGGAAGTACATTTGAGATGATATGGCAGGTGAGGGCCAAAGGTTGAAGGAAGCTGGTGGCTCGCAAAACCGTGCAGAGTGGGGATGAAGAGAGTGTACATGGATGGCGAACTGTCAGGGAGGGAGGCTAGCAGAGAAGCAGGCAGACAAGGAACAAGGGAAACCACAACTTAGACAAAGAGAAAGAGACATGGGGCACAGAACACAGAGCGAAAAGAATAAAAATAAGAGAAACCTGTCAGACACACAGAGAGTGGATTTTCTGCAGTGGTAAATGTGCCGTTTCTTTTTAGTTATTTTTAGAGAGATATTATTTGGATCTGCACTGAATATGA
This sequence comes from Copadichromis virginalis, assembly GCF_057382275.1. Taxonomy (NCBI): domain Eukaryota; kingdom Metazoa; phylum Chordata; class Actinopteri; order Cichliformes; family Cichlidae; genus Copadichromis; species Copadichromis virginalis. Next base: position 8,417,627 of record NC_140629.1, read on the forward strand.
ATGGGTGCTCAGCCTTGTAGTTTTTGATTAATTTTGCCTTTGAACCAAAACTGGGAGTGAAAACATACCCCTGCACCTAAGCAGTGACACAAACTGGACTCATGACACATATTTGCACTGTGGGTGGTTTTCATGGCTTTTTAAGATTGCTGGCTTAGGGAAGGTTGGTTAAAGTTTGAAAATGTTATCAGCATTTCTATATCTATTGAATGGAAGGAGGAAAACTCAAGTAAAAGTGAAAAGCGATTCCATGTCCACATTGACACCAGGCAAAATTTTAGACCCTAAAAAAATGCTTTTTGTCATTTATTAACCTTTTTTAAAGTTAGTTTAACCCTCAAACAGGATTTACTGTTTACTGTTGCTAAAAAATAATGAATCTTTATATGAGTGTGAATCATCATTGTTGACCAGTCACATAAGTCATAGTTGCAAAGCTTGTGTCGATTGTTTTCAGTGTGCCATTTTTTCTCCGAGCTTGCAGACGACACGCAGTGGAGCACAATTTTAGTCCTCATTTGAAAACTTCATGAAAACCTGCCTACCATGGGTGACAGAGGTGCACAGACCTTTTTACATTCAGAATTCATCTTTGAAGTTTTCCCATTTGCTGCAAATTATTATTTTATTGTCCCCTGGTTTAAATCTGTACTATTTTCACTGCAAATGAGCCTGTAAAATTCACAGTGCTATAATCTGGGGACCCTGAATTCCAGACAATTCAGGCTCTGTGCTAAATGCAGACTTTACATCATGGCCCTCAGTGCTCCCCCTTCCCTCTTTTCATGTGACTAACCATCTTGAATCTTTTTCCCCTGTATGCAAATTAGTGTGTGCCAGTCCACTTCTCTTTGAGTTGCCATTTCTGTGCTTCTTCACAGTCCTGAAAATAGCTTTCTTGGACTAAAATACAGCCTAAAAACTAAACGAGTGACTGGCAGCCTTGTGGTTGTCAAGAGGTTAAACTTCGACAGGAAATACTGGAATTTCATGATTAGTGACCTTATCAGAGGTGGGACCAAGTCATTGTTTTGCAAGTCTCAAGTAAGTCTCAAGTCTTTATCCTCAAGTCTCAAGTCAAGTCTCAAGTAATGTCAGGCAAGTCAGAGTCGAGTCTCAAGTCACTGGTGTAAAAGTCCGAGTCAAGTCACAAGTCTGAAACTTTGAATTTCAAGTCCTTTCGAGTCTTTAAAAAAAACAAACGAAAAAATAATGTTGCAGTTATATGCTAAATGTAAATATTAGACCATGTAATTTTTAAATCTGTGTTTTTCTCAACACATACAAAATAGTGAACTTAGAAAATATACACAAATTGTGAAATTGCACCTCTTTAAAATGCAGCTCAATTAAACCTAGCTCCAAGAATAATTTTCACCGACAGTTCTGAGATAAGCTGCATGTTATTCTTGGATGCGGTTGTAGGACCAGCTTTAAAATCGCATGACAAAAATATCATACACATTAAAAAAAACTGTATCACCAACGTAGCCTGGACAACATTTGCTAGTTAGATGAAGTCAGCTATCTCATCTTAGCATATTTATATGCATATTTATAATCATACGGTTCTTGGAGTGAGTGCATACACTCATGAAGTTTAGTAACTTCAGGTCACTGCAACAAGCCCAGGTACAGTTTACCGACGGATGGGTGCAGGACCTTGAAATGCACCGTGTAGAACGAAAGACCATCGTACGTATCATAAGTTTACCAGTCTCACAAATTGTCGTCATAAATACACATTCCTTAACAGTTTATTAATAGGACCTTTGAGCTCAACGGTAATTAATTAGTAGTGGAAATAATTTCTGGTACCCATCACAGAAATGTAGCAGTGACAATAATACTGTATGCTGTAATCGTACTGGGCAATTAGTGATACAAAAAACCTGTTTTATCCTGTGAATAAAAGTATGTTTTTGTCAATGTACCATAATAACAGAAGCGAAACGCAATATTGTGTCAGGACAATTCACTATTTATGCACAATAAACAAAGGAGCATAGCGTGACAATTTCTGTTCTTGCTTGTAACCTATATCACCAATTATGTTATGAAAATGACGTATTAACTACTAAAAAACACTGACCTTCGTGTAAATGCTTGGAGCAGACTAACCTGTGAGCTGGAGTGTTCTGGGACGTTATATTTGGTCTTTGAATGGCTGCAATCCAGGCCATCCGTCGCGTCTTTGTTACTTCGGAAACATGAACAATTTCTCTTCAACGACGTAATCCGATAACAACCGATCTCTTTACCCGTCGGCTTCCCGTGGCTGTCATGCGACCGGCTATTGCAGTTAATAATACAACAGCTTCTTGACATTTTTGTGTTTCTTTTTATCGCTGTATAACTGATTTTAATTGAAAGCCTGCGTGCGCTAGTACCGCTTGCCACGAGTTCCCAGAATCCTTTGCGGTTCTACCCGTGAATGACGTCACATTTTCAATCTCTATATAATATGCAAGTTAAATTTTATATTTGGGGTAAAATATCAAGTCTTTTCAAGTAAACCGGTTCAAGTCCAATTCAAGTCCCAAGTCATTGGTGTAAAAGTCCAAGTCAAGTCACAAGTCTTAGAACATTTTTTCAAGTCAAGTCTAAAGTCATAAAATTAATGACTCGAGTCTGACTCGAGTCCAAGTCATGTGACTCGAGTCCACACCTCTGGACCTTATATACATCTCTCCTGAGTCCTAAACCAAAAGGTTATGAGGATTAATTAAAATGTTCCCATTGGATATGTTGGAGTGATATTTAGCATGCTGACTCATTTTTATTTGGCTGAGTTTAAGACATCAAAAAGTATTTAAATTCTTACCCTTTACAGGAAGGAAGTACACCCTCTATAAATGCTGTTTACATATCAGGACATAATAAAAACAGTTTTTCTAGTTTTTAGCAGGTCTTGAAATTTTGTAAATATGATCTCTGATGAACAGCGATATGAGATTTTGCACCATGTCATCATTTATTCAACAGCAATTAAGCCAAAGTGCAGAAGCAGTGTGTGGAAAACATAAATACACCATTACTGTTTCCATAGGACTTCACAGGAAAAACAGTAGCCATATGCTGCTAGTCAAATGCACTTAACTACATATGATTATTAGCATGTGTGACCACCTTGCAATTCTTCCCAGCAAATTCACCACTAGGTCAGACCATATAATGCTCAGAGAAACCAAATGGAAATTAAGAGCAGAAAACCCAGTGAGTCACTTAACTCAAAAGAAATGATGTCATATGAATTAAAGTACAGTTAATTTAATTAAAATTTTCAGCAAAATTCAGAAAAATTAACAAAAATGAAGCACGTGTAATCGAAATACAGAAAAGGTCAACGTCAAGATGTTTATCTTTATTTCATGTGCTTATTTTGAATGTTTGTTAAAAATGATTAAGATAAATGGCTGTAGGTGCAACCATCACAAATGCAGGATCACACATGATGCATTAAATTGCGCTGTGCCAAAAGAATAATCATATAATGTATGAATTCACTGAGAGTAATGCAAGACCAGTTGCTTCCACAGTTAATAGTGCACGTTCTTTTTATGCGCAGCAGATTGAAGAAATTTGTTCTCTGTTCAGGAAATGATTCCATCATGTTCAAGGTGGAGTGCATTACCAGGCTGATATGCAGTAAAAATGCCAATATCAACCTGAAAAATCGCCAGATTTGTATATAAATGATCATAACCCTCTAGTGTGTGCGTGTCCTGGCTAGAATGCGATTATGTCCTCAGCAGGGTGTTCTGCAATGCAGCTGACAGTGAAGTGCAATGATATTCTTTCAGTTTCTCTCTGGAGAGACACCTCCAACACTCAGCACTCTACCACTTATTTTAGCTCTCACACACACACCAGGTAGAGAAAACATGCAGTCACTCAAGGGCATTAGCTCACTTGGAGTTAATGCACAGCCATAAATAAAAGTATTGTGCCTGGGAAAAGCCCTTGAGATTCATCATCTGATTTTCAAGTTGGTCCGACCAAATGTTCATGGACAAAATGGAAATAGATGCACAAGCCACATTTATAATTTAGACTTGTGAGGACACTGTCATGATCCTGGATCGTTGACCTAGCGTTTTGTTTCATTTTGGTTTCATCTTGTGTTTGGTGTTTATTCTGATTCTGTATTAATTCTTTGGGTTGGTGGTCGTGTTTATTATCCCTACCTGTGTCTCCCCTCTGTGCTCCGTTCAGGTCCCTGCGTTTTTTGTTGTAAAACAGTCTGTGTGTTTCCAGTTTTACTTTGTAGGTCTGCTTCTCGTTATGTCCATTAATTTCAGCTGTGTCCACCCCTGCATGTCATCTCCTCATTACCTAGTGTGTATTTATAGTGTGTGTTGGCTTTTGTTCGTCGTCGGATTGTCTGTGTTTCATGGTGTAACGACGGCTCCCTCCCTCCCTCCCTCCGTCCACCGCTCAGGTTTGCCCTTTAGTTTTCCCAGTCTAGGTTTTTTCAGTCCTTAGTCATTTCTCACTGCCTGTTCTGTCACTCCACTGTTGTAAATAAACATCACTCTCATCACCAGTCAACTGCCTGCATTTTGAGTCCTTTTCCTCCTACACCACACGGCTCACCCCGCGGGCCGTGACAAACACGCTGCCATTCAGCCACCCTCGGTTAATGAATGTATTCCAAGTCTGCGCAAATGTTTTGCTTCATCACAGCATGTCAGAAATAAAATGTGAGACCTTCCAGACAATTCCTTAGTTGCACAAGTATAATAATAATTGATCAACAAATCGATTTACTTTGCCTTACAGAAACCTGGTTGCAGCAGGATGATTATGTTAGTTTAAATGAATCTTATCTTAATGACCTTGTAGTACCATATCACCCTATTAGAGCACTTTGCTCTCACACTGCAGGCCTACTTCTTGTTCCTAGAGTATTTAAAAGTAGAATGGGAGGCAGAGCCTTCAGTTTTCAGGCCCCTCTTCTGTGGAACCAGCTTCCAGTTTGGATTCGGGAGACAGACACTATCTCTACTTTTAAGATTAGGCTTAAAACTTTCCTTTTTGCTAAAGCATATAGTTAGGGCTGGACCAGGTGACCCTGAATCCTCCCTTAGTTATGCTGCAATAGACATAGGCTGCCGGGGATTCCCATGATGCATTGAGTTTTTCCTTCACTCACTATGTATTAATAGACCTCTCTGCATTGAATCATATTTGTTATTAACCTCTGTCTCTCTTCCACAGCATGTCTTTCATTCTGTCTTCCTTCTCACAACCCAACCAGTCGCAGCAGATGGCCCCACCCCTCCCTGAGCCTGGTTCTGCTGGGGGTTTCTTCCTGTTAAAAGGGAATTTTTACTTTCCCACTGTCGCCAAAGTGCTTGCTCATAGGGGGTCATATGATTGTTGGGCTTTTCTCTGTATCTATTATTGTACGATCTACTCTACAATATAAAGCGCCTTGAGGCGACTGTTGTTGTGATTTGGCGCTATATAAATAAAATTGAATCGAATCAAACAAGTAACTAGGTCAAGTCAACCAAGTTGGCAAAATACACAGACCATTATAAACCTGCTGTCTCCCCTGTTAGGAAAGAGCAACATTGAGCTAACAGTGTGTACCTGTAACTTTTAATGCCAAAATGGAACATGGCAGTTGTTGGCTTAAAGGCTTTTTCCAGTCTGGAAGAATTATTTTGTGTAAAGTAAGTATTACTCCATAACACAACTGTAGTCCCAACAATGCTAACACATGGTTTTCTTTCAGGGTGACTGATTCAAGCTAATTACAAGACTCATTAATCACCATGGAAACTTATCACATATTGTGTGTCATGGTCCTTTTGACCCAGCTGTTTGAGTTTCCTGTGTTTTAAAGATTTTTTGTATTATGGTTCATTATTAGTTTAAAGTTAGTTGGTTTTAAGTTTCTTCTATTCCCTGTTTAGTTCTTTGTTTATTAGGTTCCCTTGTGTCTCTGTCCTCTGCGTCCCTCTCTGTGTGTCTGTGTTTGTGCGTGTTCATGTGGGCGTCCCTATGTCTTGTTTCCCTCTTCTATTCCCACATTCCCCTCATCGTGTTCATCCCATCATGTCTCCCTTGTCGTCATGTTCACTCGCTCCCTCTCTTGTCTGCCTTTCCTCCACTCCTGTGTCAAGCTCATGTGTCAGTATCGCATTCCATCATTTCCTGTTTTATTTTGACAGTCTTGCGTCCCATGTTCAGTGTGTCCACTTTGCTTCGTCCTGTCTTGTCACTATGTTCATTATTCCCAGCTGTGTTTCCCGTGTGTTTCCTTCTTCGTCACCCTCACATGTATTTATGTGTTTAGCTATCTGTCATGTCTCTAGGTTTCCTCGTATCCAGCCCAGGTTTTCATTTTTAAGGTTGTCTTGTTTATTTTCTAGTTTTCCCAGTTTAGGTTTAGTTTAGTGTTGAATTGTTTTGCCCTTTGTTTTGGATTCTTTATCAGCCCCAATTAACGGCTCGCCTTCTGTTCCTCCTCACTCACGCCTCAGTGTCTGCATTTGGGTCCTCCTCCTCTCACCACACGATCTGCCATTACAGATCGTGGCATTGTGTCAACATTTCAAGCTCATAAATGTTTATTTTAGGACGTCATAAAGGAGTACACCTGATATTTTAACATATTATGAATCTAACCAAACTCAGTAATGGCAGAAAAATCTACTATGTAATATAAAGTATGATAAATATATTAACATTAAACAAGTTGTACTGGGCCCAGTTCACTAGATTGAAATGCTGCTATCTAAAACTACATGCATGACACTGCAAAAGTCTTAAACCGCCCCATATGTCTTCATATTTTGGTATTTCACCTGACCATTTTTAAAGGAATGTGGTTGTTTTGTTCGTTAAGCCATTTAACACGAGGGATGGGTACCGGTATCCGGTTCTGACACAAGCGGTAGTAACCAGACCAAAAAGCAGCGCACATTTCGGTGCTTTTTTTTTTTTCCTGAGCTGTCATACACTTTGGATTCTAGCCAATCATTTTACCTTTCCAAGGACAGTAGGCGGGCCCAGGTACGTACGTTCTTTTAGAGCAGAGCTACAGATTAAAAATGCCCAAGGCGAAGCGGTCAAAAGTCTGGCTGTACTTCACAGCAAAAGATGAAAACTCAGCAGCCTGCAACAAGTGCTTTAAGGTGATACTGTGCAAAGCAGGTAACACCTCGAGTCTGATGAAACACCTGGTGACGCATAGCGTTTTTTTAAAAGCCGAGAAATGCACCGTATTTGATAGCTTGCTGCAAGACCGAGCACCGAGTGCGGGTGTGGTGCCTGTTACCGGTGTTGTGCCAAAAACTGATTTCCAATATTTCTGTGTATTTTTTATGTGTAATATCTTTACGTATGTTGGTAAATAGACTTTGGTGAACAGCATTTACAAAGTGGTTATATATAGAATTAAAAAATTATCTGTTTTTTCAAGTATCTTTACAACTCTGTGTTATTGTACTTCCATTATAACCAATCTGGTCCTTTATCCCCAGTTAAAATATTTTTACAGAACTATTTTAATATTTGCTGCCATTTCTGCTGTCCTTCTGGCCAACTTACTCTTACAAAAGACATACTTAATGTTAATGACATTTTTGGTAGACAATCACTTTTTGGCACAACACCGAACCCGGAGTTAGCAACATCCCCCAAGAACCCGAAGAATAGAGTCCTGGCCCCTAGCCCTGCCAGTGTAGCAGAAATGATGATGGATGATGACGGCAGCAGCAGCCGTTCTTCTCTGCGTGAGTAGCTTAATGTTGTTCGTGTGTAATTTACGTTGAGTAGGCTAACCACGTTATTACATTAATGCACGTTAGGTGAACTAGCACCGTAGTTACATGCGGCTGTCTTCTTGTTTGATGGCAGATGCTCCCTTCACCCTGGCCAAAAAGGCTAAAATGACCAAAGAAAAAGTGGAAAACAGCTAAACATGAGAGGTTTTTGGACAAAGTTTGTGTCTTTTCCATTGATTAAGCACTGCTTCCAGCCAAGAGTGATACCATATATGCCCTATAGCTGCAGAAAAGGCTAACATTGTTATCTTTTTACAAAAAAACAGCTAAACATGAGAGGTTTTTGGACAAAGTTTGTGTTCTCCATTCTTTAAGTACCAGCACCGTTTCAAAAGTACCGGTTTGGCACCGGTATCGGATAGAACCTAAACGATACCCATCCCTATTTATCACTTAGCTATGAATTATTCAAACATAAAAACGGTACACACTAAGTCAAGGGATGAACCAGTGCTGTGTCTGTGCATAACTTAGCAAAGAATACATTTTAAATTGTGTCTTTAAGCATCTTTTTATCTTTAGTGAACAGAAAAAAGGGCAGCTAACATACAAAGAAGAACTTTGAGTGTATTTTAAGAAGCCCAGAGAACTATTAAGACTGATTAAAGACCTTACTGGAACGCTTCCTAAGAGATTTCAGGCTGTCTTGAAGAACAAAGGTGGTCATACCAAATATTAAATGTCAAGCTCCCTAGAAAGTGAAGAACAAAATGACAAGATTTGCTTTATTGTATTTTTGCATGTTTCTGTAAATTCCTTTACCATGAAAAAAAATCAAGACTTTTGCACAGTTCTGTATTTTAAAGGATTTAATACATGTAACAGATGATGATGGAACAGGTGTCCCAAAGACCATGCACACACACACACGTCACCAGCTGTAAAAGAGGAACGGTTAAAGAGACTCGGGATTTAATGAGCTGTTGGCTGAAGGTGCCACCGGGAACTGATGGAGACCCCAAAGTGTGATAATCACCCTGAGCAAGAGCACTTAACCTCATATTTCTATCTCAATTACATTTCTGGGGAGCTCTATTTCCTCCTAGACAGGCAGCAGGGTGATGCATTGTGTCACATCCAATAAGACAGCAGGAGCTTAAATAAATAAATTGCAGAGATATGTTCATCGGAAGCATATTTGTGGTATTTCCAAAAAAAAGAAGTGAATGAGAAAACAAATACTTTTGCACCGTATGCATCAAATAAATATGTTTTAAAGGTATAATTCAGCACTATGCATGATTTAGACTGAAACCAATTTTGCTCGTGAGAATATTTTTAACATAATTTTACAGGAAGAACATTTTTCCACAGCAAAAAATGTTTCTACCACAGAGGTATAATACTGTTGCAATTTTTGCAAATGTATTTACAGTGTTTTACAGTTTCCAGACCTGGGTCTGGGGTTTGCTGAGCCTTGGCCCCTGTGGGACATGGTCATGGAGGAAGAGGTTTCCCTTCACTACCACTGGATGCTGCTGCCCCTCCCTGGGATGCAGGTGCTTGCTGGTTTCAGGGTGCGTGGCTGGATCTTATTTTTAGTAAGGCCAGAAAACATTATTGCATAAGAGTGGTCTGAAAGGAAGTCACAAGCTCCAGAAATGACCTTTATTTCGTCTTTTATACGATACCTTTAAGAGCTGAGAACAACTCAAACGACTTCCTCTTTCATCCACGAACTCCTGGCAGTCATGGGTTGAAAAGACACAGTAAAAAAAGAGCTTCTGTAACCACCTTTCCTGTTCTTATTGTGTTTCTTACATAAAGGTTTTGGTAAATTTCTTTACAGTTGCATGTGTCTAAGACAGATTTTTAGTTGAAGGTTCAGACTGATTGTTTCTAAATGTTGTTGTCGGGTAAACTTATTGTCCTTCATTTACCTCATCCATTTTTCTGCTGGGTTTGTTTGCTGTCAGAGTGACAGAAGTATTCCTGAATGTCCTGAAGTATTTTGTGTTGAGCCTTCCTGCCCTTATCTTCTAGAGCTGGATCTTAGATAGTTTTTAGCTTTAGGCTTCTCCCATTGACAGATGGTCTGGGATCAGTGCAATTACCGTCATGTGAAAAAGAAAGTTTTCACAGGACTCTGTGCAATGCTGTGAGTCAATAAGTTGACCATGAACCCCTCTATTCTGGAGTCAAATATGAGACCATCTGTCTCAATGGCACAAAAAGAAAATAATCAACGTGTAGCATTGACTGAAACCTGATTAAAATGCTGTGTTGGGACCTTATGATGACTGGATATGTAAAGCGCTTTGGGGTCCTTCGGGACTAGTAAAGCGCTATATAAATACAGGCCATTTACCATTTAAGAGAGCTGTGCATAAATGGATGTGCGGAAAACTCAAAGCAAAACAAAGCTAGAAAGAGAAGGACAAAATTCCTCCATTGATACATTCATACAGAAAATTTCAAATTATTGCTGCTAAAGGTGGTTCTACAAGCTATTAATAGAGTGTATGCAGTTTGTTAGTGTATTTGTCATGATTCGGCTGTGTGGCAGGCAGGATGAGGACCCAAAATGCAAACTCACGGACTCAGGGGATAAACTCAAAATCACAGCTTTAATGCTGGAAGGCAGATCACAAGAAATACAAAACTTAAACCGGGAACAATAACTAACACTTGCAGAGAGACACAGGGAAATCCACGCAGCTATGAGGGAGACTACGACACAGAACTGAGGGAGACGCAGACATAAATACACAGAGGGTTAACGAGGGAAGTGGGAGCACACGGGGAACACAGCTGACACAGATAATCATAACGAGACAGGGCAGGAGTGAACACAACATGACGCATACTGACGAGAGACTGTCAAAGTAAAACAGGAAGTACAGAGGTTCAGACAGGAGGAGAGAGCACGGGGAGAACACAGACATAACAGGCTGGGGGAAACATGGAATAAAACACGAAAGGGGACAAGGGCTCATGAATACATAGAGGGGCACACAGGGGGTGAGAGTCACAAAGGGAAAGCACACAGGGAACAACATAACAGGGCAACTCCGGAAACAGAACCTAAACAGGGAACTGAATACAAAAAATACAAGAGAAGAATACTGGGCCAACACGGCCCAGGACCATGACAGTATTACGTTTTGCGAAACTTTCTGTTGGTAGTTTTTTAAAGAAGATGATTACAATCTCTAAAAAAAAAGTATCTGTAGTTCTGCTGCAGCGACTTTTGATTCTTCGGTTTTAGGGTTGCCATGCTGGATTGACTTTGATCTGTTCTTTTTTTCAACCTCCATTCAGTTTGACAGTGTTATCAGATTCCAGTGTTAAATCAGTGACCTACTCTGTAAATGTATTATTGTCAGCGGCAACTTCCTGCTGTGCTGAGCTTGGTGTTCCCTCGTGGTTGTGACAGATGCCAAGAAAATTGGGCATACTGTAGTGAACATTTATATATTTATCTGACTGACTAAAATAACTTTGGCATGCGTTTACAGCGCAACTAGCTTTGCATATCTATGACTTATTGTGATAAAGTTATTTTTATGTCCAGGTGACTGATTTAATTTATTATTGTTTTCTTTTTCTTTTTTTCTTTAGAAAATTAAATGTTAAAAAATGTAAAAGTAGAATTTACCATCTGCATTCATCCAGCAGCACTTGGTGAGATACATTTATATTACAATCTAATTAAAATATTGCTTAAAAGCAGGAGTGATGTTTGTCTTTAATATCACAGGGAGTTTCTGGTTATACTGATAGACTGTAGATGTTTCCTCCTTGAATTTCCCTTCCTTGGTTTGGGAAATGACAGGAAGCAGACGCAGTGCAGAACTGAGCTTCTTAAAGGCTGGCAGCAGATGTGATATTTATGACCGTTTTTTAAAAAATCAGACACTGGCTGTGGTTCTCTACCAGACCACAGGCAGCGCTCAGAGAAGACTATTTCTTTTTTTTTTAAAACTTTTTATTTTATTTATTTGAACAACTCACCTGTCCATTACGCATACAGTTTCTTCAGAATAACAGCATACAAAGAGAGTCACAAACTCAAGACAGTGAAATTAGAAAGAAAAAGAAACAAACAAATATATATATATGTATAAAAATATAGACACATATAGAATAATAATTAGAAAAATAAGATAAAGTAAAACAAAAGAAAAAAAAGGAAACATGCTTGTGGTGTCAAACATTTCCATCGTTCATTTCACTTTTTTTTTTGTATGCTCATCTTCATTCAGTTCAGTCTTTTTTTCCCCTTCCGTTGTACGTCAACCATTTTCCCCAGTCCTTCAAAAAGCGTTCTTCCTTTAATTTCAGTTTATATGTAAGGTTCTCCATCTCCATAATGTCCTCCACAATTGCTACCCACTGCTGCTTTCCTGGTGTTTCTGTCTTAAGCCAGTTTTTGGTGATGGCCTTCTTTGCTGCCAAAAGGAGAATCTTAGCCAGGTAACGATCCTTTACATCTACAGTACCTTCCAAGTACAAAACAAGGCAGGTTCTAGGAATAATATAACCTAATATATCACAGAGAGCCGAGTGAATTTTAACCCAGAAAGTGTGAATTTTTCTGCATTTCCAGAAAATGTGTGTATGGTCTGGTTCATCCCATCCACACAGCCTCCAACATTGTTGTTGTGTATTGGTTTGTTTATTTTTAATCTTAGGTGTAATAAAATAGCGAATTTGATTTTTCCAGATGAATTCTCTCCACCTCAATGAGTGAGTTGTATTCTTATGTTCTTTCCATGTTTCATACCACACCCTCTCAGTGATTTCTTCACTCAGCTCTCTTTCCCATTTTACTTTAACATATACAGTTGATTCCTGTCTTGATTCCATCAAACATTTGTATAGGGTGGACACTGTTTCTGGAATAACACTTTTATATGCCAGTATAATTATTTTTATAATAGGATGGATTTTGTCTTCCTCTATTTTTATGTTTTTATTAAAGTAATCTCTCACCTGTAAGTATCTGTAGAAATCCTTGTTTTTTTTAAGTTGTATTCCCGTTTTAATTCTTCAAAACTTTTAATTTCTCCTTTTTTGATTAATAAACAAATTGCTGTGATTCCCTTTTCATTCCAATTTTTAAAACCAAGATCCAATTTTCCTGGTCTAAATTATTCATCGAAGGCTATCCATTTTAGCAAACCAAGCTCTTTGCCAATCCTGAACTCCTTTACTGTATCATACCATACATTTAATGTAAAGGATATTATCGGGTTCCTATCTTGGTCTTTAGTTACGTTATGCTGGCATTAGGTATTTTCTGTTCTGCAGCAGTTTGCCCTCTAGTGGTTGTTTTTGTGTATTTTTTTTTTTACTCTGTAAGATCTAGCGAGAGGCAGTTTCACCTCCGTTAATCTGTTGCCATCCATGCCTTCACAAGCTGATAAGCGGCATCATCTGTGAGTAATATTGTTTGTTATCACTGAGACAACTTGTGTGCATTATTATTTGTTGTGAAGGCGTGATATAGTTTGTAGTTAGAATTTAATTTGAATGCATGTATAACCTAAGCTATTAAGGTTAAGCTAGCTCATATGTCATGTGGTTTCTTTAACGTTTTGATCATGAGTGTGATTTCATTTGATGTTTTATTCGGGCACTCACTAAGCAGATAAATATTGTGCTCATATTTTTGAATATGTGTTTGTTATACTGTATATTGAGGCAACATTTTTATTGGTTTATTTCTGGTTTTGTCAACAGTTTCACACTTTTTCCTTATTAAATCATCCAACTCAACACATTGGCCTGTTCCCTGGATTTTGATTAGGACAGTGTTTAGCTGTCTGTATAGCTGAGTCTACGTTCACGAGGACAACGCTTAGTGAGGACAGAACATACGTATTCAGGGGTCTTTTTCATACCCATGTTTGTTTGAATTGGGACATTGAGTGTGGAGAGCTCCACATCCTTCCAGCGAGCCCCGTAATCATCACTACACCAATATGTTATCTGGCGTATCTGTGCAGCACGAAAATATTCTTTTAAATTAGGAAGCGACATTCCTCCTTTCTCCTTAGTAAGCTGTAAAGTAGTGTGACACACTGTAATGTGTGGTCACATCATGTGATTTAATTTTTGTATATCGTATAAGCTTCTTAGGTGTAGTTTTGTTAAGGAAGGGCCTTAAGCTTGTGATTTTTGTTGGAGATCCAACATGTGGTGTGATCCTTAGTTACGCCACAAGGGGGCACTTCCGCCCTAGTGAGATGGTTTAGTGTGACTCTACTGCTCGTCTTCAGATCTGGCAGAAGCGAGAGAGGAAACACACTACCTGTCGTCCATCTCATGATTTATCTGTTTTTTTCAGGTTAGTAAGTAATAAGGCCACACATGTGGTCCGCATAATTTACATGCCAAATAAGGGTAAAACCTGACCAGCAGTTTGTTTTGCTGGGATCTGTATTCGTCTGTTTTGCTCATTGAAATGTGTTACGATCGAGAGTAGGAGCTAGCTTAGCTCGCCACATCCTGGAGTAGCTGTTAGCTTTGTTGTTTTCTAAACTTAAGGCACCCTGTTGTAACAAAAGTACACAACGGCTCCTGTATACTTGAGTTAATGTGTTCGCAGAGACAGTTTGATGTGTTGTCACTGTTATTGTCTAAAGTTAGTGTAATAACCTATAATAATTCTGATCGCTCTGCAATGTTGATGTGGAGATTTCCACTATACAGGTACTCCATTAGTATATGGTACAGTACTGGAATGTTTGCTTTATCAAACTATGTGTGAAAAAAGTGTGATTTATAGCTCTTAGTAACAAACAACAGAGATGACTGTTTAGATTTTTGTTTATACTTTTACTATACTATTTTAGTTTATTCTGATTTTGGGCTTTGGGAATGTGAGACAGAGATGTTAAGAAGTTTTTGCAACCTGTTGTGAACACATGAATGTGTTTAAATAAAGATCTGGCAGAAGCGAGAGAGGAAACACACTACCTGTCGTCCATCTCATGATTTATCTGTTTTTTTCAGAACCAGACATAATCTGTCAGCCGCCCTCTTGCTTGGGGTGTGTTACAGTAGTGTATCGTACCCTTGGCCGCTTGCCTTCCCAGACAAATCTAGGTATATACTTATCCCATTCTGAGAATTGGGTTTGAGGTATGCTTATCGGAAGAGAGAGGAATAAATATAGCAATCGTGGTAAGATATTCATCTTTATCACATTTATCCTGTCACTAAATCCTAACGGATATGTATTCCATCTTTCCATATCCTGCCTTATCCTGTTATTTATATGTCCATAGTTACTTTGATATAGTTTGGCATAGTTTTTGGTTATATTTATACCTAAATATTTAAGGGTTTTTGCCTCCCACTTTATTTCCCATTCCTTAAGATTTTGAGTTGGTATACAATTAAACATTAGAACTTGAGTTTTAAGTATATTTACTTTGTAGCCAGAAAGCGTACCAAATTTTCCTAACATTTCTGTAAGCTGCATAAAAGAGTTTGTGGGGTTTTTGAGGGCTATCAACACATCATTAGCAAACAGACTAATTACATGCTCTTGTCGGAGAAGACTATTTCTGTATCTGTGTGTGACCATCACTTCAATCCATAAAAAACCTGCAATAAGCATCCATCACTGTTGCCTAAAGAGCTGCAGGCTTTCACAGGAGACATTACATATCTGAAATGCTCAAAACTCAGTGGGTATAGGCTTTGCTATGTATAGTATTTTATACAAACTAATCTCAACAAGTTACCATGTAATAATTCAGAAGGTTATATGACCATTAGGGATGTTGCAAATCCCATTTTCATGCTTAAACTTGAAATATGAAGTATACAACTATGTAAACTATATGTATTGTTGTGAGCAAAGCAAAGCTGTGATGCAATATACACATGTAGAAAAAACACATCTGAGCATAGCTCTGAATGCTTGTGACTCTGCTTTACTTTTTCTACCTGCTTGCTTAAGTATTGGCAACTATGCAATAGCCTGTCTATCTCCTCCATACTTGTAGGAATCCTGCAGGAAAGCCTGAAGAGTACCTTTCTCACCCCATCTGTCATCACTACTCACCTGCCCTAAAACTCTCAGCATTGGAGCTCTGCCCTGATAGATTACTTACCTAAGGAAGCTCATTTGAACTTTGCTCCCACATTAATCAGCTCTTGACAAAAAGAGAAATAGCTCTGATTCCTGTTTAGTAACCTACCTAAAGACACTTACCTGAAGACTGTTGCTGCCTGTGAACTTTAGGGATTTGCATAAAAACACTAATCAAAGTCATTAACTGGTTAACTTGTGACAGTATCCTGCATTTGGGTCCTTCAGTGAAGTCTTGGCAGAATGCAGAGAAGCCACAAAATGCATAAATTCATCGACTTGATCTCACTCTGCAAGAAAGCTTTCCAAGAGTGCATGTGTGCCTGAAAGCGAGCACATGCCTTTAAAGAGGAGTTGAGATGCTGAGAGAAACTGATGCGTAATTCAGTCCTGATCATTACGGGTAATGTGAGCAAGTCTAGAGGGTGAGAGTGGACATTCGTCCAAGTGCTTGGTGTGGGAAAGAAAACTATTCATCACAAGATAGTGATTGGGTGAAAACAGCTGTCTTGTCCTTAAGTAGCTGCTGAGGGGAAAAATAGCAATCCAGTAAGTGTAGTGGTGAAGAGGAGCAGAGATAGGAGAAGATGGTAGCAGCTAGTGGAAACAGTGCTTCTTACTATTTTATTTCTCCAAGGAAAACAATCACTATTCACACAGATCCCAGAACTAGCAGATCATCAGTAGAGGTTGTATACTGAGCAACCTGGTATTCAACAATAAAATAAGTACAGAATTTTTTACTGTGTCCTCAGCATCCTTTTCTCTCTCACTTACTCTGTCTCACTCTTGCTCTCTCACTCTCTCTCCCAATTCCCTTCAGAGTGATAGTTTCTGTAACTCTGCAAACAGCTCTTATACATACAAAATTTGAACTGAGGTTGCTGTCTGCGTCTAGATCTATATAGTCTTATACCCTGAGTTAATTTATAAATAATCCCATGAACAGTAGAGGTGGACGTAACTATCATGAAGACCTGATTAGTAGATTCAATGTTACTATGTTGGTTTAAAAAATTGGATATGATACCACGGGATGGAAAGGGTGGATCTGACTGTGAAGCTGCTTGCTTACTTGCTGGCTAGAGACTTGCCTGTGTCAATAACCAATGAGCAAACCTTGGATAAACCTCCACTTTGAAACATAACAAGCCAAGATTTACAAAATAGAAATATTTTTTTATTTGATCTAGTGTGAAATGAGTGGCTGAGTTCGTAAACTTCACAGGAAGTTTGATGTGGAAGTTCGTAAACTTCCACATCATTGTCTAGGTTCTTGTTAATTCACAGAAAATGTCCCATTTCTTTTTAAAAAAAAAATTGTAATGTAAATTTTAAAAAAAGAATAAAATTTCTGTCATTTATCTAATACTTGTACTCACTAGCTGGGCCCACGTCCTCATTTTAGGTTTGACAGCATTTTAGTAGGTAAAAGTGAATGCTTTGACATGAATTGAGCTGCGGTTTGGGGAAGGCCTGGAAGGGGACTGGAGACGGCTCCCGGGCCTGGCAGATCCCCATGCACTAAATAGAAATGAAGACGTTAAAGAATTAAGAAGAAGGAGGGAGGGAGGGGCACGTAAACGAGAATGAACAGCTTGCAGAACTGGGGGACCTATATAGATGACGACCGGAATGAGCGTGTTTGGAGGCGTGGTCCCGCTCCCAAATTCCGATACATAATCTCCAATTAATATGAAGGCCTGGAGGAAAGGTCTTTATCAGTAGGGAAAGCCATAAAACCTATGGAAATCCCCCTGGATTGGTTTCTTACGTACTATGTAATAAGATTTAATGTTGCAGCCTCACATGCATGACAGGGAATCTCTTGATGCTGTTATTATTAGCATTGGTAGTGCTACTGGTCAAAAGTTCAGCTGCAGTGTGCTCTTGCTAAAGATCCAGTGGAGCACCTGACATGTTTTTATCTGACATCAACAGCACACTGAGCCTGCTGTTTCTGCTGCTTCTCATTCTTTTTCTTTGTCCTCCTCTCTCTGTCTTATCTGTAAGCTGTCATAGTGCAGGTCAAGACACACACACACACACACACACACACACACATATAGTTACACATTGTTCTGCTTGAAATAAGCACAAATTCCCAATGACTTGTAAATTATTCTTTAATTATCCCTTTACATCAAAATTTACACCAAAATTTAGGCAAAAGCACAGATTTAAAACACCTACTGCACATTACACATTAAATGTAACCAAACATAAGGTAGTTAAAACTAGGTAGTAACAGATACACAGTCACCTTATCAGTACTCGCACTGAAAACACATACAAAAGATAAACACTTGTTTTCTGTCTTTTTTAGTAGCGAAACCATGATGGAAACACCAACACAGTGTGGCTGTGTCTGAAAAGTGCTATATCACTACTTACTGTACTTTTCAAATGCATTTCTCAGTTAAAAGTGCAATTTTCAGTCACATATGACCAAAAATACCGGATCAGGTATTTTTTCCACACACACTGTGCAGTTAGCTCTATATTTAATGCTAAAACGCTGACCTTCAGCTTTAAGACAATTTGAAGACTAAAAGAAAAACCCTGGGTAGCAGTAGACATTGTAGTTTTGTACCCTTTAGGGTGAGGGTGATTCAAATAGCTAAAAGCCAAAAGTTCTCAGTCGATTGGATGTGAATGTAATTGCCCTCAAAGTAAAACTGAGTCAGGAGTTTAAAGCATGATGCTATGCTATATTTTTCGTCATGTCAGCTCATCAGAAAAGGGCCATCATCAACAATGTGTTAATCCTTCTTTGCCATGCTGTGCGGGACACGTGGCTAGCCTCAAACTCTTTTGTTTGTCAGAAAAAATAAATGCTGGAAAAACTGGTAAAAAACAATGTACAGTTTAACTTTTAACTTTTAAAATGAGGCTCTGAATTTGGTGTAGATGTGGATCCGATGTGCATGGTTGTCTGTCTCTCTCTGAACACTTAGCAGCACAAGGCTCATGCAGGCTTCATCAACAAAATTTCACCAATGTGGTAGCTACACAAAAGTGGTGATATAAGTTCTCAGACACAGCCTGGCTTCTCTTTTTTTTTTTTACCACGGGAAAGATATGTGACCATTTATATTGTAACAGGCACTGGTTCTGTAACACACAGAGCACATCTTTCCCCAGAGTCACATCTCCTCCACGGACACAGTTCAACAACATATGCGGCTGTAATGCTCCGCTGTACATTTTGTGGTGTGTTAAATGACTTTACAACACAACACACACACAGACATCACTATGCCATGGTTCAAGGTGAGTTCTCTTTACAGCTTGTACTCAAAGTGTCACATTGAAAAGGAGATTCACAAAAGAGACCACTGGAGAGGTTGGCATTTGTACAATATGAGAAAAACGCTTAAATTCAAAGCAGCAATAAACGTCTCAACACTGACACTGCAGAGGCGGTCACTGAAGTTTTACTTCCAGATGTGATGATTTCTTCTTTTATTCAGGCACATCTGCCACTATGATCTAATTTCCCCTGGTTGTGCAAACATTCTTATAGATAAGATTCATCATAATGAAGTGCACTGTGATTAATATATATATGTAAATGTAAGGCTTCTTGTATGTAAACCCCCCCAAACCACTTGATCACCGATAAGTACACTAATCTGCTCCCACCTTCATGAGCAAACACACTTGAGCATACACACATGTCACTCTTTTTATTTTATTCCCCCCATTAAGTGAGGAGTCCCACAAGCATTTGCATTGTAAAGTATGTGTGTCTGTGTGTGTGTTTAGATAGTAGCTGTAATTAGCATGATTGGAGAGTGAGGGGTGGTTAGAAACACAGGTAGAGATGGTGCTGATGAGGACATTCACCCTACCGTGTAGTAGGGCTGGGCGATATGACCCAAAATTCATATCTCGATATTTTTTAGCTGGATGGCGATATAAGATATATATCTCGATATATTTTTTTAAAGCCATAAAGTAAGAACAAAAAGAGAGTTCTTAGTCAAAGCTGTGTCCCAGATGTCACACAGGCACTTTTATTAACATAGAGCAGATGTACATAAAATTTACTCATAAATGCTCCATAAATAAAAGAAAACAATGTTGTTTTTGTGCATAACAAAAAGCTCACAATTGTGCAGTCAAAATGTAAACTAAAAGACGCTGAGCACAATAACAAAGACAGATTTCACAGCTGCTCTGTTCCCAACTTGTACTGCGTGACTGACAGCCTGGAGTTTGAAATCCGCTTCGCAACCGCGTCTCTTAACAGGTGCCATTTATAGTCCTTATACACAGTAGGGTAATATTACGTTGAAGCACAGTACGTATCACTCCGCGAGGCTCAGCCGTAATGCTCCGACAATCCATCAAGCGGTGCAGCTCCGTAGCTTACTAAAGTTGTACTAAAACATTTTTTGACAGATTGCTGAGCGCCGTGTTCCACATAAAATCGGTTCGCGGCCATCAAGCACAACCAGAATTCATACATAAGGCGCGCTGTCAACTTTTGAGAAAATGAAAGGATTTTAGTCCGTGCAGCACCTCTGGGCTGCATGGCGTTAGCGTGGTTAGCTCGTTAGCGTGGTTAGCTAGCTAACACGTTGACGCCGTCCAGCCCCACGCACGGGGCGATGCGCAGTAACTCGTTAACGGAGATTTGCCGTGTCCATCTTGTCGCTTCCTGCAGGTGAAGCGATGGGGGACGAGGAGTTGTGTTCAGTGAAGGAGAGGCGAGGCCGAGTAACATTGCGTAAAGACGAAAGTGGACGAAAGAGAGGCAAACCTGCGGCTCCACAAGTATAATTATAACGTAACATAGACTATATCGATATAAAGGATATTGTCACATCTTATATCTCGTATAAAAATATATCGATATTTTTTAAAAACTCGATATATCGCCCAGCTCTACCGTGTAGCCTGCCAGGCGCCTCTCCTCAGCAACAAGCAGGCATCTTTTTGTCTCCATCGCTACAGCTCTCATCAGCAATGGCCGCGTGAGAGCTCTGAGTGTGTGTTGAGAGAGACACTGCGGCGCGCTCGTTTAAGGAGCGCTCGCTGAACAAAGTTGATTACACATTCATTAAAGCCCCGGCCTCTCGTTCACCCACTCCACTTGACCTGTCCAAGTGAGAGGCGGATCAGGGAGCGTACTCTGCATTCAGGACACACTGTGGATTATTTCTGGCTCTGTGCTTATGATTAGGGCACCGCAGTCACATGAAATATAAATAAATAAAAGATGATGATGATGATGATGAGATGATAAGATGGGTTTTGAAGTGCAGCCTCCCAGTGCTCACTCCTGCATGCCTCTCTGGCTCAGACAGCTAATGCCACATTATAATGGATACTATGGATTTCTTGCATCCTGTTAGATTTGTGATTTGCCCCATAATTGTGTTTGGAAGGCTTACTTGGGATTTTAATTTAGTTTTCATTTTTACATCGTTAGTTAAACCAAGTTTGCACAACTGAATGGGATCCTCTGCCTACAACTGAGACAGTTCTCTGCACTAAAAAACAAAAGGGAAAAAAAATATTGGATAGTAATTCAGTAAACAGCCAAATCAAATGGACCTCAGACAATCCTTCCAAATGTTTGCAGCACTGTCCTCGTGAGGATCTTGCAATTATAGCCTGAAACGCCTAGCACCAACAAACTGAATCTAACTTATCTTTGAAACTCCTCTGGAGAAGGCCGTCTCTGTTAGAAAATCAAATTTCAGCAGGAGCATGCGGAGATTACCTCTTCACGTTTCGGTCCCCTTGCAAGGGAGACAAAAGATTAAAAGATCACAAGGCGGTTGCAGGAAAATTAAACTAATAAATAAACAAGCACACTTCTGTTACACATAAAGGACACATTCTCTGCTCGGGACTTTTACTCTGTGTTGTTTTGCCTCTTCGGATAAAACAAAATAGCCTCACAAATCACTCTTGAAACGAACTGCCCGCAGCTCACAGACGAGTCACAGGGGGTCAGTTTGTATTAAAGGTTATGAGCAACTGTTGCTAATTGGTTTATTTTCCCAATAGTGAGACTCCAGTAGGGACAGGCTAACTGTAGCCACAGGCTGTAACCACTTTGTGCAAGTGGTGCACCTCTGTAGACTGTATATGAAAGATGTAAGTAGACTCCATGTCTGAGAGGTGAAACCTGCAGTCTCTGGGATTTTGCTAACCAGTCTAAGTACCCCTTGGTATGGCTATGTGCATCTACCACTACATAAAACCAACATGTGATGTCTTATCATGCCCAATATTTAGCAAAAATACTGATATACATATTAATATTGATGGAGTATCTATTCCACTCTAACGGCTTTAAAAATATGTTTTTAGCAGGATCTAATAAACTAAACCCTCCTCATAACACTGAATGATCCCCATTGCAGAACAAAAAACCCACAGCACAGGCTGGTTATGGGTAATATGTCCTTGAGATGGTCCTCATTTGTAAACAGAGTAAGAATCTGAGTTGCAGACTTGATCACTTACTGAATGAGCTCATTTGCTTCCAGTATTTTAGCTAAGGAACATTTTCTGCTCACTTCACTCACTCCAAATCATCCAACCAGGGCAGCACACATCAAGGGTGTAGGTCTTGTTTATAAGGTAATCAGGTTACTTTCATCAAATAACATCAGCCATCATGCTCTCATTCACTCCTGGCTAAGTCTGTTTGAGGTTCTTCTCCCAAAATGTAACTATGCTCTTTGGATTGACAATACACCACTGCTACCAGAATACTAAAACACATATTTCATTAAACTTTTATGATAGCAAGTGGCATTTGTGGTTATTTCACAAGTTTTTTAAAATTTGCTTTACATTTTCCACATGTTCACCTCAGATGTTGGTGCTGATGAGTGTGAAAATATGACGTTATGAACCTCTGTGCAGAAGATGAATGAATAAAGATTTCCCTGTTCACTGTGAATCTCATGTCATCAGATGTTGCCTACATGTTAGCAGTGCTGTAGTGCAGCGGTCCCCAACCTTTTTTGCGCCACGTACCGGTTTAATGTTAGACAATATTTTCACGGACCGGCCTTTAAGGTGTCACGGATAAATACAACAAAATGAAAAGATACAACCAGATATAAGAATAAATGTGAATTCACTGTGTAATTGTGTAACTTTATTAGCAGCGTCCTCCTGAAATGCACCAACAACACTGAGAGCAACATCCTCCTCTCTGCCCCTTAATGCTCTCTGGTCGCTATGGTAACGCATAAATATTTCTTTCAAATAAGACACACAACTACAACACGGGAAAAGATTCAGGAAAACCGAGTTAACGGTAAAGTCCCTGAAAACCATAAATTTCACACCTGAGCCTCAACTCTCACAGCCCGGTACCAAACGACTCACAGACCAATACCGGATGGTGGCCCGGGGGGTTGGGGACCGCTGCTGTAGTGCACTCTTTAACATACTAGACACACTAGACACTGTATGTATATATGTCTTGTGCTGGACTACATCATTCTTTAAACTTGAAACACTTTAATTCTCAAGGTGAATTTATTTTGCAGCTGCTAGTATCTGATAATGTAAGGAAAGCCAGTTACATGTGAGACATTTCAATATATTGAAGTTTTATGCTTGGCCAATTTAAATGACACAGACTGCTGTCTATGAGAACAGCAGGGATCATGTTCATGTTTGACTTCTATTTTGCATAAGAAAAGTCCCAGAGATCATATAACGCTGATTTCTGGCCACACAGATATTTCTTCAGATTCTCAGACTCTGTTGATGATATTATGTACTGTAGATGATGAGATAATCAAAGTCTTCACAGCTTTACATTGACAAACATTATTCTGAAATTGTTTCACAGTTGTTTTGCAGACTGGTGAACCTGTGTGCATCTTTACTTCTGAGGAACTCTGAAGTCATGTTACTGACTTGCTGTCAATTAACCTAATTAGTTGCAAAATATTCCTCCAGCTGATTTTCACACTGCTTATCTTTTCAACCTTTTGTTGCCATCATCCCAACTGTATTTAAAAAAAATATGTTGCTGTCATCAAATTCAAAACAAATTTTCAGGCAATAAAGGCAAGTAAAATAAGTGTTTAAACTATTGAATATATTTGACATTTTACACAGCTTTCCAATTCTCTTTTGTCCTGTCTTCCTTTCCTCCCCCCAACTAGATGCAGCAGATGGCTGTCGGAGGTTGCTACATAAATAAAACTGAACTGAATTGAAATGAAATGAATTCGTTACTTTAGTTGACTCAACAGAGAAACACAATACTTGCAGCTGCAAATTGTAGTTATATCAATTTCCAGAGTGATTTCCAGTTCTTTTTCACTCAGACATGGCAGACTGAGGCCAATTAGTCAACTGATATAATGTTGAGACAGATATTTAGATATTTCAGATATTTAGGCATGGTGACTAAAATTGGCCATTATTTCTTAAAATTCAATTGAATTTTTTTTTTCTATTGTGCCAAATCCCTTTAACAGTCACCTCAAAGCCCTTTATATCGTAAGAAAAAGACTATGATAATACAAGCGTGTCATCATTTGGATTTACATTTCTTTCAGTCTAAACATTGCAAGTTTATCACATGACATTTTCTTTAGTGAGAAATAACTGTGCCTGTACTGATCAGATGTAGACACTCCGTGTTGATTCTGTAAATACAGTGGCTTGATAAAGTATTTGGCCCTCTTGAACTTTTCCACATTTTGTCACATTACAGCCACAAACATGAATCAATTTTATTGGAATTCCACGTGAAAGACCAACACAAAGTGGTGTACACGTGAGAAGTGGAACGAAAATCATACATGATTCCAAACATTTTCTACAAATAAATAACTGCAAAGTGAGGTGTGCGTAATTATTCAGCCCCCTAAGTCAATACTTTGTAGAACCACCTTTTGCTGCAATTACAGCTGCCAGTCTTTTAGGGTATGTCTCTACCAGCTTTGCACATATAGAGACTGAAATCCTTGCACATTCTTCTTTGCAAAACAGCTCCAGCTCAGTCAGATTAGATGGACAGCGTTTGTGAACAGCAGTTTTCAGATCTTGCCACAGATTCTCGATTGGATTTAGACACCAGACAGGTCAGGGATAAAGTTATTGAGAAATTTAAAGCAGGCTTAGGCTACAAAAAGATTTCCCAAGCCTTGAACATCCCACGGAGCACTGTTCAAGCGATCCTTCAGAAATGGAAGGAGTATGGCACAACTGTAAACCTACCAAGACAAGGCCGTCCGCCTAAACTCACAGGCCGAACAAGGAGAGCGCTGATCAGAAATGCAGCCAAGAGGCCCATGGTGAATCTGTCCATAGGACAACTATTAGTCGTGCACTGCACAAAGTTGGCCTTTATGGAAGAGTGGCAAGAAGAAAGCCATTGTTAACAAAAAACCACAAGTCCTGTTTGCAGTTTGCCACAAGCAATGTGGGGGACATAGCAAACATGTGGAAGAAGGTGCTCTGGTCAGATGAGACCAAAATGGAACTTTTTGGCCAAAATGCAAAACGCTATGTGTGGTGGAAAAGTAACACTGCACATCACTCTGAACACACCATCCCCACTGTCAAATATGGTGGTGGCAGCATCATGCTCTGGGGGTGCTTCTCTTCAGCAGGGACAGGGAAGCTGGTCAGAGTTGATGGGAAGATGGATGGAGCCAAATACAGAGCAATCCTGGAAGAAAACCTCTTGGAGTCTGCAAAAGACTTGAGACTGGGGCGGAGCTTCAACTTCCAGCAGGACAACGACCCTAAACATAAAGCCAGGGCAACAATGGAACGGTTTAAAACAAAACATATCCATGTGTTAGACTGGCCCAGTCAAAGTCCAGATCTAAATCCAATCGAGAATCTGTGGCAAGATCTGAAAACTGCTGTTCACAAACGCTGTCCATCTAATCTGACTGAGCTGGAGCTGTTTTGCAAAGAAGAATGGGCAAGAATTTCAGTCTCTAGATGTGCAAAGCTGGTAGAGACAGACCCTAAAAGACTGGCAGCTGTAATTGCAGCAAAAGGTGGTTCTACAAAGACTCAGGGGGCAGAATAATTATGCACACCCCACTTTGCAGTTATTTATTTGTAAAAAATGTTTGGAATCATGTATGATTTTCGTTCCACTTCTCACATGTACCCCACTTTGTATTGGTCTTTCACGTGGAATTCCAATAAAATTGATTCATGTTTGTGGCTGTAATGTGACAAAATGTGGAAAAGTTCGAGGGGGCCGAATACTTTTGCAAGCCACTGTATATGGCAAGCTGTGAGTAACAATGACATGTAAATGTATAAGTTTTATAATGAATTCTTTCACGTATTAGAGATGATCCATCTTTGGGCAGCACGATGAAGCAGTTAGCAGTAGAAATGTTCCTAGCAACTAAATAAACAGTTATTTAAATGAGAGAAATGATGCCTAGTCTAAAATACAGGAAACTGGGCACATTTTAAATCTAGGAAGTTAATAATTGGCCAAACAAATATTTTGTCTGTATTTTAGGAACAATGTGAAATCGTGTTTCAAATGTCACTGAAATGTACTTTGACTTGACTTGAGCACACACAGGCTCAGATTAGTTTGGCTAACCCTAGCAGTGCTAGCGGCCGCAGCCTGGGTTTCTTCCGTCCTAACCCTCCTATTCAGTGCAGAATATGGTCACACCTGGTTTCTGTTGCTTGGTTACATATCTGCTGTCAGTGCTGGCGGTCGGTTGTATTATTGCACCATCTTTGAATGGTACAACAGCACCTGCCATTGTACTTTTATAAAATAAGAATAATACATCCTGCACCTGTGTTGAACCCCATCACCACCACCACAGTCTAAATTTATCCTTGTTAGGGTAACTGGTGATTCTAAATGGCGTGTCGGTGTGAATGTGAGTACCTCACCAGTGGCTGGACAAGCACGATAATTTAATGGAAAGCTATCCTTCTTTGAATTTTCTTTCTTTTGAGTAGATTTACTAGACTGTCACTCAACATGGCTGTCCGGTATGTGTATATGAAATCTCAAAGCTATTATTCTGATGGTCTTATCACTCAACCGATGCACCTGTCTAGCTATGTTGCGTTTATTACTAGCTGCATTGCCACGGTGAAACATTGGAATGTTAACTCGGGTGATGACACGTCTGGTATTTGCCTTTCATTTTCCCTCCCCGCACTGAATGTGACCTTCTGTTATTCGTGCACAGTGTCCATGTTAAATGCTGTATGGTTCACTGTCAACAAGACAATGCACTGAAATTGCGATAGAATTTATTGAATCTAATGTAGTTATGTTGCTTCACAACTGCTTCTCACTTTCATGTCAGCTGACACTGGAATTTATAACAACAGGCCTTGTGTGCCGAGAATAGACCAACAATCAGGGGGGAGCATATGAGCGGTATGTGCGTCTGTACGAAAATCATTGATGGGTGTCAGCAGGTGATCACTCTCTTGTCATGTGTGCACGTGTTGTGTGCACACACTGAAAACAATATCCATCTTGGAACTATATTTAACCAAGGGCTGCTGCATACTGTGTTCAGTATGTGATAGCAGTGAATTGATTCTCAGTGCAAAGCAAGTAAAAAAAAAAATGCCAATAACGGTTTACTTACTTTCAGTTTTTAAAAAAATCACTGAAATACTTCAAATGGATTCAGTCTTTCTTGCTTTGTGTGTTCTTGTCTGATAAGCGATAGCTCTGCAGTGCTGTGGATGTGCGTATCTGAGGCTGTGTGTTCGCTCTGCATCCAGCAAATATGTAAATTGTTGTGAATTTAGCTGTTAAGCACACTGCAGAATATCTGTATACAAATATCCTGCAGTGTGAACTCTTTCACAGATATAGCAGCAAGAAAACATCTTAAAATTTCATTACAGTTGTTAAAAGTATTTACAGTTTTTCTACTGTGAGAACAGTGTCACCATAGGTTTGCACCTCACTACAATTTGTTATTACAGCAGTTGTTTGTAGACATTTGAGTGTTTACTACTGTAGGAGGTAATGACAGTTTGTCCCTGTGGGCTTTTCATTTCAATTTTATTTATATAGTGACACATCACAACAACAGTTCCCTCAAGGCGCTTTTTATTATAAGGTAATGACCCTACAATAATACAAAAGAAAAGAAAAGAAAAAAAAGAAAACCCTGACAACTTCCCATTATTTGGAAGGAAAAAGGAAAAACCTTTTAACAGGAAGAAACCTCTAGCAGAATCTGTCTCCTGGAAGAGTGGCCGTCTGTCGCGATTATTAGAGGTCAGGGGGGAAGACACGACAAAGAGAGCCAGAGATGAATAATAACTAATAATTAAATGCAGAGAGATGTATAAACACATAGTGAGTGGAGAAGGTGATTGAATGTGCAAAACCCACGTAATGTACCTGATCGAGCCCTAACTATATGCTTTATCGAAAAGGAAAATTTTGTTTTTATGTCTTTCTGGGTTTTGTTTAGTGTGTGTGTGTTTTTGTTTTGTTTCAGACATTATGAAAAGCAGCAAGGCACATCACTGCACATTAAAGAGCCACAGGTAACAAGCTGCACATCCAAGGACAAAAAGTCTGCAAAGAACTTTAAACCTGATACTAACTTGTGTCCTGTTGTAGCTGGATTACATTTTGGACTGACAGCTTAAACAGTATTTGAAACAACTGTCCAGTGACACCTCATGCAAAGGAAGTTAAAGTTCACTTCGCCCATCTTAACAATGGAGCCTACCCATATAATGTACCAGATTCAGCCCAAAACAGTGTAGGGAGAAAACGATAAAGCTAACATAGAAATACAAGAAAATAAAAGACCATAACAGACAAAGTGAAACTAAAGTGGTTTGCTGGATTACCCCAGGGAATGTCCAGAACTGAAAGCCCAATAAATCTGATTTTAAGGTGAACAATTGCTTGAAAAGATCATTTTATGTTGGTGCCAGCTACAAAAAAGTTTTTTAAAAAATGTTTTACACTCTGAAAGCAGTGCCTGTCTTTCAGTTCACCAATGAATCGTTATGTATCTGATGGAGGAGGAGCATGTTAAACAGACTAAAATAATGTACTGGTTCTGCAGAACACTCGATCATTTCTTTTCCAGATTGTGTTGAACAGATTTAATGGTGGGCTCACATCATTTAAGGGTTCATATTGGGCATGTGGGGTTTTTAGCTAAATGTTTGCCTTCTCTTGAAACAGCAGCCTCTTTAGCATCTGAAGCGCCTCTGTTTTTCAGAAATGGTGCTGCCAGCTGCTGAAGTCAATGCGTAGCCTGATGACGGGGGAGTCCTACACTGCTGGTGTTTATGCTGATTGCCAGAACTTTTCAGCAACACCTGCAGAGGATCTTTTGAGCACTTCTTCAATCAGACAGGCGCTTGCTCTGCATGTTGAACTGCTCATGAAGTCCTGCTCAGTGAGACAGAGCTGGCAAGTTCAGAGTAGATTTTCCTTTGTTGTTTACAGTTTTTATCTCCCCTTGTGGGAGACCCTTTGAACTAAAATCCCACATCTGCCTGTGTTTCAGTGTCTGTTAGAGAACTCCTGTGTAAAACAGGTTGCCTTCACTTTTTTCAAAACTTTGTCTCTTCGGAGAAAACCCCTCTGTTAAAAGGAGAAGCCGCCGTTTTTACAGCAGTGTATTGGCATCGTGTGACAGCTTCACTCTAAAATAGACTGTGAGAAGTCACACAGCCTGCGTGATCGAGCATGTGTGAACCTGAGATGACTGGGGTGACATGCAGAAGCTGTGAGCAATGGAGGCGCTAGCGTCGGCTTCAGTTTAGCTTTTTGAAACTGACATGTGCTCTTGTTGTTGAAGCTCGAGCCATTCTGGCACCTGACAAATCCTACGAATGCCAGCTGACCATTAGCTCTGAATTGGATAACTAAGTGAAACTACAGTTCTGTGAACAGGGACAATATTTCCCAGCATTGCATTCCAGCAAAATGGAAATGGAAATGTGTTCATTAAAAACTCACATTCACCAGCAGACAAACTCACATATTCCTGCTGTACTTTTCATAAACACACGCAGGCAAAAGCAGCAACGTGATCGCTCAACTTACATTCTTTTCCTGCTGTCCAGCAAAATGCTGCCTGCACTTGAAGTCTATTCCTCCAGGTTGCTACTGGAGTAGAAACTCGACATCTCTGATACTGTTTTGGAGACACTCCAGGATGATGAACCATTTGAGGTGAGGTCCAGGGAGGAGCTGTGTGGTCTGGCCTCAACCACAGCCCCGCCAGGCCCTGGGCCTCCTATAACTTTCACCTTGGGCTGCTCTACATCGTCCCCAACCTGTAGAATAGTAGACACGGTGGTCTCCATCCTGCTGGCCTTGTAAACACTTGTCTGGGTCTGAAGATAGCGGGTGGACTTGAGTTCGAGGCCTTCATAGGAGCCTTGAGGGACGCAGGGGCAGCAGTGGAATGCTTGTTTAAAACCAGCTCGAAACCTGTGGAGGAAATACACAAATAAATCTGTTCTCCTGTGATTTGGCTGCACGATGACTCAGAGGTTTACACTGTTGCTTCACCCCAAGAGAACCCTGGGTTCAAACCTGGATAGCCCCCTTTCCCTTATTGACATCTATCATCCCCTCATAAATAAAATCATCATTTACAAACTGCATTCTTTACTCTGGTGATCTCTGCCTAATATTAAAATTTGTTTAATAATCTAAAACATGTTAATGTGAAAAAAATAACAAATCAAAACCCTGAAATCTATTATCTGCTATTTTGTTTTAATGTCTGACCAGGAGTGACAACTTGGGAAAGTTACAAAAGAAGATGACAAACATACAAAACTATCACCAGTTTAGCTCTGCAGAGTTTTTTCATCTTCAGCTAACTGTTTGCAAATGGCCTGGTTTTGTTTGATCCCTGTGTGTGGATGAAGCCAGGAGTACAGTGCCAGGCAGTGGCAGCACAGTAAGCAGGGTGGTGTTATAACTGAGACACTCAGAGTCAAACTGGTGTTGTAACTATTCAACGTTACCTCTCTGTGAAGCCCCAGTAAAAACTCAGTGAAGCATTTAGCAGCTAAAGAGATATTTCCACACAGGAGTTGGTTAGAGAGTGAATATTAGACCTAAATTGGTCAGATGGACTGAGAAACAGCTCTAAATAGAAGCTAATGAAGCTCTCTGTGGATTCTGGTTGTGTAAACAGAACGGTGACACATTACTCATTCCAACTTTATAATGAAATTTGTGTAGCTTGTTGTACAGCCTCCAAGTAAACAAAAAGTCATTTAATGCAGGTTTAAAGGACACAGCTGGTTCATTTTTTCCTCATCTTCTTACTGGTAAACTACAGTACAACAATAACATCCATCCATGAAACCCATATGCTCTAGATATTTTAAATGTAAAGGAAACTGTAAATCTGAGTTATTAACATTATATCTGTGGTGCAATTGTATGCCAAAGACACTAGAACATCATGTGTGTGTACAAACAAAAGATCATCTGTCAATGGCACTTCGGGCATGAAGCTAACAGCAGATGTAAAACTGTAACAGTTTAACACACATGCGCAGTGAACGTCCAAATGTTACTGTTCATTAACACATTTGCAGGTGTTACAAAAAAGACTAAAAATAAATCAAAACACTGACAGAAGACACGATGGAAGTATTTTGCGATTTAGATGAGAAAAGCCTGACATGAAACATCTTCAGTAGACAAACACAACCAAATGTGAAGCCAAGACAGAGAGAGAAGAATGAAGGGAAAGGCAACATGTCTGTCGCTGAGAGCGAGCGATAAGAAAGAGACTGATAAAAAAACACTCACATTGGTTATGCATATGAGCTCAGGGAGACAAAAACCACCAGTGACTAAATCAGAATCAGAGAATCAGAAAGGGGTTTATTGCCAAATGTTGAGCAGGTTTACAACATTAGGAAATTGCTGCGGTGCTTCAGTGCAAACATAGTGTCATAAAAATATAAAAATAAGAATAAGAATTAAAAGTGCTACGTAGAAAGATATATACATGAGTGCAGGTGGTGATCAGTGCCAAACATGGAATGATGCAGTGACACAGCGTAGGGTCATGTGATAGTGGCGGGGACAGTCATATGGTTATTGTTCATGTGTCCAGCAGCAGAGGGGAAGAAACTGTTCTTATGGCGAGAGGTTCTGGTGCGAATGGACCGGAGCCTCCTGCCTGAGGGGAGCAGGTCAAACAGACTGTGTCCAGGGTGAGAAGGGTCAGCTGAGATCCGAGCTGCACGCCGCAATGTCCTGGAGGTGTACAGGTCCTGCAGAGATGGGAGTCTGCAGCCAATCACCTTCTCAGCAGAGCGCACAACACGCTGCAGTCTCTGTTTGTCCCTGATAGTGGCTCCAGCGTACCACACGGTGATGGAGGAGGTGAGGATGGACTCGATGATAGCAGTGTAGAATTGCATCATCGTCCGTGTTGGCAGGTTGAATTTCTTCAGCTGCCTCAGGAAGTACATCCTCTGCTGGGCTTTCTTGATGACGGAGGTGATGGTGGGCTCCCACTTCAGGTCCTGGGTGATGGTGGTACCCAGGAAGCGGAATGAGTCCACAGAGGTGATGGGGGTGTCAGTCAGGATGATGGGGGGGAGTGGGGCTGTGTGCTTCCTGAAGTCCACAATAATCTCCACTGTCTTCTGGGCATTCAGCACCAGGTTGTTGTGGCTGCACCAGGACACCAGACGTTCAACCTCTCTCCTGTAGGTAGACTCATCCCCGTCCAAGATGAGCCCAATAACGGTGGTGTCATCTGCAAACTTGATTAGCTTGACAGACTGGTGGGTGGAGGTGCAGCAGTTGGTGTACAGGGAGAAGAGCAGAGGAGAAAGAACACAGCCCTGAGGGGAGCCGGTGCTGATGGTCCGGGAGTCTGAGACATTCTTTCCCAGCCTCACATGCTGCTTCCTGTCCGTCAGGAAGTCAGTGATCCACCGGCAGATGGGATCAGGCACATTCATCTGGTAAAGCTTGCCTCGGAGATGGTCTGGAAGGATGGTGTTGAAGGCAGAGCTGAAGTCCACAAACAGGATCCTGGCGTAGGTTCCTGGGGAGTCCAGATGCTGAAGGATGAAGTGTAGGGCCATGTTAATGGCGTCGTCTACAGACCTGTTGGCTCTATATGCAAACTGTAGGGGATCCAGGAGGGGGGCCGTGAGGGTCTTGAGATGGGAGAGAACTAGGCGCTCAAATGACTTCATGACCACAGATGTCAGAGCCACGGGTCTGTAGTCATTTAGTCCAGTGATCCTAGGTTTCTTGGGGACAGGGATTATGGTAGAGGACTTGAAGCAGGCAGGCACATGACATGCCTGCAGTGAAGAGTTGAAAATGCCAGAAAACACTGGGGCCAGCTCGTTTGCACAGTGTCTGAGGGTGGCAGGAGACACACCGTCTGGGCCGGGAGCTTTCCGAGCATTCAGATTCTTAAACTGCTTCCTCACATCTGCTTCATGAATATGAAGAGTTGTGGTGGGAGGAGGTGGTGTGAAATCCTCTTTTTAGAGGATTAAACCTATAAACCTCACCTCAGCCCACACATTTTCATTTTTGGGACTTGGGAGGTAAAATACTCAAGTGTGAAATCGCATTTCTCTGAAAGCTCAAAGGCAATTAGCAGGTTACAGCAATGGCGGACAATGGAAGATGCTTCATTAAAGAAGCATCTTCCACTGTCTTTGTGAATGATGATTCATTCGCAAAGTCAAATATTTTAGATCGATAGAAAAGATAGGATAGCTTATTTCGAACATGTCAATGTAAGTAAAATAACAAGAGAGAAGCCAGGAGTACCAGGCAGTGTTAACCAGCAAAAACTGCTATAAACTTAAAAATTGTTGACAGTCACATTAGCTTAAGTGTGTACCATTATAAAGGAGTGTCTGGTGTTTAAAATTTGCTATGTTTTTTGATGAGGTTTATTGCCCATACTAAGTAATTTTGATATAAAAATAATGTAGCCTGAGCTTTTCAAAAATCCAAAGCCTACATTGTCATGGGGGGCTTATTGTTTTTTCCCTTATTTTCTCAAACTTTTTGGTTAAGTTGCACGTGGAGTTTTAACTCCATCCCTTGGAGCTGTGATCCTTCTGTGATGCTTAAAACTCTAAGTTTTCAATCTCAATTGGGCTAGATAATGGCTTAGAGCAGACTAACGAGGCATTAATGGAAAAAACAAAAGCTGTTTAGAACGCACTGTGTGCTACTCTTGTCAGCCACATCTCAATCCAAATCAATGACTTTAATGTACTTGAATAAGAAAATTGCATTATGAGGTTGCTGTCCACAAGTTTGAAGCAAAAGATGGATGCTGTCATGTCAGTCTTAACCAGAATCTTTGAGGAATGTCTCACAGCTGAGCCTATGACAGGAAAAATAAAGACAGTTCTAAACCTCAGTATTTGATATGTGGAACTAATAAGATGCCCTGTTGGTGAAGTAGTTGCATGCATAATGGTTTGGAGGTGCTAACTAACCTGTCATTTAAGCAGCAGTAGATAATGGGGTTGTACATGGTAGAGCTCATGGCCAACCACATGATACCAAGGTAGACCTGCTGGATGTATGTTTCCTCAAACATTTCGGGGAAGAACTGGTGCAGCAGGAAGTAGACATGGTAGGGCAGCCAGCAGATGGCAAAAGTACATACCACCACAATCATCATCTTCACCACCTGTTGAATACATGATTACGCAATTATGTTTTGTAGATTTCTCCAGTGTGAACATGATTCTCAGTCAGACAAAGATTAATGTCAGACCAATTACAAATTGGTATCCTTAAGGAGCCTTAAGGTCATTATTATTAAAATAAGATTTCAGCAAAAATCATCCATTCATCTAAAAAGGAACCCCAGGTTACTCACGATGAATGTATCATGAGTAACTTGGGGTTCATTTTCTTGTTCAATGACACAAAGGAATGGAGGAGCCAGAGATCATTCCATTAACCTCCCAATTGATAGATGTTCTTTGGGCCAAAGCTCATTTAAGATAGAGCAGAAAATTTGTCTGTGGACAGAAGAATCAAAATTCAACATTCATTTTTGGAAAAATGCCTGTGAGAGGAACCATCTGACGTGGTCTCTATTCAAAAGCCTATATTTCTGATGGTATGAGGGTACATAAGTCCCTATGACAGGGGTCGGCAACCTGCGGCTCCCGAGCCGCATGCAGCTCTTTAGTCCTTATAGTGCGGCTCTGCGTGGTTTGGGAAAATAAATTAGAAGCATTTAGCTGAAGTGTATTTTATTTATGTTAGTTCATTTTTAACTTGTAGTTCTAAATTGGAAGATTATTGTGATATTGAAATATAAAAATAAAATTATATTCTATTATTTTTTTCATCGCTCAAAATAAGTGTCACACTCGCGAAAGCCGGTTTACCCGCCGAAACGCCGTGCATTTATCGAGACTTTCAACCCCAGGTAGGCCAATTATGGAGCTTCGGATCCACATTATGTCAGCAGCTGTTCTCCACCGTGAACTATGTTAAAAACAAACGCCACTCACGCCTCACAGATGACAGCTTACAGTCCTGCGTAAAGATGAAAGTGACTTCGTACAGCCCCGATTTGCAGACGCTGTGCGCAGAGGTTCAGGAGCAGAAGTCCCATTGCAAACATATCACGGCAGACCCGACGATGTTTCCATGAACATGCTTTTCAGCATCTCTTTACTGACCACTTTTCACACGGTTGCTGTACGCACACAGCCGGCTGTAGCTTTTCAGCTCACAGCCCGACACACACCAACACAACAGCATAGATGGCACAGACGTTAAGGCAGCGAGGCGTGATTGCGGGTGCCGCTCAGGTGCGTCCGCCTCCCCTGCAGCGGTGTTGCAGACCACACCTCGCCACACACATTAACCAGGTAAAATACATATTTAGGCAGAATTTTGCAAATATCTATTTTTCATTTTTCAGCAGCATAGTGCTTTTTTTTCCAATTATTTTTTAAAAGTCAGGTCAAGGCTCCAAAAGCCCAAAGGCGATATAAGGGTGGCGGCTCACAACAGCTTTTGTTTGCTACATGGATCATTTTAGTTCAGCTGGGTGTCTTTCCTTTTGTTATATTTCTTTAAGAGTTCAAAATGTGTTAATTACATAAATAAAATGTAATTTTCTCTGTAGCACTTCATGGATTTCATAAGCAACACACCTTAGTTGTTCACACAAAGCATAAAGGTAAAAAACAATATATACAGTGTTATCTTCATTTTAGATGTAGTATAGTAAAGTATTTGCGGCTCCGAGTGTTTTCTTTTGCGTGGAAACCGGGTCCAAATGGCTCTTTGGGTGTTAAAGGTTGCTGACCCCTGCCCTATGACATTGAAAGCTTGCACATTTAAAACATTTTATATGTTCTAGTGTGAATTAAATTTGAGTTTTTGCGATTAGCAAATCGCCACATTCTGATTTTATCGATATTTTACACAGTGTAGTAACTTTTGAGAATTTTGAGTTTATAGAGTCATAGATGAACTCAATATGCTGTCTAACACCCAGAGGAAATCCACACAGACACCCCCATTGAGGCTCCCCATGATTAGCAAGAGCAGTTCCCCAAATAAGAGAGTGAGCCAGTAAAACGTGTCTCAGAAAACCAGTACTCACAACAGTGTTACAGCAGGTATTGTCAGTTTCCGGCTTCATTTGTTATCTCTTAATGATGAGATTACAAACTGCACTGCATCGATTGTTTCCACTGAGAACTCAGCATTCACCAATGTCATTTTAACAAGACATTGGCCAGCAGAGCCAACAAATCTGTTTGTGCAGAAAATTCTGAGCTACTTTGAAATCTTTCTGGGGCAAAATAAAAATATAATAGATCATGAGACACGGTCAGCGCTGCCAAGACAGACAGTGCTCACTGGCATTTAAGAGAGAATAAACAGATGATAATTTGACACATTAATCACTCTCTATTTTAAAAAATGCCAACTCTAGCATATGCACTGCTAGCATGCTAAACTTTAGCAGAAGTTGGCACTGACCACAAAGAACTCCTGAGGGTGTAGTTATTGAGAATGCAATTAGCTCAGCAGGTTTTGGAGAAATGAAAGTGATCTCATATTTGCTGTTAAAGACGGTGGCTCACCAAAGTGACAAAAGAATTTACCGCGGAGGAGTCGTGGTTTTCTACACCTAATGAGCAAGAAGAAGAGCTAATGGTGAAAAGAGTGGATTAAGAGACTGCAGTTGGTTAAATTAGCAAAAAGTGGTCTGAAAAAAAAAACAGTCTAAGATAGAAGAAAGGACTGAGAACTCAGATTCAGGTGTGTGATGCTATGATGATTTTTTTATTACACGAGGAGACATCAGTCACATCCTGCTCAGGGCTGCAGAGCACAAAAATATTCTGATTACATTAGTGGTGAAATCCAGTAGGCAGGTTACCTTGCGTTTGGCAGTCAGCTGCTCCTTGTAGCGGTCAGAGGAGTCCCCAGGGATCTCACTGGCCCAGAGTGTCAGTCCCACCACCAGGTAAGCACAACCCATCAGCAGCAGTGGAAATGAATATATGAGGATGACCACACACACGTAGTACCTACAAACACATATTCTATATTATTACAAAAATATTTATCTATTCAAATAAAGTCAATAAGTAAATGCATTTGTAAAAGCAGACACATTGGCATGTATTGCATGGTAAATGGAAAAACTGTAGAGCAGCCAGGATTAAAGTATGACTAACTGACTCCCAGCCACTCCAGCACAAATTAGTCAAGACAAGGCACAAGATGTGATACCATATGCTGAACTCATATGTTTTATCAATCAGTCAACAATTCAATTTCAGTTCAATTCAATTTTATTTATACAGAGCCAAAACACAACAACAGTCGTGTCAAGGTGTTTTATATTGTAGGTTAGACCCTAGAACATAGGTGTCAAACTCTGGCCTGCGGGCCAAATTTGGCCCGCAGCCTAATTACATTTGGCCCGCAAAGCCATACCAAATTACTATTAGAGCTGGCCTACTGGTATTATACAGCTAATATATATATTGTTTAGTATTAAGCTTTGCTTGTTCCATATTCAGGTTTCCAGCAAAACGTATTTGAGTCCATAAGAAAATATTCATTCTTATATCTGGAGGAAGATTTTTTTTTTCAATAAATATTAATGTTAGCCCACGACTTTGTTCCAGTTTTGGCCCACTGTGTATTTGAGTTTGACACCCCTGCCCTAGAATAATACATAGAGTCAACAGCAGTCAATACTCCAGAAACTTGCACTTTGAAGTAGGATTTGGAGCAAGAACTTCATCTTATGCTGCATAACTAACCTGCCCTGGTACCTGTTGGATCAAAAAGTGAAAGAACTGGATTTTGTAATCTGACTTAGTCCTAGACTCTGGCATGCGGGTGCAGAGTCACATAAGTGTACCTTTTGGATGCACTTATTCAGACCAATTCTTTGTGCTGTCCTTGCCTAAAGAGTTTGAAGCTGGCAGCTCTGTTCTTGGAATGGACTCGAAAGCTTTATTTGTATCAACAGACAAAGTAGTGCTCAATTTGTGCATTGTTCCAGAGTGAGGCTTGAAGTGAACCCATTACTACTGTTGGTGAATTAAAATAATTTCCCTTAAAAAAAAAAAGGTTATAAGAGTCCATAAGAGTGCAGCTCAAGGAACACCTAAGATGCTGCTCAGTAGCCTCAAACTCCCAGGCCTCTAGTAGAGGACCAGAGATTGAGGAGTACAGACATAGAGATGCAATCGCCCACTTCTCATCAGCCAAAGTAATGGCTATAACTGTCAACCTGCTGAAGTTCAAACTGAGCATCAGATTGGGGAAGAAAGGTGACTTAAATAACTCTAGACTCTGCATGGTTGTTGGTGCCTGACGAGCTGGTCTGAATATTTCAGAAACTGCTGACCTACTGTGACTTTTCCACAAAATCATCCCAAAGTTTACAGAGACTGGTCTGAAAAAGAGGAAATAGCTCCCTGGGTGAAAATGCCTCGTTGGTGTTAGAGCCTGGAGACGAATGGCCAGATAAGAAGGCAACAGCAGCTGAAACAACTTGTTTCTCCCAGTTTATACATACATTTAACAGGAAACAAGATAATGTATAATAGGTCCTGTTTCACAGCTTAAGTTACCTCCTTTGGTTTGCAAGAGTCAGGAGTTGATGTTACAAATATATCTTTTAATGAAATCCTGCCTTCATGCACCACCTGTCTTTCCTTAAATGTTCTTTAATTTATCATGAAACTGGTACACAGCTGCTGTTAAAGTGAATTGTTAAATGTTGTCATTTTTATGCTTACCACCTCTACATTGTTTCAAACTCTGTGATCAAGGCATTCCTTTGTCCCCCTCCCCAGCCTCTCAATGTTCTGGGGGGAGGCTGTAGTGTTTTATTACAAGCACATCCCATGTGAAGGATTTGGGCTAGAGGCAGGTGATGAGCATTATGCTCCACCGCCTGGTTCTGACCAAGGCTTCCCTCGTTAGTGAGTTAAAGACCGGTTGAAGATGTTCTGTTATGTCTTGTGTTCTTCATGAGGAATAAGTCTCTAAACTAGCGGGGCATATGGAAACACAGACCCAACATTTATTTAGCCATTATATCTCGAGCATGCAGCTATCCGTGAGTTCAGTTTCTTCTTCGCACCTCATATGGGCAACAGCTTTTCTGCATCCTGATTCATGTGTGTGAGACTTTTGTAACATCAGCATCATATTTTTGTTTTGGCGAAAAGCAGGTGATTGTGTCTGACGTCCTGGTGTGTGTGAGTTACAGAGAGGTGTGAAAGTATGTGAGTGAAGCGGTATCCAGCTGGGGCAGACATGATTCTGCAGGTCACCTGCCCAGTGGACAAAAGAAATAAAATAGTTGTGTTGATGAAATATGAATGATAACATGAAGAGTGTTTGGTGTTTCTCAGCCTGAAGCAACTGCAATGCTACTTTCTGTTTTTAAGGAAGGATAGTTTAAAAAAAAAGAAAGACAGAGATGTGTGTTGTTTAAACAGTGATGAGAATAATGAAAACATGATGTGAGAGGTACATAAAACACACACAAACAGAAAATGCATTAACCATACTAACCCTACATGCATGTATATATACAATGAAACTCATGAAGACCAGACAGCATCTTAAGCATGAGATTCTGTTTGTCATCTTGTCCAAGTCACTAGTAAGATGAAAATGATACATAGAGTAGTGGACTGAATATTATAGGAGCACAGATGTTTGCACCACATAGGGAGAAATCAGAATGCTCATGAGGGGTCTTGAATGAGTGAGCTGAGTGAGCTGATTGTTGAGTTTCTGGTGTGTGAAGAAGTTTTAACATGGCGCACATTTGGTTACATGAGAAGAAACTTATTATGTGATGAGACAACAGGGTTATGCTGTATGTTGTGTGTGGCTGATTGGATGAATGTTTGAGATTAAACTGGTTGATGAATTAGGATTGGTATG
Source organism: Copadichromis virginalis (assembly GCF_057382275.1). Classification (NCBI taxonomy): domain Eukaryota; kingdom Metazoa; phylum Chordata; class Actinopteri; order Cichliformes; family Cichlidae; genus Copadichromis; species Copadichromis virginalis. The sequence goes on from NC_140629.1 coordinate 8,457,906, forward strand.
ATTCCCCCCCTCCCGAGATGAAGAACACGTGTCATGATTTAACAAGGCCTTTCCTTTCTTTTCCTGTCTTTTCTTTTCTTTCTTTTATTGTTTTTATTTTGTTACTTTCATAGTGCACTGAAAGTTTTGTTTAATTTCTCTGTCATCTAAGCAGATCTGAACATTGAATAGGAAGAACTACTACATGTTGTTGCGAACGGTTGCAAAGTGAGTTTCTCCAAAATTAAAATGGGCTCAGGAGAAAGCCACTTATTTGGGACAATTAGGAAGCGAGTCCCTTTTTCTATAAGGATTCAACGAGGAAATCCAGTATAAATTTTTTTCTTTTCGAAAGGTCGTCATTTTGCTGAAGGTGGAAACGAAATGCGACGATAGATTCCGCTATCAGCAAAGAAAGAATTAATGAATTAATGATGAGTGAAAATAAAAAAGATGGGGAACTGACTGACTGATAAAAGCTGACAAAAGCTGACAAGAATTGACTGACTTAACACCACTATGTGAACTTAACCCCCACGCTGATGTGACAAAGGTGTGGATGTATCTCTGTGTGTGTCTCTTATTGCAGGAGCAATAGGAGACCACAGGAGGAAACCTGGGTCACATGACTATGTGAACTCTGCAAATTTAACCTTTTTAGTTGTAATTTTTCTGGGTTTTTGAATTTATCAAGGGTGTTATTCACCACCTTGTGTTGCTCACAGAGCTCACTGTGAGAAAGAGTGTATACACCTGCGCAGCGATAACATTTACATTTCTTTTCTACAGTAGAGGATTAATCATGTGATTTGATCATGTGATTTACAGCAGGACACGCAACTTAATGTTTTTCTACTACAGGATTACTGAGTTTTTGTGTGAAGAAAACTGTGGTTACAGGCTATTTGTTGGTGATGAAATTACACTGTGTTGTTGAGAAAATGTTGTGAATGTTACAGGGGAGAAGTGAATACAGTGTGACACATACTGTGTTTAAAACCAGTGTTACTTCTTTTTACAGCAGAGTGTTAACTTTATGACCTTTTACAGTACCTCTGTAATCTGGATGGCCTACGCCTGACCACCAGTATAATGTTGTTTGTTTTTGTTGTTCTAATGTTTGTTTTTCCTTTAAGAGCGCTTGTAAAGGATTCAGCACAGACAGACAAGTGATAATTGAACAGATGTGCAGTGGTTACAGAATAGTTACATGGGGCTCATTATCTGACCACTATTGAACTTATGGTGAGTGACAAACTTAAGGAAAGTCACTGATTACAATGTGGAATGACGTTGAGATTACAATGATTTGGAGCAAATTATGGAAAAAGTAGGGGTTTAATGAGTTTAGAATAAACCTGCAATGATACTTGTCTCTGTGATGCTGAATACTTTATTACACTTATGAGCTACAGTTGGTTGCAAATGTGAAGTTTGTTTTAACTTAAAGACTTTGTCTTCTAGGATACAGGCTCCGGGTGGAGCTGGGAGTTAAATAAGTTTAACATTTAACCACTGACTAATGTTTTGAAACAGAAAAACTTTAAATAAAATGAAAGAGATTCGACGTTGACGTTGAGGAAGATAACTAAGGTGTACGACGTGCTCTGCCTTAAATCATCCGCGGCGTTGGAACATGAGAAACTGAGGGATGAAGGGAGTGTGCCAAGCTCCAAAAGTGACAGCGCAGAGGAGGTCCAGCGATGGACTTGTGGTTCTGTGAACAGCACAAATGCCGGTGACTGTGAAATAACTAACAGCACTTTTCCCAAAAATGAAGCCAGTAACTTACTATCCTAAAAGATTAGCTCTAGTTGCTTATGCTTTACCTCCGTGTGTGAGATCAGTATGTGCAGCAGCTCAAGCTGTACAATGTTCTGGAAAATAGTTTTATTTTACCCTTTTGACACTGTTAGTTCTACACGAAGTAGATGTCTACTACTGCAGACTAAAATTACATTTCTGTCAGCTGCAAGACACTTGTCTTTAATGTTACTGCTACTCTTACAACCGCACATAACCATAAAGCGGTGCACAATTCTGAATCCGTCAACCCTTTTGCCAACGAAGGAAGAGGGCACTTCTCATGAGTGTAGAGAGCACGTGGAGACGGAGTGTAAGCCAAGAAATGACTTAATAGATGTGCCACTTGTTGAGGGAAAGGTTTGGTTTGTTGATGGTTTGAGCTTTACAACAGCAGAGTGACAGGCTAAAATAGGTTTTATTGTAGTAGACAGCAGAGGTGTGGACTCGAGTCACATGACTTGGACTCGAGTCAGACTCGAGTCATTAATTTTATGACTTTAGACTTGACTTGAAAAAATGTTCTAAGACTTGTGACTTGACTTGGACTTTTACACCAATGACTTGGGACTTGAATTGGACTTGAACCGGTTTACTTGAAAAGACTTGATATTTTACCCCAAATATAAAATTTAACTTGCATATTATATAGAGATTGAAAATGTGACGTCATTCACGGGTAGAACCGCAAAGGATTCTGGGAACTCGTGGCAAGCGGTACTAGCGCACGCTTTCAATTAAAATCAGTTATACAGCGATAAAAAGAAACACAAAAATGTCAAGAAGCTGTTGTATTATTAACTGCAATAGCCGGTCGCATGACAGCCACGGGAAGCCGACGGGTAAAGAGATCGGTTGTTATCGGATTACGTCGTTGAAGAGAAATTGTTCAAGCCATGTTTCCGAAGTAACAAAGACGCGACTGGATTGCAGCCATTCAAAGACCAAATATAACGTCCCAGAACACTCCAGCTCACAGGTTAGTCTGCTCCAAGCATTTCCACAGAGGTCAGTCTTCTGTTGTAGTTAATACGTCATTTTTCTTAACATAATTGGTGATATAGGTTACAAGCAAGTCTGGCGCTGAACAGAAATTGTCGCGCTATGCTCCTTTGTTTATTGTGCATAAATAGTGAATTGTCCTGACACAATATTGCGTTTCGCTTCTGTTATTATGGTACATTGACAAAAACATATGCTTTTATTCACAGGATAAAACAGTTGTTTTGTATCACTAATTGTCCAGTACGATTACAGCATACAATATTATTGTCACTGCTACATTTCTGTAATGCTACCAGAAATTATTTCCATTACTAATTAATTGCGGTTGAGCTCAAAGGTTATATTAATAAACGGTTAACGAATGTGTATTTATGACGACGATTTGTGAGACTGGTAAACTTACCTTTGTTTGTACGATGGTCTTTCGTTCTACACGGTGCATTTCAAGGTCCTGTACCCATCCGTCGGTAAACTGTACCTGGGCTTGTTGCAGTGACCTGAAGTTACTAAACTTCATGAGTGTATGCACTCACTCCAAGAACCATATAATTATAAATCTGAGCGTGGTGAAAGTTGGGCAGCACGCTAACGTCTTTGGTCCACTCTGTGTGCTCGTAAGGGTCTGACCCTTTCACTCCTTTGATTTTTTCCTCGTATCTTTTCTTTGTCTTTTCGTCGAGTCTGTCTTTGTACGGACCGGCATTGTTCTCCTTTTGTTTTGTACATTCCTTTTTTGTGCGGCAAAGAAAAAACAAGAAGGCATTGAAACCGGAGAATGAACGTTTTGCGGTGCTGCAAATGCTTGCATTTGATGCGGTCGTTGGATTGTTTTGCCACGAGTTCCCGGCATGCAATGCGCGAAAATCACGTGATTGTTAAACAAGCGGGAGGGTGCATCCGGCCTCCTCGGCTGTAATTGGTCCAGCCCAGAGTCGATCATGACTAATTGGCCAATCCAACACCTTTCATTATATATACCCTGAAAAAAAAAAATCCATCGGCCCATAAAAACAAAAAATTGCCAACGGCCCACCGGGCAAATGCCCGGTATGCCCGATGGCCAGTCCAGCTATGGCTGTGGCCATATAGCATCACAGAGAGCGAGATAGTTTGTTTGCTTGCCTTAGCAACACACCCAGTACAAGGCTCTAGAGTGCGACCAATTTGGTCGCAAATGCGACCAAATTTTTCAGTGGTGCGACTAAAAAAAAATTTTTGGTTGCACCTGTGCGACCAACTGTTCGGATAGCAAAAAAAAAAAAAATCTGCAACCTTCCCTGTGGTCAACAACAGACACACATTTTGCCCCTATCGTGGACTAAACCAATCAGAGATAGTCAGGGGCGGGACCTCTCTGATTGACCGTGGTCCAGTTGAAAGTGCAGGTGGAAGTGGGAGGTGAGTAGCTTGAATAAAGCGATATCAATTCATTAAATCCTGAATCGACTTTTAAATATAACTGTTTTGCCAGAAACGCCAGATTCTCAGATTAAAGCTCACAAAACCATTTCAACAACAACCAAACAGCAAATGAGAGCAGGTACACGGATTCCACACAAAGACGTAAAGACAGAACGGACAGACGCAACTTTGTCTTTCTCGGCTTTCTCACCCGACGGCCTGTAGACGGACACACAGTCGGAGCTTAGCGATCCTGATGCGTCCGGTCCGCGCTGTGTTTACGTCTTTTTGCGCTGATTCTGAGCTGCAGGTTTTGTCTCTATCCAACCAAAATTTACCGAGCCAACAGCAAAAGAAGCAGCAAACTGCGCTTCACATTTGATCAATGTCGTCATGAATTTTGCTGTTTTGCTTCCACGACTTCATGCACAGCTAGCTCTCGCTCTACAGTGGGGCAAAAAAAGTATTTAGTCAGCCACCGATTGTGCAAGTTCCCCCACTTAAAATGATGACAGAGGTCAGTAATTTGCACCAGAGGTACACTTCAACTGTGAGAGACAGAATGTGAAAAAAAAATCCATGAATTCACATGGTAGGATTTGTAAAGAATTTATTCGTAAAGTAGGGTGGAAAATAAGTATTTGGTCACCTCAAACAAGGAAAATCTCTGGCTCTCACAGACCTGTAACGTCTTCTGTAAGAAGCTTTTCTGTCCCCCACTCGTTACCTGTATGAATGGCACCTGTTTGAACTCATCATCTGTATAAAAGACACCTGTCCACAGCCTCAAACAGTCAGACTCAAAACTCCGCCATGGCCAAGACCAAAGAGCTTTCGAAGGACACCAGGAAAAGTATTGTAGACCTGCACCAGACTGGGAAGAGTGAATCTACAATAGGCAAGCAGCTTGGTGTGAAAAAATCAACTGTGGGAGCAATCATCAGAAAATGGAAGACATACAAGACCACTGATAATCTCCCTCGATCTGGGGCTCCACGCAAGATCTCATCCCGTGGGGTCAAAATGATCATGAGAACGGTGAGCAAAGATCCCAGAACCACACGGGGGGACCTGGTGAATGACCAGCAGACAGCTGGGACCAAAGTAACAAAGGTCACCATCAGTAACACACTACAACGGCAGGGAATCAAATCCCGCAGTGCCAGACGTGTTCCGCTGCTGAAGCCAGTGCATGTCCAGGCCCGTCTGAAGTTTGCCAGAGAGCACATGGATGATACAGCAGAGGATTGGGAGAATGTCATGTGGTCAGATGAAACCAAAGTAGAACTTTTTGGTATAAACTCAACTCGTCGTGTTTGGAGGAAGAAGAATACTGAGTTGCATCCCAAGAACACCATACCTACTGTGAAGCATGGGGGTGGAAACATCATGCTATGGGGCTGTTTTTCTGCCAAGGGGACAGGACGACTGATCCGTGTTAAGGACAGAATGAATGGGGCCATGTATTGTGAGATTTTGACCCAAAACCTCCTTCCATCAGTGAGAACTTTGAAGATGAAACGAGGCTGGGTCTTCCAACATGACAATGATCCAAAACACACCGCCCGGGCAACAAAGGAGTGGCTCCGTAAGAAGCATTTGAAAGTCCTGGAGTGGCCTAGCCAGTCTCCAGACCTCAACCCCATAGAAAATCTGTGGCGGGAGTTGAAAGTCCGTGTTGCTCGGCGACAGCCCCAAAACATCACTGCTCTCGAGAAGATCTGCATGGAGGAATGGGCCAAAATACCAGCTACTGTGTGTGCAAACCTGGTAAAGACCTATAGTAAACGTTTGACCTCTGTTATTGCCAACAAAGGTTATGTTACAAAGTATTGAGTTGTATTTTTGTTATTGACCAAATACTTATTTTCCACCCTGATTTACGAATAAATTCTTTACAAATCCTACCATGTGGATTCATGGATTTTTTTTTCACATTCTGTCTCTCACAGTTGAAGTGTACCTCTGGTGCAAATTACTGACCTCTGTCATCATTTTAGGTGGGGGAACTTGCACAATCGGTGGCTGACTAAATACTTTTTTGCCCCACTGTATCTCTCTCTGTACTTCAAGAACAGCTTCCCGTCTCCAATCTCTGTTTTCTGTATTATTCATTCGCTTATTACCCACCAGTCTACCGTTGTTTACAGCGCTGTGGCTGCTGTCTTTTTCTTTTCTTTTTTTCACTTAAATGACCTCAGACAAGAAAGCCTATTTTTTCTGTTATTCAATACTGAAGAAATTTAAACTTTATATGCAGAACATTGTAGAATATTTTTAAGGTTATCTGCTATAAAAAGCCAGACCAGGAAAATCTCCTTCATGTTTTTCTGTGTTTTATTCTCAGTTACTTTCACACAAAGGCATCTGCTGTGATGTTCACAATTCTGAAGAAGTCAGTACTGATAAATGATCAGAATTATAATATTTCTGACTGTCTGAGGCTAAGTTGAATTGAATCGGGACTTTGAAAACCAGAATCGAATGGATTATAGAAATCAGTGATGATACCCAGCCCTAGAGAGCAGCCTAGGCACGACAGAAGTGGATGTAGCTGTAATAGGAAAAGAACTATTGCTAACTTTTCTGTTAAGTTAAGGCCTGATCCTTCTGAAATTCATAGCCAGTGCTCTGACACGGTGTCATCAATCTTTGAATGCTGAAAAAGCACAGTGTATCCAGAAAATACAGGGTGGGCCATATAAATGGCCCACCCTGTATATAGCGCCAAATCACAGCAACAGTTGCCTCAAAGTACTTTATAGTGCAAGATACCATCATATTTTGGTGAATATAGACGTAAACACATGAAATATTTCCTCTGCTTATTATGTCTGGCGTCAGTTCTCGATTTTTTGAGCATAATAGCTTGCTAAATCCCTGAATGAAAATGCATGTTAAAGGTAATAATCATTTCTAAATCATAAGGTAACTATCTTTACATATCTGTTTGAACAAGGCAAAATTCAATTAAAATTCACATATTAAAATTTACAGCCTCTCTTTAGCTATAATGTCATAAGCATTCACGTCAGTAAGACTTGTCAGTGCCACCCTGGGTAAAGATGTCAAGGTGAGCTTTCTGACTCACAGACGTAAATGGCCTCCCATTGTGTTTCAAAACTGTCTTCATGTGGTGCTTTTTTATTCAAAGAGCCTTCAGAGACTTTACATCATTGCCAAAAATGGCACCAGATGCATATGGCATATGCACTCATTCTGAAGCGGTCCTTCATACGGTCTCCCCTCTCTAGACAATGAATTATGATGCAGACATGTAAAGCAAGCAAGGATCTGACTGAATCACTCACTTAAGCTTCAGATTAGCATACTTGAAATGGCTTTAAATTTATTACTACATCCAGCTTCACAGAAAAAAAAGCTTCCTATGCTTACATTTTGGCTCTACATTGTGTAAATAACCAGTGTAGTGAAATGTAATGAAATCACTCAATGAAATGAAATGACTCAAGCAATCCACTAATGTTAATGTCAAATGTGGTGGTCGGAGGGCCCGGTGGCGCCAGTGTCCGGCAGCCTCGCCTCAGTCAGTGCGCTCTAGGGCAGCTGCGGCTACAGTGTAGCCAGTGTGTGAATGTGTGTGTGAATGGGTGGATGACTGAATGTAGTGTAAAGCGCTTTGGGGTCCATAGAGACTAAGTAAAGCGCTATACAAATACAGGCCTTTTTTTTAACCATTTAATAAATGAGAGTCCACAGAGACATAATTTAGATACCCAAAACTAACAAAGTAGCTACACAAAGTCAGGTTTATCCATTAAAGCTGATTTTACTTTTCTGTTTATTTTTGAACTTCTTAGTTTTCATTTTTTAAAATGTTTGGTCTTTTTTCACTATGATGATTTTCCCTCATCACCACATTCAAACCTTCTCATTTCTTGTATGCTTATGATTATGGTCATGATTCTTGTTGAATCCCTAGCTATTACTGTTCCAGTGACACTGGCTGGCGATACCCTGTTAACCAACAGCTTTTAGCACAAGGAATATTTCCCGAAACGATTGCATGTGGTTGCTCAAGACGTCTGGCAGTCGATGTGAAATCGACAGCTAAAGACTCAGTAATAGGGACCTAGAGATTGTTTAAGTGAGTATTTTTTTCTGGAGGTCACCATGGGGTTGCTAGCTGGTCTTCAGGCCTATGTGACTAGGTTTTTTTCCTGTTAGCTTCCAAACTGAAGGTAAGAAATAAAGTCATAACATGCTTAAAACTAGCTTAAATAGCTACTACAGACTATGTACAAAAGAAAACATAAGAATATGGAGAATAAAGCTAAAGCATAAGTGCCTTATAACTGAATTATGTCTAAACAGAGATGTACCTGTTAGAAAAGAAGACCGACTGTGCAGATGGTTTATGGGAATTTACCATTTGGCTTACTTGATCCTTAGCCCCAGTTAAACCTTTTCTGATTATTATTGCTAGGTTAAAGTCTTAGTGGATAATGTTTGGATCTTCAGAGTCAAAAGAGATGGCAATGTTAGTTTTGTACTGTCTCAGTGTGGAGTGTCCTTTGGTTTCACAGTGAAGAGCCACCCTCAATTTATCACACCCTCTTTCAAAACACTAAAACACTTTAAGACAGAGGACTGAAGTGAACTACTATGCGAGAACTATTTCTATCATTGAAATTTATGGCTTCCACAATTTGAACACAGTTCAGCTTTTACATCTCTAGTCTGTCCTACTGGTGTTAGGGAAAAGTGTTAAAAGGTTACTTTAATTAAACAATCTTCTTTATATCTGGACATGTTGGAATTGTGTAACTAACTTCATAATATTCATTCTTTTACATTTATATTTTCTGTCAAACTGGGGCCTAACATGGAGGCTACATTAGCTTTAGAAAGCTGCAAATGTAATTTTAATGATTTTGTCCATTTTATATTAAAGAAAACAGTGAATACTCAGTAGCTGATATATAGACTCACGAATCCACACGTTGCATGGTTCTGTCATTCTGCACCATTTTGGCTTTGATGAATACACCACAAGATTTTAGAAAATTAACTTACAGTTTGATATTTATGTCCAGTGCTCAGAGCAGAAGTAATTATCTGGTTAATAGTTGTGTAATTCTGGCAGGTGAACCAACTGTGGGTCAGCGTTTAAAACCTCCCCACGTGTTAATATGTTGTGGTATTTTCCCCCATTTTAGATTTCTTTTCACTCAGTTACAGAATGGTAAATGGCCTGTATTTGTATAGCGCTTTACTTGGTCCCTAAGGGCCCCAAAGCGCTTTACACATTCAGTCATCCACCCATTCACGCACGCATTCACACACTGGTGATGGCAAGCTACATTGTAGCCACATCCACCCTGGGGTGCACTGACAGAGGCCGGACACTGGCGCCACCGGGCCCTCTGACCACCACCAGTAGGCAACGGGTGAAGTAAATAACCGAGACTGTCCAAACCGGGGCTCGAACCCGGCAACCTTCGGGCAACCTTCTGATTACAAGACGAACTGCCAAATCTTGAGCCACGGTCAAGATTGTGTTCATTGCAATGGCTGCCAACAAATCACAAAAGAAAATCGGTGTCGATATTCCAGAAATAAAATCATTTGTGTGGCTTAAATGCTCATTGTTGGCTGGTTTTTTGCTGCAGACAGGAAGGAAAAAATCTGTCTGTGACATCATTTCTTGACACACATATTCTCTAAAGGTGTGAAAGCTTGTGCTGGTGCTCACAAACACCAGCTACTATCTATGTGTGCTGTTGCTGTTTATATATTGCAGTTATCTGGGCATTATCGACTTAGTATTTCAGCAGCAGTAATAGATAAATGTTGTGGGTTCTGAGGAGAGTCTTATAGCAGAAAGCCGCCAAGATTAAGCAGCATTACACACATAATGGAAATGTCTGATATACACTCAGTGCATATGCTCCTTTATCGGGTCAGTAAAATATTTAACAGGCCTGGTTCTCTCTGTGTTGCCAGATTTTGTATTTTGGTTTTTCTTTGTTTCTGTTCCCCCTGATCTTTGGTTGTTTTACCTTCTGTCTTTGTGGTTGAGGAACTGTAAGCAGCGACCCCAGAACTGTGTATATTTGCAGTAACATGACTCAGGAAAGGTGATTTAGTGCTTCATTTATTATCTCTTGTTGCGGAGGACACACTGAAGCATCTCTTATGAACATGAAGGAGGTAATGCAGTCCCACAATTCATAACATCAATTAATACTCAACAGTAAATCACAAAAAGTGTTGCAAGTCGTGCCACTCTGCCGCTGAGGTTTTGAACCTTCAGCAGCAGGTAACATTAAACCCACAGGTGTACCTTGAACATTGAAAAATTTGAAAAAGCAGTTGCTCCCTAAACCTAATAATTGGTTGGGCTTCAGTCAAGCGTTTATGATAACTGTCAGTGAGTCTTTCCTCTGACTGTGAAGGAACTATGGCCCACTTTTCTTTGCACATTTCTTTTAAGTCACACTGGTTTTCAAGCAGGAATAAACCGTTTAAAGTTACACCAAAGCATCTTAATTGGATATAACTCCGGACTTTGACTAGACCACTCCAAAAGATGAATTTTGTTTTATTTTTTTTAGCCATTCATGTGTTTTGGTGTACTACATGTACTTGAGCTGTCAGACATTCTCCCTCAGGATGTTGTGGTAGAAAGAAGAACTCTTAATCTCAGCAGGTTATCCTGAAGCAGCAAAGCAGACCCAGACCATCACACCACCATGTTTGACTGTTGGTATGATCTCCTTTTTATGAAATGCTATGTTAGTTTTATGCCAGATGTAACGAGACTCAAACCTTCCAAAAAGTTCAACTTTTTGCCAACTATTTTCCCCAAAGTCTTGGGGTTCCTCAAGATGATCAGCAAATGTGAGACAAGCTTTTTTGTTCTTTTTATCTCATGGATACCATTTTTGTCCAGTGAACACTCAGTCTAACTGAGACTGAGAATTTCCAAGCATAATTGTGGTTGGTCACAGTTAACTCATAATTTAACAAGACTGGGGCTATTTCACAGGGTGAGGTAGGTTTGAATAGCCGCTTTTCTTTAAAAAGTCTTGATGCATGCTCAATCATCCAGGTAAGTAAATCCTAAAAGGTTGATTCTGTTCATCTGGACGTAGCGTTTTCAGTGGGAGAAACGTTTCATCACTCATCCAAGTGACTTCTTCAGTCTCAGCTGATTGCACGTTTCCCCAACCTTATAAACAGTACATTGCACAATGATACTTGATAATTAGACATCAGGGAAACCAAATAACCTCTGGCTAAATGGATGGCACAACACAGAAGAGCTATCTCGTCAGGCCAGGACTCTGCAGTCTATTTACACCTACAGGCCAGTGGACACTCTTTCAATGATGAGGATGTACACATCCTGAATAGGGAGAAACCCTGGTTTGAGTGCAGAGTCAAGGAGGCCATTTACGTGAAAAGGGAAAGACCATCTCTGAATCGAGGAGGGGGCCTAAGCGTACATCTTTCGCCATCTTAAAATGCTGTGATTGTAGCCATTCCCCAACTCGCTGTGAATGGTACTCATGGCCATTGATCAGTGGTCTTTGATCAGTGGTTGTTGATCAATGGTCATGACGATTTGCATATTAATGATCAACCTTTTAGGATTTCCTTTAAAACCTGAAATGATCCTTTAAAAACTGCACTTTGAATTTACTTGGGTATCTTTGACTAATATTATAATTTGCTGATCTACATATGAAAAGTTTACAATAATAGCCATAGCTTCATTAATCATTAAGCATGATCATTAATCAAGTTCAACTTTAGTCACAAAAAGCCCAAATAAATGGCAGGATTTACACTGGATCATCTCTACATGAAGGTAGAGAAGGAAAGAAGATACGACGAACAAATAATCTAGAAATAAATATGAAATCTTTTTTACTTTGACCTTGTGAGAACCTATGGACTAAACACATCTTTTTTTTTTTGACTATTTCATTTATTTTTCAGCTTCTGCAATTCCCTGAATGTTTCTACCTGTTTCTCATTTCCCAATCATCGCTATAGTCTTTTCCTTCTTTGACAGATTATCTGTGGTTTTTCTCTTCTCAGTATTTGGTACTTTTGTTGTCATTTGTATTCTCTGTGAAACTTCTTATAGGTTCTTGCTTTGTACTGTATGTGAGTCTGTGCTTGTGTGCCAGTGTTTCCAAATATGATTTCAAATATCCAGTTATTTAAGCTCCTGTTTTGTTGACAAAGCAGCTCTCCAGTCACTAACATTCGTGTATAATCAGTCTCGGCTGGCAGTTTTGTAGCATTACTCTAAAATTCTACACTTCCTACAAACTCAAATGCCATTAAAATACAGCTTCACTGAGATGAAAGCCATCTCCACAAATCAGATTAATGAGCACAGTCGTAGTTCTGAAAAAAAAAAGCTGGAGGTTTGTTTCTTGCTCGCAGCTGTTTTCCTCCACCTGAGTTGACCACATTCCTAAAGGAGGAGCATTTCCAATGCCAGCACGTTTTACAGTTCATAATGGTTGTTATGGCCTCGTATTTGGGTGTATTTGAGTTTCTCCGACTTGTTAGTTTTGTTGATATTTGTAAAAAAATAAAATAAAATACATTGAATATATAGAGCACTTAGTAGCTGTGTGGTTAGTAAAATGTTCTTTTTGTAGTAGTTTAGAAGCTTAGTTAGAGACTCATTTGATCACATTTCCTGCTGCAGAAGTTCACGATTGATTATGGAACTTCTTTTGTTGATATTAACAGACTTCCTCACTGAGATTTGGTTCACACTGTGGAACAGGCCTTTCTAGAAAGAGTGGTCGAGTAACACAGGATGTTATGTCTAGATTTCTACTGGAGCTGCGACATGATACTTACCAGATCGACTCCTTGACAGAGTCATTCTGCTCAGAGGGCCCGAGCAGGCTCTTATTTCTAAGTGATGAATGACGCTTTAGGGAAAGGAAGCTGCAATATATCACCTAACTGACATACAAGCAAAATCAATAAAACCTTACTCAGTGGAGGTCACAGCTGCACTGACAAATTACACACAGTAATTTATATATACAGGTTAATGTGTGTGTGTGCATGTGTGTCTTTAAATGCATAATAATTAATGAATATGGAATACATTTTTAACACATGGGAACAAATGGATGCATGCCTGTTGTTCAATAGTAGCGTTCATATAAATATAAATATAAATACATAAATAAATATATCTATATATAGATATATAGATAGATAACTTTATAGATATATATGGAAGGAAGGTCAGCTGTTTTTTGACTTTTCTTGCTAACAGAGGCAAAAGATTACTGGAGGTAACAGGAGGACAACTCCAGACTGCTTCACTGTCACTAATGACAGGCTCATGTCGTGCAATTTTACAATGCCCAAAACATGCTGTAGCATGTTAAGGGGGAATAGTTTGTAAGCTGTCAGTGAAAGCATGCAGTAACATCTATTAATACCCACCTATGAGACCTTGCATACTAATTCCCACTGACTGCAAAGTCAAAGCGTTGGGCTTTAATCACAAGTGTCATTTACAGTCTTGTTAGCTCAGCTTAGTAACTGTTTTCTCACTCAGCTCCGGCATGTCACTGATTATGGTTTCATTAAAAAAATAATAAGTGTAGCAGGCACCCCATCATGAACAATGAAATTGCTGTTGTGATGTTCATAATAAGCTATATTTCCATGGAGAAATGTGGGAGAATATGGGGACGGCAGTGGCAGACTGGCACCGAAGCAGAGTAAACATCGCTGCTGATGAGCTGAGAGGGTGCCATCAGTGGGGCTGCGATCAGCCTGTGTTTGTGTGTCATTGTGTGGGTGTTTTTCTGTGTTAACATTTGTAGAATCTACCTGTGTTATTGGCATCATATGTGGTATTGGACAGTCATCCCACTAGGATTACAAGAAGACAAGCAGGAGAAACTGCAGGTCACTGGGGTGGTGTAAAGTGGGGATTCGTCCTTTTTAGATATGCTGTGTTTATCCAGCTTTGGCTAAAGCACCTTCTGAAGTTTGTATAACACAGCAAGGTGTCCGTGTGTGCAGAGAGAAGATTAACAGGCGCATTTGCACAACAATACATTTCTTTGCCTTTTCTTTGATCTCAGATCACGGGGTGAGGGGAAATGCATTTGGAGCACTTCGACAGAAGTGACAGCTTTTGCTGTTTCCTCTGCTCAGGCAATGCATAAATATGGTGTTAAAATGATTCATGTTAATGTTCACTCACTGCCTTGATATGAAAGCTCTTTGGTCCTATTTTAGCAACCAGAGGAAACATGATAATTGGAGGAAAGGGTGCTGACTGGTCATGCCTGAATGAACTGCCTGACCAGGCTCACATAGTAGTAGTAAACCATTTGAAGAGCCTGTTTTAACCTTCTTTAACTTGCAGCATCTCTCATCCAAATATCTGCCACACATCTTGTCAAACCTCTGCAGCACTCACACAGTTTCATATAATACATGATGAGAGTACTCAAATCTGCCAGTGGATAACATCAGGCATTAGTTCAAGCAGACCACAAAGTCAAGCACAGCACCAATCTCAACAGGTGAGCTCATCTCAACACCAAGCCATTGGCCGGTGGGTCCATCCAATCCAAATCTCAGATAGGGCACAATATTTAAGCTGCTGCACCCTGCCCACAGTTGTTGCTGCCCATCTGCGATCCACTCTGAAACACAAATCCACCCCAGCTCCTCCTTTCATGTTTTTCTGACTTAATATCATTTAGTACTCTGTTTACTACTAGGTTTTTGCAGCTTTTAGTGATATTATTTTTCTGTTTAAATGCTGTTTCACTTAAGGTCCACATCTACTTCTCTAAGGGTGTGTTGTTTGGGTTTTGCCTTCTGTCTTCAGAAGAATAAACACAGTCTGATGCTAAAAGATTTTGGCACTAAAGGCTCTTTGAAATCAGCCTAAACTGGAAAATACAGATAATTTAGGGAGCCAGTCGGTAGCCCGGACTTCCAACAGTATGATTAGGATGTGAAAACTTCAGCAGAAAACAATAGTTGCTTCCATCAAACTTCTCCATAAGACAGACTTAAGTAATTAAAAGATATTCAACTAACTAATTAGTTTCCACCATTTAACTAACAAAAACTCCAAAGTTTCTGACCTACACATTTGAAGTGATATTC
The DNA here is from genome assembly GCF_057382275.1 of Copadichromis virginalis. Classification (NCBI taxonomy): domain Eukaryota; kingdom Metazoa; phylum Chordata; class Actinopteri; order Cichliformes; family Cichlidae; genus Copadichromis; species Copadichromis virginalis. The sequence goes on from NC_140629.1 coordinate 8,473,242, forward strand.
TTGATTTTTGCATTTATTAGTATTTTAAATTAGCCATTAAATCATAACTGTCATGGTCCTGGGCCGTGTTGGCCCAGTATTCTTAGTTCTCTTGTATTTTTGTATTCAGTTCCCTGTTTAGGTTCTGTTTCCTGAGTTGCCCTGTTATGTTGTTCCCTGTGTGCTTTCCCTTTGTGACTCTCACCCCCTGTGTGCCCCTCTATGTATTCATGAGCCCTTGTCCCCTTTCGTGTTTTATTCCATGTTTTCCCCAGCCTGTTATGTCTGTGTTCTCCCCGTGCTCTCTCCTCCTGTCTGAACCTCTGTACTTCCTGCTTGACTCTGCCCGTCTCCCGTCAGTGTTATGTTCACCTCGCCCTGTCTCGTTATGGTTATCTGTGTCAGCTGTGTTCCCCGTGTGTTCCCACTTTCCTCGTTAACCCTCTGTGTATTTCTGTCTGCGTCTCCCTCTGTTCGGCGTCGCGTTCTCCCTCATGTTGTGTGTTATTCTCCCCGTGGTTCCTGGTACATCTCATGTTTAGTTTTTCCAGTTTAGTTCAGTACTGTTTTGTGTTTCACCATTAAGCCAGCATTAAAACTGTGATCTGTAAGTTTATCCCCGTGTCTGTGAGTCTGCATCTTGGGTCCTTCTCCTGCCTGCCACACAACGAATCATGACAATAACTTCATGTTTGTTATTGTATTATTGAGTAAAATACCTATTCCTCTTTTTGCCAATTGTCATAAAACCTAAAAGCAGCCTGGTTTATAAAAATGTGACAGTAATAGGCTGTAGCAGTGCATTAAAACTGGTTAAATGTGTAAATGTGTAGTGTCTGCCAGGCAGATGTTTCTTCCAAATGTTCCCCAGTAAAGAGAACATTAATGAAAAGGTGTTTTTGCTGCATGAGAGACAATGACCACTTTTAAATAAAAATCACAGCAAAGTGCTGAAAAGAAGAAAATGAGCTACTGAATATTCAGCAGTATAAGAGAGAAGACTTTGACTCCACATGACTGAATTAGAAACCTCAAGAGTAAAATTTCCTTGAATGCTGGTAATAACTCTATTTTGAATTCTGTGTGACCCTCTGGCTTAACTCTCTTAATCTGTCGCATTTCAGATAACAAAATAAAAAATAAATCAAGTCCACATTTGGCTACTTAAGTTGATGACTGAACAGGCTCTTTCATTTATAGAATTGAGGCTGGCTTTTAGACAAGCTGGAATCAATAGCTCAGCAAGGGCACTTGTCCAAAATGCACCACATGCAGTCAGTCTTCTGTGGTTTAATAAACAGCCAAATGAGGCCGTAGGTTCTGTTTACATTAGGCTTTTGAGTCAGCTCTTCTTTTTGTTGTCCCACAGGCGGTTTGTCTGAGTGCCGTCACTTGACTTACTTTGAAAGCTTTAATCATTTTCACTGAATACACACAAATTTCACAAACCTCCCAAATTTGTTGTTGATGGGAAAATAATTAGCTAAGCTTGTTGACTTGAATAGCTGCTTGCCAGAGAGACTCACTCACATCTTTTTGAAGTCAAACACAGTGTATTCTGGCCAGTCGATGTAACACACCACACGGCCAGGGACCTCAGCCGTGTTGGAATAGTAGTACTGAGGAAAAGCCAGGAGCAGAGCCAGAACCCAGATCACACCCACCACCACCTTGGTCTCTGTGGAGGACATGCGCTGCTGCAGAGGGTGGATGATGGCCATGTACCTGCAGGGACACAAATGCTTCATGGTTTACATGAAAGAAGAATATAGGACAGAATAAAGAGCTTTACAGATAGAAGATTCTTTTTTTTTAGCATGGGATCACAAGTTATTTAAGTCCTTGACGTGGGCAAAGAGTAAAAACACTCACAGAAATAGAGTTTCTTGAGAGTAACTTGAACATGACCTCTGGGATGTGAATATTCACACGTACTTGCCCACTCAGCACCAGTAAAAACATGACCTTTTTTCTTTCATATTTACAGGTTGAAAATCACATGACGTTTTCATTTGTTCAAAAATTATTTAGACTTTGAAGATGATTTTTTTCTGCACGGGATCGTGAAACTATGCTCCCTAGAGAGTAGGGCTGCTACGATTAGTGGTCTAGTCACAATTACGTCGACAATCAAAATCATCGACGACTGATTTTATAGTCGACGCGTCGATTGAAGCTTTGTAAGATCACAAAAGACGCATGAATAAGTAGTAGGATTTAAGAGTGTAATAACGGACTGAAACAGAAGATGGCAGCACTGCATGTACAAGGATGCCAGCTGCCGTTAAACCCCGAAGAAGAAGAAGTAGCTCTGTCCCAGAATTCATAGCGCAGCCCAGCTCAGTTTCCAATAATGGCGGCAGCTGGTTAGTTTTAATGTTACTCTTATTATTCTTTCTGGTTCACAAAATAAAGTTTAACATATTTTCAAGCAAGAATGTAGCTGTGTAAACCTCAAATATCTGCTCAGTTTATCAAGACACCACATATTTTCAAAAGCGCTCCGACATCTGTTACCCACTAGCTCGATAGCTAGCCGGGGGCAAAGCTCACTAGAGCCGGTGAGAACCCCGGACTCCGGGCAAATCGTTTTCAAACCCACCGCTGTCTTTCGCTACTCAGGTTAAACATATATAAGTCACTTAGATAACTTAAAAATTTTATTGTTTGGCTTTTTTTTAGTATTTTATTTATTCCTGAGTAAATCTGTTTGGCTGAGATTAAAGTTATAGTTTTTACACAGCTAAATAAACGTCAAGCAGACAACTGATTATCAGAAGTGTGAGATGCTGGAGAATATACTCCGGTGTCCTGTTATATTTTAGATAGCAAGGAGTTTATTAAACTTCACCGAAACAATCTGCAAATTTCATTAAAATTTAATAAAATGGTAAATGGCCTGTATTTATATAGCGCTTTACTAGTCCCTAAGGACCCCAAAGCGCTTTACATATCCAGCCATATCCAGTCATCTACCCATTCACACACAGGTGATGGCAAGCTACATTGTAGCCACCTTGGGGCGCACTGACAGAGGCACCGGGCCCTCTGACCACCACCAGTAGGCAACGGGTGAAGTGTCTTGCCCAAGGACACAACAACGAGACTGTCCAAGCCGGGGGTCGAACCGGCAACCTTCCGATTACAAGGCGAACTCCCAACTCTTGAGCCACGATTGCCCCTCAACTAAACTATCATCTTGCCTTTATTTTTAGTTAGCACATACCTTAAACACTTAAAGCTGTAAGCTAATGATAGTTATATAAGAGCAGATGCATGCTGGTGCAATAAGCTGTAAGTTTTACGTCCAATGGATGCATGATCTGATTAGTCGACTAATCGCAAAAATAATCGTTGACTAGTCGACTATCAAAATAATCGTTTGTGGCAGCACTACTAGAGAGACACTGGAATTACAACATAAAAGTGTTTCATAAAATGTGTGAAGGATTCCCATCAGGCTCCCTCGACGTTTCCGTAGTGATTTCACACTGCCATGTTCATGCTCCTCATCAGAGACGAAGAGGTGCAGGAATCACTTAAAATGACCTTGCACATCATTGACACTGAGCTTCATTACAAAGTCCATCTAAAGTCATTTTTCTGTTGGATCTCATTTCTCCTCATTGATAATACAATACTTCAGGGAGAGAAAGAAATAATTATCAACTCCCCATCAGTTCTTATTTTAAACCTCTGTATAGATTTTTGACTTACATTTATTAGAGATTTGGTTGTATTGACTGAGTTGCACTTTAATTCATGTTTTTCCTGCTAGCTCCATAATCTTGAAGGTATGCTTATCTGGTGAAGTGTTTTCTTTATGGAAGTCATTTCTCAAGGATTTTCAGTTTCAATTACTAAATTCCCACACTATGTGAAAAGCCTATAATGTTGATATTTTTGTTGTACACAGTATACTGTTACTAATTTTCGTCTCTTTTCAGAAAAGCTCTCAAATGCCATCCTGAGCCAAAGAGGTCTAATTAAAGGCTTAATCCCACTAATAACCCAAATGAATCGCCTAAATGGATATTCTCACTCTAATTATATCAAGCACAAGAGCAGGCTTTTAAAATCAAATGCTCCCTGCAGTCCACTGAAAGCGGGAGATCAGTACCTCGGCTTTACCTTAGCTCTACTTCAAAAGGCTCTGGCAGCCATGTGGCTTTTCCTTCATGTAGGTGAGTCATATTTAAGCTGGTGATGTCAGATTCAAACACACACCTGCAGAGAACAGTGGTCCGCTTGCCCAAAAGCCCAAATCACCATTATTATCCCTACTGGCATGCAAACTGGACACCAAACTACACTTGCCTTCACCCTCCGCATGTTCTCGAGTTCTTCTCTCGGCCCTTGGTTTTTCTTGAGCTTTTCATGTTCCTTCCTCCTGATGTTGCCCCAATTCAGTATAGCTACATTTATTACTACAACCATCTTCCTCTGCTTGTCTACCACTATCATTTCTGGTTGGTAAGCCATCACCAGTGGGTCTTACTGTATTTGGAAGTCCCACAGGATCTTAGCTTGGTCACTCTCAACCACCCTAGGGGGAGTGTGTCTCATATTGACCTTGGAACTTAGGCCACACTCCGTACAGATGTTCTTGTACACTATGTCAGCCACTTGGTTATGGCGTTCCATGTATGCTTTGCCTGCTAGCATCTTGCACCCTGCTTTTATGTGCTGTATTGTCTCAGGGGCATCTTCACACAGCCTGCACCTGGGGCCTGGTTCTGTTAGATTAATCTTCTCCTGCAGTTACAAAAAAAAATAAATAAAAAACACATTCAGACACAGACACACTTCTTTACCTGAAAGTAATTTCATTTTCATGGATTTGCTGGTAGAGATCTTAGCACCCCTGTGTTTCCCTCCCCTTCATTCATATCTTGGTAAACACACCCTTGAGACTTTGTACTTCAAACATCTGTCTGTAGGCAATATCTGATTCCTCTCAATAGGATTCCCTCTCACAAGGTAGCAGGTAGCTTGGGCAGTAAATGCTGGATGTCATGTCTGACATACACCTCCAGTTATCCACAAATTGAACCTAAAACTGCAATGGCAATGCAGTGGTTCAATATAAACACCATGAACCTGCTGCAGAGTTTTCCTGTAATGTAAGTGATTAAGAATGAGACAGTAAAGGTGATTGATTAATTATTTATTTTATTTTTTTCAGAAATTGTATTTGAATGTAGGCGGTGGTAATTGTATTGTTAATCTATTTCTTGTGGTCCTTCATCTTTTTTTGGTTTACTATTTCTTTTTGCAGCAAATTACGTAAATTTCCATCTGTAGCTGGAAGCTGGATGATGGTAGCAAAGCTTGTGTGTGTTTCTGTATGTGAGAGTTCATTGTGTTTGTGAGATGTAATTTGAAGTATTGCATCTGTTGTTGCCATTATAGACTCTTTGCATACCTGTAAATCCTTCAGCCACCACTCACTCATGCAAAACCAATAGGAGCAGTCCACAGGGACTTCCCTGAATAGAAACCAGTTACCATCCCAGCAGCAGACATCCAAGAAAGTGTCTCAAGTATGATGAGTTGGACAGCACCATTCACACTTACTGGCTAAAGAAACGAACTGCACTCAATGAGCACGACAGCACAAATGAACCAGCTGCTACTGGATGAGATGCGAAATCGCAGAAATGGCAAATGAGGATTGATGAGGATTTCAGGGACGTGGCAACACTAAAGGCCAACTTCAAACCAATTACGCAAGTCACCATTAACCTCCTAAGACCCGAACTCTTCCACGACATGCATTTTACCTTATTTTTGTTTTTATGAAAAATCAGAGCCACATATGAAGGTATTCATTTAAATTTTGATAGAACAGTAGCAGTATAATGTCCTCGTAAGTAGATATCAGGCCCTTGTAGAGCAAAATTGAGTATTTTGGTCTAAATAACGCACAATGTGATGTCCACATATGTGGACGCCAGGTCCTAGAAGGTTAAGTGTTGGATTTACCAAGGAGATGCCCTGTCCCATACATTGCTATGCATAGGCACGAATCCCCTCAAAATGGAGAAAAATTAGCCTCCTCATCTACATAGATGACATCTAGTTGTGACCCAGTTTGTGTAATTCTGGTTTAAGTTATATTCTTTGATTTATTGTTTGTCATGGGTTTGGTTCTTTTTATTGTTTTCTGCTTGTGTCATATTTATAGTTCCTAGTTCACTGTCCCTTCCCTGTGTTTTACATTTACAGGGAGTGCAGAATTATTAGGCAAATGAGTATTTTGTCCACATCATCCTCTTCATGCATGTTGTCTTACTCCAAGCTGTATAGGCTCGAAACAATCAAGCGTTTCATTCAAAATAGTCAACAGGGTCACAAGAAGCGTGTGGAAAAACCAAGGCGCAAAATAACTGCCCATGAACTGAGAAAAGTCAAGCGTGCACCTGCCAAGATGCCACTTGCCACCAGTTTGCCCATATTTCAGAGCTGCAACATCACTGGAGTGCCCAAAAGCACAAGGTGTGCAATACTCAGAGACATGGCCAAGGTAAGAAAGGCTGAAAGAAGACCACCACTGAACAAGACACACAAGCTGAAACGTCAAGACTGGGCCAAGAAATATCTCAAGACTGGTTTTTCTAAGGTTTTATGGACTGATGAAATGAGAGTGAGTCTTGATGGGCCAGATGGATGGGCCCGTGGCTGGATTGGTAAAGGGCAGAGAGCTCCAGTCCGACTCAGACGCCAGCAAGGTGGAGGTGGAGTACTGGTTTGGGCTGGTATCATCAAAGATGAGCTTGTGGGGCCTTTTCGGGTTGAGGATGGAGTCAAGCTCAACTCCCAGTCCTACTGCCAGTTTCTGGAAGACACCTTCTTCACGCAGTGGTACAGGAAGAAGTCTGCATCCTTCAAGAAAAACATGATTTCCATGCAGGACAATGCTCCATCACACGCGTCCAAGTACTCCACAGCGTGGCTGGCAAGAAAGGGTATAAAAGAAGAAAAACTAATGACATGGCCACCTTGTTCACCTGATCTGAACCCCATTGAGAACCTGTGGTCCATCATCAAATGTGAGATTTACAAGGAGGGAAAACAGTACACCTCTCTGAACAGTGTCTGGGAGGCTGTGGTTGCTGCTGCACGCAATGTTGATGGTGAACAGATCAAAACACTGACAGAATCCATGGATGGCAGGCTTTTGAGTGTCCTTGCAAAGAAAGGCGGCTATATTGGTCGCTGATTTGTTTTTGTTTTGTTTTTGAATGTCAGAAATGTATATTTGTGAATGTGGAGATGTTATATTGGTGTCACTGGTAAAAAAAAAATTGAAATGGGTATATATTTGTTTTTTGTTAAGTTGCCTACTAATTATGCACAGTAATAGTCACCTGCACACACAGATATCCCCCTAAAATAGCTAAAACTAAAAGCAAACTAAAAACTACTTCCAAAAACATTCAGCTTTGATATTGAGTTTTTTGGCTTCATTGAGAACATGGTTGTTGTTCAATAATGAAATTATTCCTCAAAAATACAACTTGCCTAATAATTCTGCACTCCCTGTATAAGAAAAACTAAATACTGTCAAAATTTGCAGTCCTATGTGGCCTTATAATAATGGAGCCAAAGTTAAGCTAGTAATTTAAATTACTTCAGCACCACCACACTCAATTATCTTGTAGCTTATTTTTTTTTTAACTTCCTATACAGACACCAAATTAAATAATAACATTAATAACAGCAGCCACCAGTCAGCTAAGTGCCCTCAATTAGACACATCCAGTCTCATGGCTGTTTTTTCCAAGCTCTAACCTGAGTAGATTTTGTTCAGTGACAGGAAATGACAAGTGTTAAAATCAGTATTTATTTATTTTTTTTGCTCAGAGGTGACATGGCTCTGTGGCACCTTTTCAAAATTATCTAAATGTCTGAGACTAAATGATGCATGTGCATTTACCGAAGATCTGAGAGCGACTTGTCTTTTGAAATATTTGCAGCACATAAAATAACAATGTTTTTTTTTGTTTCAATGAGATCATGTTTGCGAACGTATATGATGGTATCTCCTCTCACCACTAATTAATTATAATGATATAACTCTTCTATATTTCTATATTCTTCTATATTAGGTGTTTTGTGGCCGACATGCCCTTGACTTCTCAAATGAGTAACCATAGTAACACTTCATATCAGCGTTTAACAGCAAATCAGCAGCTCAAACAGCACTTTGCTACATTTGTGCGAGTCCTTGTACGTTAGCAATGTCTGATTACTGGTGACTAAAACATGACCACACATTTTACTGTATCTATGATAGGAAAGGACAAAACATGCTCTTCCTGCTTTCCTCCTAGTGCTCTCATCATGAGGTGTGGATGACTGTTGTTGGGAAGAATGAAATTTAATTTAGCTAAACAAATCAGCTTAGCTACATCTTGTTGCAACTTCCTGATCGATCAGCTATAATCATATTTAACGATTAGCTTGATCACAACAACTAGTAGACCCTACAGTTTCCTTGGTTTTTTGAAGAGCCATATGACAATTCAAGCTTAGGATAAGCATCAACAGGTTGATGTTTTAACAACTGCATAACTGCAAAGCATACCCTACCTAATAAACAGAGTGAGGCACGCTGTCAGTACCATGGCATGAGATAAGCCACTACCATAACCAAATCATCAGTTAGAATACTGAATGTTGCTAACAAGGTTATGTTTTTGGTAGTGTTTGCATGTGTGTGTGCGCGTATGTCATCATTCTGTTTGCAAACATAGAAGCTTAAAAAGCTTTGAATGATTTCTGATAAAACTTTGTAACGGTGTAGAGTGGGGTCATGTTAACAGTTTGTTAAAATTTGGCTTATATCCACCAAAGTCAGCAAAATGATTTATTGGTTGAAAATCGACCAACTTAGAAACTATCCTTACAAGTGTGTTTGTGTATTGACAGCATATAGAAGAAACTGTATAAAGATTTAAAATATTATGTAATTTGAACTCTGACCTCTCTTTCAAGGTCAATAGTGTCATGGTTCTGGGTTATTTTGACCCAGCTTTTTCTGTTTCTTATGTTTTGGTGTGTTTCTGATTATGATTTATGTTCTGATTATTTAGTGATACTGTTTTGATTATGGTTATTATTTTTGTAGGTTTAGTTCCGTGTCAAGTCTGTCTCACTCTGTCTAGTCCGTGTCTTAGTAAAGTGTTTTACTTTGAAGGTTCATGTTCATGCCTGATGTCAATGTGTTCAGTTGTACTTTTCCCCTCGTTAGCCTAGTTTCTCCCAGCTGTGTCTCCCTCCTGTTGCCCATTTCCTGATCACCGCCCTGTGTATATGAGCCCTGTGTATTCCTGTGCTCTCTGTCGTGTCGTCTGCGTTACTCTGTGTAACCCTGCATTACGCTGTGTAACCCGGTGTTCTTTCTGCATCTCTCTGCCATCTTTCTCTGTGCATTTTGCTCCTCCTCCTGTGAGTGTTTGGTTTCAGGTTAGTCTTATGTCCTTGTCTAGTCTCGTGTTTTTGTATTACTTTTCCCTGGAACACTCTCTCACAGTCTGTTCTCTAAAACCTAAAGGAGGAATTATGGATTTGATCTACTGGTCCCTAAATGCAATTGACACCCCTTTCTCAACGAGAAGTTTGGGCTTGGGTGAGCCTGAGTGCTGAAGATATCTACCTATTCGGAACCATGGTAACAGGGTTCTTGCCGATCGGAGCTGGCTTGGCCCTGACTTATCGAAGAATTAAGAAAGCGGAACCGGCTGTTCAAACCCCCACAAGGCTGCCCACTGGGATTGAAACGATGGGACAAGGCGTGAGTTTCTCAAAATGGGCTCATTGAGTGCAGCACGGATAAGATCTTGGAGAACGCACGGCTGCCGTGAATACTCAGAATAAGATCTCTGAGTGCAGACTGGATACATCTTGGAGGGGCTCGCTCGGAATAACATCTCTGAGCGCAAATTGGATGACATCTTGGGGAGGCTCGCTGTGGTAGTGAGTTCTCAGAATCGGCTCTTTGAGCACAAGAATGACAACATCACAGAGCGCAAGTTTGATAACATCATGGAGAAGCTCACGGCTCTCCAACGGGAGATTGAGAGACCAGTGTTGGACTGTTAGAACAGCTTTGAAATTCATATGAGCTGTTCGCACTAAAGTAAAAAGCACCATCCCTTCATGCGGATACCCTTTCGGCGCCAGCTGTGGTCGCAAGGCTGGAGCCGAACAAAAAAACCCTGATAACGACTGTGTTTAGTCTGTTCCTTCCCATTCCATGCAAGGGCACCTGGGTTGGCTGGAAGACTGTTTACTTAGCCTGGCAGGGCGAAGGACACTGTCTCAGCTGAACTCTGGACACGCGCACACACACACACACACATACATACACACTGATATCCACACACTCATCCCCCCTCCCTTTCCAAATGCCTTCGATGCTTGTTCCCTCCTGGGAACACGGCGGGTCTGAGCCCGGAATGGTATGGCCCGCGCTGGAATGGTAGCGCTGGGCAGGATGGCTGCTGTGTTCGCTTCGGATTACTCCTCAACCCCCACCCGACCCTGTGGCTTGTCACGTGTTCCATAATGTTGTGCTGTGGACATTTATGTGCTCTTTTGTGCAGAGGAGTTTTTTTGTTTCCTGTTCTCATGCTGTCCTCCCACAGGAACCCAGCATGAGTAGAGGTCTCTTTTTTTCCTCTTGTACTTTCCCATTTCAGTGTATATTTCAGTGTTGTTGTATTTTTTATTTTTATTTTTTTGTTTCTTTTTCTGTAACGTTACCGATCTCCGACCTGTATCCCCGTGTGTGTGTGTGTGTGTGTGTGTGTGTGTGTGGGTTTAAGGTCGGGGGGGTCTTATTTCACTGCAGGGCAACCTGCATGTGGCGAATAAAGCCTTGATTGATTGTTTTTGTCACTTCTGTAAATAAACACTCACTCGCACCCCAGCCAGTACCTGCATTTTGGCTCCTTTTCTCAATACACCACACGACTGCTGCCCCAGCTGTGACAAATAGATTGATATGATAGTCAAAGTAATCTTAATAAGTGAAAATTGTGTTTCTTACGGCCATTGTTGTCTACTAAAAACATATAGCCATATATTTAAATGGGAAAAACGCAAGGGTCTGTACTTTGCTCTGCAATTTGGAGCAACTGTGGTTCAGGGGGTTGGGAAGCTCATCTTGTAACCGGAAAGTTATCAGTTCGATGCCCTGCTCTGTCTGTCTTGGTCGTTGTGTCCTTGGGCAAGACACTTCACCTACCGCCTACTGGTGTTGGCCAGAGAGGCCGATGGCATGATATGGCGACCTCACTTCTGTCAGTCTGCCCCAGGGCAACTGTGGCTACAACTGTAGCTTGCCTCCACCATTGTGTGAATGTGAGAGTGAATAAATGAAGGTATATTTTTTGGTCACTAATTGCACAGAGCTATTCTTACTACAGGCATACCATATTCAGAGGTACAGTACTTGTACCTAACTGTAGGATAAAGTGATAAAGCATTTTTACCGTTCCCTGTAACGCTGCTGTACCCCGAGTTCTCTTTGTGCATTAGAGGTGCAGTCCATATCTGCCTCAATAAACATAATATAGCAGGTTTCTAGGTTTCACTAGCATGGCTATTTAGCATGTTTATTTCATCAGCTTGTTTCACTATTCTGTTTTAATCTCCCAGTTTGTTGTTGTATCAGCATTATTCTTACTTACCCTGATTAATAAAATGAACTTGATGTTTCAATTTTGTGGAGTGCCTAATTGGATATTGAATTAGATTGTGGTTTTGCATATTAATTAAAAAATAAAACAAATTGGATTAAATTTGTGCATAGTTTGGGAACTCAAATGGGGAAAAACTTAATAGCATCAAATGAAAATTCTGTGCTAATATTCATGCTAATTTGCAAAGCAAAGCAATGCTCTGTCAGCATTTTTCCTGATTAGTCACGTCAGAGAATCCTCTCGTGAGGAGTGATCCCTTTCTTCCCATTTTTTATGTACAAGGCATGAATCATGGAGAAGCAGAAGGGAGGAAGAAGCCAGAATAACTTCCCTTGATGGTCCCTCTGGATATAGCAGACAGAACAGGAAGGGAAGATGTGGAAATTGGAGGAAGGACATGAGATGGAGAGGAGAACACATTAAGCTGTAGTGGGTATGCAGCAAATAAACCCCTCCTAAGACCTGCTTTTCCTGGTGTAAGCTGTCCTCCAGCTATAGTAGGTAAATATAAAAAGTACTTCATCTCCTTTGATCCAGTCTCAGCTGGTGATTTTTCATTTCTTTGTTTACTCCTCAGTCATATTGATTGTTGATTAAGTGGCACCCTTAAAGGATTCCTTTATGAAAGAACGTGGCATTATCCAGAGGTGTGGACTCGAGTCACATGACTTGGACTCGAGTCAGACTCGAGTCATTAATTTTATGACTTTAGACTTGACTTGAAAAAATGTTCTAAGACTTGTGACTTGACTTGGACTTTTACACCAATGACTTGGGACTTGAATTGGACTTGAACCGGTTTACTTGAAAAGACTTGATATTTCACCCCAAATATAAAATTTAACATGCATATTATATAGAGATTGAAAATGTGACGTCATTCACGGGTAGAACCGCAAAGGATTCTGGGAACTCGTGGCAAGCGGTACTAGCGCACGCAGGCTTTCAATTGAAATCAGTCACACAGCGATAAAAAGAAACACAAAAATGTCAAGAAGCTGTTGTGTTATTAACTACAATAGCCGGTCGCATGACAGCCACGGGAAGCCGACGGGTAAAGAGATCGGTTGTTATCGGATTACGTCGTTGAAGAGAAATTGTTCGAGCCATGTTTCCGAAGTAACAAAGACGCGACTGGATTGCAGCCATTCAAAGATCAAATATAACGTCCCAGAACCCTCCAGCTCACAGGTTAGTCTGCTCCAAGCATTTACACAAAGGTCAGTCTGCTGTTGTAGTTAATGCGTCATTTTCATAACATAATTGGTGATATAGGTTACAAGCAAGTCTGGCGCTGAACAGAAATTGTCGTGCTATGCTCCTTTATTTATTGTGCATAAATAGTGAATTGTCCTGACACAATATTGTGTTTCGCTTCTGTTATTATGGTACATTGACAAAAACATATACTTGTATTCACAGAATAAAACAGTTGTTTTGTATCACTAATTGTCCAGTGCGATTACAGCATACAATATTATTGTCACTGCTACATTTCTGTAAGGCGTACCAGAAATTATTTCCACTACTAATTAATTACCGTTAAGCTCAAAGGTTATATTAATAAACGGTTAACGATTGTGTATTTATGACGACGATTTGTGAGACTGGTAAACTTATGATACGTACGATGGTCTTTACTTTCTACACGGTGCATTTCAAGGTCCTGTACCCATCCGTCGGTAAACTGTACCTGGGCTTGTTGCAGTGACCGGAAGTTACTAAACTTCACGAGTGTATGCACTCACAAGAACCGTATAATTATAAATATGCATATAAATATGCTACGATGAGATAGCTGACTTCATCTAACTAGCAAATGTTGTCCAGGCTACGTTGGTGATGCAGTTTTTTTAATGTATATGATATTTTTGTCATGCGATTTTAAAGCCGGTGTTGTGCCAAAAAGTGATTGTCTGCCAAAAAGTGATTTCCAGTGTTTCTGTGTATTTTTTATGTGTAATATCTTTACGTATGTTCGTAAATAGACTTCGGTGAACAGGGGATACAAAGGGGTTACATAAAGAATTAAAAAATTATCTGTTTTTTAAGTATCTTTACAACTTGTACTTACATTATAACCAATCCGGTCCTTTATCCCCACTTAAAATATTTTTACAGAACTATTGTAATATTTGCTGCCATTTCTGCTGTCCTGTTGGGCAACTTACTCTTACAAAATACATTTTTAATGTTAATGAGATTTTTTTTACTGCATAAATAAAGGTTATATAAAAGTCGCTGCCAAAAACTGATTGCGGCTTGTATCTTGCTACACGAATGTTGTTTGTGGCTCAAGATGACTTTATGTCATCCATAAGGGATGCATTTGACATATGTTTAACATATTATAGCCCAACAAGTTACTTATAGCACTTTAAATATGAGCAATCGCTTTTTGGCAAATACCGGAAATCAGTTTTTGGCAGACAATCACTTTTTGGCACAACACCGGTCCTACAACCGCATCCAAGAATAACATGCAGCTTATCTCAGAACTGTCAGTGAAAATTATTCTTGGAGCTAGGTTTAATTGAGCTGCATTTTAAAGAGGTGCAATTTCACAATTTGTGTATATTTTCTAAGTTCACTATTTTGTCATGTGTTGAGAAAAACACAGATTTAAAAATTACATGGTCTAATATTTACATTTAGCATAACTGCAACATACTTTTTTTTTTTTTTTTTTTTAAAGACTCGAAAGGACTTGAAATTCAAAATTTCAGACTTGTGACTTGACTTGGACTTTTACACCAGTGACTTGAGACTCGACTCTGACTTGCCTGACATTACTTGAGACTTGACTTGAGACTTGAGGATAAAGACTTGAGACTTACTTGAGACTTGCAAAACAATGACTTGGTCCCACCTCTGGCATTATCACAACACATGGATGGCAACACAAATTGTTACAACTTTAAAATGTACAGTTTGTTTGATTCAGATTCATATCATTCAGCAACTATTGAAGTACCTCCTAGAAGTTGATGCTTGTCAATTCTGGGTTGAAAAATGAAACCGCCACACAAGTGTAAAAACTGCAGTTCCTTCAATGGCCACTTCAAGTTACAAAAACCCATCAGTTGTCATAGATCTCCCTAAGGCTCAATGTTACAGCAGAAATGAATGTATTTAACTCTGGTCTAAGAGAAAGAGCTATGCCTTATTTTTCATGACAGCTGGTGGGAGTGGGAAGATTTTTATTGTTTAAATAGTTTTAAAGGTGAAGTTAAATGATGTAAGTGCTTTTCTGTCATCTACTAAAAGGCACTCTAAAGAGTAGCTCTTTACTTTGTTCTGGTACAACAGCTTAGTTTTAATCCTGTTCTTTACCAGCCAACATTACCAGTTAATAATAACATCACAATGAGTTTTTGCAAGCACCTAGCTAACCATGCTAGCTAGCTGTCTTTAGTATTAGCTGACAAATAACCAGCTCTACTGTTTCTACTAGGGTGACCAACCGTCCTCTTTTCCCCGGACATTTCCACTTTTCACGTTCTGTCCGGGGGGATTTTCGAGATGGATGAAAAAGGTTTTCCTATAGGCTTACAGAGGACCCATATGTGCAACTTCGTCCCCGAACTGCTGCGTTGTAAGTGGTTGTTCCGCGCTCACAGACGGGACAGAGTGCGCAGTGGCGCGCTGAAAAGATGCTACAAGATGCCAAAGCGCAAGTGCATCTTTTCAGACAAACTGCAAAACAAATTTCCCTTGTACCATCCCTCAGAATAAATGGGAGGCGGAGTGCACTGTGTGCAGAGGTGGTAAATACATTTGTGTGTCTAACGAAGGTTTAAAAACGTATAAACAGGGGTGCATATAAGTGATCCGCAGGTGCGCATTCGCTGTCAAAATAAAAGATGCGCACCAGATAAGAAGTTGCAACGCGCGTTCGCGTACATATAAAAGGCACTGTTTTTGTTCGCTAGAGTGGGATTTTCACGGCATATTCTGCACCAAATCTTTGTGCGTTCATCATTTGTTTGAAGCCAGCTCACCTCCTGCAACCACTTTTCCGAGAATACGCGAATACGAGGTTCGGACTCCTTCTGACATTTCTTTGGAGGTGGAGGAACACCAAAGTAATTGCTTAAAGGAGCTTGCTTCTTCGACATCTTTAAGAGTTCTAAACAAATGTCTGTCTTCCTCCAGAAAATCTTATGTACGCAAACGTGCGTTGCAACTTCTTATCTGGTGCGCGCCTTTTATTTTGACAGCGATTGCGCACCTGCGGACCACTTATATGCACCCTGTATATAAAGGCTGTGCGAGGCGAAAATTCATCTAGTAAGTTGACTGAGTTCTTTGTTACACCTGGGAAAAACAAGGATGTTGTTGTGTCTGCAGCAGAAGGTGCACTGGCATTTCATACTATGAAGCGTCACAATAGCTACAGATTCATGGATTGCACTTGTGTGTTGCTAAAAAAAAAAAGAAGCGTTTCCAGATTTTAACACAGCAAAAAAGTGCCTGCACCAAGACTGAAGCTATTGTCAATGGTGTCATAGTGCTACATTCAGTTGAAGTCACTCTTTGAGCTCTTAATAAAATCCAGTACTGTGGCATTTCTCAGACTTACCAGAGAATATATTCCCAATCATACTTTGACTGGAAGAATGGTGGCGTGCAAAGAAAATTAATTGAGGTTAGAAACGCGAAATGAGACAGCAGAAACCATTGCGCAATACCTCATTGGTCATTTTTCTTATACAAATGAGGCATTATTTCTGTAACGTTATTTAATTCTAGAGGTTTTTAAAATATTTTTTTGCACTTGTTGACTTGTAAGAACCTTTAAGACATTTTTTAATTTCACCATTCATTTACCGCACAGAGAAGGCATTATTTTAATATGTTAAAATTTTATTTAAGCAAACAGTATTATTAAAATTCCTCATGACTGTGCCAAGTGTCCTCTTTTTTGGAAATCAAAATATGGTCACCCTATTTCTACCAAATAAAATAATTAAATAAATGAGTAACATAATAAAATTATAATTTAAAAAACAAACAAACATATAAACAAAAACAATGGTCAAATCGTCAAACTCATGTCTTTAACCTCCTAGGACCTGGACATCACATTTTGGGTTATTTAGACCAAAATACTCAATTTTGCTCTACAAGGGCCTGATATCCACTTATGAGGACATTATACTGCTACTGTTCTATCGAAATTTTAAATGAATATCCTCATATGTGGCTCTCATTTTTCTTAGAAACAAAAATTAGGTAAAAAATAAATAAATATAAATTTTGCTAATTCTTTGTTTTTACATTCATCAGGTCCCAATCTGTCATGGTCCTGGGCCATGTTGGCCCAGTATTCTTAGTTTTCGTGTCTTTTGTATTTTGTTCTTTATTTATGCCGTGGTTCCTAGGTTGTTCTGTTAAGATGTTCCTTATTTGATTACCCCCTGTGTGGCCCTCTGTGTATCTGTGAGCCCTCGTTTCCCCTCCTTGTGTTTTATTCCATGTTTTCCCCAGCCCATTATGTCTGTGCTCTCCCCGTGCTCTCTCTCCTCCTGGCTGAACCTCTGTGTACTTCCTGTTTTACTTTGACAGTCTCTCGTCAGTATGCGTCATGTTGTGTTCACTACTGCCCTGTGTCATTACGATTATCTGTGTCAGCTGTGTTCCCCGTGTGCTCCCACTTCCCTTGTTAACCCTCTGTGTATTTATGTCCACGTCCCCCTCAGTTCAGTGTCGCGTTCTCCCTCATGACTGTGTGCCCCTCCGTGTGTTTCCTTGTGAGTCAGTTCCTTTATGACTTCCCAGTTTGGTTTTATATTATGTAGGAGCCTACATGCAGTTTAATTTGAAATGTATGCTTTTATTTTGATGGTGCAGAGAGGGCAGGAAGTTGGGTGAGAGGAGAGTGGAGCCACATGGTTTTTTGACCTCGCAATCTCTCTTCATCCATTTTGAATTGAGCTTTATAAGTTTTCATAATTTGGAATTTTGTTGCTGTGTACCTCATTGGACTTTTGAAGTAAATATTGAGAAACTATCAAGGACTGTTGTTTTTTTTGGATATGGAAAGAGGGACTAAGCGGAGCGTCAAGCTAAGGCTCCATTCGCAGGAAACCTACATATTATTTTGTATCGCCTATTTTGTATCACCAGTTGTTTCTCTGCTCTCAGCAGAGAAATAACTGGAACCTGTAAGAAGAGAAGTGGGAGCCATTGTTACTGTTGTGCTGCTATTCTTGGCATCATTTTCTAATTTGGCACCTAATGTGCTCCAGCTGGTAGCTGTAATTGATTACTAATAACAGATTTACAATTTCTTAGTGTTCTGTAGAACAGATACAAGTACACTCATTGGTCACACCTTGCTAGTACTGGGTTAAACCCCGTTTTGCCTAAAGAGCTGTTTTAATTCTCTGTGGCCAAGACTGAGATCTGGTAACAGTGTAGGCCATTTGATTACATTGAACAGTGTCATGTTCAATGAGCCACTTTGAGATTACATTTTTCAAAGAACAAGTTGTAGAAAAGCCAAAAAGCTGGCATGAAATGGAAACATTTTGGCAAACACTAAAAGTGAAAACCATAAACTAAAATTCAGTACAACATCATATTGGACTATTCATTTGTTGTCTGTAAGCAGTAGTCGCTGATCTGCTGGATAGCATGTTTATTGATGACCATCACATAATTTCATAATTATGTGAGGAGTTTAGAAGTGTTTTGCTGAATCTGAGAGCTGAATAAAATGAATAAGCTGAAATATCCTAAGACGCTCTGATTTAGACGGGAATATCAAAGTTGGCTGTTTAATGGCTTTGAGTTTGTAATTGTAAAAACGTTTTAATTCTCTACTTTTCCTCAGCAATAAATATCCCTTTATTTTCCAGGCAAAACTGCAGCATGTAAAACTTTACCATCACCGAAATCTCTTGAAAGTCAGTTGTTAATGCTACTGACCAAACAGAAAGCACTTTAAAGAGGAGCTACAGTCTGATGCCTTAGAGAGCAAATTCTTTCTTCTTCAGGAATGCTGCTGCCTGTTCAGGTAAACTAACTGAAGCATTACCCTGCAGGGCCAACTGAACTACATCTTATTTCATTTCAGCTCCTGTTCCCATAATGACGTCAAATCTGGCCTTGCTCTTAGGTAAGGTTAAGAGGTTCCTTAGTTTCGTTAAATAACTTTTAGCTGATCCATTAATAGCTTAGAAAATATTAGGCTAATTTCCCTTTAATGCATATACATGAAGCTAATTGGCATATAGTGTCTGTCTGGCTCATTCTGTCCAATCAGTAGATTAAGAGTTTCTTTAGACTAATGGGCACTTGAACATGCATACTTATGCCTCCACACTGGCTGATTCAAAATCCTTGATGTTCATAATTGCAACCTATCGACTCAGAGTAAACCACTCATTACTACATACCAGCAGCTCTTAAGAATGAACATGAGGGAAAATTATCATCAGGGAGTGAAACAAGACGAAACAGCTATCTGCGACGACAGAAACAAAATGGAAGAGAAATATGGCTGATAGAGACAATAAGAATTTTCTGTCACCACCTCCATGCTGCAGTGAGCACAGTGATTATAAGTACACTGAATACTATTGAACAATATTCAGCAATGGATTTTCTGCACTCTCTAACCTCTGCAAGCTGGAGTATATTCCTTGATGCCTTATGCAAAGTGGCTGTTGAAAGGCCAGTACATTCTGCATATTTGTTTTTATATAAACACATAAATTTAATCAGATGAAGTTAAGGACATCTGTTTTATAAGTATCGTAAAATATTGCTTTAAACTCTCAATTATTTGAAATCTCCAATAGTGAATTACAGAGCTGATTTCAAACAAAGACTTCTTATACTTTTTCATCATCACCATCAACTGTTGTTGAAAAACTGATGTTTTTGGCACTTTGTAAAATGTGGCCTGTTGCATTTTGTTTGTTTGCAGTAAGCAGGAAGTACATTTTATCCCATTACAGCCTTTTGGAGAGCATCGTATCTATAATCTTGCACACTCAGAATGTGGATACTTAATAATATCAATCCATCATCCATCCTGGAAAAACACTGTGCACTGTGTTGCTTTATATAGTAACTAATCTTGATGAATGGAGAGTTTTGAGTTTAAGAGGCTGAGCTTTCACATAAACACAGAGACCCACACAAATATAGTGTTTCCATTGCAGTTTATTTAGAAGGGTTTCTACTTCCTAACCACACCTTTCTATTCAAAGAAATTATCAACATATGATCACACCTGGTGCATAAAAGATGGGAGCTTTCCATCCGATCGGTTCTACAAAAAAATTCATTTCTTGAGGATTCATGTGCACACAAACCCCCCCTCTGCTAGTCAAAACCTTTGTTGCCATTTCAACTATTTGTAAGCGTCAGCATGGGAATAATCACTGGCTAGAATAGAAATAAAAATAGCTTAATCTGATTTTCTTTTTATTATTAATGTGTGAGTAATGGTAACAGAAGTCTATAGATGACAAAACAAAAAAACCTTGTCAGTGTTTAAATAAATCCAACAGGACATGAGACGTTTATGTTAAAACTGTTGCAGTGTTTTCAAATGATGAGACAGTGATTGTACTTGTGAATACTGGGGTGATGGTAACTTCATTTTTATTGGGAAATATTTTTTTCCACTTTACTTTGCTTAGTTGGTTTCTATTTTTGGTATCAACCTCTCCGCCTTTGGAGAAAACCCTGTCATGGGGTACTGAAGAGGCACGGATCTACGAGTATCTCACAGCAACCCCGTAAAGGCTCCTATATATCCACTTATCCACGATATATCAGGTGTTTTTGTATCCAAGTTGCTAGACACACAACAAAAACCACACCAGGGAATTAAAAACAAAACACAGACTTGAATATTATAGTAGTAACATATTTCATTATTTACAGGATTACACTTTATTGGGAGAAATCAGCTCAAAGAGTTGCCATACCAGGGGAAACCCTCCTCCTTTGAGTAGGCTCCAGGATGTCACAGGTGAAACTCAACTAACGCATAAATTTTGTAGGAATCCACTTTATAAACTTTACTTTTAAGACCATCTATCTTTTATATACAGTTTACATAACTATGTCAGCTACCCATTACTAACTTAATAATAATAATAATAATTATTATTATTATTATTATAATAAAATACAAATGATTCCCAAATATAAGACTTCAAAAGTTTAGTACACAAGACAGTTTTCTTCAGTTTATCTAATGTCAAATGGGGAGAGGTGGAGTACAACCTGCAGAGGTCACCAGTCACAGACAGACAACAATTCATGCTCACATTAACACCTACTAGTTAGAATATGAACTGAACAAGCTTTATTTTGGACTATGGGAGGAAGCCAGAGTGTCCAAACGTCACACAGCTAGCCCCCAAGCTCACCTATGGATTCAAATATACGACCTTCTTGGTTAAAGGCAACAGTGCTAACCACTGCACCACCATCGCCAGTGAAATGCCATCCATCCATTCTCTTCAACTTATTCTTTTCAGGGTCAGCTGTCTTAGGGAGAGAGGCAGGGTACACCCTGGGTAGGTCACCAGTCTAACACATAGAGACAGATAACCATTCGCACTCACATTCACACCTATGGGCAATTTAGAATTACCAATTAACCTATCCCCATTAACTGCATGTCTTTGGAATGTGGGAGGAAGCCAGAGTACCCAGAGAGAACCCACACAAACACGGGGAGAACATGCAAATTACACACAGAAAGACCCTAGCCTGATGGTGGACTTGAACTCAGGACCTTCTTGCTGTGCGGCAACAGTGCTAACCATGAATTTTGATCAAATGTAATCATCAAAATACTGAAGAATCAATTCATGTGTTATAGTCTTTTTCCCACTACAGTAATCAGAGGTTTTAGATTTGTACTGCTTTGCCACTTTGACAAATTCTCTTAATTCCCTCTACCCACAATCCAGGGCGAAAGAAATTGAAAACTCCATTTTATAAAGGACCCAATGAATCCACATACGGCCCCAGTAGATTTTTCTACAGCTGAGTTTGTTTTGTTTTTTACCAATTACCTCAATACAGTCAGCATTGGAGCAGCACACTGATCTCAGCACGCAGCTGTACTGCTGATCTGTGGGCAGTGCAGTGCAAGAGCACCCCAGAAATGATGAGGAAAAGGATGGAGATAAGAAAAGGAACGTCTTATCAGCTACAGCAACACTGCGCTACCTCCCCTATTTAACACATTCATCAAACATACGATCAACAGACAGAAATTATTTTATATCTATGTCATTAAGAGATGAAATGTTAACTGTGAAGGTACTGCTGTTTGTGAATGATGGGTCACAGTGGGTGTCTACCTCCAGCTTAATCATCCACATCTCTGAAATATTCTGAAATACTATCTTTTCCTGGCTGCATACATATGGGGCTGTCAAGGTAAAGTTAATGTTCCTTTACAGGGATTTTAATATCATGGTTGTGTTGTGTGGATGCACGTGGATAGCTAGATTATATATCCCCTGATTGGCAAACTCTCATAACAGTATGTTTTCAGTGAGCAGACTGAATGTAGCATGTGTTGTCGCTTCCCTTTTGTGCTCTGTTCAGCTATAACCAAATCTCTCACTTAATCTTGGAAAGTTCAGATTAATGGTGTTCCACAGTGAGACAATTAGTGGCTAACATGTCCTGAGATGCAGAAAATACAGAGCTGCAAACACAGCTTCATGTGGTTAAGCAGGAAAATGAATGTCTCAAATGTACACCCACCCACATCCACCCACACTTACACATAACACATATAAATGTGTTTCGAACTGAGCAATGCACATATCTTCACACACTCCTTCCTGCACACAGAGATATTTACCTACATGGAAATATTGATAGATACTTCACAGATTTATATATACAACACAACACACAAGGACAACAACACACATTTATCACTCACACAAACACCTACTCAAATAGAGCAGGGCTTTCTATGCATTCATTTTCATTCAGGATTATTATGCTGTGTGTGTGTTCCTACACAAGGTTGCTCATTAAGAGTGAGCAAAGACTTAGAAATGAAGAAATATTTTCCCCCAAATGCTATATTTTCAGTAACAGGAGTATACATGAAGACATAAAATGAATGCACAAAACTTTTAACAACAGCTTGCTTTCCTTTTTTTCTTATTTGACAAGGGTTTGAGCCAGAAGGCAATGAACCATTAACCATTAACTGTTTATTGCGCTTCCTGTGCGTCACGCGTTGTTTCGCCACATGCAAACAAAGGAGGCAGCGAAGGAAAACAAATACTGTCAATAGTGCTTTTACACCAACTAGTGAATGAAGTTTCTTATGTAATTTAAAACCTTTTTTCCCCAAAGAGTCAGTAATATTTAACCAAACAAAAACAATGTGAAAGCATTTGCACCTCTTTTTTTAACCACACCTATACGCTCTTAGAAACCAATAGTAGTCTGTTTTCATAATGATCGATATGTATGGATGTACTCTAAGCTTTCGTGGAATTTTGAAACATAAACTGTACCGTGAATGGGCAAATTACATTAGACGGTCTCGGGTGTTTACGGGTGTTTTCCAATACCAAACACTTGGGGCACACTGATCATTTCTCGTGTATTCTGAAAGCAGGCTGGCTGTGAAAACAGAAGCTTACCTGTCCAGAGCGATGGCAGTCATTGAATAGATGCTGGCAAACACAGCCGCGATCGGAAAGAAGTTGTGGAAGCGGCAGTAGTCGAGTCCAAAGTACCACTCGTTGTGCATCCCGTAGGTGAAGTTGATCACCGTGTTGAATGCAGACATGGACGCTTCGGCGAACGCTAGGTTCAGGAGAAAATAATTGGTGACAGTCCTCATGCGTTTGTGCGCCACAATAATCCAGATGACTGTGATGTTACCTACAACGGACACGATAACTATACAGCTGTAGGCAATGGCCCAGAGGACGATTTTCCAGACCGGCTGCACAAACTGGTTCCTGTAAATGGTCCCGTTATTGGTATCATTGGAGCTGCTGGTCCAATTTGGCGCATTGGTAGCACTGAATAAAGGATCCATTTTACTGTTTAGAAGCGAAAATGTCACTAAACCGGCCGCGATAACCCCAATTAATTACACGACTAAGTTAACGATTCCAAACGCAAGTGAATGTTGGAAAGTTTCCGAAAGCGTCACGCTCGTTTCTAAGTGTACAGTTGTAGTCTGCGGAGAGTCCGCTCTCCTACAAATAATAAAGTCAACGAACCAGAAAAAGTATTTGATGTCGAAACTTCCATATCAATCTTTGCACGTTTCCCCCCTTTTTTCTTTTTTTTCCTTTTTTTTGCTGTGCGTAAAAACAGAAAGGCGTCTTTTACGCGCACCAGAACGAGTCTGGCAATGGTAACAGCTCAGCTCCGTCTGTGTCTCTCTCCGTGTCTGTGTGCTGTCCTCCTGCTGCTCCTCTACTCTGACTGAGCGGCTGCACACCAGCTTTTGAAGAGAGCTTCTGCGCTCCCGTCCAACATGCTGGCTGTGTAATTATGATTACGGATGAATCCAGGTGACTTGATTACTACGCCTAAATACTTAATTTAATGTAATTTTACTATAATTCCTTCATGGACAGTTACAGTTATGATGTACAAACTAATAATATATACAATCTTTTTTGGCATTGTTGGTGCAATTTAAAAATAAAAGACAGACACCACTTGTGAAAATATGTTACGTCATAATTACAATGTAAGATAAGGAAACATTGTTTGACTTCGTTTCAAATGCCCTCAAATTTATGCATTACATAAAATTACTTAGTGCATAAGTTGTGTCTCTCTTAACACTCATGTATTTTTACGGTATTGTTAAATTTATTACTTCTTGGTTCTGGGTTACATTAAGAAGGTGCTGCTAAAAATGACTTTTTGTAGTGCTTGTAGTGTAGAGTGATTGGGTGCCATAATGAACACCCAGGTCCTCTACCCCCTCTTGTGGTCTTGGATTCTGGACTGGAGTGGTTTGATTGAAGATTGATTGCTTCACAGGATATAAATGAAAAATCTGCAGTCCTGTCATTCTTTTCACAAGGCTCTTCTTACAGTCCTTATATATGATCACATCATATCATAACATATCATATCATATCGTATGATGAGATGATCACATATATATTGCTAAGATAATGTACCAATACAGCGTCTAATGACAATGAGACAGATGTGGGCATTGTCCTGTGTTTATATCTATCCAGAAAGGTGTGTCTTTAGGTCTGTCAGGAAAAGTAATGTGAGAGAATGAATGAACTCATTAAGAGGACTTCTTTGCAGGTTGCCATCGAACAATTTATGGTACTGAAAGACTGGAGAGTGTGACATGAATGAACCATCACTCCTATCACTGGAATGAGGGAGTCTTTAGTGCCAAAAATGTTGTAGCTGTGATAAATATGTTAAGCTTCTGGCATTTATACAGTGCTTCTCTAGTCTTACTCTTACTCTCAACGGTCTTCATATTACGAGCCATATTTACATTACTGAATTGATTTTAACATTTTTTGATTCATAATATAATACAGTATTTACTCCTGCTTTAAATTATTTAGAGGATTCTCTTTTCGTTTATATTCGGTTTTCTTTTTTACTGAGGAAAGTTCTTTGAGCTGCTTCAGCACGCAGTTATTCACTCAATAAGATGCGTGTATGACTTGACTATCTCTGAGCTTGTCTTATAGACATCAAATATAATTCCATGAACAGTCTGTACCTTCCAAATGTGATAAGACTCATCTCTTCATTTAAAGCCAGAAATTCGAGGCCACCAGGTCTTACTATAATAGAAATATAGTGATTACCACAATAATACTGCATTCTTATGAATGTATTCACAACTTTGATACTCCAGTATTTTCAACCTTTATTACCACTGATCCTTTCATTGCTTTCTTGAATGCTCACTCTGTGTGAATGCTAACTACTCAGCACCTAGCTGGGTATTTATGTAGCCCACTAGGGCCCATTTTTTTTATTGCCTTATTAAGAAAAAAAGAGGTTATTTGTATTTTGACTACCTTCAGTCGTTTATTAGCTATACATTCTAAAGAAATTAGTATTTTATTCTAGTGGTATCAGGTCAGGACTACTCCTTGAGGCTTTACCCCATGGTAGTTCTAGAGGCCATATTTCACAAAGTCTTTAATCAGTTAATTCCCCCTGAACAAGTTGTCCTCTATTCCCTAGAAGGCCCTTCTAAAGTGTCCGTGGACATTACACTGTTGCTCTCTTGTGCTGAGTTTAACTTCTATAGTCACATTAGCCATGATTTGCTCCTGCTGTGTCCTGCTGTGTCTCCCACCTGTTTGCCCCTTGCCTCATTGCTGTGTGTATAAATTGTCTGAGTCTCTAATTGCCATTTGTCGTGTCATCCGGTTTCCCACAGCCTGTTTCCAGCTTCCAATTCAACTCAATTCATTTAAATAGCACCAAATCACAACAACAGTTCCCTCAAGACACGTTATATTGTAAAGACGCTACAATTATAAAAGTTACAGTTTCTGTTACTTTACATCCTGTGGTGTGTACTCCTGTAGCTTTCCTAGCTCCCAGTGTTTACCCCATGTTCCCGCTTTTCCTACTGGATTTTTGATTTATATTAAATAAAAGCTTGTTTTCGTTTAACATTTGTCCATGAGTCTGCATTTGGGGTCCTCAGTCTACATGACATATGACACTAACCAGTTTATCCTGCCCTAAATATCCCCAGTTTTCCATGCAACCCTTGAATAACGCAAAAATTGGTATAATTCAAGAACACAATTAAGCAACACATCATGTATATATCCAGTTATCTACTTTAAAAACTCCAAACTTAATTAGGACATTATAAGTAATCTTTAAATTTCCATTTTATCAAAAGTCACTTGTTGAGCGATCCTTACCTTTGAAAATAATATTTCATTTTTCTCTCCTGTCTTCGCTTTCTTACTTTCTCCACCTACCAGGATACAATATCTGACAATGCATTTCAATTTACTTCATGTCCCCCCTTCATGTTCACTTGTAGCAGTAGCTCACCCTAATCTCCATACTGGAATATTATTTGTCTTTTTTGTAGAGTTACAATACTGTAGTGTACAGCACGAGCCTTTGAAGGCTTGCGTTAAAGGTGTACTACTATTATATATATATATATATATATATATATATATATATATATATATATATATATATATATATATATATATACATACATACATACATACATACATACATACATACATACATATATATATAGGGAGTGCAGAATTATTAGGCAAGTTGTATTTTTGAGGAATAATTTTATTATTGAACAACAACCATGTTCTCAATGAACCCAAAAAACTCATTAATATCAAAGCTGAATGTTTTTGGAAGTAGTTTTTAGTTTGTTTTTAGTTTTAGCTATTTTAGGGGGATATCTGTGTGTGCAGGTGACTATTACTGTGCATAATTATTAGGCAACTTAACAAAAAACAAATATATACCCATTTCAATTATTTATTTTTACCAGTGAAACCAATATAACATCTCCACATTCACAAATATACATTTCTGACATTCAAAAACAAAACAAAAACAAATCAGTGACCAACATAGCCACCTTTCTTTGCAAGGACACTCAAAAGCCTGCCATCCATGGATTCTGTCAGTGTTTTGATCTGTTCACCATCAACATTGCGTGCAGCAGCAACCACAGCCTCCCAGACACTGTTCAGAGAGGTGTACTGTTTTCCCTCCTTGTAAATCTCACATTTGATGATGGACCACAAGTTCTCAATGGGGTCCAGATCAGGTGAACAAGGAGGCCATGTCATTAGTTTTTCTTCTTTTATACCCTTTCTTGCCAGCCACGCTGTGGAGTACTTGGACGCGTGTGATGGAGCATTGTCCTGCATGAAAATCATTTTCTTGAAGGATGCAGACTTCTTCCTGTACCACTGCTTGAAGAAGGTGTCTTCCAGAAACTGGCAGTAGGACTGGGAGTTGAGCTTGACTCCATCCTCAACCCAAAAAGGCCCCACAAGCTCATCTTTGATGATACCAGCCCAAATCAGTACTCCACCTCCACCTTGCTGGCGTCTGAGTCGGACTGGAGCTCTCTGCCCTTTACCAATCCAACCACGGGCCCATCCATCTGGCCCATCAAGACTCACTCTCATTTCATCAGTCCATAAAACCTTAGAAAAATCAGTCTTGAGATATTTCTTGGCCCAGTCTTGACGTTTCAGCTTGTGTGTCTTGTTCAGTGGTGGTCGTCTTTCAGCCTTTCTTACCTTGGCCATGTCTCTGACTATTGCACACCTTGTGCTTTTGGGCACTCCAGTGATGTTGCAGCTCTGAAATATGGCCAAACTGGTGGCAAGTGGCATCTTGGCAGCTGCACGCTTGACTTTTCCCAGTTAATGGGCAGTTATTTTGCGCCTTGGTTTTTCCACACGCTTCTTGCGACCCTGTTGACTATTTTGAATGAAACGCTTGATTGTTCAATGATCACGCTTCAGAAGCTTTGCAATTTTGAGACTGCTGCATCCCTCTGCAAGATATCTCACTATTTTTGACTTTTCTGAGCCTGTCAAGTCCTTCTTTTGACCCATTTTGCCAAAGGAAAGGAAGTTGCCTAATAACTATGCACACCTGATATAGGGTGTTGATGTCATTAGACCACACCCCTTCTCATTACAGAGATGCACATCACCTAATATGCTTAATTGGTAGTAGGCTTTCGAGCCTATACAGCTTGGAGTAAGACAACATGCATGAAGAGGATGATGTGGACAAAATACTCATTTGCCTAATAATTCTGCACTCCCTGTATATAGTGCAGGGAGTGCAACCTGTGCACTGCCTGGATTATTGGTCGGTAGTTGGATGGGACCGGTCCCTTCTTGGGGTCCTTGGGGATCAGGACCGTCCGACCTTCGGTTAGCAATTCCGGGTGTCTCTCGTTAACTGGCAGCCGGTTCATGGCTGCCTGATATATATATACATATATATATATACACACATATATATTAGGGGTGCAACGATACACAAAATTCACGGTTCGGTTCGGTTCGATACTTTGGTGTCACGGTTCGATATTTTTTCGATACAAAAAAATGTTCATGCATTTTTAATTTGTCATTTATTAAAATTATAAATATATATTTTAACTCAAAAGTACAGTTTTTAAATTTAACCCTAACCCTTGTGCGTGTTTTTTATTTTGACAGCGAATGCGCACCTGCGGACCACTTATGTGCAGCCCTGGTTATTTAGCTCATCATATTGCAGCCACAGAAATTCTTTTGTCCATGAAACCATAAAGCTGCACTTTCTTTTTGCCTCATAGTCTGATTTGTCATAACTTCTCCGTTTTGTGGTAAGCTTTTCTTTGGCTGTCACTTCTTCACCCTGATCTGTCTTATTTGGCTCAGAAGAAATGAAATATATATCCTCCTGCTTTTACACACTCACTCACATAAGCTCAGCGATTCTCTGCGCGATCAACCTCTCACATGTTTAAGCTTGCTGCGGGAGATTTCACTTGTCATGTTTGCATAGTAAGCTAACGATTAATAAGACGATGTCAGAGGAATTGGTGCACAAATTATCATCACTCACAGATCAGTGCTGTCGCTCTCTATACACAGTTCGCACGATTGCAAAGTGAAAGCAAAAAAACAAGCGCAAATTCAAACGCGACTTCAATATGTCACATATTGACAATAGCTCACCGATGCCAATGACATAATTACCCAGCTACATTTCCGAAAGAATGCAAAAGCATTGACATATATTTTTCCTACAATAGCCCGACGGGCAGGGAAGAGATAGATTTTGGTAGCCCGACTGAAAAAATCGCTAGCTCCGGGACGTCGGGCTAGCGATATTGCAAGCCCTGTATCTGATTGAGGAATCACTCATCTTTGGAAAAGAGAGTTTATTACAGAGA
Source organism: Copadichromis virginalis (assembly GCF_057382275.1). Lineage (NCBI taxonomy): Eukaryota > Metazoa > Chordata > Actinopteri > Cichliformes > Cichlidae > Copadichromis > Copadichromis virginalis. Next base: position 8,502,879 of record NC_140629.1, read on the forward strand.
AATGTCTCTTTCCAATATAAAAGCTATACTATCCGCTTCTTCTGGGCTATATTCTCAGCAGCATAAGGAGAATCATGTGCTAACAGCTGTCTAAATGACTCGGCTAAAGTTAGTAGCATGCTTGCTTTTTTTTGTCTGCTTCCACTTGTCTTTGCACTACGATGATGTCGGCGTAAATGTGCAGTCATATTCGTTGTGTTCCCACTAGTGCTTTCGGGTTAATCTCGTTGAAATGACCTTAACGCCACAACACGGCAAATCTCCGTTAATGAGCTACCGCCGATCACTCCGTGCATGGGGCTAGATGGCCAACACGTTAACGAGCTAACTGCGCTAACACACTAGTTCACACCAATGTAATTGAGCATTGCATGGCACATTCAACATACTGTTTTACTTTAGTCCATGACTCGCTTACCTTCAGGGTCATACGTCACATGAAAACCAAAATAATTCCAAACGCCAGATCTGAATGACGTTCAATTTGCCTGTTGCAAGGAGAGCTTAACTTCTGTCTCGCTAGCTTGCCCTGCGCTCTTCCTTCTGACTATGCTGTCTGTGTTGAGCGCTCAGTGGATCTGCGCTCGACAGTGCAGCCTAGGCGGAGTAGTCGAACACAGATTCACTGAGCGCTCAACACAGACAGTATCGTCAGAAGGAAAATTGATAAAATAAATTACAAATGTTGTATTGTTCGATACATATGCGTACCGAACCGAAAGCACTGTATCGAACGGTTCAATATCGATACGAATATCGTTGCACCCCTGATATATATATATATATATATATATATATATATATATATATATATATATATATATATATATATATATATATATCAGGCAGCCATGAACCGGCTGCCAGTTAACGAGAGACACCCGGAATTGCTAACCGAAGGTCGGACGGTCCTGATCCTCAAGGACCCCAAGAAGGGACCGGTCCCATCCAACTACCGACCAATAACCTGCCTCAGTACTACATGGAAGCTCCTGTCAGGCATCATATTGGCTAAGATGAACAGGCACATGGGTTAATACATGAGCGGGGCACAGAAAGGGATGGGCAAGAATACCAGAGGCGCAAAACACCAGCTACTGGTAGACAGAACAGTCAGCCGAGACTGCAAGACCAGACTGACCAACCTGTGCACTGCCTGGATTGATTACAAGAAGGCCTATGACTCAATGCCCCACAGCTGGATACTGGAATGCTTAGAATTGTACAAGATCAACAGGACCCTAAGAGCCTTCATCAGGAACTCAATGGGGATGTGGCATACAACACTAGAGGCCAACTCCAAGCCCATAGCACAAGTAACCATCAAGTGCGGGATCTACCAAGGAGATGCTCTGTCCCCACTGCTGTTCTGCATAGGCCTGAACCCCCTCAGTGAGATCATTAACAAGACTGGCTACGGATACCGACTACGGAACGGAGCAGTTGTCAGCCACCTCCTGTACATGGATGACATCAAGCTGTATGCCAAGAGTGAACGAGACATTGATTCACTGATCCACACTACCAGGCTATACAGCAATGACATTGGAATGTCGTTCGGACTGGAGAAGTGTAGTCGGATGGTAACAAAGAGAGGGAAGGTAGTCAGAACTGAGGGGATTGAACTACCAGAAGGCAACATTGCAGACATAGAGGAGAGTTACAAGTACCTGGGGATCCCGCAGGCGAATGGGAACCATGAAGAGGCCGCTAGAAAGGCTGCAACCACCAAGTACCTGCAGAGGGTCAGGCAAGTCCTGAGGAGTCAGCTTAACAGTAAGAACAAGATCCAGGCCATCAACACCTACGCCCTGCCCGTGATCAGGTACCCTGCTGGGGTAATAGGCTGGCCAAAGGAGGAGATAGAAGCCACTGACATAAAGACAAGAAAGCTCCTTACCATGCATGGAGGGTTTCACCCCAAGTCCAGCACCCTGAGGCTGTACGCTAAACGGAAGGAAAAGGGCCGGGGACTGGTGAGTGTCAGCACCACAGTCCAGGATGAGACAACGAACATCCAAGAATACATTGGGAAGATGGCCCCAACTGACCGAGTGCTCAGTGAATACCTCAGTCAGCAGAAACCCAAGAAAGAGGAGGGAGACGAGGAACCATCATGGAAGGACAGGCCCCTGCATGGTATGTATCACCGGCAGATAGAGGAGGTGGCTGATATCCAGAAATCCTACCAGTGGCTGGACAAAGCTGGACTGAAAGACAGCACAGAGGCACTAATCATGGCAGCACAAGAACAAGCTCTGAGTACAAGATCCATAGAGGCTGGGGTCTATCACACCAGGCAAGACCCCAGGTGCAGGCTGTGTAAAGATGCCCCAGAGACAATCCAGCACATAACAGCAAGATGCTAGCAGGCAGGCATACATGGAACGCCATAACCAAGTGGCATAGTGTACAGGAACATCTGTGTCGAGTATAACCTGGAAGTCCCGAGGTCAAAATGGGAGATGTCCCCAAGGGTGGTGGAGAATGACCGAGCTAAGATCCTGTGGGACTTCCAGATACAGACGGACAAAATGGTGGTGGCTAACCAACCGGACATAGTGGTGGTAGACAAACAGAAGAAGACGGCCGTAGTGATCGATGTAGCGGTTCCGAATGACAGCAATATCAGGAAGAAGGAACACGAGAAGCTGGAGAAATACCAAGGGCTCAGAGAAGAGCTCGAGAGGATGTGGAGGGTGAAGGTAACAGTGGTCCCCGTGGCAATCGGAGCACTAGGTGCGGTGACTCCCAAGGTAGGCGAGTGGCTCCAGCAGATCCCAGGAACAACATCGGAGATCTCTGTTCAGAAGAGCGCAGTCCTGGGAACAGCTAAGATACTGCGCAGGACCCTCAAGCTCCCAGGCCTCTGGTAGAGGACCCGAGCTTGAAGGATGAACCTCCCGCAGGGGCGTGCTGGGTGTTAAATCATTTTAGAAATGAAATCTAAAGTGATTTCCTTTCATTTTAGAAATGAAATCTTGATGTCATGTCAATAATACACACATGCAAAGACGTGCATCAGCTGGACACCCATAGTTTACAATAACATGACGTTAAACAGAGTATACAGGACAAGTGTTTATGAAGTATTTGCCCTTGTAGACAAAGATCCTTCTTTTGAAGCATGTTAGTATTACTGTACCGCCACTTTTAGTTTAATATCATTGAATTGTGGCCAAACTGGGCCAAAAGTTCCTCAGTGACACCAGCAACATAATAATTTTAAAAAAAAAGATATTCTCTGAAAATAAATTATTGATAGCATTCAACTGTGTCAATTTTGCTCCTGCTCAAGGACATTGCAGTTGTCTCCAGGGAAGCTTCGATCCCCTCTTAATTGTCCACTTCATCACAACAGTCAGAGCACCATCCTGGAGAATAAAGGTGTGAGAAGAAGCCACAGCTATGAATGATAACAGACTGGCATGCACAACAGTTAAATATTCCTACTCATTTCCAGCCCCATCCACATTTGACTGCACAGCCCTAGCCATGAAATTACCAGGTCAGTCCCAATAACCTTCCCTTCTAAGGCATGCATGCAGGATGGGAAATGTACTTCTATGTATATAAATATATAGTCCTCTATATTCATTAAAGGTGTGTGCACTAAAATATCTTACTTGTAATTAAATTAGGTTGTAAATGAATCAGTTGATTAGCTGGAATTGTATAAAAAGTGAATATTTACTTTCTGGGCACATCCCTCTATGTTTTCTCCCGTAAAATATTCAGCATGGTACTACTGCTGAGTTTTCATTGGAGCTTTTATAATTAATTTGCTAATGCTTGAATTTTTAGCAGAACAAAAACAAGTTTGTTTCTTTAATTTAACCTGCAGGCATGCCAATATTTCGCATTAGCACCCGTTAAGGCTGATGTAATAGTATTGGTTTTGCAGGTATGTAGTTAAAAAAAAACAAAAAACTGCAGTTAGCTCCATAATTTACAGGACAAAGACATAATTAATGTAGTTTTCCTCTTATCTTACCAAAGTGGATCTAAAATCAAGATGCTATTGAAGTTTAGACTTTTAGCTTTAAGTCAAAGAGTTTCACAAAAGTATTAACTGATTAGTAATAATGGGCATTTTCTATACACATTCCCCTAGTTTTGGAGGCTCAAAGTTAATCAGTCAATTGACTTTTAAGCAGTTTAATGACCAGGTGAGGCCTGTTCCCATACAATTCCAACTCAGAAACACCAAAAGACCTTAAAAGACAGATAAAGTGTATGATGAGAGAATTCTTTCCTTGGTTAAGGGAAAAAACTTCATTACATGTACCAAGTCAAGAACACAAGAGGTTGGCAAATAATTGTCAAAGTCAACAGTCGAGAGACACCTTCGTGAATGTAAATATAGAGGGTCTACAACAAGGTGCAAACCACTGGTTATACTCAGGGACGAGAAGTTCAGATTAGACTTTGTCAGAAAACGTCTAAAAGAGCCAGATCAGTTCTGCCTGGTTTGTTTGTATCTTTAAATACATGAAAGTAGGGCTGCTCAATTATGGCAAAAAGGATAATCACGATTATTTTCACTGAAATTGAGATCTCGATTATTTGACGATATTTATTTAACAATAACAATGTATTGAATAATGGCTTTAAAAATTGTCATAAAATAATATAAAATAGTGTGCAAATACTGATAACAGTGCAAATGTTTGCAATATAAAAAATAAATGAAAAATGTTTATGTCATCTATGTTTAGTGAACTTCAAAATACTGCATAATATTTATGCATACAAATAACCAAACATCAAGGCAAGCTGTGTAGCCACACAATGCACAATTGTATCAAACTGACATTGAGGTATGTCAATTTGTAGTCTTGCTCTGTGGTGCAGCTATGACACCGTAGCAAAGTTTACACGCTATGTCTACTTGATCCACGTCTGACTCCGCGAACCCATAATGTTTCCACACCACTGAAGTCGTTTTACCTCTCTTTTCAACCAACGGCATTCTTTCTTCAGCAGCCATTATCTTCTCCTCTCCAATTAACTTCTGCTGAGTTTTCCGAGCTTTCTGAGCTTCCCTCGGGTCCTCTTAATTGTTGTGACACGTGTTCGAAACGCAGAGAGGTGCGCTCGATTTGCCACACGGAGCAGCGCGAGAGTAAAGCACGAGGGAGGTGGTAATAATCGGCTCAGTCATTTTTAATGATCGTTGAAAGCCCAGATCGTAATTTAAATTAAAATTAATAATTAATTGAGCAGCCCTACATGAAAGTGCGGAAACGGATAGGAAGAGCTGATCCAAAGAACACAGCATCATCTGTCGTGACAGAGTCAATGCTAAGGCATGAGCGTTTATGACTGACAGTGGAAGTCATACCCATTAGTGTCTGTTAATAAATTCTGAAGTCTACAGGGCTACACTATACAGACTCATCCAATGATCCAACAATAATGACTCAAAGCATTCGGACCCAGGACCCAAGAGTTTCTCATGGATAAAACTCGGGTTTCTCATCAACGAAATGGTATATTCTTCAATGCTCACGACTGTCACCTAATCTCAGCCCAATAGAGCATGCTTCTTCGTAATTAAAGACAAGTCTGAATGCAGAGAGATCCGCAAATAAAGGTGGCTGGAAAAACAGGCCTGGCAGAAGGAAAAAACACAGCATTTGGATATCAGTGGGTTCTAAACTACAGACAGTCATACTCTGCAAACGATTTTCATCCATCCTTACATTTAAAATTATGTCAGTAGACCCAATTAATTTTGAGGATTATGTAAACAATGACTGTAATTCTAGCAGTTAATGTAAAAAAAAAAAAAAAAACTCCTTGGATTAAAGCTAAAAGTCTTTACTGATATCATGTCTTGATTATTTGGATTAAAATCCACTGTAGTGGTCTACAGAGGCAAAATTATATAAAAATGAGCCTTTGTCCAACATATAGCGCTAACTATAAGTAAATTCTATCAAATCAGTTGAAGTGGTTAAAAGCCAGAGAATTATCTCAATAACAACAACAACAATAATAATAACAATTATTATTATTATTATTATTATTATTATCATCATCATTGGCTTCCAATATATCTGGGTAAATATAAGAGGAGGATTCATCTGTTATCAAATAAAGTGCAAGGTTATTTTAGTCAACAAAAACTAAACTGAAAAGCAAAACTAGATGTGAAAAGGCATTTTTAGTTAACTAAAATAAAAATAAAAACTATTTGAAAGGATTTTGTGAATTTTGAAAACTGCCCAGAATAAAGTTCAAATTTAGAATAATAATGGATTGCATTTATACAGCGCTTTTCAGAACCCCTCAAAGCGCTTTACAATACCACTATTCATTCACTCTCACATTCATACACTGGTGGAGGCAGCTACAGTTGTAGCCACAGCTGCCCTGGGGCGCACTGACAGAGGCGAGGCTGCCATATCGCGCCATCGGCCCCTCTGGCCAACACCAGTAGGTGAAGTGTCTCGCCCAAGGACACAACGACCGAGACTGTCTGAGCCGGGGCTCGAACCGGCAACCGTCCGATTACAAGACGAACACCCAACTCTTGAGCCACAATCGCCCTGTAGAAGCAATATTCTTAGTTTTAGTATTTGTTACTTGGGCAAAACATTTATTATGCTTATTTTTATTGAGACTCGGGATGTCTAGAAGACTGGGAGCCAACAGATTTTAACAAGCTTTGAATTTTTCTAAATCTGGCCCTGACATCTGCTGTGGATCCAGTAATGATTAAAAAGACAGGGAGATGAACACTGAGAGTAATAAAAATGAAAATAAAATTAAACAATAAAAACTGAACTGAAATAAGAAAATTAAATCTGGAAACTGAAATTAAATTGAATTAAAAACAAACCAAAAAAATCACAATGAAATAAAAACAAAAACTAATTAGAAGAACTATAATAACTCTGCCAGTAAGGGCCAGATTTACTAACACCAACACAAACTAGGTTTTAGCATAAAGAAAAAATAATGAAAAAGAAAAGTACTGTTTACAACGAGAGCGCAGTGATTGTATGTAAGTGAGGGAACTCAAAGATTTTGCATATGTTTTTATGCGAGTTACTTTCCCAGGGTGAAAAATATAAGAAGAAGAATGTTTGAGTTAATTCGTTCACTAACGTTTGCGACACTCAATTTTTACTCATAATTATGTGTTACTTACATTAAAGTGTTACTTTTTGTCAGGGGCTGGGTCTTATTGTTTTATTTGTGAATTCTTAGGTAGATGGAAAGGATTTTTAGTTCTTGTATTATTCTCAGGTTGAGTTTCAAGTTTAGTTTAGGCTATTCTGTGTATTCCTTGTTATGAGTCTGTTTCTATTCTCTTTATTATATGGCCTGTCTTGCCCTCAGTGTTTTTCTTTCTGTATGTTTTAGTCTTCCTTCTCAGTGCGTCGTGTGGAGTCTGCATGCGTTAGTCGGTCATGTTTCATGTTATCTTGCTTGTGACCTCTCTGCATTGAATCATATCTGTTATTAACCTCTGTCTCTCTTCCACAGCATGTCTTTATCCTGTCTTCCTTCTCTCACCCCAACCGGTCGCAGCAGATGGCCGCCCCTCCCTGAGCCTGGTTCTGCCGGAGGTTTCTTCCTGTTAAAAGGGAGTTTTTCCTTCCCACTGTCGCCAAAGTGCTTGCTCATAGGGGGTCATATGATTGTTGGGTTTTTCTCTGTATCTATGAAGCGCCTTGAGGCGACTTTTGTTGTGATTTGGCGCTATATAAATAAAATTGAATTGAATTGAATTGAATTGTCATGTCTGTGTCCTGTTAGGCTTCCTGTTTTATTTTGAAGAGGTCTTGTGTTCTGTGTTCATTGTTTTAGTTTCACTTTCTCCTGGTGGTGTCATCATGTTAATTTGTGTCAGCTGTTTCCCCATGTGTTTCCCTTCCCCTCATCACCTCCTGTGTATTTAGTCTGTGTTTTTCCATTCGTTCCTCGTGACGTCGTCTGAGTTATGTTCCCCCACGTTTTGTCATAGAAGTCATAGTTTTCATAGTAATCATAGTTGTTTCACAGTACCTCAGTCTCGTTTCTCTTGTCTTAGTTATTTGGTTTTCCCAGTTAGGTTTTCAGTTTGCTTTTGCCCCTTTTCACTTTTGTTCGAATTTTGATGTTCATGTTCATCAGCCACAATAAAAGGCTCGCTTTTATTTTGAAACTGAGTTCCAAAACAAAAGTGTGTCAACACTTAGGTTCTCCTCACACACCCCACACGGTCTGCGGGACACTTTTTGTGCTTGATATTAAAAACTCCTTGTAAACAGATAAAGCTAACCACATATTGCAAATGTGTTATGCAAATGTATTTTTTATTGAACGTCTTTAATAGATCCTATAAAACTAGTGAACTTTTTTATGAGGGGGGGGTCTTTATTATTTATTTATTTATTTTGGAATATCAGATATTGTAGAGAGACAGGAGATATCCCTATATAAAATGATATGATTAGGTTGCATAAACCACACATACGCCACTGTTAAACTGTTTTATACTTTAATGAAAAATCTCTCGGTGGACAGACTGGCAGCACTGCTTAAACACACAAAGTAATTATTTTCTGATTTAAACTTAAAAGCAACGCAAAGCTATAAAGCCACACTGGCAACTATTTGTTGATCTTTCCCTTCCTCTTTTAATTAGACACACAAAAATCCATCATCTCCTGACTGAATGAAAATGCCAGTTGCAATACTTCCTGACATTACATATATTAACTGCCAACACACATATTTCCCACAAGGTCAGTGAGAGCACTGACCAAATTGCACAGAGGTCAAATCAATTTTGCATCCTACATCCTGCAAATGACTGAGTTCTAATAGGCAGTTTGAGGATGACGGACCAGGCCCAGGACATATTTAGAAGAATTAGTATTGGATCGCTGGGGGCATTCAACAATCCAGCTTTTTATTGTCTTTATTTTGAAAGTTTATAGTTGCACTTTAAATAAAACTTAAGTGAAAAGTAATGTTCCCCGATGTCCATGTTTCAGAGTAACAACAATTGGGCTGTTACTGCACGAAAAAATAACCAGGAGAAATATTAAAATATAATATGGATCCAATGTTAAGGAAATACTTTATGTCAAGGAAAAGAGAGATACAACAGCTGGCTGTCATTGATGACTCTTTTAATACTTTTTTATTTAAGGTGGATCCATGTGAACACATCAAAGATGCACAGACTGAGATGTAAATGAAAAAAGTAATTAATAATTTAACAATAACTCTGCTAAATTATCAGGCAGGTTAGTACAAAGTAAAGCTATTGCAGATGATTAATTTAGCAAGTTGTTTATATCATACAATCCAGCCTCGGTCATGTGAAGCAGCTGGTGAAACTGAAGCTATTTCCTTCTCTCTTTTTTTTAATCAGAAAAAATATTTGCCAGTCACGTCTGATTTTCAGCTTGAAAGAATAGTTTTGCCTTAGCTTCTAACAGCTGACATCAGTGCATCTCTCCACGGCAGCCGGTGCCTTCTTAAACCCAACCGCTGTAATGGAAAGAGGTGTTGCGTGAGTTTGATGTGAATATAATAGCACCAGTCAGTCAGAGTGAAAAGTGGCATAATGTTGTAAGCAATGTGAGCAATAAAAGTGTGACAAATACTTTTGGTTGTAATGGAAACAGCAAAATGATATAAAATGGCTCTCATTCATTCACCTGTGTAACAGAGGCGGAGGCAGACATTTGATACACCCGGGGCTTAGCCCTAAAGGGTAGTATGCATGTGGGATTGGGGGTGGAAATGACTGAAAGATTAATAGGCTCTGTTTTGAATTTTGTTCAAAAAAGAATGACTTCATATAGGGAAAAATATATATCACATATCCAGGACACCTTAAACTAGTTTTTTAATTAAGCAGCAAGGCAGAACAAAGTCGGGGCTGCATCAAGACACGAGGACTAAACCCCAATTCAACCAGACCCAGAACTGATCCAGAATTAAAACAGGACTACACCAGTTCAAAATCAGGACTACTTAAGATTTAACCAAGAAAGAATCAGAATCAGAACTAGATAATAGTAGAACTAAAAATCATCATAGACCTGCACTACACTTATTTTTTAAATTCTACCAAAGTCCACTATTTAGATTGAGAAAAGTTTATATAATTATTTAGCCTTGTTGTACAAACAAGCCTGCATAAATGTAGAATCTGAAAAATAACAAACCTCGAAAGAAACACTAGGTACGAGATACATGAGGACCTATGATACGGTGATACTTCTGGTAAACAACCATTTGACTAACATGTGTGTCTCACCTGCTCTTGTTCCACCTCTGTTCTGTCCTCATTCTCCTCTCTCTCCCTCTCTGTTCCTCTCTCAAGCCAAACACCAACATCATCAAATATACAGTTGAAACCAGATATTTACAAACTCTTCAGATAAAAACACAAAACTTTTTTAATTGTAACATCAAATCAGACTAAATGTTTATTTTTTTAGATTGATAAATATAAAAACATATTTGTTGTTAAGAGTAAAGAGAGAAACTGTCTGTATTTCTTAATTGCAAATGGTACCAAATTGTATTAAAACTTGAGCCACACTTATGGAGCTCCACAGTTCTTTTTCTGGTGTTTTGGTTGATGTCTCTTGATTTTCCCATTTCAAAGAAACAGGTTCTGTGTTTTGCCTTATATGCATCCACAGCTGTGCCACCAATTTACTCACATGGACTCTACTAACCTATCAGAAGCTTCTTCAGCTCAGAATGGAATCGTCTGGAGTTTTCTTATCAATTAACAATAAACTTAGCATATATGTACTCCTACATTTGGTGAAAAGGATAAAAAAAAATAGACAGCTGTCTCTCTTTATTCTGACATTTAAATAATTCAAAAGATATTTCAATATTTATTTATCCAAAACAAAACCAGTTTACTCTAAATTGATGTTGTACAGTAAAAAAATGTTCCTGTGTTTTCCATAAAGTGTATGTAAATATCTGGTTTCAACTGTGGATATACTGCTGTGTATTGAAGTTCCTCTTGTTTTGCATAGAAATATACTGAACAACATACAAAGCATAATATATAAAATAACATCTACCAGTTTTTTCTTTGGAAGAAGCCCCTTATCTCCATTCTTGTGTCTCAGTACATTACCGCAACCGATTTATTTAGCCGTGGAGGGTAACAACTGAAAATATGAAATAAACACATGTAAGCTAAGACTCTCCAAAGAAACAGCATTGTTGTTGTTCGGCTTTTCATTTCGCCAATTGTTGATTCACTTGAAGAACAAGTAACGTAATATTGGTCAAGTGATCAGTTTGACATCAATCTTTCGTGATACAACGTTATATTTAAATTATTTGTACAGTACGAATGATTTGCTTTGGTACCTGGTTAAACTTCAGTTCTCATCTGTCTGCCTCGCTGCGCTTCTCCAACAGCGCACTCGCAGGCAGCAGCTGTCCCGCCCCCTCGCTCAGTGGCTTAGTGCCTGAGCTCGGATCATACCAATATTAGGGGGGGTTTACGCACAATCGTAAATTCCCACAGTGTGCACTATGTGCTTCGAATATTGTGTGTAGTTTTTTGTTTTATACACTTGTCAGCCAGGCATCCGACTATGAAAAAATTACACTCCAAAAGATCCTGGGCTTCTGAAAAAACAACCCGGGCTTAAGCCCAGTAAGCCACCCTGCTCCGCCACTGCTGTGCACATCATCAATGGAAACATGGCATTTTATAGTCATATAAACATTATGCAAAATGAATTGATCACTTGTTTATTGCAAGAGATACTAAAACACTAGGCATGATATTACTTTCAGAAATAAGCTGTTTAGGCAAACAATACACACAACTTGGGTTCCTCCCTGCGGGCATTTAACAGTCATATCAATTCTTGATTCCACTGGGCTTTAAGCACAGATATGACTATATGGTTTGAGCAGTGCGGTTTGAGCAGCCAGGACAGAAACAAGGCAATCTTGTCTGATAAATGCATTTAAGTGATGAGAAGTGCCAAGTTAAGTTCCTCATCTTTTTACCTAGTCAGAAAACTTTTTGTGTTGATTCAAAAGTCTTAAATGAAGAATGTGGAGGAGGTTTAACATGTACATCCACCTCTGCACTCACCACTGAAATGGTTTACCTTCAACAGCATCTCCAAGTGAAGAATGGCTTGTCAAGCTCATATCCACTTTAAATAAATCAGGCTAAAGTGTATGAAGAAGCCATTAACTAATTGCACAAGTTCATTTTTTGCTGTTTTTATATGATGAAGGTTAAATAGCAAAAACTAAGAGTTGTGCTTAACAGATCCACTTCAAGCCATGCTGTAGAATGGTGAACTGTCCAGGGTGTATGACAACCATGATTAACGGATGCACCAGAAAACCAAAATTAGAAAAGTGGTTAAGAAGCTTTATGTACGGACGGATGCACCACACACACCTGCATCTCTCTGCACTTGCTTGCAAAGGGCGTCCACACAGAAAGAGACTGACAGCAACATGGTGACCAGAGAACACAAAGATGGTCACAGTCTGTGATTTCAGGCAGCAAAGGGATAAATAACTACTAGTGATCCGAAGTAGTGACCATCTTGTCTCAACTTCAAGGTTAGCAATGAGAGCGAGGACGCCTCTGACTGACATGTCACAGGGTGGTAAAATGGGGGTTACCTAGGCAAGAGACAATTGCAGTATATAGAACAGCTTTATTGATCAGTGCATTCTGTCATATGGCCTTGATGATGACCCCAGTGAAGGCCACTAGCTGACATACATGGATTCAGCATTGCCCTGTTGGACTTACCACAGACAGTAATATGTGTGTGTGTGTGTGTGTGTGTGTGTGTGTGTGTGTATATATATATATATATATGTATATATATATATATATATATATATATATATATATAGGATTCAGTATGTATTTGTAGGAGTATCTGGGATTTAGTTTTCAGATGTTGTCAAAGCAGTTGATTAAAGCCAAGCCAAGCAGCTGTGGCTCAGGAGGTAGTGAAGGTCATCTACAAAATGCATCTACAAATTGGAAGGCTGCTACTCTAGTCTGCATTTTAAAGTATCCACAGTGTCCTCTAGCAGTACATACATACTTTGCATTACAAGGGCTGCAAAATTGATTGCTGTGGATGAGAAGGAGAGCTCTGTTAGTTGCTGAACACAGGTCAGGACAGTGTGTGTGCTATAGCTATTGACGGTGAAAAATCCAGCAAGGGCATAATATCAATGTACTCTATCAGCTAAACTGAAAGATCCTTTTCTCACCTCATCTCAGGTGAGGAAAAATGTATCTGAACAGATAATGATATGATTGATATGACAAATTGTTAAAAGAACAGGTCACATGCATCTGATTGTATTGTTGTCTTTGATTGAAATTCACAATTCACTGCATAAAATAGAGCAAATATGGACAATATAAACTATTATATGCTATATGATACAATGAATTACAACGTATAGTAGGAGAGTATGTCCCTTGGAGCTTATTGTCATCATAAAAGGCAGTTTCGGTGAGTGTGAGTGCACTGATGGTTTAAAGCAGGTTGGCAGAGAAAGTGCTGGATTCAGATGACTTAACACAAGCAATGAGCTGAGCTGAAACTCGGTTCTACTCCTGCAAACTGTCTTCCAGTCTCATCCTGAGGTATCGTAGAGACATGAAAACATTTCTGATTTCTTTTTTTCTGAACTTTTAGATGTTTTGGTTTTTCAGGGGTTTTGCCATAAAGCTACTCCTACCCATCACGGAGAATGCGATCTCAATTATTTGTGGAAGATGTGAGATTTTTTGTGTTTCCTTTTATAAACTGCTGACACCAAAGAATTCAGAACATATGCAGACAAGAATGATATATTTATTTAATTCAATATAGATCAATACATATCCTAATAAGAAGCAGCTGGAAAGATGAGGGCTGTCAGTGGGAACGTATCAGAGCAATACCATTCATTCTTACCTTTGTCCACTAATTTGTGGTGATTGCCCATGTATTCAGTGGAGATAAGCTTCCTTTCATTTGCAGTGCTTGGTAACATAATTATTTATTGATCTCTAAGGAAAATTCCCCCTTTTCATTTCCCCCTTTTATTCTGAGATCAGAAGACAAGGGCAGACATGGAAAAACCACGTCCTACTTAGAGAGTGATATGGCACTAGGATGGGTATTGTTTAGGTTTTATCCGATACCAGTACCAAACCGGTACTTTTGAAACGGTGCCGGTGCTTAAATGGTACTCGAACCGGTGCTTAAAGAATGGAGAACACACACTTTGTCCAAAAACCTCTTATGTTCAGCTGTTTTTTGTAAAAAGATAACAATGTTAGCCTTTTCTGCAGCTATAGGGCATATATGGTATCACTCTTGGCTGGAAGCAGTGCTTAATCAATGGGAAAAACACCAATTTTGTCTAAAAACCTCTCATGTTTAGTGGTTTCCCACTTTTTCTTTGGTCATTTTAGCCTTTTTGGCCAGGGTGAAGGGAGTATCTGCCATCAAACAAGAAGACAGCCGCATGTAACTACGATGGTGTTTGCTAGTTCACCTTACATGCATTAATTTAATAACATGGTTAGCCTACTCAGCGTAAATTACACACGAACAACATTAAGCTACTCACACAGAGAAGAACGGCTGTTGCTGCCATCATCATCCGTCATCATTTCTGCTACACTGGCAGGGATAGGGGCCAGGACTCTCCTCTTCGGGTTTCTGGGGGTTGTTGCTAACTCCGGGTCCGATAACAGGCAACCCACCCGCAGTAGATGTGCACGGTGTGAGGTCTCGCAGCAAGCTATCAAATACGGCGCATTTCTCGGCTTTTAACAAAACGCTATGCGTCGCCAGGTGTTTCATCAGATTTGAGGTGTTACCTCCTTTGCACAGTATCACAGTATCACCTTAAAGCACTTGTTGCAGGCTGCTGAGTTTGCATCTTTTGCTGTGAAGTACAGCCAGACTTTTGACCGCTTCGCCTTGGGCATTTTTAATCTGTAGCTCTGCTCTAAAAGAACATACGTACCTGGGCCCGCCTACTACGCTTGCAAAGGTAAAATGATTGGCTAGAATCCAAAGTGTATGACATCTCAGGAAATAAAAGCACCAAAATAAAACACCGAAATGTGCGCTGCTTTTCGGTCTGGTTACTACCGTTTATGTCAGAACCGGTGCCATTATGGCACAAGGATTGCAATAATTGATTACATTTAAAATTAGTATGACTCATGCAAGCTGAGGCCTTACTGTGGAACATACAAAGCGGTGCGTACACAGCAGGTGAGGCTGCACATCATCTAAAAATCCAACACAGCTATATGATTGTCCCGCTAATAAAGAACTGAAAAAATAAAAGACAGAGATAAAACATCTATTAAAGGTGATAATCTCAGAAAAAGAAATGGCTGTGATAATATACCTTTAATCTATTTGTGAATGCGTAAGCAATTTCATAAAAGCAAGCCAAACACAGCATGACCAACAAGTAACAAGTGGAGGAAACAAATGACGCAATGTAAAGCAAGAGCTGGGATTAGCTGCGAGTCATTTCAAGGCATTACAAATACTCATAGCAGCTTGTTTCTTCCCTGAACTGTTTGCACACACGTTCCAATTTCTTTTACATACATAGACACACGTTCATTTCAATATCTTTCATTTATTATATAATTTTTTTATCATTTAAAAGAAATGCAACATACACTCATGGCCACTTTATCAGTTACTTCTTGCTAATACTGGGTTTAGCTCCCTGTTTGCCTTCAGAACAGAAGCATGTAATTCTGCTTGGCATTGATGCATAAAAAGTGGAAATCTATGTGGGAAGATTCTGTCTAGATTTTGATCAATATTGCCACAATAGCATTAAGCAGCTGCTGCTATTGGTTGTTAAATATCCATGATGCAGATCTCCCATTTTATCATATCGCAAAGATGCTCAATTAGTTTGGGATCTGATCACTGTGGAGACCATTTGAGAACAATTAACTCATTGTCATGTTCAAGAAGCCAGTTTGAGAGGGTTTGATAATGTGTGACCTGGTGCATTATCTTGCTAGAAGCACCATCAGAAGATAATTACACTGTAGCCATAAAGGGATGGACATGGTTAATCAGAATCAGAATCAGAATCAGAATACTTTATTGATCCCTGGGGGAAATTATTTTTTTGTTACAGTGCTCCATTTTAAACCAACATTAAGACAAGACAGACAATACACTAACTAAGAATAGTACAATATATACATATATATACATACATACATAAGTCACTTATAAATAAATATTTGGAAAAGAAACATGTGTAGTTGTAGCAGCAAACAGTGTGTTAAGTGGATGCGTTGTACAGGGAGATGGCCACAGGCAGGAATGATTTCCTGTGTCGTTCAGTGGTGCTTTTCGGTAATCTCAGTCTCTCACTGAACGAGCTCCTGTGACTGACCAGCATGTCATGGAGTGGGTGGGAGGTGTTATCCAACATTGTCTTTATCTTGGACAGCATCCGCCTCTCCGACACCACCTTGAGGGAGTCCAGCTCCATCCCCACAACATTGCTGGCCTTACGGATCAGTTTATTAAGTCTGTTGGCATCTGCGACCCTCAGCCTGCTCCCCCAGCATGCAACAGCATAGAGGATCGCACTGGCCACCACAGACTCATAGAAAATCCTCAGCATTTTCTGGCAGATGTTGAAGGACCTCAGTCGCCTCAAAAAATAGAGACGACTCTGGCCCTTCCTGTAAAGTGCTGTGGTGTTTTTAGCCCAGTCCAGTTTATTGTCAATGTGTACTCCAAGGTATTTATAGTCCTCCACAATGTCAACACTGACCCCCTGGATTGAAACAGGGGTCAAGTGTTTCCTGGTCTTCCTGAAGTCCACGATCAGTTCCTTGGTCTTTGCCACGTTGAGCTGCAGATGATTCTGCTCACACCACGTGACAAAGGAGTCGACCACAGCCCGGTACTCTGTCTCATCATCCCTGCTGATGCATCCAACCACCGCAGAGTCATCAGAAAACTTCTGAAGATGGCAGGTCTCTGTGCAGTGGCTGAAGTCTGTGGTGTAGAGGGTGAAGAGGAAGGGGGAGAGGACAGTCCCCTGTGGTGCCCCTGTGTTGCTAATCACCTTGTCAGACACACACTGTGGGAGACGTACATATTGTGGTCTTCCTGTCAGGTAATCAACAATCCAGGACACCAGAGAAGCATCCACCTGCATCGCTGCTAACTTATCACCCAGGAGGGTCGGCCTGATGGTGTTGAAAGCACTGGAAAAGTCAAAAAACATGACCCTCACAGTGCTCGCCGGCTGGTCCAGATGGGTGTAGACACGATTGAGCAGGTAGATGATGGCGTCCTCTGTTCCGAGACGAGGCTGATAAGCGAACTGAAGGGGATCCAGATGTGGTCTTACTATGGGTCGCAGCTGGTCCAGGATGAGCCTTTCCAGGGTCTTCATGATGTGGGAGGTCAGTGCCACGGGCCTGTAATCCTGGGGGCCACTGGGACGAGGCGTCTTTGGTACAGGGACGAGGCATGATGTCTTCCACATCACCGGGACCCTCTGCAGACTCAGACTCAGCATAAACAGTTTATGAAAGACTCCACACAGCTGGGGGGCACAGGCCTTGAGGACAAGGGGACTCACTCCGTCTGGTCCAGCAGACTTGCCTGAGTGAAGTCTCCTCATTTGCATCTCAACCTGGTATTGAGTGAAGGTGATGGGTGGGGGAGGGGTGTCAGGAATCTCACAGGAGGCAACATGTGAAGAGAGAGGCTGGCACAGTGGTGTGGCTCTGGATTCCAGGCTGACTGCAGGTGAGGTTGTGGGGGTGGGAGCAGACACTGTGGTGTCGAATCTATTGAAAAACAGATTCAACTCGTCGGCTCTATTCTCACCTCCCTCAGCTCCCCTGCTGTTGGTTGGCCTGAATCCAGTGATGGTCTTCATGCCCCTCAGACAGGCTTTGGTGTTTAAATAATGCTCTTTTAGTACTAAGAGGCCCTGAGTGTGACAAGAAAAATACCTCACATCACTGTACCACCATCATTAGAAGCAGCTCTCATGTTGTTTACCCCAATTTACCAATTTCTGACTCTACCATCCAAATGTTACACCAGAAAATGAGACTTAGCAGATGAGGAATTTTTTTTCCAATGTTCTATTTCCAGTTCTGGTGAGAACTGTAGCCTGAGTTTCCTGTTTTTAGCTGAAAGGAGTTTAGCCAGTGTGGTCTTCTGCGGCTGAGACCCACCTGCTTCAAAGTTTGACGTGCTGTCAGAGATGCTCTTATAGAGCAACAACAAATTTGGATCAAATAATAAGTGGTTCTATCAGCTTGAAACAGTCTTCCCATTCTTCTCTGACCTCTGAAATCAACAAGGCATTTTTGCCCTTAAAACTGCTGCGCATCTATGTTACGCTTTGGGAGTGAGAACGGGTTGAATACTTTGGCTTTTTTAACCGTTCACTGTAAACCCCAGAGATGGTTGTGTGGGAAAATCCCAGCAGATCAAGTCTCTGAAATACTCATATCAACCCATTTGCCACCCTCTTTGGATGTTAAAAGTCCACTCAATGGACATTATTAGCAGCAAAAAGGCCCATAAACCACCTTTTATCTGCATTCCACAACTTCAACAAGTCGTCATGACTATGACTACATGTCTAAATGTCCTGAGTTGCTGCCACATGACTGGCTGATTAGATATTTGTGTTAACTGCCAGCTGAAATGGTGTAACTAATAAACTGCACATTGATTGCGCACTGCTTGTAACAGTCCCTACTGCCTATATTCTAATTTTATTTATTAATTTTTTAATCCAAAACCAATTCATTTACAAACATTTTTCACGCATTTATTTATTTAGTTGTTTTTTGAGGGTGGTTATTTTATTTTATTCTTATTTTTTAGAATCCTACTCTTTCAAAGACAGACTTTTGTCAGCATTTTGAGGGCATTATGCTACCTCAGGGAGCCATGAGCACCTTTAAATTAAAATACAGACTGTCTTGCTTTGCATTGCTATGTTTTTCCCATAAACGCTACAAAAATACATATCTATAAATAAGTGCAAAAACTTGAACTAAGCAACAAATGCTGTTACAGGTGTACAGTAGCTGGCTGCTGAGTTGAAGTAAATGAGGTTGTGTGCACTGCCCCTTTAAGAATGTAGTCAAAACAAAGCGTGGACTGGCCGGCCGCACGGAAGTGGTTTTGTTTCGGTGGTGAGCCACAATAATATATGAGAAATGAGAGGTGCTACGTTATTAAAACACAACTAGGTCTCCTAAAAGTTTTTGTTTTGTATTTCTTCAAGAATATTTTATTTTTCATTATTTTTTTTATATCGCTCGAACTAAACGAGAGATAGCTAGTTAGCTTTTTTTTAAGCTAGCTTTATTATCGCAAGCAACCATGCCTTCCTACAATGAACTAAGGAAAACCAACTACTTCTACTACTTCATCAAATTTACCTTAAATATCTACTCAATGCTCTTCTCGGTAAGTTTCTGGTCCAAAAATTAATGTCAGCCTTGGTAGTAAGTTCATTTGCGCTGCAACAGTGTCTGCTAACTCAAGACCCTAAGCATCCAGTATCATCGCCAAGACATCATTCCAAAGATCATTGAAAACACTGGTGTTTCAATATATACCACCTGCTGTAGGGTCATGTGTATTTTGTAGCATATAACTTAAGCCATATTGCAAAAATACACAATCTACTATGGAATTCGGCATATATCACTGAACAAAGATAAATGGTCTTTGAACTGTAATTTGAATGGAAATCACTGATTTTCCTTGTACACTAGCTAAATTCCACCTACATATGGGGCACAGCTTCAGATTGGATATATGTGTGTGATCAAACTGAAAGAAACCGTATTGAGTTCGATAGCACACTTTCCACATTTACTAAAATATTATAATTATTAGGAATTTAAGAGTTTCTAATCACTACTTTGTGTTGGGAAATGTAGAATTAAATTGGGTGTGTTTTTCCAATGGCTTTCGGTTTGGAATTGTCTGGATACTAGCTAGCTGGTTACGTCTGCGGAAAGACATTTTCCCATAAGGCCCCATGTATCGTCCCAAAGCATAACCTGTTATCACACCTGCCTTTTAAATAAGACATTCATTCCTCAATTTGGCATTAAAACAATACACCGGGGGCTCGGACTAACAAACAGCATCGTGGTGCAGGGCGTTGGATCCAGTTAAAGGTACGATGACGTGAGTAAATAATACGCCGACAGAAAATCCGGCGCCGCTGATAGATGCTAATTCTTTTACTTATTATAATTCCTAATAATACATCGTATCATTTTTGTAATGCAGGTTAAATCCAGAAATTGTGTTTTATTCATGTTCATTCGATTATCTTTATTTAATCATCGCGGTTGTACAAATAGTTTAATGTACATAATAACATTATTACACACAGATTATTCAGTTTATTACTTTAAGGTGAAGGAAGGTGAGCAAACAGAAACAGATTTCTTTGACTCCTAACTAGCCCAGTAGATAAATTGACTAATTTAAATTTTATCAATGTAAACACTGACATAAAGTTTCATTAGGATGGTCACACTTATGCAAAGGTGACATCAAAATCTGACATTTCATTATTGCATGTCCAGCTCTGTTTTAGTAAGTTGCACTTAACCATTTAACTTTAGTTTTAGCTGCAGAAGTTCTCTATCCCTGCAGGAATTTTGGCAGCTTAATGAACAATCTGCTTGAATTTTCTCGTGTTATTCCTTCATAAAGTGGCTGGTGATAATTAAGGATCTGGCAACCACTTAAAATGCTGGAAGAGTCCATGAATGTCTTGCAAGGGCATTAAGAAGTAAAGATGAGTCATTCTTAGCATGTGTTTTTTTTCCCCTGCCTCCCGGCATCCATAACCCCTCCTCAATATCATTTTGAATTCCAGAACGAATGTTAGAGTAATGTTCAGTTTGCACCACAGCCAGCTATATATAAGCTATAAGCTTAACTTGTTTCCATTAGCACTGCAAACTGACGTTCATCTAGTCAGCCTTCACCTATGTCTCTCTCTTAATGCTTAATTATTAATTATTACAGTCAAACACGCACAGAATTGTGTGAATGTGTCACTGTTTTTGGCCCCCTCACAACCCAATGTGGTTTTGGGGGTTTGTGACCCATTTGTGTTAACTCTCTTATCTTCTTTACTTCTGTGAGAAAGGTTAGCACTGATATTGGAAATAAGCCAGATGTACAGGATCTGCCAGTGCTTTATAGATGGTTGTGAATTGTAATTGGAGCTGAATTAGATGGACCCTACTCTTAAAGCAGATTGCCTCTGTTTCCAAATGAAAATCAATAACAGGGAAGCAACTACGGGTTGGTCCTTCCCTTTTTCTACCACTTCCATTAGTTAAGCAACCCTCTATTTTTCTCATATGTCAGCAGAAAGTAACAAGTAACTAATGAAACTGTCTGGACACCAAAGTGTAAAGCAAGGGTGTGACTATGGACCTGGGGTTGTTTGTTATTATGTAATGATGATCATTATGTTTCACCAGCATACATTTTTGCCCCTTTTTCTGTGCCCCTTACAATCCTTTCACATTTTCTTGCTTTTATCCAACATTATGTGAGCAACGAGGGCAGCTCCAGCCCATTTAGGGGTTTGTTTACAAGAAACCAAAGCTTCTGAATCTGTACATTTAATAAACTTGGGAGATTATTTACTTTAGATTTTATCTATAAAGGTCATATCTCTTAGGAACGATTCCTAAATCAACCATACAAGAGAATTTAAGCAGTAAAATGAGGCCATCATCACTGATATTGCGTAATGCAGATTGAAAATGTCTGAAGGGAGCATTTCCAGCTTTGTGTTACTGCAGCAACAATGTAATTCTGCTCTCATTTGATTTGATTTGATTGCACAGAGGGACAAAACAAACTGAACGCAGGCTAAAAGATGCTCCAGTGTTTTTGCTGTCCCTGTAGGATTGGTGGTGTTGTTTATCCAAACTTAAAATACACTGGCTAATCTCTGCTTTTAATTAGGGTTCGAAGTCTGAAGGGCTGGTATTTGTTAGTATTTGCTGTGAGCTGGGATGGTATAGAAGAAATGAAACACGATGGCACGGTGGGTTAGAACTGTTACCTCACAGTAAGATCGTCGACCAGGTCAACTTTTCCCAGTGAACCCCGCTATAGCTACCTTCTCTGTTTCGGCCCACTTGTCAGCCACTCAACATTTAGCAATCAATTACGTCATCTACTTCAGCAACCCACACTCAGGATCTTGGAGGACTGCACAGGAGCACATCTCGGATCTCCCCATGCGTCCCCCCCTCTTTGTCCGTATGCAGACGGACACATTTGCGGGACTGTAAATCCCGCTTAAATGTGAACGGTTCTCTGTCTTTCTGTGTTTGTCCTGTGACAGAATAGCAAGATCTATGAAGCTTTTCACCCTATGATAGCTGAGATAGGCTCCAGCCCCCTGTTAAGGATAAGCAGAAGAGAATGGATGGATGAATTGATGAAAAGCGAGCCTAAATAGGCACACGGTGCTGTAATTGAGGCCTAAAAATTCAACAATCAAAAGTAATGCAAAGGACATTTTAAATTACCTTAAAATTTCACCCAGAAGTTTTATTCAACATGCTTGACAAAAAAACCCAAAACTTTCTCTTGCACTCTTTCTTGGTTTTAATTAGAATTAGAATACTTTATTAATCCCTAAGGAAATTGTTTGGTTACAGTTGCTCCAAGACAATAACAGTAACAAACTGAACTAAATTAAATAATATAATATATTACAAAGTTTACAAAATATAAGAAATAGCTCTAATATTTTCAAAAAGCTCAATTACAAATATCCATAATATTGCAGAGGTGAAATATACAGACTGACATTTTACTCTACCTGTAAAACTTTGTTATTTTACTGTAGAGCATGTTCAGAAGGGTTTAACTGTTGCACTGTGTACTGTGCATTAGATGGAGGAGTTGTGCAGGGAGCCACAGGCAGGAATGATTTCCTGTGTAGTTCAGTGGTGCATCTCAGTCTCTCACTGAATGTGCTCCAGTGACCAGCCAGCACGTCATGGAGTGGGTGGGAAGTATTGTCCAGCATTGTCCTTATTGTGGACATCCGCCTCTTAAACACCAGACACATAACATTAATCATGTAATTAAATAATTAATTAACATTAATTATGTATGTATTGCAGTCACTTCTTTGATTTTGACTGCGTCAGCACCATATTAGGTATACAGCATTGTCCGACTGAGTGATACAACTTTGCTCTAAGTGATAAAGACTGGCAAGAAACCTAGCATAGATTGAGGTTCAGCAGGTCATTACTCATAACTCAAAGTTTCTTTGTGTGATCTTGATTAAACTCATTAAAGACCAGTGCAATCTTGTACATGCACGGTGCTCAGCTGTGTGAAGCCTGAAACCTCTCGCTTCCGATCGCAACTTAAAATTTGAGCTATTGCGCTGCTTCCTCCTTTTAAGTGTAAAATGGTTTGGGCTTATAAATTGCCAATTGTGACTTCACTTTCTTTCATTTTCTGTGTAACGTCAGTGAGTGGGTATATTGCAGTTGACATAGTGGTGCAGTAGTTGGCTGGCTGTGGCCTTGCATGTTGCATGTTCTCTCTGTGCCTGTATGGGTTCTCTCCAGCTTCCTCCCACAGAAGGAGGCGTGGGCTGATAGTGTACGATTGTGTGTCCTCTGTGTTAACACTGTCGTGGTCTGGCGGCTGCTCGCCCAATGACAGCTGTGACAGGCTCGAGCCCCCACTATGACCTAAGTTGGATGGACAGATATATGAATTTTGAGTGGTCTGGAGCCTCATCCTGGCTGAGAAGTAACACATTCACCTAACAATAATTTGTTAGTCTGGCCTCAAGTAAACTGTGACAGTAGAAATTATGTGGAAGTGACCTTTGCTGAACTATTAAAGATACTTTTTTAAAGAGGGATTTGTATCACCTCTCAATTAAATGTCTGAGTCAGCCTTTAAGCAGGCAGGGTAAATTGTTTGCATGCTAAAGCTTTTTTACCCACATAAGAGAAGCATACCAGTCAAATTCATATCAAGTTTTTGTTTGTTCCTTTTCATTTTCAACAAACTGCTTTTAGTTTCCATTTAGTAGCTCAGCCTTGTCTATTGGCTTTGGCATTTCTTCTTAGACAGTTTTGACTAAAAGGGCATCTTAATTCTGAAAAATATTAAAGCAAGTGTTGAAGCAGGAAATTTAGACTTTTAAGTCCTTTAAAGTTGTCAGTCTGTACTACTCACCAAGCAGTATCACAGTAAATATACAGGTAAATATAAAGTTTTTTGATGTAAGATGTAAGATTTTCTGACGTATTCATCGCATGACCTCCCTCCGATTCTGTTTCTCTGTCTGTCCAGCTGATGGGTCTTTGTGTACTGTGCGTGGGAGTGTATGCTGAAGTGGAAAGGCAGAAGAATCGAACCCTGGAGGGTCTTTTCCTGGCTCCTGCCGTGGTGCTCATCCTGCTGGGCTTGGTCATGTTCACTGTGTCAGTGGTGGGCATGGTTGGATCCCTCCGGGACAATAAGACCCTGCTACACATGGTAAGGGAGATGGAGGCGGACAGGTGGGGGATGTGTCTTGCAGGTACTGCTCATTTTCTTGCTTCATATTTCCTGGAATCTAATAAAGTTTCACTTTGCGGGCTCCCAGTTCAAAATAATCCTGGTTTATCTTATACTGGGCCTTGGTGCTCTGCATCCATTCATTCTCAGATTTGGAGGTGTTTAATATGAGCGCCTACCATCCTGTATATGACAGAAAATAAGAAGAAGCATGAATGGATGAGGTTAATTGTAATGATAAACAGTTGTTGTCAGAAGTTTATATGCACTCATCATGGGCATGAATGTCATGGTAATTTATGGTTTTTAATTATTATTTTTTTAACTGTTCTTTTTGAGAAATGACAAACCATATCGACAGTTTGTGGACTAAGCCAGCTCCTTATCAGGAAACCAGCCAGTTTGAATGAATTCTACCAAGAAGAATGGTCAAATATCCAGTCAGAATTATGCCAGAAGCTTGTTGATGTAAAAGCATCTGGTCAAGGTGCAACTTGCTAATGGACATTTCACTAAAAATATTAGTGAGCGTGTATATATTTGAGCCTTGAGTGGAAATCAAAAACAAATTCAAATGTGTGCACACACTTCTTGTTTTTCAAAGCCAGAAAAAATGTATGCTGTACAATCATTCCACCCTGGAAAAAGAACAGTTCAAAGAATTCATTAAAAATTCAGACGATCATGACCGTGATGAGTGTATACAAACATCTGACCATGACTGTATTTTATATTTACCATATCTGTGTTGATGCTATTCTTTTTGATACAGAATAATGTATTCATGTTTATGTTTGTGTTGATAATTTTGTAAACTTGACATTAGGGCTGCTCAATTAATCGAATTTTAATCACGATTACGATCTGGGCTTTCAACGATCATTAAAAATGACTGAGCCGATTATTAGCCCCTCCCTCGTGCTTTACTCTCGCGCTGCTCCGTGTGGCAAATCGAGCGCACCTCTCTGCATTTCGAACACGTGTCACAACAATTAAGAGCAGCGGTCTCCAACCTTTTTTTGCACCACGGACCGGTTTATGCCCGACAACATTTTCACGGACCGGCCTTAAGGTGTCGCGGATAAATACAACAAAATAAAACTAGTACCGGTACCGAAAAAAAGATTTATTCATAACACACATGAAAAGACCCAGGAAAACCGAGTAAACGATAAAAGCGATAACAAAATAACACTGAAAACCGATTAAAAACCCTGAAAACCAGACATTTCACACCTGAGCCTCAACGCTCGCGGCCCGGTACCAAACGACTCATGGACCGGGACCGGTCCGAGGCCCGGGGGTTGGGGACCGCTGATTAAGAGGACCCGAGGGAAGCTCGGAAAGCTAAGCAGAAGTTATTTGGAGAGGAGAGTGACTGCTGTTGGTTGAAAAGAGGTTAAAAAAAAACTTCAGTGGTGTGGAAACATTATGGGTTCAGTCAGACGTGGATCAAGTGGACACAGTGTGTAAACTTTGCTACAATGTAGCTGCACCACAGAGCAACACTGCAAAGTTCACTAAACATAGAAGTTTACATTTTTCATTGATTTTTATATTGTAAACATTTGCACTGTTATCAGTATTTGCACTGTTTTATATTATTTTTTGACAATCTTTAAAGTCATCATTCAACACATTGTTATTGTTAAATAAATATCGTCAAATAATCGAGATCTCAATTTCAGTGAAAATAATCGTGATTATCATTTTTGCTATAATCGAGCAGCCCTACTTGACATTTGGTTTCAGAATGAAACGGGTAATGCAAAGTAAAACATTTATTTAAACATGTTTCTGGATATATTCATGCACAAATTGCCACATTCATCAAACCTCATAAAAATGAGTTCACAGCCATTTAAACCACTGATCACTCTTTACTCCTTAAATTCAGCACAGCTCGTGGTTTGACAGTAGTAGGAAGAAAAAAACTCAAAGGGAGCAGGGAAATGTTTTTTGTGTTTGCTGTGTAACAATCTAATTAGCTATAGCTAAATAACTTAAATTAAAAGGGGGATTAAAAGTTGGCAATAAAAAAAATGTAATGCCTCTGTTTATACTGTGATGAAAAGAACTAATTTTATATCGTGAAAGACATGAAGTTAATGGGGAAATATAAATTATGTTCCCCTCAACTGGTATTTGCTTCTCTTTATAGCAACCCAATTTTACCAAGTTCTTTTGTTTTTTGTTTAACTCTGTTTCCAAAAAACTGAAGAATTAATTGAAGATTTAATGACAGTTTTACTAAAGCAGTGTGCCTGTTCTTAAGTGTTTTCTGTTAAAACAGACACTAATCTAAAGCTTACATTTGAGCCAATCAGTACATGCTTAAGCCAAATTGTATAGTAGCAGAACATCTGCAGATTTGTGTATTGTTCAAATAAATAACCAAAAATACTTTAAATACTGGAGGACCGGGTTCAAATCAACAATATCATTAAGCTTAATAGTAATAATGTCAGTGACCTAATAAACTGAAAGTCTGAACTCTTACAATCTATTAATAATTTACAACAGAATTACAGAGAGGCCATTCCTCACTTATAAATGATCTTTGAACAAGTGTTTATCACAGCTTTCAGATAATGCAAAAACAACTCAACAGCCCAGTTCATTTTTGTCAATCATCAAGTTAAAGAAGTAAAATGAGTTAGCTGGCCCTGTTTGTGACGAGACAGTTCTGGAAGCATGCCACGGAAAAGCCGGGGGTGTATATACTTATACTTCAGTTTCTGTATGACAGCAGGTCTTGGCTGTTCAGTGTTGGTGGGTTTTTAGCCTGAAATCTGAAACGGGTCCATTATGCTGTGCATCTTTGTGTTGAGCAACTGAACTGAGCACATTTTGCTCGATTACAGAATTAAATTTATTCTTGGTTTTAAAAAATAATAGATCTAGTTTGTTTTCTTAGTTTGTCAGCACACCATTACCCATTATATACTTTTATGCTGTGTAACTCTTTTTTTCTTCTTCTTCCACAGTTCCTTTGTGTTCTCTGTGTCTTGCTGCTTCTCCAGGCAATTGCTCTCGCCACAGCTCTGATCTTTGAAAAAAAGGTAAACATCTCATGTCCTCTGTGCATCTATTGCAGTCTACTCAGTCCACGGTGCAGTGTTTTTTGCATGGTTTTCAGTCCCTTCAATATTTTGTTTCCTCATCAGTCTGAATACAAAACTCAAAACTGATGAGCCAAAATGGAGAGTTTGGAATTGCTTATTTCTTAGAAATGGAAGGCTGGAATTACCTCATTTATATTTGTATTCAGGCCCTTTTTTATGATACTCATGGTTGTGCATGCTATACTGCATCCTGCTTCTGGTAAAGGTCCTTAAGATGCTAAAGCTCAAAGCAAAATGCCTAATTGAATTCACTGGACGTGATTAGAAGCACACTCCTGCCTACAGATGGTCAGACAGTTGATGGAATTTCAGATGGAAAACCAAATTACGAAGTTGAGAGAACTGTCTGTTGACCTAGTTGATGAATCTCCTACAATCCACAGATCTGGGAAAGGATGCATGAAGGTTTCTGGGCCATTGCAAGTTGTAAAATACAGTGATTTGAAGTGTTTCGGTTCATAGTGCCTGGAACCACAGGCACTACATGGCGGTGGCAGCATCATGCTCTGGCCATATTCTTCTGCAACAGGTTCAAAATTGTCAGAATAAAGTAAAAGATGAATGCAGGAAGAGATAATAATAAAATTTAATTAAATAAATAATATATACTTTGTTAATCCTGTTGGGATTTTGTTGATATTTAACAATCCCCATAGGAAATTACTCCTCTGCATTTAACCCATTCACTCAGTGAAGCAGTGGGCAGCCACCAGCCACCAGTCCAGCGCCCGGGGAGCAGTATGTGAGGATGGTACCTTGCTCAGGAGTACTGTTGAATTCTCCCAATTCTTTGAATCTTTGGGCTGAAGGAAGGACAATACTCGGTGTATAAATGCTCAATCAACAATCATTTATTTCCATACAATTCAACAGTCAGAGCATTACAACGTCCGGACGGGAGAGATGCCTGCAGAGGTTCGACAGCATGTCTCAAAATGGTGGCAACTTTCACAGACTTTTATAGCTAGTCACAGCCCCCCTCTTTGTCATAAAAGCTGCATCTTCACATGTTTTTCTAATTCTTCGCGAGCCTGGCTCCTGACCTTGCCTCCCTGTCTTTCTGTGTGAAATTGGAAGGGGGGTGAAGAATGTGGTTTTATCTCTTCTGCCCAGACACCTAGTCTCCCTCTTACAGCCTTCTTCACATGATTCAGCAATAAAACATCTCAAGAAAACAGTGTCAGACATTCACAGCCGATCAAGGATACAGAGTAATGCACACTTTGTCTAATGAACTACAAATGATTGTTTCTTTTATTCAAGAGTATAATAGAGACTAAACTACATACATAGCACACCATTAGAACTAAAGGATAATATATGGCCTACAGCTGTTAAGCTAATTTACTACATTGACTACTGGTCATAAAATGGCATATGTTTAACTACTAGTCTTTAACAGTACTCAGGGTAGCCATTCAGTGGATTCAAACCCCCCGACCTTTCGATCACTCTATACTATGCTAGCCCTGCCGAGATGGTGCAATCCTAAAGGAAAGTGTTTTCCAGTGTTCTTGTTCTTCTGAGGGGAAACGGTCTCCATGTTAACAATGGTTTAATGCAGCGGTCCCCAACCCCCGGGCCTCGGACCGGTACCGGTCCGTGAGTCGTTTGGTACCTGAGAGTTGAGGCTCAGGTGTGAAATGTATGGTTTTCAGGGTTTTTATCGGTTTTCAGCGTTATTTTGTTATCGTTTTTATCGTTAACTCTGTTTTCCTGGGTCTTTTCACGTGTGTTATGAATAAATCTTCTTTTTTTGGTACCGGTACTAGTTTTATTTTGTTGTATTTATCCGCGACACCTTAAAGGCCGGTCCGTGAAAATAATGTCGGGCATAAACCGGTCCGTGGCACCAAAAAGGTTGGGGACCGCTGGTTTAATGCTCTCGAGTAGCACAGTCCTGATATGAACCTAGTAGAATATCACTGGACAAGCCTGAAAATTACTGTACACTGACACTCCCCTACCAAGCTGGGTAAGTGTGAACAATTCTGCCAACAAGACGACCTTTAAGAAGAAAGATGCCTGAGGGCGCGGGTTTAGTTCAGTGCCTGGAGCGGGCAACCACATGCCATACAGCTGATAGCGGCTGGCCCGGGTTAGAGCTCTCTCTGCTCCTGCTTTCCTGTCCTCTCTTCACTGTGTCTATCAAATTAAGCTGAAAAAGGCCAAAAATATATTTTTTTTTTTTAAAAAAGAAGAAGGAGGAGGACAGGTAAAATACAGGTGTGTCAGCTGATACAATCAATCCCCAAAAGACCTGTAGATATCATGCAGCTGCAGGTGCTTTCATATGGTGCTTTTAATTTTTTATAAGTATTCAGACTCTTCACTTAGTACTTAGTAAGTAAAGCCTGTTTTTCTGAAGAAGAACAAGTGTGAAAATGAACTGAATCCATTTTAAAATGAGCCTAAAATATAACAAAATATAGAAAACTTTGAAGGATCAGAAAACCTTCTGAGTGTACTGAACATTACTCCCAGTCAGAACTATAATCAGCTCTGGTCAGCCCATTATTTCTTCGGTGTACTTTATGATTGCCATTATTTATAACCATGACCCCTTCTCCTCTGCGTTTCTCCCTCTGTGTCATCTAGACGTCTGCCTTGTTTCAGAGCACTATACGAGAAGGAATTAAACACTACTACGACGATCTCGACTTCAAAAACATCTTGGACTACGTGCAGCAAAAGGTAGTGATGCATTAGAAAATGTTGACAGACAGTGCGTCTTTTTGTGAAATACTTTTCTATACAGGTGCCGTAGCTGACTGATGAGCCAATGGAATAATAGGATGTGGGCTATACCATCTAGAGGTTATCTAGACAACTTTTTAAGTATTTCATGTGCTTGAGTGTGTTTGCAGACTGTGTCTAAAGTCTCACTCAGTGATCTGCCAGTGGATAACCAGAGTAATTGTCTCATTATTATAGTATATTAAGCTCCACCTTAATAGGAGACGGTCTCGTGCTAGTTCACCCTTCAGAAGTGCATGCTCAAACACAGTTTGTACATGAAGTAGTTCACACTCACAGGAATTTTTAGAGGTTTTAGGGGTTATGAACTATTCTTTTTCAGCAGGGCTGAGATGTACCACCCGTCCTGCTCACCACATTCTACTTTCTGAAAAAGAAAGTCCTTAATTTGACACATAGAGTGAGATTGAGTGCTCCCAAGTGCAAGTGGGATATCCAGGGAGTGAGCTCTGATATTAGTACAAGATGTGATCAAAACGTTAGGAGACTGTTTCTGCTGCATACAAATGTAGTATGGTACGGCTGTGGGCAGGAACCAAACACAGACAATAACTGTGCAGAATTAGGAATCTGTGTGGTGTGGCCTGTGTACTGCTGCACAGCGTGACTGCTTCATAGGGAATGACAGCCAAATTTAAACGAGTTCAGTTGTTTGCTTTTTATAGGTACTGCACTTAGATTGCACCTATTGTCAGCTCTGCTGACCTAACACTCTTCAGATACAGGATATTTATTTATTGAACTTTAAAGATCGGCTGAAAAGGACATTTAAGCTTTCAGTGTCTACTCAGGAATGATATGTTGCCTCTTAACTATCACAGCGTTTTCAAAGGCTTTCTATCGAGGGACTTTTTCATCAGTGGAAAGCACAGTAAATCCTGCTCCTGCTTGCCTGTCCTCCTGTCTTATCTGTGTGCTGTCTTGTGTAACAGCATGCAGCTGTGCCCAGGTGATTGCAGAGATGGAGATGTCCTTTGTCAAGGGGAGAATTTTCTCCTTGAAGTGCTTTAAAATGATAGCCTTTAACTGATTGCCAGAAACTCTCCTGTCTTTACATGACCACTTCATTTCTACTGCATTGCCACAGTGACATTTCTGTAGGAGGTGGATATACAGGCACCGCTTTGAATTAGGCACTCTTTTGTTTTGCTATTGCTTCATGCTTGGCTCCTAACAGCCTTTTTCCTTTACCCTCATTTATTTCCCAGTTTTCATGTTGTGGAGGAGATGAGTATAAAGACTGGAAAGTCAACCAGTACCATTTCTGCAATGGTACTGGTCCACTAGCATGTGGGGTTCCATACACATGTTGTATTCGCCACAAGGTGAGTTCAAACAACACACATACACCGACGATACAAACATGGTATGGAAGCTGTTATTAAAACCATGATGTTTCTGGTGCTGGTTAGGGATTTATTTACACCTAGAGTCCAGTCCATTGTAATTCTGATAATTGAGAGCAAAATCCGTTGTTACCTTTCAGTTTCAATGCTGGTCAAACAAAACAATTTTTTTTAAAAAGGAAGAAGAGCAGGTAAGATAAATCAGCTCACAGAAAACTCAATCATTTGAACATCTGAACCATTAGCTCAACATGAGCCCATGTAAGGGAGTCAAATTTAGAAATGTCTTTAAGCTTCTTCTTTTTTTTTAATCAAAGAGTCTAATTTATAGCTTAACACTGTAGTGGGCAGTGTTTTTTTATATTTTATAAAATATAAAAATATAACCGGGGACATCGGGATTACATTAGCAGACATATGTTATTAGTTTTCCTCTGCTGTTAGTGAGTTTACAGTTACCAGACACCATAAAAGAGGAAAGAAGACGCAGGAAAATTTGTACTTAAATATCTAAATGTTTACTTCAGCTGCTGTTGATGTTAATTATGGATCATGATCAGATGACTCTTTCTTTACACTGAGACTAACCAAGTTAGAATAATCGGCGTTTGATTGAACATCTGCCCTCTTTACTGGAGATATGGAAATAGTTTAATGCTTTAATGCTGTACATTTATGTTCCCATGCTTACCAGATAATTGTATGTGTGAGGCTATGACTTTTGATGCTAACTCACCGTCAGTGAAAAGTGATTTGCTGCTTACTCCTTTGCTTGCAGCTACAGGCATTTGAAGTCCTCCGGAAGTTAGAGAGCTTAGCTTGCAGCTAAAGCAGAAACTTAGGTTTGAACTACTTGTTTTTCAGACAGATGTATGGCTATATGGGCATATGAACAACACAAAGTTTGTGTATGTTTGGTTATTTCAAAGGCCTCAAATGGCTCTTTAACCTCCTAAGACCCGAACTCTTCCACGGCATGCATTTTTAATTTCTCTTTGATATTTGGGCTGATTGGGACCCGATGAATGTAAAAACAAAGAATTACCAGATTTTTTTTTTTTACCTAATTTTTGTTTCTAAGAAAAATGAGAGCCACATATGACGATGTTCGTTTAAAATTTCGATAGAACAGTAGCAGTATAATGTTCTCGTAAGTGGATATCAGGCCCTTGTAGAGTTAAATTGAGTATTTTGTCTAAATAACCCAAAATGTGATGTCCACATATGTGGACGCCAGGTCCTAGGAGGTTAAACCAGCCTCGCAGACATTCTGTCTATGGTGGGAACACATTTTAGAGCCACTTCAGCCCTCTAATTGGCAAATACTGATATCTTGTGGCCAGGAAAGAGTGATGTCATCAGTGATATTACCTTGACCTGCTGCTCTGTCTGATTATCTCTGTCCTGCTCATACATGTCCACAAATTCTCATCAGGGTAGCGATGGCCTGTGCTTTATCAAAGAAAGAAGGGGGGATTTTATCTCCACAACCCATTCGTAATTGATTTTGTGAGAGAAAAACATCATCCAGCTAACAGGAAATAGGGTGTGAATCAAAGGTATGAGCCTTTGGATGATTTCTTTCTCTAAGGGAAATGTTGGTCACTTGCGGCCACCTTCCATCTCCCATATGCCGAGTATCATTCTTGCTCTTGTGCTCAAAGCACTGATAGCGTCTCTGGAAGCAGCGGAGTGTGCTGAAGAAATTAATGACAGTTATCCAGCTCTCTCTCTCTCTTCACACACACACACACACACACACACACACACACACACACACACACACATACAGAGCAGAGATAGAAGAGTTGCTTATGAAGGCTGAACGTTGGCTATGTTTGTGCCATTATCAGTTCCTATCTGTCATGGCTGCAGCCTTTTTGCCAAGGCCTGAGTTTACGCTCTAGTTGGCAGGGGACAGGAGCAACCCCCCTGTGAGGAGCTTCAGTCTACATGGTGGTGTCTCTGGTCACCGTGGCTCAGCTTAAATCTTGTTTCTGACTCTAGACATCTTTGCTCTTTGCACAGACGGAAGACGTCATCAACACCCTGTGTGGTTACCAGACTCTGGATAAACAGGTAGGAACAACATAATAACTTTTATCACATGGTTTTTCTATCTGTGGATCATAACATCAACATTTTTGGAGATCTCATATATACGGGTCAACACAACCACCATGTAACTGAGGGCAAGCCTCACCTTCTGATGCACAAACGTATATTGAAGTAGATGTTGTTGTTTTTCTGTTCAAACGCTGTTTCGTAATACCGACATCTTGATCTTCTGTCAAGTAATATGACATCTACAGTGAATCTTGCAGTCCTGCAGCTGCTTTTTTTGACAGCCTTACTCTGTCCAATCCTGTCAATGTTTGACTTCTGTAGGTGACTAAATGTAATTTGATCTCCTCTCAACACCGCTGTCCAAATCTGTCTTTCCTTTAATGTGGAGATCTACATACAAACAAATCTGTCTGAACACACACACACACACACACACACACACACTGAAAGATACGTGAGGAATTCAACTTTAATGTGTTCCTCATATATTACTTGAGTAACCCCCTTTTTTTTCTTTACCTGACATTAGTATGATGTAGTATTGTGGAAATGCTAATACTGTAAGAATGCATTTATTTTAATGGCTGTCAACCATCTTGTATTCAGTTGACTTTTCATTTGTATTACTTTATATCTACTTTTATAATATCTACTTTTTAATTGTGACTGCAGAAAGTGACTTCTACCTCACACCAGTCAGCCACAGCATTAAAACCACCTGCATGATGTTGCATGGGCAACACCTCTGCCAATGATCCTCTGACTGTCTGTTGTGTTTGGCACTGGAGCAATGGCAACAGAATTCTTGTGGGTTTTAGGGTGGGGCATCAGGCTTGTTCCAGCACATTCCACGGAGGCTTGACTAGATCAGGATCTGATGATTTCTATTGGTCGGGTCAATGCCTTGAACTCTCTATTGGGTTCCTTGAACTCTTCCTTCCACAAGCCACTGCTATCAGGGAGCACCGTTTGTATGGAGTGTGTTTGGCTTGTACCAGTGTTTTTGTTGGTGTTCATGTAAAACATACATTCACACAAGTGACCCCAGCTGGTCACTGCATTGTAAAGAGATCAATGTTAAACTCTTAACCTGTCTGTGGTTTTAATGTTGCGGCTAATTAGTGTTACAGTTTTGTACTTTGTCGAAATTCTCTACTTCTGTTTATTTTTAGCGGCAGCTCAGTTTGACTTTGAAAATGAAACTGTCTTGTTGTTGTCTTCGTCTGGTCTGTGTATCAGCGTGAAACCCTGCATGAGCTGATCCATGTGCGAGGCTGCATCCACGCAGTCAACCTCTGGATGAGTGACAACATTGGAAAAACCGTTGGACTCTGCTGTGCCATTGGGCTGCCACAGGTAATTAAAAACTCGAGGCACCGACTCACTGAAACGCGACTCTTTTTTAAACTATTTGCACTTCTTCCGCGGAATCCTGTTATCAAAACTGTAAGCCATCACTTACTCTGACGGTTAGGTACATTTGCTTTTAAATTTTCCTGACTGGGAAAGAGTACCTTTTCTCCTGCCAGAAAAAAAAATAGGATTTGTTTTTTCAGTAAAGCCTAAGTTAACCTTCACCTGCTTCCTTCAGTAGGCACAATTGTGACAGTCTCACTGATTAATAATGTTTAATAAATATGAGGTTATGGACAGACGGCAGGACACAAACTGTCCTGTGGATGAATTTAGATTTCATACAACCTCTACAGAGGAATATTGTGCATCATGGAAACAGAAAGTAACTCTAGAAGTTGTACATAAGAGTCTGTGTACATGTGACAGCACACTGAGACTTTCTGTACAGAAACATTAGTGTAGTTTTTTTTTAATGCATATTTATTTCAGCACGGTGGCACGGTGGTTAGCACTGTTGCCGCACAGCAAGAAGGTCCTGAGTTCAATTCCACCATCAGGCCGGGGTCTTTCTGTGTGGAGTTTGCATGTTCTCCCCGTGTTGCGTGGGTTCTCTCCGGGTACTCCGGCTCCTCCCACCGTCCAAAGACATGCAGCTTGTGGGGATAGGTTAATTGATTAATCTAAATTGTCACTAGGTGTGAATGTGCGAGTGAATGTGAGTGTGAATGGTTGTCTGTCCCTATGTGTTAGCCCTGCGACAGACTGGCGACCTGTCCAGGGTGTACCCCGCCTTTCGCCCTATGACAGCTGGGATAGGCTCCAGCGCCCCCCGCGACCCTGAAAAGGATAAGCGGAAGCGAATGGATGGATATTTATTTCTTGTTTTAAATCGTTAATCACAGAGCGTACATCAGGCTATTTTTAATTTGTAGTTCTTTGGATTCATTATAAGGTTATATTAGGAAATTCTTAACAGCAGAGTTTAATGCTGTGTCTTCTGTGGAGACCTCATGACGCCGCTCCCACTGATGACTGGGGAAAAAATGAATATTTAGAGGAAACAGATTAACGTACGGATATTTAGTGAGTGTGGATGTTGTTGTTTTTGTTTTCATAGTCTCTATTGTAATAAAATGTGTCCACTGCAGTGGTGGTTGTTAGCTATGTTACCACATTTATATCTTCTCTTTGTTGTGACAAAAGTAAAATACTCATCATACATTGTGTCACAATACAATATTTCTGGACCACTTGTTTTATAGCTTGGCCTTTTGCTTACACAGCGCAGACTTTCAGCTTTTATTTGAGGGTCTTCACCAAACCGTGACAATAACCATAGAGATGCTGCTTTTCTACACAGTCCCCTGCTTTCAGCTTCCAAAATATAATTGAACAAGTTGACATAATTATGCTGCACGGTTCTGATCATAAACTATGGCATTTTTTGTGTGTCATTGTGTCACTGCTTAATCTTAGTGTCCCTGGTCCAAAGAATCCTGCTGCAGTATTGCTCTGGCTTTTCCGATTTCTTTTTGCAAATTGTAACCTGGCTTCGCTGTTTCTTGCTTTTTTGCATCTTGCGGTGAACCCTCCGTGTGTCCCCTCACAAAGTAGTCTCCTTTTGCCAAATGTGGATAATTGTATGTCTGTCTCCTTGAAACTGCAGTGCACTCTGATGTCGTTATTTTTATTTAATAGAACGTTGTCATTTTTGGATAAAATACACATTTTCAAATTAATTGCACAGGTTTAAGATCACAGGTGACTTCCCCACACTGGTGCTATAATGAACATTCTCCTACACATTCATACATTACATCAAGCAACACTAACTATATGTTGATGCCTGATTTATTCATTTGTTGTGTGGGTTCAAAGTGATGTTTCATTCAACTCTGCATAAACTGATACTAATGAATCATTTATTTAATTTGTGGTCTCCTGCAACCTCTAATGGTTAATCTGCATGTGCGATGCCAGGTGGCCTTCTGGGAGGACTTTCTCTGTTTGGAAGCAGCTGAAGCTGATCAAGTGTTGGGAATCTAGCAAGCACCCAGTTTTGTTTGTTGATTTTCATTCTGAATTCTAAATTTATCTCTGATCTGACTTGATTTTTAGGAAAGATTAGCTACTTCTATCCTGTTACAGCTGGATATAATTTTTATAATACAATGCATTCCAACATATCCATTTTAGAGGGCGCTCTACTGCTGCCCTGCTATTGTATTGCAGGGCCGGCATTCACATGGCTCTCTTCACAGCAGAGTAGTGGCCGAAGCTCCAAAAGGAAATTATGAATGGAATTTTTCTGTTACCACTGTGAGTGTTTCTCTGCCAAACTGTGCCGGCAGCTCGCATTAACAGAGTCCACTGTTGTGAGTTCAGCACATGAAAGAGCAGCTCTGGCACCAACGTGCAGAACAAATCTTCTGCATTATTGCTGCTGCTTTACTGCCATCAGCAAAAACCCTGACTAGTTCACATACCAACACTGGCATTGTGTAGTGTATAGAACGAAACTATGTCCACTAATCCACTAATTGGAAGATGGCTGTTTTGATCCACCTCCTCCAGTCAGCATGTCACCTGCCCTTAGGCAACTGAAATAATCTGTTTCAAATGATTACTGAGCATTTAAATATGTAGGAAAAAGCACTGTGTGTGTGAGAGAGAGAGAGAGCGAGGGAGAGTGTGGGTGAATGTGCTCAGTGCTTTTTACTGAATAGAAAAGCGCTATAGTACAAGTCTGTCCACCAGCTTCTTAAAGAAAAGGTAAAATAAGTGACAGCAAAGAACTTGCATGGATGAGTTGCATTTTCTTCTTCTAACTTCCATACCCAGCCCCAATAGCCGCATGTCTTTGGACTGTGGCAGGTAGACGGAGAGAGAACATGCAAACTCCACACAGAAAGGCCCTGGCCTGATGGTGGAGTCGGACATTAGCAACAGTGCTAACCACCGTGCTGCCCTATGACAGCTGTGATAGGCTCCACCCCCCCTGTGACCCTGATAAGGAAAAGCAGAAGAGAATGGATGGTTGAACTTCCTTACTGAATCCAACCTCAAACCTAAACTGAAAATCTGTTTCAATAATAGAGTACTGTGGAAAAAGTATAGGTCCCATTCCTGATTTTTTTAGAGGTTTTTCTTTTTGCATATTTGTCACACCCTGTGTGAAAAAAAGTGACCTTAAACCTAATAAATGGTTGTGCCCCCGTTAGCACCAATAACTGCTATCAGATATTTCACATCACTGAGGAGAAATTCTGCCCCACTTGTCTTTGTACTTTAAAAAAAAATTCAGCTGCATTGTAGGTTTTTTCAGCATGAAGAGCCTGCTTAAGGTCATGCCAAAGCATCTCATTCTCATTGAAGTCTGGACTTTGATTAGGGAAGTGAAACATCCAAAGGTGGACTTGTTGGTATTTTGGATCAGTGTCCTGCTGCATAACATGAGTGTCCTTGAGCTTCAGAGTATGAACTTTCAGGATTTTCTGGTTGAGACCAGAATTTATGATTGTTTGAATGTTAGTGTGATGTTCTTTTTATCTTTTTATCAAATGCTGTGTTACTTTTATGCCAGGTAGAGTTGGAAAGTGTGTTTTACCCTCAATAAATTAAATTGTAATTTAAAAACTGACTTTTGGACAAAATTAAGAAATCGGGAAAGGGGCAAATACTATTCGACAGCACTGTTTGTTGACTTGGTGCCAAATAAATGACAAAGATGAAAAAGATGCTTAGAGCAGAGTATTGCCTTAACATCTTGCTTATTGTGGAGGATGAGATGGGGTGAGACAGAACGACTTGTCTTCAAAACACGTTTTTTGTTTTAGTTGAAGTCGGGGTCTATGCAGCAAATTAGAGTCGTTGGGCAGAGAAGCATGAATCCTCAATATATCGAACCTTAGCTTGGCATGATTTAAGATACCTGCGCGTAAGAAGCACATGGGAGTTGTTAGTAGTTCTCAAATGCTTTTTGCATGATTGATCAGCCTTGTTGATAAATGCATTGCACACAGAAAATCGATTTTTGATGATACATCAGTTTGGGGTTTTTGTTGTTGTTGTGGGTGGGGGGGGGGGGGGGGGGGGGGGTTGTTTTTTATCTTGGACTCCACTAGAGTAGCTTTGGATGATTCACAGTGCAAAATAATCTTGATCTTATTTTAGGCCCTCAGGTTGTCCTCTGGAAAACGAGGGAAAACACTAGATCCCCCTTGAAAAAATTATCATAACAAATATTTGATAAATTTTTCATGATTAGCAACTCAGATGAGTACTGACAAGATGACTGTGTCTTGATCATCTTCCTGCAGCTGCTGGGTATCGTCCTGAGCTGCATCTTCTGGAACCTTCTGGTGGAGATGAGCGAGTCAGCTGACATGGTGGACTTCAAACTGAAGAAGTTTAATTACAGCGAGTTGGACCTGGCTGGTGCCGGATGGTGCATGTGCCTGCCCAGGGACGGTGGCTACCTGCCCGTCCCAGTCGTAGAGCCTGAACGTGACCCCATTGATATTCACCTGGAGAAGCTCAAGAAGCAGCCGCTTCGTACACACTCTCAGCTCCAAAAACTGCAGCAGTCCAGATCTGCCACTGGCCTGGATGAAGTAGACGTTGGCCGCAAGCATAAAAGGGAACACTGAATGGTCTTTTTTATTTTTTAATTATCATTATTATTTT
Organism: Copadichromis virginalis; assembly: GCF_057382275.1. Taxonomy (NCBI): domain Eukaryota; kingdom Metazoa; phylum Chordata; class Actinopteri; order Cichliformes; family Cichlidae; genus Copadichromis; species Copadichromis virginalis. The sequence goes on from NC_140629.1 coordinate 8,542,833, forward strand.
GACCTGTCATGCCTTTTGGGAGGTTTTTTTGCCTTTTTTTCTGTCACTGTAGAGTAATTTTGTTTGTTGGAATTGTGTTGCACTACTTGATAACTGAAACTTTCTGTAACTTGATCAAACGAAATTTGGTCAGTTAAAGTGACTAAATGTACTTTGACACTTTGTGGGTGAATTTGTTTACAACAACATGTGAGAGAACAACATGCAACAGGAACCTTTTTTACATTTCTTTTGTTTGTGTCTGTTGATCTTCAATGATTTGTGGCACTAAATCATATTTAATTTAATTTGTATAGCCTTTGAAAATGAACTACAGGATGTCTTCATGTGCTAAAGCTTACCTCAGGCTATTTTGAAAATAGCCCAGTAGTCAGAGCACAGTGTGGTGTATAAATTATAAAACCTTGAAAAAATGTTTGTTTTTGGTTTTGTTTGTTTGTTTTAAAAGTGTTGGAGAAATAGGAGTAGCCAAGTATGTCTTGCGTGTAGCGTCTGTGACGGATGTATAGAGTTTGTGTATTATTTGATTTTTATTATGATTTCTATTTAATTTTGTGAAGTCGGTGTACATTGTAAGACTGATAGTTGTGGAATAACATGGAATGCATGTTTTGTACTGTATATAAAGTAAGTTTAAAGCGGGGTCGCGGGAGACAACAAAAAAACTCAGTTTGTGTTACACGTGAATTATACTTCTACATCCCAACTACGTCATAACTTGTGCAATAACCAGAATCCCATTTTAACCATGCGCTGTAACTTTCTACGTAACCCAACGGGAACCTCGTGAGAAGTCTAACTACACGTCAGGTCGACGCATGCCGCAACGACTTGAATGGCGTGGAAGTTTTCAGTGTAGGTATAAAGGGAGTTTCCGTTTACTACACAAGTTAAGACTTTAGTTTCCTGCAGAATTCTTAATCAAGCTTTTGGCTCTCAGTGGGAGGGGGAGGGGGGTCCATCTACTCCATGTTTTTCAACTAATCTTTTTATTCCTCCCATCTTTTAAAGGAACAACTTTAAAGGGATTATCCAGACTACTAATCCAGTGGGCCAACAACTCTGACAGTGGCAGTTTTTGTATCTGTGCAGTGCACTGTTTTGAGCTTTCCCTCAGCTCCTGCTTGTATCAAAACTACTGTTCATTTCAATAAAGCTGAATTTATGTACTGATCTTTTTAATTCTTTTTTTCTCAGGGCTGTTTGCATATGAACAGAATAAAGAATAAAATGCTCTTATGACCTCCAAAGGGAATTATTTGACAACAGCAGCATTTCTCTCAAAACATTGCTGAAACTTTTTCCAGAAAATTGAGGGGGTAAAGCAACAATAAATGACTTGCCAGAAATCCGAGTAAGTGCTTGGATTTCTATGTGTGGCGTCTTCTTTAAAAAGTATCCTAGCCCTAAACTCTAACTCTGTGCTATCAGAATATCAAATGCTTGACTTGAAAATTGTTCTCTAGTTTTGGTACTGAATGGACAGTGCCAAGCTTATATTAGACCTCAGAGGGAAAAAACCACTCTGCATGTAGGTATATCGACCTAAGCTCAAAGATCCTGTTGGGGCAGGATGTATTTTAAAGGTGTCTGAACTCCAAAACTGGCTTTTTGGCTGCCATATTAGAACTTTGGAGTCCAATGGAGGCCAACCTGTATCCATAAAGTATCCTAACTAATAGACATATAACATGCTAGAGTTTTGTGCACCAAAGTTGGAGCAGAGTTTTTTTAAACATGCTGCACCTCACAGGAGGTCATAATATTTATCATCCGTGGTTCATTCAAATGCACTGACTCGCCAAAAAAAGTCAAGAAGTCCGGTTCAGTGTAGTTATTTGACAGGGGTCACCACATCATCGACTGACTTACTTTTGGAGCCAGACACTTTGACAGTGGCTTCATCTTCCCTAGCCTTCAGGACCTGGATGGCTTGCCGCCCCCCCCCCCCCCCCGACCCCGATTCCAAAACCTCTGAAAATGCACTGAAAGACAACAAGAGGCCAGAAGACCAGAGAGAAACAAAAGTGTGGATCATTGGGTCCAGCTACATCAGATGAGACGAGGGTGAAGAAAAAGAGACTTTTGGAGAAAATTTTGGACTTAATGCCAAAGTCCAGTGGTTTGGCAAAGGAGGAATGCGCTGGTGGGGAGTCCTTCCTCATTTTTATGAGGACCTATCCACACAGAGTCCACCTGACATACTGGTAATCCATGCTGGGGGCAATGATTTGGGACTCTTTTCTGCTTATAAACTTTCTTCTGTCATTGAGAAGGAATTGCTGCAACTGTACACAGAGTTTTCCTCAATGACACTTGCATATTCATCCATCAACGAGCGTCAAGTGTGGAGTTATGGAAATCCAGGCAAAATCAATAAGGACAGGAAGATTGTGAATGCCAGCATTAGAAAGGCTGTCGACCGCTTTGATGGAGTGATTATTGAGCATCCTCGCATCAGGTTTTTCAACAACTCAATTTTTTTACCCGACGGAGTTCATTTCACCAAGAAAGGAAATGAACTGTTTCTGACAAGCATCCGCTCGGCCATCCAGAAAAGTCTTCAGTCAACTCACTGAAAACTGACTTGAGGCATTTCTTTCACAGTCCAAAAAAACCATATGTTGTTCATTTTAGGCAATGTGAGCAACATATAGCTAATGTGTGCTCTCATTTTTCTTTCCTTTTGCCTCTCACCCCCCAACCAGTCATGACAGATGGCTGCCCCTTTCTTAGCCTGGTTCTGTCAAATGTTTCTTCCTGTTAAAAGGGAGTTTTCCTTTCCACAGTTGCCCAGTGCTTGCTATTAAAGGGGATCATTTGATTGTTGGGGTTGATAGTTTAGAATTTAATTGGCTTAAACCAATAAACATAAAACTTCAGGTGAGAGGTTCACATAGTAGGGAGCACTACAAAAATTACAAATAAAAAATAAAGAAAAGAATTTTTGAAAAAGATCTCTTACTGCTTTGTTTAGTTACTTAAATGAACACGGTATTTTTTTTTTTTGTCATAGAAGAATAAGAATATTAATATGAATATGAACACTAAGGCGTTCCCAGGCCAGCCGAGAGATATAATCTCTCCAGCCTGTCCTGCATCTATTTTATGAACAAATATTAGTAGGCTGAAGCCTTTTACTTCAGCTGTGATTGTTTTTGTTATTAAGATATATATTAATATTCTTTTTTAAAGATGTGGGTTTGTTTTTCCAGCTTCATTAACAGTTGTTTTTTCAGAGATCAGATGTCCTCACATCTTCAGCAGTAACGTTAATCCATATTGCACAGATAAAGAATATCAGCAAAATTACTGGTTTTACTTTTGATATTTTGCCAGTAAAACAGTTTTGTCTCCTGAGGTCTTTTCATTCAAATCGCTGCCATTCCTCATTGTTCCCTATCATAAATCCATCACTGGATCACACCCAATTGCTACCACAATAATCATGTTTAAGGTTGTGAGCTGGTTCCTGATTTGTGTTTTCGTTAAATAAAAGACATCATCTGCACAAATGAATGCAGAAAAACTTCATCAGAAAACAGAACACTAAGTGTCTGATGCTAAAATACCTCAAATGTTCCCTCCTATAACAAAAATTAAAAACTAAGGATTATTTACAGTATCATATTTTTATCAGATGTTCTTATTAGTTTGTGTAAGAATTATTAAACTGCATAGTGACAACCAAAAAAACTGGTTCACTCACACCTTAGACCGATGTTGGACAACATGCCTTCCTCTAATGTTAAGTCAGTCTTTGCATTTCTTCCAGGTAACTCCCACAGGTGTGACATGATGATTAAATCTTGGATGTGTAATCTGTCGTGTGTACTATGTGCTCTCCAGCAAGATAAATTCTTGGTTTTTTTAAATATAAGTTGAGGTCTTTCATGTCTCTTTAACAAAAAACAAAAAATCCCCATTCAAAAATTTCTCATCTATATGATGGTGTGTGTGTGTGTGTGTGTGTGTGTGTGTGTGTGTGTGTGCGCGCGCGTGCGTGTCTTCAGTCATGTCACAGAAAACAGACTTGAGGCATCATAAACTATAAACTAGAATATGAAATTGTGGCGTGGGTGTGGTCTCTGGCCGGCTGCAGAGGAGGTGTGACGCAGTGAGCTCCTGGGGTGGCGCAGGGGCGGGGTGAACAGGTGTGCTGGGATGTGAGTGTGATTATGTCTCTTTATATGTTTACAGTGACAGTCGGAGGGGGGGAGAGCGGACATGACGGCAGAACGGGAGTGTCTGTGTCCCTGTAAAACAGAAACCACAGTGTAATCACATTCAAAAATAAAGTAGTGCTGTCATTACGTCCGTGTCCTGTCTATGCTTAACGGATCCAACATTACAGAAATCAATGCAAATTCAAAAGACCAGTGTTAGGTTGAACTTATTAAAAGCCTTAAAACAATTAAAGCCTTCAAATAATGTTTCATCAGCGTGTCTCTCACTCCTAACTGCCTCAGCAACACAAAGAGGCTGATTTTTTATATAGAGTGTATCTGTAAAGTTTGTAAGTGCGCTTTACTTGTTCCCCATTTTGTTACCACACTGGGGGCACATGTTCACCATCATGCAGCAAACCTTCACCATCTTATCCAGAAGGGTCACCTCTTCACCCTCACATGGAAGAAGTAATCGGATTGGCATGATGGTATGTAGCATGTGGTTTGAAGCAGGGATTTCAGAGTGCCCCATGTGTAGCGTTGGAACCCAGTCACAATGTGTTTCATCCATTTCATAGGCTGGTTTGCCTGCAATAATGCCAAGCAATTAGCAACTCTATAAATAGAAGGTAGTTCTGCAAAATCCCTCGTTACAATGGTTGTTCTAATTTGCTATGACCCCAGAGTGCATTGAAAATAAAATTAAACCGGTTATAAAGAGTAATATGAACTTATATAGAACTTACCTGAATATATAGAACTGGATATAAGCACGTCTAACAGCTCCTATCCAGGCTAAACGCCTTCTTTTGGTAACATCCAACACATAAGCTCCCTCATGATGCTTCCAGGTGAGGAAACAATGAAAAGAGAGCCCATTTTCAAGCCTATTGCCTTGCCGGTAGTCCAATCTAACATTCCAGCCGACCACACAGCATGCATTTGTTTGGCCTGCTAATATGGCGCCTCGACCAAAAATCCTGGCCACGCCCCATATACATATATATATATATATATATATATATATATATATATATATATATATATATATATATATATATATATTAGGGGTGCAACGATACACAAAATTCACGGTTCGGTTCGGTTCGATACTTTGGTGTCACGGTTCGATATTTTTTCGATACAAAAAAAATGTTCATGCATTTTTAATTTGTCATTTATTAAAATTATAAATATATATTTTAACTCAAAAGTACAGTTTTTAAATTTAACCCTAACCCTTGTGCGTGTTTTTTATTTTGACAGCGAATGCGCACCTGCGGACCACTTATGTGCAGCCCTGGTTATTTAGCTCATCATATTGCAGCCACAGAAATTATTTTGTCCATGAAACCATAAAGCTGCACTTTCTTTTTGCCTTATAGTCTGATTTGTCATAACTTCTCCGTTTTGTGGTAAGCTTTTCTTTGGCTGTCACTTCTTCACCCTGACCTGTCTTGTTTGGCTCAGCAGAACTGAAATGCTTTTACACACGGACTCACATAAGCTCAGCGATTCTCTGCGCGATCAACCTCTCACATGTTTAAGCTTGCTGCGGGAGATTTCACTTGTCATGTTTGCATAGTAAGCTAACGATTAATAAGACGATGTCAGAGGAATTGGTGCACAAATTATCATCACTCACAGATCAGTGCTGTCGCTCTCTATACACAGTTCGCACGATTGCAAAGTGAAAGCAAAAAAACAAGCGCAAATTCAAACGCGATTTCAATATGTCACATATTGACAGTGGCTCACCGATGCCAATGACATAATTACCCAGCTACATTTCTGAAAGAATGCAAAAGCATTGACATATATTTTTCCTTCCTACAATAGCCCGACGGGCAGGGTAGCCCGACTGAAAAAATCGCTAGCCCCAGGATGTCAGGCTAGCGATATTGCAAGCCCTGTATCTGATTGAGGAATCACTCATCTTTGGAAAAGAGAGTTTATTACAGAGAAATGTCTCTTTCCAAAGTAAAAGCTATACTATCCGCTTCTTCTGGGCTATATTCTCAGCAGCATAAGGAGAATCATGTGCTAACAGCTGTCTAAATGACTCGGCTAAAGTTAGTAGCATGCTTGTTGTTTTTGTCTTTGCACTAGGATGATGTCGGCGTAAATGTGCAGTCATATTCGTTGTGTTCCCACTAGTGCTTTCAGGTTAATCTCGTTGAAATGACCTTAACACCACAACACGGCAAATCTCCGTTAACGAGCTACCGCCGATCGCCCCGTGCATGGGGCTAGACGGCTAACACGTTAACGAGCTAACTGCGCTAACACACTAGTTCCCACCCATGTAATTGAGCATTGCGTGGCACATCCAACATACTGTTTTACTTTAGTCCATGACTCGCTTACCTTCAGGGTCATACGTCACATGAAAACCAAAATAATTCCAAACGCCAGATCTGAATGAGGGTGCGGGAGGTGCCCTGCGCTCTTCCTTCTGACTATGCTGTCTGTGTGGAGCACTCAGTGGACCTGCGCTCGACAGTGCAGCCTAGGCGGAGTAGTCGAACGCAGATTCACTGAGCGCTCAACACAGACAGCATCGTCAGAAGGAAAGTTGATAAAATAAATTACAAATGTTGTATTGTTCGATACATATGCGTACCGAACCGAAAGCACTGTATCGAACGGTTCAATATCGATACGAATATCGTTGCACCCCTAATATATATATATATATATATATATATATATATATATATATATATATATATATATATATAAAACACCCAGCACGCCCCTGCGGGCGGTTTATCCTTCAAGCTCGGGTCCTCTACCAGAGGCCTGGGAGCTTGAGGGTCCTGCGCAGTATCTTAGCTGTTCCCAGGACTGCGCTCTTCTGGACAGAGATCTCCGATGTTATTCCCGGGATCTGCTGGAGCCACTTGCCTAGCTTGGGAGTCACCGCACCTAGTGCTCCGATTACCACGGGGACCACCGTTACCTTCACCCTCCACATCCTCTCGAGCTCTTCTCTGAGCCCTTGGTATTTCTCCAGCTTCTCGTGTTCCTTCTTCCTTATATTGCTGTCATTCGGAACTGCTACATCGATCACTACGGCCGTCTTCTTCTGTTTGTCTACCACCACTATGTCCGGTTGGTTAGCCACCACCATTTTGTCCGTCTGTATCTGGAAGTCCCACAGGATCTTAGCTCGGTCATTCTCCACCACCCTTGGGGGCATCTCCCATTTTGACCTCGGGACTTCCAGGTTATACTCGGCACAGATGTTCCTGTACACTATGCCGGCCACTTGGTTATGGCGTTCCATGTATGCCTTGCCTGCTAGCATCTTGCACCCTGCTGTTATGTGCTGGATTGTCTCTGGGGCATCTTTACACAGCCTGCACCTGGGGTCTTGCCTGGTGTGATAGACCCCAGCCTCTATGGATCTTGTACTCAGAGCTTGTTCTTGTGCTGCCATGATTAGTGCCTCTGTGCTGTCTTTCAGTCCAGCTTTGTCCAGCCACTGGTAGGATTTCTGGATATCAGCCACCTCCTCTATCTGCCGGTGGTACATACCGTGCAGGGGCCTGTCCTTCCACGATGGTTCCTCGTCTCCCTCCTCTTTCTTGGGTTTCTGCTGCTTGAGGTATTCACTGAGCACTCGGTCAGTTGGGGCCATCTTCCCAATGTATTCTTGGATGTTCGTTGTCTCATCCTGGACTGTGGTGCTGACACTCACCAGTCCCCGGCCCCCTTCCTTCCGCTTAGCGTACAGCCTCAGGGTGCTGGATAGGGATGAGTATCGAAAACCGGTTCTTGTTGAGAACCGGTTCCCACTGTTTCAATTCCTTGGAATTGTTTGCCATTTTTGCAAACGATTCCCTTATCGATTCCAGTCGCCCCGAATGACGTCATCACGTTGCGGAGCGTCATTTACCTGGCAGGAAACACGGCGCGTAAGCGGCTCAAACGCTCAAAAGTTTGGTTATACTTTACGAGAACGGATGACAATAGGGCAACTTGCAATACTTGCAAAGTAGATATTTAATTTAAGGGAGGAAACACTACGAATATGCAAAAGCATTTGCTCACAAAACACGCGATGACCTTAAATGAATTTCGTGTTTTTAATTCCGCTCCGGACTCGTGAATCTCAACCCAGCAGCAGCGGTAACGTTTGCACGTCCTCTCCCGTTAATGCGGCAGGTAAATAATCAACTAACAGTGCATATTATGTTAGCGCGATCTGCCTTATTACAAAACCTGCTATTACTGTGCATTTAGGTGATCATGATGAGAGAGACAGAGTCTGGCTGGCTCAGATGCTGGCAGCTCTCGCTGCAGTCTACCGTTAGCGTCTCCTTTGAGGCCAGGATAGACGAATGTCACCGAGCAGTGACTAAGTTTGTGGTAAAAGGCTTGCACCCATTTGCCACAGAAGATGCCCCTGATTTTGAGTGAATGTGTTTAATTGTAGGCAGGGACATTACTGGATATTCTTGTGTAATTGCTACAGAATGATTTATGTTATACTTTGTTATTGCTACAGAAGAATATTTATTTTATTATTTTACATTTACAATTTTTTTTCCTGGGGACCCTGTGACACCCCATTGAAGAGCCGTAGGCTGTGGATCTCTTAAGATCTCACTGTTGGGTTTGTAAGGCCATGTTACTCCTAAATTTCTATCTTGTTCAAAGAGAAGATATAAAACAAAGTTCTAAGCTAATCGACCTTAGTGTTCTCCTTTTTTTAAAGAGAATCGATAAGAGAATCGATAAAGAATCGAATCGTTAAACAGAATCGAAAATGGAATCGGAATCGTGAAAATCTTATCAATACCCATCCCTAGTGCTGGACTTGGGGTGAAACCCTCCATGCATGGTAAGGAGCTTTCTTGTCTTTATGTCAGTGGCTTCTATCTCCTCCTTTGGCCAGCCTATTACCCCAGCAGGGTACCTGATCACGGGCAGGGCGTACGTGTTGATGGCCCGGATCTTGTTCTTACCATTCAGCTGACTCCTCAGGACTTGCCTGACCCTCTGCAGGTACTTGGTGGTTGCAGCTTTTCTAGCGGCCTCTTCATGGTTCCCATTCGCCTGCGGGATCCCCAGGTACTTGTAACTGTCCTCTATGTCTGCAATGTTGCCTTCTGGTAGTTCAATCCCCTCAGTTCTGACTACCTTCCCTCTCTTTGTTACCATCCGACTACACTTCTCCAGTCCGAACGACATTCCAATGTCATTGCTGTATAGCCTGGTAGTGTGGATCAGTGAATCGATGTCTCGTTCACTCTTGGCATACAGCTTGATGTCATCCATGTACAGGAGGTGGCTGACAACTGCTCCGTTCCGTAGTCGGTATCCGTAGCCAGTCTTGTTAATGATCTCACTGAGGGGGTTCAGGCCTATGCAGAACAGCAGTGGGGACAGAGCATCTCCTTGGTAGATCCCGCACTTGATGATGACTTGTGCTATGGGCTTGGAGTTGGCCTCTAGTGTTGTACGCCACATCCCCATTGAGTTCCTGATGAAGGCTCTTAGGGTCCCATTGATCTTGTACAATTCTAAGCATTCCAGTATCCAGCTGTGGGGCATTGAGTCATAGACCTTCTTGTAATCAATCCAGGCAGTGCACAGGTTGGTCAATCTGGTCTTGCAGTCTCGGCTGACTGTTCTGTCTACCAGTAGCTGGTGTTTTGCGCCTCTGGTATTCTTGCCAATTCCTTTCTGTGTCACGCTCATGTATTGACCCATGTGCCTGTTCATCCTAGCCGATATGATGCCTGACAGGAGCTTCCATGTAGTACTGAGGCAGGTTATTGGTCGGTAGTTGGAGGGGACCGGTCCCTTCTTGGGGTCCTTGGGGATCAGGACCGTCCGACCTTCGGTTAGCCATTCCGGGTGGCTCTCGTTAACTAGCAGCTGGTTCATTTGTGCTGCCAGACGCTTGTGGAGTGCAGTCAGCTTCTTTAGCCAGTAGGTGTGAACCATGTCGGGCCCTGGTGCTGTCCAACTCTTCATACTGGAGACCCTTTCTTGGATATCTGCCACTGTGATGGTTACTGGACCCTGTTCAGGGAGGTCGCTATGGTCTGCCCTCAGATCCACTAGCCACTGTGCATTGCCATTATGGGTTGCGTCCTTCTCCCATATGCTCTTCCAGTATTGCTCCGTCTCCAGCCTTGGTGGTGCTGTTCTCTTATTATTATTGTTCCCTTGCCACTGAGAGTACACCTTTGCTGGTTCTGTGGAGAACAGCTGGTTTATTCTCCTGCCTTCTATCTCTCTGGTGTACCTCCTCAAGCGGCTGGCCAAGGCTGTGAGTCTTTGCTTGGCAGTTTCCAAGGCCTCAGGTATGGACAGCTTGCTGTATTTCTTATGCACCTTCTTTGTCGCACCTTTCTGCAACTCCGTTAGTTGGCTAACCTCCCTCCGTGCTACTTAGACCTTGCCCTCTAGCCTCCTTCTCCATGGAGGGTACTGCCCCTTGTGTCTGTTCAACTTGTAGCCAAGCATCTCACTGATCACTGCTGCCGTATTGTAGATCAGCTTGTTAGTGTCGGTAATCGTGGTTGTAGGTATTGTCCGTAGTGCTGCATTAACATCATCTATATATATATATATATATATATATATATATATATATATATATATATATATATATATATATATACTGAACCCCCTCAGTGAGATCATTAACAAGACTGGCTACGGATACCGACTACGGAACGGAGCAGTTGTCAGCCACCTCCTGTACATGGATGACATCAAGCTGTATGCCAAGAGTGAACGAGACATCGATTCACTGATCCACACTACCAGGCTATACAGCAATGACATTGGAATGTCGTTCGGACTGGAGAAGTGTAGTCGGATGGTAACAAAGAGAGGGAAGGTAGTCAGAACTGAGGGGATTGAACTACCAGAAGGCAACATTGCAGACATAGAGGACAGTTACAAGTACCTGGGGATCCCGCAGGCAAATGGGAACCATGAAGAGGCCGCTAGAAAGGCTGCAACCACCAAGTACCTGCAGAGGGTCAGGCAAGTCCTGAGGAGTCAGCTGAATGGTAAGAACAAGATCCGGGCCATCAACACATACGCCCTGCCCGTGATCAGGTACCCTGCTGGGGTAATAGGCTGGCCAAAGGAGGAGATAGAAGCCACTGACATAAAGACAAGAAAGCTCCTGACCATGCATGGAGGGTTTCACCCCAAGTCCAGCACCCTGAGGCTGTACGCTAAGCGGAAGGAAGGGGGCCGGGGACTGGTGAGTGTCAGCACCACAGTCCAGGATGAGACAAGGAACATCCAAGAATACATTGGGAAGATGGCCCCAACTGACCGAGTGCTCAGTGAATACCTCAGGCAGCAGAAACCCAAGAAAGAGGAGGGAGACGAGGAACCATCATGGAAGGACAGGCCCCTGCACGGTATGTACCACCGGCAGACAGAGGAGGTGGCTGATATCCAGAAATCCTACCAGTGGCTGGACAAAGCTGGACTGAAAGACAGCACAGAGGCACTAATCATGGCAGCACAAGAACAAGCTCTGAGTACAAGATCCATAGAGGCTGGGGTCTATCACACCAGGCAAGACCCCAGGTGCAGGCTGTGTAAAGATGCCCCAGAGACAATCCAGCACATAACAGCAGGGTGCAAGATGCTAGCAGGCAAGGCATACATGGAACGCCATAACCAAGTGGCCGGCATAGTGTACAGGAACATCTGTGCCGAGTATAACCTAGAAGTCCCGAGGTCAAAATGGGAGATGCCCCCAAGGGTGGTGGAGAATGACCGAGCTAAGATCCTGTGGGACTTCCAGATACAGACGGACAAAATGGTGGTGGCTAACCAACCGGACATAGTGGTGGTAGACAAACAGAAGAAGACGGCCGTAGTGATCGATGTAGCGGTTCCGAATGACAGCAATATCAGGAAGAAGGAACACGAGAAGCTGGAGAAATACCAAGGGCTCAGAGAAGAGCTCGAGAGGATGTGGAGGGTGAAGGTAACGGTGGTCCCCGTGGTAATCGGAGCACTAGGTGCGGTGACTCCCAAGCTAGGCGAGTGGCTCCAGCAGATCCCGGGAATAACATCGGAGATCTCTGTCCAGAAGAGCGCAGTCCTGGGAACAGCTAAGATACTGCGCAGGACCCTCAAGCTCCCAGGCCTCTGGTAGAGGACCCGAGCTTGAAGGATAAACCGCCCGCAGGGGCGTGCTGGGTGTTTTATATATACATACACACACACACACACATATATATATATATATATATGTGTGTGTATATATATATATATATATATACATATTTTGCCCAGACAAGCGCCATCTTATTGTCCTATCCGCCTACTATGTCACACGATGAAAATATTTGAAAGAGTCATTCATGCACGTCTTCGGAAAATCGTCAACGTCACCCCCAATCAGTACAGTTTCTCCTGCTGGAGAATACAAAATAATGCAGTCAATTTTAGAGCGCAGAATTGTTGTAGGGCTGTATTGGTTGACACACCTGTACAATGTTACGTGGAGATCAAGGGCGGTACTTCTGGATTGGCAGGGGGTGGTTTCTATAAGCAACCGGTATCTATGCAAAGAAGGGAAACCCTTCTAAACAGGAAAAGCCATAGAGGAGCCAAGGCAGTAGAAATATGAAATTCACGTACATTCTATATATAGAATTTTCATTGTAATTCACTAAAACACTAAAAGTCCCATAAATTATCCATTAAAGATGTGAAGGCGGCGCCGTCCTCCAAACGCCCTGTCTCCACCACTTCTCTCCAGCAGCCACGGAGGGACAGGAGGAAAGCGGCAGTCACTCTACTTTAATTACCCAGAGTGCCTTTTAATCATTAACTGAGCAAGACTAACCCCGCAGGCGCAGCGCTCCGAGTTACACCCGCTGCTCAAGTGTGTGTCAGGCATCTTGTCTCCCGAAGCAGGCGTCCGGCCGTCACCTCTCTGCTTGTCACCCAATTGTGCGTTTCCCTCCCCTCAGGTCTAGCCGCTGGCAGAATATCCTCTGGTTCCGCTTGTTTCTCTCTCAGCCCAGCTCGCCGGGCCTTCCAAAAACCTGCCCGCATCCACCAGTTGAGCTCCACTCTCCCAGAATGTCCAGCCTGCACACTTGACCTCTCCAGTATTTCAATTTAGCAATCAGAAGTGGACAGAGTCTCTCAAATATACACACTAAAAAACATGCAATCACTGCAAGGATAAAAACACTCAAGAAGTATGAAAACACAATGCACAGCAACACATGCAAAACAACACATACAAAGTCCAGAAAAAGCCATTTCTCCCCCGGATGACATTTTCATCTTGAAGAAGGAGGACCGGAGGGTATGTTCCAACTCCTCAGCCTCCCTGTGAAAATCTATTCCAGGGTGTTGGAAAGGACAGTCCATTCATTTGTCGAACCTCAGATACAGGAGAAACAAGTGTTCCTGGTCGTAGAACACTGGACCAGCTCTTTACCCTTTCGAGGATACTTGAGGATGCATGGGAGTTTGCCCAACTACATGTGTTATTGTTGACCTGGAGAAGGCATTTGACCGTGTCTTTCTGAGTGTTCTGTGGGAGTTGCTTCGGCCGTATGGGGGTGTCTGGCCCATTGCTGCAGGCCATTCAATCCTTATACAACCATTGCAAAAGCTTGGTCCGCATAGCCGGCAATAAGTCGGACTCATTCCCTGTGGGTAATGGGCTCCGCCTGCCCTTTGCCACTGATTCTGTTTGTAATTTTTATGGACAGAATTTCTAGGCGTACCTAAGTGGCGAAAGGCTTTCACGTGGGTGGTCTCAGAATCTCATCTCTGCTTTTCACAGATGATGTGGTGATGGCCTCCAGCTCGCACTGGAACAGTTCACAGCCGAGTGTGAAGTAGTGGGAATCAGAATCAGAATCTCCAAATCTGAGGACATGGTCCTCAGCCATAAAAGGACGGCGTGCCCACTCCGGGTCAGGGACAAGTTTCTGCTCTAAGTGGAGGAGTTCAAGTATCTTGGTGTCTTGTTCACGAGTAATGGGAGAAGGGTATAAAGGGTACATACCAGTCTGTCGTGGTGAAAAGAGAGCTAAGTGTAAAAGCAAAGCTCTCAATTTACTGGTCGATCTACAACCCTACCCTCACATACCCTCCTCCAAAGGGAGATGGCCCACTTCTCTGCGGAGGGAGCAGCGTCTTGGCAGCCAAAAGAATAGCCTGTTTGAAGGCCCAGTGACTTCCCCACAACGGCTCTGAGCCACCCGCAAACCTGCCTTTTTAAAATTTTCTTAATAATTTTCTTAATAAATGGAGCTCTACTCCAAAATAAACTAACCTCTCTTTATTCTCTTAAATAATTGGTCTTCACTATGTTTCTATATAGTAGTATATTTTTTCATTAGTATAATATGAAATTAATTCTGCATGTGTCAAGTTGTGTGCCAATATTTGCTGTGTAGTAGAACTGAGATATTAGTTATTACAAATATTTATTTGAAATAATATTAATAAAATTCTCAAACGGAAAAACATTAAACATAAATATATAAAATATAACTATTTACAGAGAGACAGGAATATAAAGGACCCAGCTTAAAGTGGAAGAGCCTCAGGGAGAAGGAGGAGAAAAATAAGAACATTGTTTCTGCCCTTGAGAGCCTGCTGCCTCATCAGAAAACTACTGATTGCTAGGGTCCAATGTTTCCAAATTTAACACAGCTGCGCTGTTTTCAAAAATGAATTTATAAATTTGAAATTTCACTAATACTCTCGTCTGAGGCGGCATGCTCTCCAGAGCAGGAACAAGGCTGAGGAGGAAATGCTCCATTGGAGACTGGCGTGGCCTCTTCAGCGACTCCAGGATGGCCAGCTCCACCGCCGATGGACCGTCCTGGGACCCGTCCCTCGTCTGCCTCAGAGTTGTCCAACTCTGTGGGGCTGTAAAACAGCACAAAACACAAAGAAAAGAGAAGGCTGCTGCTAGATTTTCATTTTCAACATTGAAAAAAACAGGATATAAACAGATTGGTTGTAGATATTTAGTAAAGGTAATCACAAGGGAATCCAACCGAGTAAAAAGTTATCAGTGCTTGCTGTACATCTGTTGCTACAATTACATACCTGTGGGTGCAGCAGCAGGAGCGGAGGGACCTGCTGCAGAATATTGTCTTGACTCAGCCACGGTCGCCCTATCCCACTAGTGCCACCCTCTGATCAAAGTACTGTATATACCAGATCATATGTCTAGAGTGACCAGTGGGGCACGCTTGTGTGGAGTAATTAAGTAAATTCTAATAAAGCTCAGAGGTGGTCTGCAAAAGAAATACATTTAAAACATAGAAAAAACACCAACAAAGGGCTTTCAGGAATAAGTCTGTAAAGGACAATTAGTATGTAATTTCAATGTAATTTTAGATTGTTTTGATATTTTGGGTTTTTTATAGTTTGATTGTTTTTTTTGTTTTTTTTTAGTTAAAATCTCTATAAAGCTCATCAACAGATGAGTGGTTTTGTTTTTAAGTGTTTAAAATCTCGTCGTAGATGATGTATTGACTACGGACCTGATCATGCACAACAGACCAACACCCACAGATAACATGGCAGCCCCAGTCATCACACACCAAAGGAACTTCAACAGTGACTTCAAACCGCTCCACTCTTCCCCCAGACCTGGAAAAATGAAAAGCAAATTTCTCCTTAGCTCGAGTAAGATGCTTGTGATGTTGTCCCTGGTTCAGGAGCAGCTTGATATTAGAAATGTCACAGCTGTATGTCTTATTGTAACATCTGACACCAGCCTCCTTGTAAAGCTTTTTCCACTCATTGCACCAACTTTTCATGAGCGTATTCACAGATCTGTGGTCATCCCCACTGCTTGTTCACTTTTTCCTGCCACACTTTTTCCCTGCAGTCAACTTTCCATTATAATGGTTCAATACAGCACTCTGGAAACAGCCAGCCTTTCCAGTAATGACCTTCTGTGGCTTACCCTCCTTGTGGAGGGTGTCGATGACAGCTGTAAGGTCAGCGGTCTTCCCCATTTTTGTGGCTGCTAACACAAACAGAGATATGCTGTATTTATATTGGCTGAATGGTAATTTACTGAGATCAAAATATATATCCCAGTATTTTGAGATACCGTTACCGTCAAAACTAAAACCCAAAAAGGCTCAAAATATTCCACTTTATAGTGAATGAATATGTTTTTGAATTTAATCACAAATAATAAACTCTTAAACAGGTACATGTGTATACTGACAGTATTCTGGTCAAAACTCGCACCAACAGTCACTTCAAAGCTGTAATAAATTCCCTTCGAGGCTCACATAAGGTCACTGCTGTGATAGCTTGCTATTCTTTATTGCTTTTCCACAGTCCTATACATATTGACCTATTGGCACAGTATAGAGATTCTCTACCAGTGGCTGGTGTTAACCATATTCTGAAACGGCTTCCTGCCTGAAGCTCTCTGCTCAGTCCTCATTGCCCATTATTGACCCAGTCACGAGAGAGAGAGAGATAGAGCGAGAGCCAGTTGGAGAGACAAACAGAGACAAATACAAAGGAGCTTTCCTCTTTGCCGACTTTGTACCATTTAATAGTTTGTTGGAGCTCCACTAGCATGTTTTCATTGATGCTTCCCCACAAGCAGCCAAACTCTTTTCTTCTTTTGCTTACTCCAGCTGACAACTAACCCAGGTAGGCTTTAGTATGTTTTTTCTTACTATATTACTTACTTTTCTTACTATTCTTGTTGTTGTTGTTTTTCTTTTCTCTTTACCCACCATTGATTTATCTTGTTGCCTGAGCAGTACTGTGTCATTTTCTCAGCCTATTGAGTCACAGATGACATTTAGTCTCTGTTTTTCCCATCCTTGGCTCCAGGCCTAACATATGTAAATTAAACCAGCAGTGTCAGTAATGCGGGGAGTTTGGAGAACTGTGGTATCTGAAACTAGAATTCTGTCATCTTCAGCTCTGTGTGACAGTTTTGATCATGTCTAAGGAAGTCACACGAGTAGTGTGTGATCAGTGGCTCTTAAAACATTTTTGCTTTATTCCCACAAGACACTGGTCTGTTCTAAAGGGAAATAAAGTTTCATAAACAGTCTTTGAAAAACAAGCTAATGACATGTGGAATCATTCTTTAAGCTTGCTGAGGCACTAATGAGCCCCACTTATCCAAAGTACTCGGATCCCGTCTCAATTGATCTATAGGCACAAATTTAACACACACTCCCCGATATTAGAAATCATACTTACAATGTTAATGAGCAAAGCAAGAATTCAATGTGTGAGTGACTGGTGTGTACTGTATGTGCCTGTTTCTTAATGTTTATCTTTTGCTTGTGAATGTACTGATGTGTAACAAATTAGAGACTGCAGTTATGTCAGTGAAATCATACTACCTTTTTCCTCATTAAAAGTAATTAAACACTTGTCACTGAAGTGAAAAACTGTCACTTTCAAAATTATTTTTCCAGTTTCCTCAATTTCCTCCAGATTAAGTTCACTGGACCAGATACATTATTCCACCGCAATCAAAAGATCAACGCTTATTGAACCAAATCCAAATTTGGCCTACAGAGACTTGGCAGAGCACTCTGTCCCATGTGCACGCTTATGTACGAGTATGTTTCATGTCTCTATCAAGTGACATGGGGTGTTTGGAAGCAGGGAGAGCCTATCGATCAGCTGGTGGGGGGGAGCGAGTGTTGCGCCTGCAGCTCTCGCTCCATCTGCCCACTGGGTGTGAAGGACACTGATGTGACAGCGCTAATTACAGAGGCAGGAAGCCAGCGCTATAAACATTCACAGCAGCAACTCAAGCGGGCTCTGCCTGGCTAAACCCCACCCTCCACCAGCCACTTTACACCACTCATCCCTCAGGGCGGATTGTATTTCAAGAGTTCTATGTGAAATGAGGCATTATCTGCAAATTCCCATTCAAAGAAATATTGCTGTAGAAATCAGATGTGTGTAAAACAGAAACGTCTGTGACAAACACTAAAAAATGCATGATTACGTTCATCGTTGATGTTTTTGGTTTGTTTGCCTTTTTTGTTATTCATTTGCTGCCAATTAACGGTCTTACATTTTGGTAAAAAAAACAGTAAAACAGGAATCTAAATTTATGTAAATCTAATTTCAGGTATTTGTATTTGTCTTTTGAGGACAAGAAGTCTGGTTTAAGTCATGGACAAAGTCCCGGTAGATACATGTGTGCTCTGAGTACCTTTTCAGTAAGCAGTCAAGAAAGATTATTTAATTTTACTCTCTATTATGACTAGAATAATATATACATAAGTATGTTTCCTATTAAACCTTGAATAAGCAAGATAGTTGTGCCATCACTGGACAAATAATCAATAATATTCCTTCACTGGATAATGAGTTAAGCAGAGGGTATAGACCTCTGGGCTTTGAATACTGAGGGAAACCGAACATCATCAACAGCTTAGTTTTAGTGATGAAGAAGCACATGCCCATTCTCATCTGGTGATTGGGGCTTTGATGGGGGGGGATAGAAATATATATTTATTTCCACAACTCCCTTCGTCCAACCCTCTCTTTAGAAATTTCTGATTATTTCAACTTTAAATTGTAATTATGGCTGTCTTAATACAGCATCAGCTCTAATGTTTAGGTTCCGAGGATAGTAGATTTTACTTTATTTTTTACATTTAACCAGTAATACTATTTAATAATAGTTTTCTTTTCAGCTGTAAAAAAATATTAACATATTATTAACCCAGCAAACGTATCTGTTGATGCTGAAAGAGCCTTTGCTCCATTGAGCTTAAGGAAACTGAAGAATGGGGCAATGCCTTCATATTAAGTTCATATTAAGTTACATTGTTACATTGTAACTATAAAAATTCCCTACTCGCCCCTGTGGGCGGTCAATCCTTCAAGCTCGGGTCCTCTACCAGAGGCCTGGGAGCTTGAGGGTCCTGCGCAGTATCTTAGCTGTTCCTAGGACTGCGCTCTTCTGGACAGAGATCTCCGATTGGTTTCCTCAAACAAATGTTGACCGTGAAGCTGAAAACTGTAATTATTCTGTAATTACTGAGTTTCATTCACAGCCTGCAACTGGAGTACTTTAAATAATACCATCAATGTATAAAGGAAAGCCCACCCTCAACACCCACCAACAGGAACAAGCTGCCTTTAAGCTCAGCTGGTGGCATCCAATGCCACGTGTGTTACCCTCTCATTTATTTTAATTATGCTCTATTCTATCGACTTGGCCACCCTTTAATTATTTTGCCATTGATCCGCACAGTGACTCAATAAGCAGGTCAGTGAACAGGAGCGGCTTCGGCTGCTGCCGCAGGCTTCGTTCTCAGATATGGAGCAACAGCCAACATACACACGTGCACATATGTACAGAGGGGACAGTGCCATCTTAGGTTTCGATTAAAAAAGGGAACCCGAGAGATAAATATGTGCGCACTTTTACACTGTGCATTACACAGCAAACACACACAGTCTGCCTAGAGTGTCTTGTCACTCTCTCTTCCTCTTTAGCAGGATGGAGCATGGAGACCGAGGGATGGGAGTCTCTCACCTTCGCTACGAGGATGAGGAGGGTGAGTGTGTGTGTACCTGTGTGCTATCCATGTATTGGATCTATCACACACTGGCCCCATGAGCTTATAAAAATGGGAAAGCCATTCTACCCATTTTAGATTTTTATGTTACCATGACAGATCACACTAACTTCTAATTTTCAATTTCTTTTTAATTTTTTCTGAGAGCCTGTGTGGGTGACTGTTGTTAATGTGCTGCAAATGAGCAGTGTGTGTGTGTGTGTATTTTGGGGGGTCTTTGGGGAGTTGTTGTATGCATGTTTGTGTAGCTTTACACTAAGCAGCAGCTCGGCAGGTTCTTTATCCAAACATCAAATATTGGCTTGTGTCTCCCTGTAGTTTAGTAATTCCATCTGGAGTTGTGTGTGCAGTTAGTGCAATTAGTTTTACAGCACTATTCAAATTGCCAGCAGATGATCAAACTCACATCATCCAGGATTTTGCTGCAAAATGGAGGTTGTGCAAGCCAAGCTACGAGACTGTGACTGTCAATAGGCCTAATTTTCTTTATTTCTGTGTCAACAGTGACAAATCGCAACATGCTGCAGTTGTTAATAACCACACAAGAGCTGCGAAACATAATTTATTCTGTTCGTTATAGTAGTTTAACATTCATTAAAACACTCCTGAGTATGAGGGATTAATGAAAAATCTCATTAGGTAATCTGCCAGTGTTGCTGGCTGTCAGTCAACCAATTCAGAGCTGTTCATTTAGCATTCACTGCAACCGCCTGTGTTACAGAAATCTGTTCTAAATGACACCTGTTCTTAAAAATTATTGCCACCTTCTGTATATCTGGAACTCTCCAATCTATGACCAAGAACTGTATATATTTGTCCACAGATCATCAGTCCATCTACATTGGTGTGCCAGTAGCTCGAAGATATCGACGTAAACGCAGGCGAAGGCGTTCTAGTCAAGAGGGTAGTGATATGGATAGAGACAGACATTACAGCCACCACAGACACCAGGAGCATGATCGGTACACAGAGATAGATATGGAGGAGGGACTCATGGATTCAGCAGAGCAAAGTCTCCAAGACATCAACCGTACAAGTAAGTCAGCGGTGAGAGACATGACATGACTTGTGACATGTCTTGTCTGTCAAACACCAGTCTGGAAAGGTGCTTTTGTCACACTGAAAGAGAAAGAGCCTGAACTCTTCTGTTGAGGGCTGGAGTCTACTAATTTCATGTCAGATGTTTAATGATTCTAGGCAGCTCTAACCAATCAATGAAAACGACATTTTTCACCCTTTGTGAGACAGCTTTATTAAATCATGGGAAACAAGACTGTTGTTGTCATTGTGACATACTTTGATGTCACCTTTGCACTGAAGAAACACATTTTTAACATGAAACATGAAGTTTATTGGAGGTTTCCTTATGCTACAGTCCCACTAGGGAAATAGTGATTACCGATTGTCGTTCATTGCAAACATGTGCAATGAACTATTCATTTTTTTAATGACTGCTTCAAAGCTGAGGCCAGGTCTGTGACCATTCACAATCAGCTGCCACTTACAAAGTGACCTCAGGTCTCAAGAAGGCTATAACAATGTAACAATAACATGGAGTCAGTCTGCTATCAGTTTGCAATTGTATGTCGTCAGGTTGCAATCCTTTTTTCCCTTTTGTTTTTATTGTTTTTTAATCTTTTAAGTTGACCCAGCTTAATAGGAGAAGCACTCCTGAAAAGCCAGAGTGCTCCTTGTTGCTGAAATAACAGTCTGCTCCTCCAGCTCTCTCTGAGCCTTTCATGTGAAACAATTTCATGTGCTCTTTCAGAAATTGCTTTAGTTACGTCTCATATATATAACTCATTTTCTGCACATTGGTGTCTTTTATTTGAACATTTAAAAATAGCCTTTCATATTGCTTCCTCCCAGCATTTTTAACAAAGAACAGCAGGAGTCCGAGACACAGCCTGAGAGTGGCTACCTTCTGTTTCAGGTTTGAGTAATAAGTAGTTTGGCAGAACACTGCTGTTGTGGCTTTCAAAACTTTTTCCAGGAAAGTTGCCCACTCTCTTAAATCAGTATGGTGCCATCAGTGGAAAGGCAGCAGAGGTGTTTACTTTGCCTTGATTGTATGCTTACATCAACACAACCTTTTGGAATCCACGTGCCACCTCTGTACATGGTGGTCAGCTGGAGGACAAGAACATGGACAAAGACGTACAACAAAACAATGAGAGAAAATAGTAATCCATTACTTAGAATTAAGGAAGTCGTACTCTACATCAAACAGCAAATGTTGGAGGGTAGAATGCCGAAAGATATTTAAGTCAAATGTAGTAGTTATCAATAGAAACTTCAATAATATTGATCAATGGTAGTTTAAAAGACAAAGCTTGTTGATTTTAATTACAGTCTATAGGTTTGCAGCCCTATTCACAGCTGGCAACTCATTACCCCAAAACCCCACGCATGAACACAGAGTCCTGCTCAATCTCCCTGCAGATACAATGATACAATGGATTGGAAGCACAGTAGAGTTGTGAATGACTAACTGTAATCAGGCAGCACTGAGTGATCCAGGCTTCAGTATGACAGTCATTACTGCTGGGACAGCAGATGAAAATAACAGAATGATTATGCTCAAAATATGGTGACAATTAAAATATTTAAAGTGAAAACTTTGGTTGCACTTTACAGATTGAAATGTCAATTTCAGTGTTTGATTCAACTACTAAGGAAATGCACTATTGTAGCTGCAGTGGAAGAGAAACTGACAATATGGAAAAGATTGTAATTAAGTATTAGCTGAAACCAGTAACTTGACTGTAAAACAAGTGATTACAAAAGCAAGTCTAAATGGAGGGTTCTACTTTTGTAAATGATGCCATGTTTTTATGGATGGTCATTTTGCTGTAAAGAAATCAGCCACACAAACTCGCTTTGTGTAGCAGATTTAATGAAGACAAAACAAAGGTACAAAAAAAAAAAATCTGTAAAACAACGGTCGCATGTTTTAGGTGAATTTTTTGCAAGATCCTCGGGTATTTTAAAGCAAATACAAATTCTAATAATGTCGAAAACATCCTTTCCTTCCATCAAGTGTCTCCAGCGGCAGAGCGGCTACGTTACATCCTAAATGAAGACGATGACATGCCGACACCAACGCTCTTCACTGAGATGGACACTCTACAGAGAGAAGGAGACGAGCTAGAGTGGAAGGAGTCTGCCAGGTGGATGACACTCAAACAGACAACAGAGGGAAAATATAAAACAAATTGTGTGCTTTTCCTGGTTGGCTGGTTTAGAATGTCTTCTTGTAAAAAAAAAAAAAAAAAGCGACTGCGACATAAAATGAAGGACAATTTTCCAGCTGCATGGTTTATAGCTTGTTTAAAGTGTATTCAGCACTAGAATTTTGTTGGGATGGAATTTCAGAGGAACAACATTTCAAAATTAGAAAACTGGAAAAGAAAATATGTTGAAATCATGATTGAATTTACCTTCTTGAACACAGCTCTCTGGGTTCGCATAAAATTGCCGTTCTTGTTCATGGAGGTGGTTTAAATTGCATATTGTGCTTTCTAAATTGTGCTTGCTAAGGTGTCAGGTAAATCATCAGTAAAGTAAAGCATGATTGGGCCTGTGCACCTTTATGCAAGACCAGGCTCTTAGGAGTTTTTACTGCAGGTTTGCATTAGACAAAGGAGTTATATATCACTTCCATTGTCCACTATCTGTTGTTAGAGAACATCTAGTGCATGAGTCTGTGTATCATGGTTAGAGCACACTATGGAAATTTCATGGACTGGAAGCATGTAGTTTCCATATATGCTTGATTAGGTCGTGACTTATCAATCATATATGGTTGCAATGAATATATGGGAACGTTTATGTTATAACAACTTATTTTTTATGTTACTCCAATATTATGGCAGCAGTGTTCAACACAAAAGTCAAAATCTTAATATCTTTGCATTGCAAATCTTGCACAAATGTCACAGACCAAATTTAAATGTGCTGTAGTGAATAAATGTCAAAGAAGAGATTCTCCAGTTCAGTGGCTACAAATAGCAAAAATGCAGTCGTGTTAGTCTGGAACACTGTGTGAAACATGGATTTAGCTACGGTGACATCAACTGTTGATATGTGATGTCCTATTTTGACGCCTCAAGATTTTGGTTTTAGAAGAACTTTGTGACAAGGAGATTCTAGTGGTGAAACCAATGAGCATACCCTAAGTATTTATCCTTTTTTTAAAAAACTTAATATGATCAAGATTTACAAAACAGCCTTAATTTTTGTATTTCATATGTCCCAGAATGAAGCTATAACATGATCATGATTGACATATGGTTTTTAAATTCATTCAGGCATATCTGGGAGGAAACCAGCAGCCAGTAACCTGTTTGTGTCTCCTGTTTAACCAGTAGTCTGCTGTGCATCGACTCACAATCACAAACAAATAAAAGATCATTTTTTAGAGTCCTTGTTAAATCTCAGCCCAAACACACCTTTACATGCTTCTCAGATCATCTATGACAGCGGTCCCCAACCTTTTTGCGCCACAGACAAGTTTGTGCCCGACAATATTTTCACGGACCGGCCTTTAATGTGTTGCGGATAAATACAACAAAATAAAACGAGTACCGGGACCGAAAAAAGAAGATTTATTCATAACACACGTGAAAAGACCCAGGAAAACCGAGTTAATGAAAAAAACGATAACAAAATAACGCTAAAAACCGATAAAAACCCTGAAAACCATAAATTTCACACCCGAGTCTCAAGTCTCGCAGCCCGGTACCAAACGACTCACGAACAGGTACCGGTCCGTGGCCCGGGGGTTGGGGACCGCTGATCTATGATGATTGAAGCTGCTTTTAGGTCTCATGTGGGGCAAGATACAGAAAGAACTAATCTGGACAGGGAAGAAGTATTGCTAACAATAAGGAATGGGAATTTTATGTACTAATTAGAATATTCACAGAAGTCATCTTGCTGTATTTGCATTCTGCTTAGAATCACATTCAATTAGAATTTCAACTTCTCAAAATTACATTATAGAGTCACCAAAAAGAAACTGGTATCTGTAATTGGTAGTACTACTGCTCTACCTATTAAATGTTAAAAAGCATTTCAATATTAGGTCAGCATATCTGAAAAGAGTATGCTAATCAGAGCGACATATCTTAAATACGGTAACTCATCAGAAATGATTATGCTAATTAAGGCAGTAAAATATTGTTATCAAGGACACCATGAGCCCTTGTAATGAAGTGTACGGTGTGAGCTGCTAAAAAATCAGACTAATGGTGTTCTATAAATTTATAGCACTAATAACAGCGTTAAGCAAATAGAGGCTTGGATCTAGGATAGTGATGTTGCTCAGTACTGATTATTACTTAAGTAGTTAGTACTGCTCCGAGAGACTCCTGCTAAATGAAAATAACTTGCAAAAACCAATGACATATACTAAGCAGTGGCCCTGTTGAGTTTTCTTTCTTTTTTCTTTCTTTCTTTCTTTCTTTCTTTCTTTCTTTCTTTCTTTCTTTTTAATAATTGTTTTGGGCTTTTTTAGCCTTTTGTTGTTATTTGATGGTGGAGAGAAGACAGGAACGCTGGGGAAAAACCAGAGTAATGTCATGTAGTAATTGGCCTCAAGTAGGATTTGAACACTAGTCTCTGCATTAACCATTAATCAGCACCCCAGACATGAAATTTTAGGTAAATTGTATTCTCACCTATTCTGTCTCTCTGCATGTTCTTGCTGCCTTTAGGTGGGTGAAGTTCGAGGAAAAGGTAGAGGAGGGAGGGGAAAGGTGGAGTAAACCCCATGTGTCCACACTGTCCCTGCACAGTCTTTTTGAGCTCAGGACATGTCTCCAGACAGGAACAGTGCTGCTGGATTTGGACGGCTACTCGCTGCCTCAAATAGTTGGTGAGATATTCACATTTATAACTGCACGTCTTTATGTGTGAATAAGCAGTCAGAATTCACTGTTTTCAATAAGTGCGCTGCAAGCCTAGCAGCTCTTTAGCTATTTGGTATTTTTTATGTTTTGGGGGGGTTTTGCAACATATTTTATATTTGTAACCATTTAGCTAACATAATTAAGCTAACAATCATGTTAGCTAAATATATTATACTCCATTTCCACATAAGTAATAAAACAACAAATACATTAATAATACGTGAATAATAGAAGTATATCAAAATATCAGTATGTAATTTTAGTAAGTTATGAAACAGCTGTACTTTATAAAATGAAACATTGTTTGAGTTGCTTTTGCTAAACAAACTGATTGGTGATTCATTTTAACACCTATACCTGGCTTTCTCTGCTATGACATTTTTGTAAAATATATATTAGTTAACCCTCTATAGACACCCTCTTTATTGAGGTTTTGCAGTCACACAACTACTCACATGTATGTGATGGCAAGTGAGTTAGAGACTAGAGACTGGTCTGCAACCATCTGGCAACCACTGGTTAGGAAGAAAAAAATATTTATTACATGACTAGTTGGCATGTGGTTGGTAAAGGTTGATGCCAGTTCCTGTAAGATCAATTGCTTAATCCCCAAACGCACAGGTCCAGACACGGGTCAGTGATCTCCTGGCAACCACCAGTCATTAAATGTGTATTTCCTGACCGGTTGGCGAAAGCCTTCTTATGACCATCTTAGTCACTAACAGATTGGTGTTGATACTGACACCCGATAACTTCCTTTAACTATTATTTTAGCACAAACTAGTGCCACAGTAACATTACCTACAGCTGTAAATTGCTTTATCATTTTCCCTTGCTTTATGAATAACCCTGCATCATGACCTTTTTCATCTTTCCCTTTTGCATATCCAAAAGCTCAAAGTATAGCTACAAATGCATTAGTATGGAGTCAATAAAGTATAAAAAAAATACAGTTAAAGACAAGAAAAAAATCAATGAGTAAATGTATTGTTTGCCAGTTCTCAGTAAAAATCAATGCTTAATAAACTGCAGGAACATTTTCTAGCACATATCAGATCTTTTTATATTTCCTTAATTTTCCACTCGCTGGTCAAGTGATTGATAAGATTGTTTTAAAAGTGGTGCTCCGATATTCAAAACCAGGTCACATTTTTCTCAGTAGTAGTTTGTTGTAGATGGTTATTGATATTTTTAACGATTTTGTATAGTATAGATGTACCTTTATCCTTCTACATAGCCTGAATTTAGATAAGCTTTCTTTTCTCTAAGTATTCTCCGGGAATAGTTCTCCAGGCTTCGTGAAGTAGACTCCAAAGCTCTTTGGATGTTGGCTGCATTTTGTTTCATTACATGTCATGATGATTCCACACTGCTTCAGTAATGTTGAGGACTCTGAGGAAGTTCTGTTGTGTCTTTTTGTGTTCAAGTATGCCTTTACTGCATTGGCAGTGTGTTGGGGATCATTGTCATGCTGGAAAATGAAGCAGCTGCTAATCACATCCTTTCTAGGTAGCATAGCATAGTGGATCATAATCTGATTAATTGTAATTCCATCAGTTTTGCTGACAGACCCTCCACAATGTTAATGCTTCACAATAATGAATGTTTAATATGTTTTTAAATTGCATTTTTCTTATGTAACTTGACATACCTCAGCCTTTATTCCCTGTTTCTATTTGTTAAAAATGGCTTCTTGTCAATCTCCCTTCCACTGAGACCATTTCTGATAAAGCTTCAGTGAATTGCAGATCTATCAGCTGAGTGTCTCCTGTGTCAGGTCTTTGTTGGATTTATTGCAATTTGTTCAGGACATGACTTTAGATACTGTTCAGCTCTGTTGTAGATAGTTGTTTTGGCCTGTAACTTCTTATTTTATATATTTATAGAAGAATAATCTATAAATGAATAAATACTGTAATAAAGCTAATAAATATCAAATATTTATTATATATACAATGTTTTCAGCTAATAGCTCTTTGGGATTCACCTTGTGTTTGCAAAAATTGGATTTTATGCCTGTCAAACTGTTTTAGCTTTGGAATTTTTCATAAATTCAACCAAAGAAATGGGAACAAACAAATAGTGACAGGCTGCTAGTAACAAACATAGATTCATCCCTTGAGTTAGGTCTGTTACCTAACTATTAGTGAAGTCTTTTTTATGCCTGAATTCAAAATTAAGTGTTAGATGACTTAGCTAAGAAAAAAAACATTCTTGTTAAAATGGTCAGATACATAGACTGGGCTGAAAATGAGTGAAAAAGCAGACAATGGTTGAAGGGAAAAAACAGAGAACTATTGCCCAAGACAATTTTAAAATTAAAGGAGGAAGTAACCAAGTAAAACAGTCTGGCTTCTCTGAAGCAAAATGTAAAGAAGTGCCCACTCAAGATTATTGCACAGTACAGCATAGAAATCGTAGTTTCCTGAATATTTTTTCTTTACCATTTTCTGTGTTAAAGAGTTGGTGTGTTTCTGAAATTTTAAACACATTACTGGCCAAAATCTTTCTTCTTGTATCAATTTGTGTGATCTGGACCAACAGAAGACAACAAATTCACATGACACCACTTTTTATTTTGCGTCTCATACAAATTCATTTTAAGCTGTCCTTGTGTCATTTCACAATATTTTATCTCTGTATTCCCCAAGACATAACCTTAAATTACCCACACAGATAGATAAAAATGTCTTGTCAGTGGTGGTGAAGGCAGTAGCACACTTGACCCTGAATCACAGTGGCGCTGGTCCATTGTGCTGTCCTGTCCTCTTCAAATGTGATTTGATCTTGTTCTGAAATGATTACTTCACTTCCTTCCAAGGTGCTATTAATATATCTGGGTTTTCTGTCTAGAGCTCAAATGCAGCAGGTTTGTGTGCTTTTTAGCACACTGTGATTTTTTAAATGAGCAAACGGTGAATGATTTTGACTAATTCGTTCTTGTCTTCTGCTTTGTATGAATATAATCTTTAATTAATTTGATCTCCTTGTTCATGCACAATAGCTGTCAGCCTTTCTCTCACTATGATAAAAAGCATCCTGCTGTTCATTTAATTGAACTTTTATGCAACTGCAGAGTCAGACAATTTTTATAGGGTTGATCAGGCTGAGACCATTGGTTTAATTTGGGTGGCACAGAAGCTGACGTCTTGTTAATTAAGAGCCAATTTCTTTTGGTCACTCATTCGCAAAATTCACTTGTGCGTGCATGACTACCATGTAGAAGCCCACCATAAGGAGTCACATTATAGTAAGCTTTTTGTGTAACTATAAATAGCTTTTTTATTGACAATTAAACATTTCCTTACTGTTTATAAAGCTCAAATGATAGATTTAAAACATGGCCATATGGTAATAAGAGTACATTTCTGCTGGCAATCATGCTTAAAATGTTACCAAACAACTAATAGTTGTTTGGTGGCCACTGGTCAGACTCCTAAGAGAACATGCAAATGATAATAGTGTACAGTCATACCACTTTGATAGGCACAAGCACAACCCGTTGTTCCTAAGTGGCATGAGCCAGTCTCAGGGGCAAATGAGACTGCGTCATTTTTTTACACTGAACAACAAGTTGCCATTTCAAATAACAAGTTAGACCATTTTAGATGTGGATGTAGACAGCATAACAGAACCATAGACGTATAATTTACACAGAAATTTATACTTATCATCAGTATATGCAAAGCATTCATTATATTACACGATAGCAGACTACAGTCAGTGTTATGAAACTCTTTTTCAACTCTAACTTCCAGTTAGGAACTCTTAAGATGTGAAATTTTGTGTCTCTTTTCTAGATGACATCATTGAGAGACAGATAGAGGAAGGCATGATATCTCATGATCTCAGAGAAAAGATCAGTTTTGTCCTGCTGAGGAAGCATCGACACCAGACCAAGAAACCGATCCACCGTTCCTTAGCTGACATTGGCAAGTCCAGCTCTTCTACCAGTGAGTGACCCAACTTGTGACACAGATTGACCTGCCCTGTGTAGCTCTGTGTGAATAATCCATGAGAGACCAATATTCTAAGTATAGCAGGGGTGGGTGATTAACTTTCTCAAGGGACCACATGATGAACCGAGACTGTTGGGGAGAGGCGCAGCAGTAAGCTGAACTCATTTCTGCTCAGTGTTAATTTTATCTCATTATAAACGACTACTAGTAAGAGTAGATGTTATAATTTGGCCATAATTGTGGCTCATTGGGAAAATTGATTGCTCATTCCTAGTCTACAGGATAACAGGTAGTTGACCTGCCAAAGTATTACATCAGCTTGAGTTTCCCCTGACTGATAATATTAAACACATTGTTGGAGAGCTAGCATTATGAAATGCCATCACATGAAACAACACTGTGAATCCCTAATTATAGCAATTCTTTTTCTTTGTCGTTGGCAAGGGCAAGGCAAGGCAAGTTTATTTGTATAGCACAATTCAACAACAATGTGATTCAAAGTGCTTTACAGAGACATTAGAAACAAAAACAAATAAAAAGCATGATTTAAAATTGATTAAAACAAGCAAACTAACTAACTAACTAATTAACAAACAAACAAACAAAACTATATAAAATCAAAACAGGTAAAATCAGAACAGTAGATAAAATCAGTAGTTAAAATGTTAGTTTTGAAATTTAAGCTTAAAAGTGTGGATTTGGTGCTTTATTCAAATGCAGCTGAGAACAGGTGAGTCTTCAACCTAGATTTAAATGAACTGAGTGTTTCAGCTGATCTGAGGCTTTCTGGGAGTTTGTTCCAGATATAAGGAGCATAAAAGCTGAATGCAGCTTCTCCGTGTCTGGTTCTGACTCTGGGAACTGATAAAAGACCGGATCCAGATGACCTGAGGGATCTGGAAGGTTCATACTGGGTCAGGAGGCTTGGCTTCATTCTGGGCTGACATGTAATTTTGATGCTACTGAGAAATGAATTATGCATATATTTAACTCACTCACTGAATGAATGAACACTCTTGAGTCAACAAGGCTCATATCCTCCACAGGGGACGTATTAATGTTTGATGAGTTAATTACCACTGTAGCATTTTCACATATCATCAAGACAGGACACATGGTGTTCAAGAAATCATAAAGCATCACCTCCAATCACTGATTCTGTTGTGTTTCTCTTCCTGCTTCCCTTCCCATGGCAGATCGGAATGTTGGACCCCGAGGTGGAACAGGTCCGGGGCAAATGGCCAACTTCAACAGGTCCACAGAGGACCTCCGAATAAAGCAGCAGCCAGCAGCCAACTATGGCCGCCTGCGTGAGTGTCAGGTTTTGGCTTGTGAAGCCGGTTGATGTTTTTTCAAAATAAAAGTCATTATATTTTTCCTTGTTTTAAGAGCACTGTGAAGAGTCAAAGCCTATATAACCATAATTGTATCATCCTACAATCTCCAAATAACACATTATAGTTTCACTTGTAGATTGCTGTTTAACATTTCTGCATATGTGAAGACTGAATAAATAAATTCAGGACACCAAGCTCAGATTGTTAGCTCATATTTACAGACCAATCAGTATCCTCTGAGCACATTTATGTACTCAGAGGATACTGATTTGTCAAAGCCATCTCTCCTAATTCTGGATTTTCATTCTAACACATGGAAAATTTGCTCTTTAGTGATTCTTGAGCATAAATAAGGACGGGAAAAAATAGACATTAAGAGTGACTACTTCATGACTGTCATGGGCTGGGTCTGTGACCCAGCATTTTGAGTTCATGATATATTGTTTATTTATGGGGAAATGTTAAGTTCTTGTTTTGTATTATTAGTTAGAACTTGAGGCTTCATGTTTTGCCATTTATCGTTTGGGTTTAGCTCATCTAGCTCCCAAAAAACCCCTAAGTGGTTCAGCCTTAGTGCTGTTATTGGATCCCCTCATTTCCCCTTTCCCTGGGTTTTGGTCCCACCTGCCCTTTGTGTTTCATGTCTCATGTGTCAATGTTGTTTGGTCTGCCTCATCATGTTCTCCTGTTTATTTTGAAAGTCCAGTTTTCATGTCATTGTGTTTGAGTTTACATTTCCTGTGCATGGTTATGTTCATCCTTGTCAGCTGTTTCCTCATGTGTCTCGACTTCCCCTGATCACCTCATGTGTGTATTTAAGTCCTCTGTTTTCTATGTTTCGTTGTCAGGTTGTCTGTTTGCATCCCCATAGTGTTTTGTCATAGTTTACTCAGTGTTCATAGTTTTGTCATAGTATTTTCACTGAGTTTCTTAGTTCTTTAGTTTCTGAGTGTTCACAGTTTTCTTAGTTTTCATTTCAGCGTCTTTCAGTGTCTTTCAGTGTCTGCTTCTGGGTCCTGTAAACTAAACTTATCGGCGCACCCCGCCGTGACAATGACATCATATGGTGGCCTTCATAAGAGAATGAGATTGACAATATAGTGTAGATGAAACTGAGATGATGGGGAAAATGGTGGACAGGAGGGGAAAGCAGGTCAGAAAGCAATGAACTGAAATGACGCATTATTTCATTGATCAGTAAAATGCACACACATGCTGACACAAAAGTACTGTCAATAAATGACAGCTTTTTGGATTTTTAGAGGTATTTTTACTTTTTCAGTTACATGGATATCACATAGTGCACCATAGATAATTATCCTTCAGTGTAGTGAATGTATATCGTAATAGTATTGAGCCCCTGGATTCCCACCTCTAATGACAAGAATTATGGCTGCTGAAGTATTCAGCATATATATATATATATATATATATATATATATATATATATATATATATATATATATATAGATATATATATATATATATATATATCTATATATATAGATATATATATATATATCTATATATAGATATATATATATCTATATATATATATATATATCTATATATATACATATATATATATATCTATATCTATATATAGATATATATATCATAAAATACTTTTGATTTTTTAAAGATTGATTTCCAAGACTTACATCATCCTACAAGTTACACCCAGTGTGGTTAAACTGAAAGTGAAGGAAATGGGAAAAGTAGCACCAAAAGAACAAAAAATACAAAAGACAAACTGTTTCCTGATTTAAAATGATGATCTCCAAATACATTACAATGATCTACAACTTTGCAATACACTCTATACCAGAGGTGGCCAACTCCAGGACTCGAGAGCCGGTGTCCTGCAGGTTTTAGATGTGTCCTTGATCCATCACAGCTGATTTAAATGGCTACATTATCTCCTCAACATTTTTTGAAGTTCTCCAGAGGCCTGGTAATGAACTAATTATTTGATTCAGGTGTGTTGACCCAGGGTGTTATCTAAAACCTGCAGGACACCGTCTCTCGAGGCCTAGAGCTGGCCACCCCTGCTCTATACTATATACAATATACTACAGCCTTTACAACCTCACCACTAACTGTGACAAAACTAAAAACATACTTTCTGTCCTTACTTCCAAAATGCATGAACATCATAAAATAAGACTTTATGGCATCTGTAGTGCATTAGACTGTGAAGATTTACCCAATAGCTTTATCTCATAGAATTTATGTGCCAGTTATCAATTTCAGGCCTGAAATGATTCCAAGTAGGTGGATATAAAGAGTAATAACTGTATAACTGTCCCAACCTCGCAGGTCACGCCCAGAGCAGGAGTATGAATGATATTGCGGACACTCCAAGCACAGACCAGGTGAGTTATTACTGAAACCAGCTCATTACATTCAGTATGTCAGGGATACAGCCTTCACATGCGTAAGGCTTTTTAAAAGTGTGTTTTATAGTTGTGTGGCTTTGGTTTGATCCTGACAATGACCAAATTCATGTTCCTGTCTTTTCTACTGGCAAATGTCTATCTGCCTGCACTGAGGGAATCTCTGGAGGATACATTTATTTCCACTCTGTTGCCTTTCATGATTGGACAGATTGCCTACCAGTAAGGCATTTCATTGTATTGAATTGCTGTTTCTTCATCGCTCATCAATTTTTCATTGCACCTGCTCGCTGAGGTGACATCAAGTGACAGAGAGAGTGTGCAAACACATAATTCACTCATTAGTGAAGCTGATGCAGTAATGGGAGTTAAACCTGGTGACGCATGCCAGTGCCGCTGCAAAGGCGTGCTGATGTCGCTTCAATTAGGCTACAGGGCTTTGTAACTGACAAGTCAGATTATGTGTCATTCACTGGGAGGGATCGTGTAAAAAAAAAAAAAAGAAATGAATGAGAATTTAAAGGGTGCTATGTGGGCCACAAAATTTGTCTGTGACAGTCGGCAGGGGGGCCAGCACTGGTTGTCCGGTTCCGAGGGCTCTACTTATCGTTTGGCTAGCTGTTCAAATTCTATTTTGAGGTCTACATTGGTCGCATGTGACAACGGACAAGCGATTGTTCATTTTGTTACAGTGTGTATTTGCGCTTGTGTGTGCCACATTTTCTGTGTCGATATTGAGCTGGCACTGAGAAAAAGATGGATTTCACTGTCGGTCCATCAGTCCACGTGCTTTGCTCTCACGTGGAGCCACAGATTCGGGTTATGTGTTGTTGAAAAGGCTCTCCACTACTCTGTGTTATTGTGCATCAGTCCAATTTCCTGCCACACCTTTAGATGTAATCAAACAGGTCAGACTGGTTCACCATTTCGGGTCACAGGCAATTGTTTTCCCTCTCTGATTGTTTGTGTGCATTTCTTTAAGGATTTTATGCCCACTTAACTACACAGGATTGCATTTAAAAAACGTCCTCCTGGGCTAATCTGCCGGGTTTTGAGAGACTGTAATGACAGAATGAAACTTTAATGATCCCTGTAGGTAGATCCAATCACTACACCTACCAACACCGTCACAATAAAAGCACACGTCTCAGTTACAGCAGTCTTTGTCTTAACATCCTCCTAACTGAAAAATGACTTTATAAGATAAACTTAAACAGCTGGTTCAGTATTATTATATTATTTTCAATTTGGTGTCATACATGAGAGAATAGAAGACTAATACATTTTTTAAAGTTACATAAATGATTTTGTAAGAAGTTTATTTTCTGTATGTTCAGTTTAAACTATGAGAGCGCGACAGTAATACGTATAGGAAATTGAAGATTGCCACAAGATGCAAAAACAAAACAATTAAACATGTAAAATGAAATATGAATACCTCAGAGCAAAGTCTATAACATGTAGGAATTACACATATTCTACCATGCCGACACGATAATGCTGGACTGCGTTCTCCCTTTTTTCTGTAGTTGAAAAATAAATTCATGAAGAAGATCCCCAGAGACGCGGAGGCTTCCAATGTCTTAGTGGGCGAGGTAGACTTCCTCAACAAACCTTTTGTGGCGTTTGTTCGCCTGGCCCAAGCTACAACTCTAGGAGGTCTAACAGAGGTCCCTGTTCCCACCAGGTAAAAATCCCTACAATATGTCATTGCCCGCCAACCAACAACAAACATCTGCAGTCCCAGAACATACCTCACATTTGTTTCCTCACTCTACAGATTTCTGTTTATTCTGCTGGGGCCCCAAGGAAAGGCCAAGTCCTTTAATGAGATCGGCAGAGCAATAGCAACTCTAATGGTGGATGATGTAAGTGCCTGTCACTGTGTGTTAAAATCCTTCCATAGCATGCGTTCTTCATTAGACTTGACAATCTGACGCTGACATTTCTCAGGAAACCTGAGCAAAGATAAATATAAAGATTCTTCACAGTTCCTTTAAAGGACATGTTCAGCGTTCACTGGCATGTCCAGCATTATGTTTGGAGTACGTCTGGAAGTGATGTTGATTGTTAAGCATCAGCTATAAGTGGGGTTTCTATTTGGATAATGAGTCGTTAATTGTTTTCTAATGGCAGCAGTATTCTCTTCCCTGAAAACAGTTTGAGCTGTTATTCTGTGTTGTGTCACTAAGTTACTGTGTGTCATTTTAATAGCAGATACAAACAGTAAGGAAGTGACAGGCTGTTATTTTAAAAGAGTCCGAGTGCAAAAGAAGCACATTTTCCATCCACAATTAAAACATGATTATAGGTTTGTGGCTGGTAATATGAAGCTGACCTATTATTGAATATTGACAATTATTATGTGGCATCTCAATAGGAGTTCAATCTCTCCTCTAGTGCCACACTGACAAGGCAGTGCTGGTCAAATTTAAGAGCAGAACATGTTTATGTGTAACGCTTTATTTAAACCTGTTCAAAAACCAAGATTAGGTCAGCAGCTGTCAGTCTCTTCCCGTAATACAGACAATATTCCATTAAGTAAAAACATTCAAATTCCTACTTTAGTAAAAAAAAAAAAAAAAAAAACTTTTTATTAAACTAATTGTTTCATCAATTATTTTTATAACTTAATTTGTTAAGTAATACATGTCTTAACAGTACCAGTCAAGATATTGGACATTCACACCTATGGGTACACAGCTCTGCCACCACACAGCTGCAGCTGTCATGAAACTCTATGTATGCGTCATTGCAATAGCATGATTGGCTCATATTAACAGATTTCTACTGAGGATTCTTTGAGTGCCGTGCTTCTCTCCTACAGGCTCTCATGTTCAGTTATTAGGCTTAACTTTGATGACTTTGACCATGTTCTGTCCTTTCAGTAGAACAGTTTGTGCAGTTGATAATTATTATTTGCTGTAAAGAACTGAATTTACTCAATAATAATAACTAGCATTAGCATTAACCTCTGATTGGTGCTAAACATTAGCATGTTTAACTAAGACGGTGAGCATTTACACCACTGCACCGGCTAGATTTAAGCATGTTAATGTAGTCATTGTGCTTATGTTAGCGTTCTCTTACACAGAGTCAATAGTGCTGGTTATACACACATTCATTGACTCTATAACATTAGCATTACAGTCAAACTGTATTGCTAATTTTTCGTAATCTTCTTAATGGCAAAATGTCCTTTTGCTTGAAGTTGTTTTACTACTGTATGTGCCAACAACTAACTGTAAAGCATCTGTCCTATGTAGAAAATAGCCTGTGCAGTCATTAGCTTGATTTAACTCAACCAAAAAACATGGCAGCACCGCGAAAAAGGGCTCTGACGCATCTAATGACTGTTCTACAGATCAAAACCAAGTTATTTGAAGTGTAGTTAGATGGAGAAAATCAATAAAGTACCACATCTACTATTTGTAAAAGATTTCTGAATGGGGCCAGTGCCCATTAGAACATTTTCACTGCCAATTAGAACCACTGCTTGATTTTTTTCCCCCTGTTGTTGATACAGCCTTATTTAGAAACACATAATGCTTGTGCACACTAATCTCTATGGGCATGATTAGTGGCTGACTGGCAGTTATTCTTGAATTGAATCCAGCTGAGGACAGATGTCAATATAGCCTTAACAACCAATGTTCAATATGTCTCCATCAAAGGTGACAGGCAAACACAGCTTATTAGGGCAGTACATACTTATTACTATTACCAAGAGAAAGCGTAAAACCTTTTCTTTTATTTCTCTGTCTTCCTCCCTCCCAGCTCTTCAGTGACGTAGCCTACAAGGCAAGAGATCGGGAAGATCTTATTGCAGGAATAGATGAGTTTCTGGACGAAGTGATTGTGCTTCCACCTGGGGAATGGGATCCCAAAATCCGCATTGAGCCGCCTAAGAAGGTTCCCTCGGCTGACAAAAGGTTGGGGATGTCTAACCGCCTGAGTAATACATATAAAGGTCAAAAAGCTGTAGTTGAACAATGAGCGATGTGCCAAGAGCAATTGCAAACTATACTAAAATCCTTTAGGTCGAAATATCGAGTTACAGAAAATTAAAATGTTCTCTGAAAGAAAGGGTGAAATTGTGCCTTTCAGTCAGCAAGTACCAGTTTGCAAGGTTGAAACAGCTTATAGACAGACCATTCGAGTGAATAAATATATGTGAAAAAAGTTTAAATCTCATATTTGCTCACATGTGTGGCATGTACGTGTCCTTTGCAGGAAGTCAGTCTTTTCGCTAAATGAGCTGGGACAGATGAACGGCACAGCTGGCGGAGGTGGAGGCCTGGCAGAAGACGAGGAGATGCCAGTTCAGCATGAGCTTGGAGAGGAGCTGGCATTCACTGGACGGTAGGCAGCCCGGGCCGCGTGGCAAACTGCTGAGAGGTTTAGACTAAACACAAGCAGACTCTGGGAATTTGAATATGGCCTTATCAAAATTTGGCAGAATGGGCAAGTTATTTAAGCACACCTGTCCTAAAAAAATGCCGATACTTCCTTATAAGTAGCGTGGCTGTAGGTACAAAAGTTAAACTAATGTAAAATGGACAGTATTGGATTGCCAGTTTCAGCTGTGCCTGCAAAAAGAAAGAAACAAAGAAAATGGAACATTCCTTGTCTTGTTTTGTTTCAGAGTAGAAAATGTTCTATAAAAGGATAAATATGGCTTTATCCAAATCCAATTTGCCAATGATAGATAGAGAGTAGGTTTCAGTGGTAAGTAGTGCTTACACTTTGTCAAAGTCAAAGTGACTTTTTAAACTTGGAGAAAATAGACTTAAAAGCGAAAGCAGTGACCTCTCCTGCCTACAAGTATAGATGTCAAATCACTGTGTAAGTGATTCATGGATATAGTCTCTGCTTTCTTGCTTCAGAGAAAATACTGTGACATGCTGAGAGGCGGAGTGTGTGAAGCATCCTAACCAACTGTGTCGGTTGTTGTTGTGCAACAGGTTCTGTGGGGGTTTGTACTTGGACATAAAGAGGAAATTGCCATGGTTCCCTAGTGATTTCTACGAAGGGTTCCACATTCAGTCCATCTCCGCTGTGCTTTTCATCTACTTAGGCTGCATCACCAATGCCATCACCTTTGGTGGGCTCCTTGGGGACGCCACTGACAATTACCAGGTGATGCCGAGTGCCGTAATAACGATTTGTACATTTGGAGAAAGCACTGTTTGAAGTGCATTGCAGCTACTACCTTGCTGGAAAGAAAATTCGAGCTACCCAGATTGATAGTAAGCATCGAAAACAAAGCATCGTTTATTTAAATCACAGCATTTGTGACAATTGCTCAAAATCACCAGGGAAACAGCTGTTTGTGGCTTGTAGCCGTCTCTTGTTTGTTATTTCCCTTCTGTCTGTGGACTGCTATGGGATGAAAATAGCATTAGACTTAATCAGTGATTTGAACAATAAATCTTTATTTTTGTAATTTATTATAGATCCTAAACAAGCCCAAACAGATGGGGCAAAATCACAAGCTCACAGTTTTTGACATAAAAGGGGCCAATTAAATCCAGTAGGTGCCATTTCTGAAATCGTCGGGGTCTTAATCCTTTTCCTGAAGTATCAAAGCCTGATGGGAGTTTCAACCTCATTAACTTGTTCATTAAAACAAGTCATCCTCCAAGCCAGCCCATAGCTTTGTTAAGTTTGAATCAAAATATCAGAAACATACACATGTCATATTTGACATCTCTCTGCTATTAGCATGTTGCTGTGCCTGTGTAGTTCATGCTGTTCTGCCTTTTTCTCTCAGTCCTTCTTTCTATGAGTTTGATCTTGAATCTCTTAATCTTTTTACTAACTATATACAAAAAGTTCTGTATATTGTTGCCTGTGTTCAACAGAGTAAATGCAATAACATTAACTGGTGTTATTTAGGGGAACTGAATTGTGATTTTTGTTTTTGAGAAGACATTTCATTTATTTGTCATCATGATGTTTTTTCCTCAAAGCAGACGTTTAGAGATTTCCTGTAATTTCATTGCAGATAATCAGATTATTTTTGATGTACTTCGCTAACGTCACTTTAAACCCCTTAATAAAGTTCCTTAACAAGGAAGGCAGAGAGCCTTTAAGTCTAGACAGGGACTGAACTCCAACTGAGTACAATTCCACAGTAAGTAAACATTACATTGTTAAAAAATCGTAAAAATGGTGGAGCTGCTATCTGACCGGTAGAAAGCTTCTGACAAACATTTTTTTTTCTGTTTCTCGTCTCTTGTCGTTTGAATATAGAAATGCTCTTTATATATGAGGAGAAACATCCTTTTTAATTTATAGTGATGGCATTAATGATACCCTATAGGAATAAGAGGTTATCATATGTTTTTATGTTTTCAAAATTCTTGTTGCGACTGGAGAAAAGTTGATCTTGCAGGGAGACTTAAGGTAAGTGACGTCTGTGTGGGCCTGGAGACTGCACCTTGCTTTGATTGCTTTAATTGTCCATGATTTTGATGAACCTGGTTGTAAAAAGTCTTTAAAAAATAATTTTAACATTTTGATGGCTGGCAACAAGACATATTTACTAACATTAAGTTTTCAACAATAACACAGTCACATTAGTTAAAACACAGAAAACAGAACGCCTTTAGAAGAGCACAGTGAGACCAGATAAACAGAAACACTGGCTGTGATGTCACTTGTCATGTCGGCACAACAAGACGCAGATGAATGATTTTCTGTGTTTTTGTTCTGGCTCCCTGTGAATGAGGAAACAGCTGCACTTTGGCCTTCTGGTGGTCACAGAACCTGGTGGAAAATTCTGCAATGTATGTTTTATGTTATGCTATGAAAGAGAGTGATGCTGTCAGCACTGCTGTTTGACAGCATTGGCCATGAATTATTTAATATTACTGTAGATCCACCGTTATTGTTCTGATCTGTCAAGATGGCTCAGCCTTCAGATTTTTTTTATTATTGTTAAAAAAAATCCACAATATCTGATGTAATGCAGAGTTATAAGAGTGTAAAAAAAACAACTTAACTGTAATTATGTATCTTCAATCTTGCAGGAATGTACAGTACAGTGGAACAGCAAAAACCTGACACATGTGGCCCTTCAGTTGATGCAACTGTTGTTCACTGAAGCCTCATTAGAAATGGTCTCAGTAGAAAGGTGGCTTTAAGAAGCCATTGAAAACAGGAAGGTATACAGAATTACACGAGAACTGGAAATTCAGTGGCAACGCATCTTATGTCATTATAAATCCAAATTCAAATCATTCTCCTTTTAATATCCAGCCATCTGTAAAACACAGTGGAGGCTCTGTCATGGTTTGGAGCTATATTTCAGCCAGTGGTGTTGATGAAAATATGAATGCAGACAAATGCCGTCTGATTTTGATTCACCATCTTCACCATGATAGTGATCCCAAACACCGCCTGTCCAAGCATACTTAGAAGTGCACAATGGAATAATGTCAGCCATGGATTGGCCTTACTGGAACATTGTTAAGGCAGTGTGGGATCATTTTAAGAGAAAATTGAACAAAAGGAACAATATCCAAAGAAGAGCTTGCAGTGTCCTTGAACAAACCTGGAGAACCGTTCCTGAAGACATTCCAGGTTAAACTATCAGATCTTAATGTCAGCTAATCACATCAGTAGTTCAAGCACCAAAAAATAGCAGAAAGAAGAATGATCCCTGCTATTCCCCTAATCAGTAGTTAGGCCAATGTGCGGAGGACAGATTTCCAGGTTACCTGGAATGTTAACTGGTGACCTTTAGTGATAATTGAGTAGTGTTTCAATAGAGAGGAAAATTAGAGTTACAGAACAATTCGTATGTATTTCAAGATGAGTGTCTCATAGATGAGTCTACTGTCGATGCATCCACTGGCCATTGAAGCGGAGCAGCAAGCACAGGCAACACATGTAAACACAGGCAAGTAGCAGCAGTAGATTAAAATCAATGGGTGTCTGTTCAGGAAGTTCGAGCATAATTTGCGTGTCATGTTTATGAAGTTAGGTAAGATACATATTAAGTCTTAAGCTCTACGCAGCTAGTTTGTCATGTCAGTGACACAGTTTTCCTCTGTTTAATTTAGTTTGTCTATAATTAGATAATCTACTTCAGTGCGTCATGGTGTTATGTGAGAGAAACTACAAAACACCATCATCAGTTACATTTTGCTGCACAGTCATAATACAGTGATTCTGTTATTTCATTAATGTGAACCTCTCCTCACTGGAGTATTTGGCTTTGTAAATAGAGTCCACTGCAATGAGGTCAGAATATTCAAGATTCGTTATTGTTTATAAATATCTATACACCAAAATTATATTGCACTCAAGACTGACTCAATAAACTATGGAACTCCAGAGTGTTCAATGACAAAGTGAACAAATTTTACTTTAAATTCTTGAAATGTATTAAAATTATTATTAATATATTTTAACTAAAAAGTACAGTTTTTAATTGGCTCTGATCTGGAAAGTATAACAACAATGACAAGTATTCCTCTTTGGATTTTTATGGATGTAACCCTTTTATTATATGCGTGCTTTATCTTTAGACCTGTATATAATTTGTATGAGGGGTTCAGTGGCGGAAACCGATATTACTGTCCTTTATGTGGACAAACATCCTAATCTCTACAAATTTTCAATATGAAGGTTTTGGTTTCACATAGGAATCTTAAATTCTATTCTATTTTATAATTAAATTCTAACTTGAAATGGGGTTTCTGTGACTGAACTAATCTCCTACTCACTGTAACTCCTCCACTGTCTCCTTTTGTCTTTATAATTATTATTATTTATTTATTTATTTTTTTGTCTTGTTTTGTTTTGTTTTTACTTTTTATGATTACTCTACAATGTCCTTTAAGTACTTTCTGTTTGTTAAAAAGGAAAAAATGCTAATAAAAAGAGATTTGCAAAAAAAAAAAAAGTACTGTTTTTAAATTTAATGTTGCAGAAACAACAAAATAATTTCTAGCGCTCAGTGGATCTGCGCTCGACAATGCAGCCTAGGCGGAGTAGTCGAACGCAGATCCACTGAGCGCTCAACACAGACAGCATCGTCAGAAGAAAAGTTGATAAAATAAATTAAACATTTTGTATTGTTCGATACATATGTGTACCGAACCGAAAGCACTGTATCGAACGTATATATATATATATATATATATAAGAGAGCTTGTGCTGGGATGCCATCTGGTCCAGCTGCCATCCATGTGTTGTCTGTGAAGGTTCTCAGTCATCCAGGTCATCGTAGTCAAAGGAGCTTGCAAAGTAAAGCGTCTGGACTTCTTTAAGTTGCTTGAAGACGTTTCACCTCTCATCCGAGAAGCTTCTTCAGTTCTAAGTTAGAACGGATGAGAGGTGAAACGTCTTCAAGCAACTTAAAGAAGTCCAGACGCTTTACTTTGCAAGCTCCTTTGACCATCCATGTGTTGATTTTTCTGACATGTTCTAGTTCATTGTGAGCTGTTCTCTTTTTTCTTGTTAAGCATCAATATCTTTGCACCACACAAAAACAAACTGTCATTGACAAAAACACAGGTCCAGGCAGAAATAACTCCAGATTAGTGCTTTGACTTGCCTATATTGCTTCCCTGTGAAGCCTTTTGCATTATGTCTAATGCTCTCAAACACAGCAGTTGCTATCACCTTTCTCCCACCAACACACAAAGAAGTCTTTGTTTTTTTGTTACTCTGCTCTCCTTCTCGTCTTGAATTGCTGTCTTAATCAGCAACAGAACACTTTGCGATTTTTAGTCACCTGTTAATTTCACAAATTGGTGTGGGAATCTCATTCCACAGCAGCACTTATTTCAACCCTATTACCTCTCTTTCTCTCTGTCTCTCTCTCTCTTTGCCAACAGGGTGTGATGGAGAGTTTCCTGGGTACAGCCCTGGCTGGTTCTGTCTTCTGTTTCTTTGGTGGTCAGCCCCTCATCATCCTCAGTTCCACTGGACCCATCCTCATCTTTGAAAAGCTGCTGTTTGAGTTCAGCAAGTGAGCTGCTTTAGAGCATAGTAGATTTATATACTGGGAAGGTTCATGTTCTGAAGAGACCTCAGTAATGTCAGGAGTAAACATCTCATCTCACCACATTATTATGTTTACGGTTTGCATTAAAATCATTTTAGGTTGAAGAGTTTCAGTTGAAATGCTATGTGCAGTATGTGGGAGCATATGTATGGCTTTATTTACTTCAGGCTGAATGCAAATCCAAATTTCTGAAATGCTGCAGAAAGAAGAAGATGAAGAAAAAAAGGATTAATGCCTTGATTCTAATTTGCTGGTTACTTTAACCAGAAAACAGCCAGAGAAGCGCTTTTGCCATTCTGATCTTTGCTCTGACTGCAGTTCTGCTGAAGTAATGAGTTCAGCTACCATTAAATACCAACCCTCAAATCCACTTTGCAATCACTTGTACTTACCTCAATTTATATTGACAGCCCTGATACCACAGAGTATAAATGTAAACACAGCCTGCTACATAGTGTTTGTACTGAAACAGTGAACTATTTTTAAGTGTGAACAAAAACAAAATGTTAACCAAAAATCAAACTTTCTTTATTGTCACTGTGAAAAATTCCAAGAGGTATATTTGTTTATACGAAATATTTGTTTGCATGAAACAAACTAGGTCAAGTAGATGACATCCCAGCCTGATACATACTGATGCGCCCAAAAATACCAGCGCTTTAGCTGGTGTTGTATTTTTCTGAGGATTCTGCAAAATGTGGTCCTATACAGAGCCAGCGTTCCAGAGACAGCTTTGAGATTTCAGTATGTTAGTTTGTATGTAGAGGGTTTGTTAACAAGACAGCATGACAGATGTGAAAAAT
Source organism: Copadichromis virginalis (assembly GCF_057382275.1). NCBI lineage: Eukaryota > Metazoa > Chordata > Actinopteri > Cichliformes > Cichlidae > Copadichromis > Copadichromis virginalis. Next base: position 8,587,005 of record NC_140629.1, read on the forward strand.
GCAGTCACCTGTATTTAAAGGTGAGATAAAGATTGACAATGAGTGTGATCCGATGCCTTCGTGCAGATGATGCATGTAATAATGTAGTAATCGTTGATAAACGCTCATGGGTCAGAATATCAGCTTGTTGATGGCCATTAGGGCTGGCGTGATGCAGTGACACAGTGGTCCTTCTCAAAGATTAAATAACATTAGTGGGCTTCCACATGAATGCTTATCTAACTTTATCACATTTAACTGTGTAAAAACTGAATAAACTTGGAAAAACAATCAACAGTTTAAATATACAGAATTATAACCAGTTTGAATGTAATAAATAAAAAAAAACATTAATTAAAACTTTTTTAAACTTGTGTAGATTTAATTGTGGAAAGAATTATAATTATATGCATGCAAAGTATATATGCATGATAATAGATCTATTTTGTGCATGTGACTGATAAGATGATGATATAAAGAAGGAAGGATAAGAAGTCCAAACCGAGTCCTTCTTGTTTAGTTGGTGATTTTGCTCGCACATATCATGTGTTTGATGACTCAAGCCTTGATATTTGTCTGTAAACACTCCAAGCACGGTTGTTTTTCCCCATCAAGCTGCTCTATATTCACAGATAATGTACTGTTTGCACAAAACTGGACATCTTTGTGTTCTGTGCCTAAATTCATCATTGCTCCCACCTGTTTTTCTGACCTGTCGCTTCCACAGGAGCAACAGCATAGATTACATGGAGCTGCGTCTGTGGATCGGCATGCACTCGTGCCTACAGTGTTTCATCCTCGTAGCTACAGATGCCAGTTACATCATCAAATACATGACGCGTTTTACTGAGGAGGGCTTCTCCAGCCTTATATCCTTCATCTTCATCTCTGATGCCATCAAGAAGATGGTGGGCGCCTTCAAATATTATCCCATCAACACAGACTTTAAGCCCGACTATGTCACCACCTACAAGTGCGAGTGCCTGGCCCCAGACCCGAGTGAGTTCACCCCTTGACTCAGGGATAGAGAGAAAAGGGGGATTATTAGTCTCATTGGACTGACATGACAGGCACATTACAGAAGCAAACGCATGTGTGTGTTCACTTTATCAACAGCTTTTTTTGAGAATGCCGTCAGCTTTAATGTCTTGACTTCATTGGTTTAATTATTACTTATGACAATATGTGAATAAATGCAGTACAGCAAACTAAATAACTTTAATTATGCATAGGGCTCATGATAGGGTCATGAAGCAGGATTTATTAACAAGATCTGTTGATTGTTGACAAGAAAAGAAATTATCACTCAGTGTTATTGTGAATTTTATTTATCTCAGCTTTGGTACTTATTTCACAGTTAAAATATTAAAACTAATTTCTCACGTATATCAGAAAAAAGATTTCAAATGAATGGCTGTCGAGGTAATAATGCGCATCAGTTTTTAGTCGATCAGGTAATAATGAAACGTTTGCCTGCTACAAAGAAATGTTAGATCTTTTTTTTTTGTCCACTGGTTTCCTTTGCAGTGTTTGCTCACTGACAGAGCGTTCACTTTAATGGCATACATCATTAATGTGTCTCCTAGCAGATGCCTATTTTAAGCTGCTACCAGTCCACATTATTTAGCACACCGAAGATTAAATTATACTGTTTTAGCTGTTTTTGACCATCTATAGCTGTACAGGCATATCAAGCATATGTTGGAGGCAACTTATTACAACTATTAACATCACACAGAGAGGACTGACAAATAACTACACTATAATAGGTCTGTGGATGTCTTTGTCATCATTTCTTTATAACCATACTTGTGATGATATCTGGAGTAGAGTTATAATAGTTTTGTATTTTCTAATTACTATTTATTTTTATTTCATTTTCACCTTTTGGTTGCGATTTAGTGTAGTCATTTCAGCAGTATTGTTATTGTTTGAAAATGCAAAGTTTTAGTTTCCGTTTTAGTCTTTATAATTAGTATTACTGTCTGGGGGAGGCAGACAGGGGCGCCACCGGGAAGGGGTTGGGGTGGTGGCGGTCCTATGTTGGTAATAATGTAATAAGTTTGCAGAAAAGCTGGTGCCAATCCATGGACAGATCACTGGTGCATCTCAATGCCAACACAGAGACAGGCAACAGTTCACACTCTTACCTGATCCAACACTTATCTGTCTTTATTGAATAAGTTTCATCAATCAGTCAATTAAAGCAGATTTTTATGCATTTCAAAATCTTAATTGTTTTTTATATGTACCTATTTTCAGTGATATCAGCTATAATAGCAGGAAATTAACTAGGCATATCATTCTTTTTTTCTGTTTTTGCCATCTTTTTCAAGTAACCTACATTTGACAGCAGCATAATGAAAATGGAAAGTTCTGTTTTCGGTGTGCCACCCCAATATGTTTGGTGCCCCCCATATGGCCACGCCTACAAAACAAATCTGGAGCCCCCCCGATGTAAGAGGCATGATTTAGGAAAATCAGTACAGGTATTGCAAGAAAATACAAGCAACTTTTTAACCCTCTCAGGCTCAAATTAAACTTTTTGTTGCTAATGCACAACCAAGTCCTGCAGTGGTACTTCTGAGTAATCAGGTTGTTAGTTTTTAACTGTTGCAAATCGGCAACGCCTGCCTTGAGAGGGTTAAAAGCGGTTGACTCGCAGTCCTGTAGATATACAGAGCCTCAAATATACCACTAAAACGAAGTATATTTCCTCTAGATTTTTATTTTATTTTACTTCATTTTTTGAAGTTCACAAAATCGCTTCAGAGAGTTTTGATTTTTTTAAAAAGTGATTTAGTTTAGTTTTCTTTTTTTGTTTGTTTTGTTTTAGTTAATTATAGTAACCTTGGTCTGCAGTGCTGAACAACAGCTTTATTCTTCTTGGGTTGGGGGGTTTGATGATGGTAATCTACCCACCTTTTTTCAAGTGCAGGTGATTTGCAGTCATTTCTGCAGACATTGATTTCTGTAACTGATTGTTATCCTTTTTTGCTTTTGCCATGCACAAACAATTTGGCTGCCGTCTCTTGCAAGTGAGTACCCCTTTGTCTGTCTGCATGAGACTCGGAGTGCTCTCTGTCCAGCTGCTGGATTCTCATTATATTTTGCGTTTCTTCTTTCCTCCCCTTTTGTTTTCTTCATCACCCCATCTACGCTATCCGACTCATTACCTGCCTCCTCCCTACTCTCTCTCTCCCCAATCCGTGAACAGTGGCTGCAATGATCTTCAATGGTTTAGCTCCAATGCCAGATAACAGCTCTAGTGTCTCTGGGGTGAGTGCTTGCTTTCATTAAATGTTTAATTTTCTACTTTTTGTTGCTATATTTCAAGATAAATGTCCACAGAGTTGGCGACATTGCAGCTGCAGACATGCTTTGTTTACAGCTAACCCAGGTGTCAGCTCTGTCTCTAAAAAGAAGTCGCTTTCCCTCCTCTGTGTCTGCGTCTCTCCATCAACCCCACTGACCTTTCACTATTACTAACTTTACATCTGCGCCGACAATTTTTCGCTCTCTACGTGTCTTTGTCGAAACACTACGCTCTTCTTCATCCTCTCTTACTGCTGCCAACACCATCCCAGTTGAATGTGACAGCTCTGGACTGGAGCCAGCTGAGCAAGAAGGAGTGTGTGAAGTATGGAGGCTCTCTGGTGGGAAAGTCCTGCAAGTACGTCCCCGATCTGGCCCTCATGTCCTTCATCCTCTTCTTTGGCACCTACTCCATGACCGTCTCCCTCAAGAAGTTCAAGTTCAGCCGCTACTTCCCAACCAAGGTGGGTAAACTATCTGTCAGGTGGAGGTAAGAAGAAACTAGACTGAATACATGTATGTAAACAGTGAAGCTGCAAGTAGAGGTAGTGAAGTTAGATGTATTTAAATACCTGGGATCAGGTATGGACAGGATTAAATATGAGCATATCAGAGGGACAGCTCAGGTTTAGCGGTTTGAAAAAAGTCAGAGAAGCAAGCCTGAGATGGTTTGGGCATGTGCAGCAGAGTGATAGTGGATATTTTGAACAAAGGATATTTGATATGGAGCTACCAGGCTGGAGGAAAAGAGGAAGATCCCAGAGAAGATTCATGGATGTAGTGAAGGAGGACAGGAAGCGGATTGGTGTGACAGAAGAGAACACTATGGTGAGATGGAGGCAGATGATCTGCTGTGGCTGAAAGAAGAAGAAGAAGATAGTATAAACAAAAAAATGGCTGCCAGGTTTTTGAAAGTGTTAGATGTTTTTGGGCAGAAAACCTAGCTATTAGATCATTGTTCTTCCTTTTTACCTGCACAGCAACTCTTCTAGCAGGAAGTGGAGAGCCAACCAGACAAAGAAGTAATTCTTCTTATTTTGCTATATTCCTTTTTCAGACACCAGGATTACATTTGACTAAAGTGAAACTTGGCAGGCTACTTTTTCTTTTCAGTATTTATAAGCAGCTTCCTGCCTATTAGACCTCGGAAGCATCTCATCTTTAAGTTCTGCAAATGTTTATCTTTGTAATACAGACTGTTCTCTTTTTCTGTGTTTGGCACCAGCTGAGGAAACTCATCAGTGACTTCTCTATCTTCATGTCCATCATGACCTTTGTTGGGCTGGACATGTTAATGGGACTCAAAACTCCCAAGCTTATTGTCCCAACAGAATTTAAGGTAATTTCCAAACTGTTTATATATAGAAGAAAACAAGTAAAAAACAATTTCCAAAATGAGCAGCTCTATGACATGTTGCTGTATTGGGGACTGGTAGGGAATTTTGAATGGAAACATGAACATTTTGGATAACAAACGTGCTAAGAGTTAGAGAAGACGATCCATGCTGCCGTTATATCTGTTAGCGTTGCAGGGATGCACTTTCACTTTCTACAGATTGCATTAACTCTCCACAACAAAAGAACTTCATCACACTGGCTTAAAATTATGTTCCAATAATGATCTTGTGGAACTGAATCCTCGCTTTTAATAAAAATAAAGCTGCCTTTCATTTAACAGCCAACTCGACCGGGTCGTGGCTGGCTTGTGATGCCTTTTGGGAAGAATCCATGGTGGGTGTATCTGGCCAGCTTTGTGCCCGCCCTGCTTGTCACCATCCTCATCTTCATGGATCAGCAGATCAGCGCTGTCATTGTTAACCGCAAGGAGAACAAACTTAAGGTAGGTGTGCAACCAGTCAAATCAACATCAAAAGCCAAAGTAACAGTCACAAAACAGCGCTATAAATTCAGACAGAAGCCTATCGACTCACAGCCTGCCCCTTATGAGGTTGCTTTTAATAGAAATGATCTTTGTTTGCCCTGCAGAAAGGCTGTGGCTATCACTTGGATCTGTTCTGGGTTGGAGTCCTGATGGCCACATGCTCCTTCTTGGGTCTGCCCTGGTACGTGGCTGCCACCGTCATCTCTATTGCTCACATCGACTCTCTGAAGATGGAGAGTGAATCGAGTGCTCCAGGAGAGCAGCCGCAGTTCCTCGGGGTCAGGTAGCGTAAAAACAAAGAGCTCAGAAATAAAAAGGAAAGTGCAGTTTGTCAAATAGGCCGCCACTACCGACATCACAGAGCTACAGAACCACTGTCCTAAATCCTTTGTAGCTGACGTAGATGAGTGCATTGTGAAACTGACTTGACGCTCTCTTGTGTCCCGTCAATGTCAAACATACAGAGAACAAAGAGTGACAGGCATACTGGTGTTCGTTCTCACTGGAGTCTCCATCTTCCTTGCTCCTGTACTTAAGGTATGAGGTGCATAATGGATTTTTTTATTTTTGTTTTTGTAATTGTTATATGAGGCTTTTTTTCTTTGCTGTTTCCTCAAGATTTGTTTTTATTATCTGCAAAACTCAAGATGCTCACTACAATGAATCAATAAATTATGTTAAACAAATTTCAGGTACCCACATTTTGAAGCCTCCATATTAGTTTTTCAGTTGCCCTGTTTGGGTGGTTATTAGCTTGGTTAGAGCTGTGTCTACAAACTCTACACATCTACACTCATTTTTGCTAAGAGTCAGAATTTCACTCTCATTGTGATGCTGTGAACTCTCTTAATTATGGCCAACATGTACCTTCACTTGCAGTTCATCCCCATGCCTGTGCTGTACGGTGTCTTCCTTTACATGGGTGTAGCATCTCTCAGTGGAATCCAGGTACCATGCGTATGCCAGCTGGTGTTATTTATGATTTGAGTAATTTGTGGCTGGGCAGCTTACTTATTGAGTTACAGACAGCAGATGTGAAGTGGCTTATTTAAAGCTTTTAAGCAAAAAATGTAACAATAACAACCAACAGGTATGCTGATACCATTATGTCCATATAGACCGCAAAGATAAAAAAAATCGAAAAGAAAAGAAAAAGGTTTTCAATTCGACACAATGTGTGAAACAACAATAAATAAACTGCACAAGTCTGCTCTAAATAATTTAAGCACTCATGATCGTTGTAAGTTTATTTGTATTTAACATAAATTCCTGCCCCTCAACCCTCTTGTTGTCATTGCCTTCCACAGTTCTGGGACAGGATAAAGTTGTACATGATGCCTTCCAAGCACCAACCTGACTTCACCTACCTGCGTCATGTTCCTCTCAGAAGGATACACCTGTTCACTCTGATCCAGATTACATGTCTGGCTGTGCTCTGGGTCCTCAAGTCCACCTTCTTGGCAATCATATTTCCCGTTATGGTAAGTGTGATGAAATACTCCCTTTTGCACCACAAATTATAGATCCTGTGTTGTGAGATGGATGGAGCTGAGAGACAAGTGTTTTGAAATGGAAGAAACACAGATGCTGATGCTAAAACTACAGGGTGGGCCATTTATTTGGATACACCGTAATAACATGGGAATGGTTGGTGATATTAAAGTCCTGTTTGTGGCACATTAGTATATGTGAGGGGGCAAACTCCTCAAGATGGCTGGTGACCATGGTGGCCATTTAGAAGTCGGCCATCTTGGATACAACTTTTGTTTTTTCAATAGGAAGAGGGTCATGTGACACATCAAACTTATTGGTAATGTCACAAGAAAAACAATGGTGTTCTTGGTTTCAACGTAACTTGATTCTTTCATGAGTTATTTACAAGTTTCTGACCACTTGTAAAATGTGTTCAATGTGCTGCCCATTGTGTTGGATTGTCAATGCAACCCTCTTCTCCCACTCTTCACACACTGACAGCAACACCGCAGGAGAAATGCCAGCACAGGCATCCAGTATCCGTAGTTTCAGGTGCTGCACATCTCAGATCTTCACACCATAGACAATTGCCTTCAGATGACCCCAAAGATAAAAGTCTAATGGGGTCAGATCGGGAGACCTTGGGGGCCATTCAACTGGCCCACGACGACCAATCCACTTTCCAGGAAACTGTTCATCTAGGAATGCTCGGGCCTGGCATCCATAATGTGGTGGTGCACCATCTTGCTGGAAAAACTCAGGGAACGTGCCAGCTTCAGTGCATAAAGAGAGAAACACATCATCATGTAGCAATTTCAAACACCCAGTGGCCTTGAGGTTTCCATTGATGAAGAATGGACCCACTATCGTTGTACCCCATATACCATACCAAACCATCACTTTTGTTGTTCCAACAGTCTTGGAGGGATCCATCCAATGTGGGTTGGTGTCAGACCAATAGCGGTGGTTTTGTTTGTTAACTTCATTCACATAAATATTTGCCTCATCACTGAACAAATTCTTCTGCGTGAACTGAGGGTCCTGTTCCGATTTTTGTTTTGCCCATTCTGCAAATTCTGTGCGCCGATCTGGGTCATCCTCGTTGAGATGCTGCAGTAGCTGGAGTTTGTGAGTAGCTAATATCTGCCAAAGGGATGTTCGACTAATGCAACTCTCCAGTGACATGCGGCGAGTGCTATGCTGTGGGCTCTTGCTACGCTGTGGGCTCTTGCTGAATGAAGCTAGGACAGCCACTGATGTTTCTTCATTAGTGACAGTTTTCTTACGTCCACATTTTGGCTAATCCAACACTGAACCAGTTTCATGAAACTTAGCAAGCAGTTTGCTAACTGTAGCATGGGAGATGGGTGGTCTCGTAGGGTGTCTTGCATTGAAATCTGCTGCAATGACCCGGTTACGGCGTTCACCAGATATCAACACAATTTCACGTGTTAACCTCTTCGACATGTCAATGGCTGTGAACAAAGAGAAACTTGTAAATAACTCATGAAAGAATAAAGTTACATTGAAACCAAGAACACCATTGTTTTTCTTGTGACATTACCAATAAGTTTGATGTGTCACATGGCCTTCTTCCTATTGAAAAAAACAAAAGTTGTATCCAAGATGGCCGACTTCTAAATGGCCACCATGGTCACCAGCCATCTTGAGGAGTTTGCCCCCTCACATATACTAATGTGCCACAAACAGGACTTTAATATCACCAACCATTCCCATTTTATTACGGTGTATCCAAATAAATGGCCCACCCTGTACATGAATCTTTTCCACATATAGAAGCTGTAAATGTGCAGAATATGTAAAAGCGATAGTTTTAATGGTGTTTTTAAAGTATGTAAATACTGCTCTGATTTTACTGTGTCAACCAGTGATTCCCATTAACATCACCTATACATGGCATCCAGAAAATCATATTCACAGCATAACTCATATATGAGATGAATGTTACCAGGAGCTGAAACAAGATCTCTGTGTTGGTCTGTCTCTGTGTCAAACACCAGATCCTGGGTCTGATGGTGGTCAGAAAGATGCTGGACATGGTCTTCTCCCAGCACGACTTGGCGTGGCTGGATGACCTCCTGCCTGAAAAAGAGAAGAAGAAGAAGGATGATGACAAGAAGAAGGGGAAGGGGAAAGAGAAGGAGAAAGAGAAGAAGAAGCCCAAACCTGATGACAATGAGGAGGAGGTGAGAAACTCAAGCTTTTTCTGCCCCCTACAGGACTGACAAACCATGACATAAGTGTGTGAAGCGCACCGTCTGTACTGTGTGTGTATGTCTTTGCTTGCAGGACAAGTATCACGGCTACGCGAACCACTCACCCAGCTCTGAGTCAGACTTGGATCGAAGGTACTGTGTTCTCAAACTGCACATCCCCTACAAAGACCTCGTCTATCCTGATGTCACACAGACTCAGTGGGGAGCATACTGCCAGGCTGCAGCCACACGCAGGGCTCTTTAACACGCACAGATATATATATGTCAAAGTGCACAGTTAAAGGGTCAGTTCACAAAATATACATAAGGATCAGTGATACTCGGTCAGTGATGCAGCATAAGACATAAAATAGTCCAAACTAGGAAAATGCAGCATAAGTTCACACACTGTTTAAATCCTGCATATAAGAACAATTTTGAAGATATTAATATAGCTGACAAATAACCTTTGATGTGTTACTATAAATTAAGATATGCAGTTGTTCAAAAATAATTAAAAGTAGCTCCAACTTTACCAGTTGGTAAGCTCCTTTGATTTAAAGCTATATTAATCTCACCCCCCTCTTTTTTGCAGAGAATATTTCTTGGGTGGAATGTACCTGCAAAAAAATGTATTAGTTACACTGATTTCTGTATAGCTCATTACCACTAGAGGGAATTGCATGTTTGTGCAGTTTGGGTGAACTGGAACATAGACAAAATAAGAAATTTTAACTGAATGGCTCATCAAACTAAACATGAAACTGGCAAATACTTGGATAGACTCGGTCGCATGAAAATTGATCACATAGCCTTTTTATATTGATATACTGACTTATTGCACACCCTTTAAATGGCCTGTATTTTAACAAGAAATTCAATTCATTACTTCTGTATTTTCCTCTGTATGTTTTGTAAACATACACATGTGCAGTCCCATGGTTGTCATGTGTCATGTTTGAGTTCGGTCTCCTCTCCATGCACTTTAAGGCAATGCAGATGGTTGTTGTGCTGAACAGTGTAATGTTTTAAATATCTGACAGCCTGTGTCTGAGCTGCCCTCTGCACACAACTCAGCATGTTGTTACTCTTCACTGCTCACCTTAAAGCAGCATAGTTTTGCTATGTATCTCAAAGGCTTCAGTGTTCGTTGTGTAGTTTAACATAGTGTGCGAGCAGTCAAACTAGATGAAGAAGTTATTGTGTGGTCTTTTTAGTCCTGTGTGTATCTAGCACATAGAGAGGATATATTTTAGGCCTCTGTATACACAACTGTATAATCCTCCATGTGCAGCATACATCATTTGGTTGTTTCTTTTTCTTCCATGTGCTGAATCTCTTTAGTACATCAGTCACACCTGCATGTGATATGTAGTCAGACCCCAGCTCTCCAACCTGCCTCCGTCCCTCACAGCAGTTTCATTGCATACATTTTGCACTGAAAGTGCCATTTACATTATTTAACCATAAATACTGTAACTTTGGGCTGTTTGCCCTTTGTGGCTGATTCAAATGTTCCCATCATGTCTGCATTGCTTTATTAGAGGCATGGTTTGGAATTGACACTGTGAACTTTTTTTGTTTACATGCAGCCATCTGTGGAAGTACATAAATTCTCTGTGACGTTATTTTATTGAAGGATTTATACAAACACAAAATGCACTGATCGCCGGACCTTTGAAGCTATTGTATGAGTTTTTATACAAGTCTTTACAACATGTGCTGACATAATGCAAAAGGCAGGCAGGCATAATAGTGCACAATCAAAAACTCAAAAACACTTGATATCAGAGTCAAAACAAATTTATCATTGCAAATTAACATTTAAAAAAGTAGGATGTTTTATTATTATGTTATTCCAATGTACTCAGTAAATTCAAGCTATGTTTGCTCACGTTTAATTTAAACCACAGGCTGCATATAAAAGATGGGTATGGCTACTACAGCATCACCCAGTGGTTAATGAAGTCCTCTTATGAAAGCCAGATGAGCATATTCACCATCCATTTCCGATAGATGTCTATTCAACTAGACTCGATTTAGAAACCAGGGCTCCCCCTGCTGGCCATTAGAAGGAATACGAGTTTAGTGCACTTTACTTTTCAGACCATAATGTAGGTACAGTCTATGTCATTTACAGTGTGGGAACCATCAGCTAGTCTGCTGACTCCCTGTGGGAGCAACAGCCAATATTTTGGGACTGATTTCACTCGTTAGCTAAGCGCTAACCCAAACTGCTGTAGTCATCAAGGCACCCAAGCGCTTTGGGTGCCTTGAAAAGCGTTATATAAATCCAATCCATTATTATTATTATTATTATCATCGTGTCTCACAGCCAAGCTCCGCCGCATTCCCCTCCCCTCCTTGTAGAACCACTGTGTCTTTGGCTATGGGTGTGTATGGTAACTGGACCTTGCCCTTCTCAGCATCACCCTCCATTTGAAGATCTCCTGTCCGTCGTCTCCTTCCGTGACCATGGGCCAAGGAATGCCGTGCCCGGTGCCCCAGGTCAAGATCGAGATGGAGTCAGATTACGATTCAGACATCGACCACCACCGGCCCCGTGACATGAGCAGTGAGACCACATTATAAAGCTGAGACACGATATCTCATTGACTGAAGAACATAAAACAAAGTGTGGGCAGACTACTGAAAGCAGCCAGTGCTGACCCGCAGACAGCACAGGATGGCACAGACACCTGACAGCTGAACCCAGTGAGATGGGACTGATGCAATAACTGCACTTAAGACTGCACTTGGATAAGATTTTTTTTTTTAAATATTATTTTAAACAGGTCCATTTGGCATACATTGCTCTGAATGGTACATTGAAAACTATATACTTGTGTATGTGTATAATGTAAAGGACTGTAACAAGCAGAAATATTTATCTGTATAGTGTTTTTTGTGAAATTGTATCTTATTATAGCTATATTGTACTATCATTGTAATTACACTAAATCCACACTATACAAGGCCCAAACTTAATGTACTATGCTCTCATAAGCCTGCATGTACAGAATTGGATTTCAATGCAAGATACATGAAAATAAGCAATACCTTAGCAACCAGAGCCATGCCTTTGTTGCACTTGTGTTTTGGTGTGTTTGAATATGCAAGTGAACCTGACCCTCCCCACCTCCCAATTTCCCCCCCAGTTCAACACTATAATAGCACAAGCAGGAGTAAAAAGAAACAACCAAAAGGCCACGATGTTGTGATGTTTGTTGAAAAGAATCCATTTATTTTGTAAGATGTAGCGAGCAGGTTCATATTAGTGTTCTTAAAAAAATTCTGTGTGAGAAATTAATTACTTCAACTACATAGCAAAGACATTTACACACAAAGAATATTAATGAACTAACAGAATTTGTGTAATTAAACTTCTATTATTTCAAACTGTGTGTTTTTTCCTCAGAGATATACAGCAGGGATGTATCGCAGCCAAATCTGTGGCTTAGCAAATGTTGATTATTCCAACAGTGCCTTCATTCTTTCTGATCCAAGACCAATGAGGCACATTTTGCTAAACATTAAACCTCATTTTAGCAATGTGGACTTCTGCAGCCTGCAGATACATACATTTATAAACAAGAGAGATAGCCTTTATTTGTCAGTTGCAGGTCTTTTGCCCACAACCGAGATGACATCTCCTTAGAAATGCATCGATCTAATATATGGTAGATGACCCCCTACAAATTCTGACTTTGTTGAATAAAAGGACGCCTACTGACGACTGAAATCCAAACGACAATTGTGCAACAACAAAAAAGTTTGTAGAAGAAAAACTTCCAGGGCAAAGAGAGAATTTTAAAGCCTTATTTTAGGAGAAATTCAAAAGTTTTAAACAGTTTTGTCAGATCTGATTGGTGATTCTGAAAATGCAATATCCTATGACGACTGGAAATCTTCACCCAAAACACTGAGTGGCAATATTATCTCAAGAAAATATTATAAAACGGGACACTACACTAAATGTCTGAGCCAAATATTAATATTATTACTATTCACAGCAGATGGCTGCTCCTCCCCAAGAATCCTCCTTCCTGTTCAAACTGAGTTTTTCCTCCCAACTGTCGCAATTGGGTTATTCACAGGGAAGGGGGTCATCTGATTGTTTGGCTTTTCTCTATTATACGAAGCACCTTGAGGCAACTATATTTGTGATTTGGCTGTATATAAATAAATCTGAATTGACTATTACTAATATTCATAAAATAATCATCCTAATTTCAAATGAGTCATATTACTTCATAAGAATTCGTTCACTTTAACGTCTTCCTATAATCAGCCCGTGCAGTCTTTAGTCAAAAGGAACTGGATGCATCACGTCAGCGCGCATGAGATGTTCTGTGGTGGATCAGAGTGTTTTGTGAAGCCATCAGCAAAGCCCTCCGCTTCCACCAATGTGGGTGTCCTGTTGCACATGGGGCACTGTTTATTTCGTTCCTGTGAGGCTCTCATCCAGATGATGAGGTTCCAGCGCTGACCAGAAGAGATGGGTAAAGCACCATGCATATGTTGACCCCGATGGAGGAGGCCCTCAGTCACCCTGTGTTCAACCTCTGAGCACTCCGTCTCACTTACAGGAACCTACAGAGAAGGCAAAAACTATTAATTATACTTTTGTATCAAATAACTTTTTAATTATTTTGTATCTATATGTTTTAGTTGTACACAACAAAAACGAAAAACATATATCATAAACAACATCATAAATCATAGCAGGGCATCACCTGTCTCATATCACCAAAATAAAGGTTGCCCTCAGTGAACTCCTTGCCCAGTGAAACATTCAGGGTGACTTCTGCATTGTCATAGTGGTAGCTCAAGTCCAGATCTTCATTCATGTCATATTTGACCACAAAGGCCTTGTGACTATCCAGACAGCACCCCCCACAGTCTGGATAAAGCAGGGAGGTGAGTGGCAGCAAGTACTGTTCACGGAGAGGTGTGATGAAGTGCTCGTCAAAGCCCAGCTCATTAAGGAGAATCTGAAGATACAAGGAAGAGCAACAAGACAACTTATACAGCTTTATTTCTACAAAGGTAGAGACACTCTCTGAAATGTTAATAAAAGCACAAATACAGGAATTTCCAAATCATTTAAACAGTCCATTTAAATTGTTATACCTACAAAAGGCAGCATATCCAAGTAATGCTTACAAAAAGAAATTCCTGTGATTTTTTTTAGCTAATTTGGTGAAGTATTAGAAAATAAATAATTGCATTTATTTTTTTGGTTGGGCAAGTAGTTAAACATACAGCCCCAACCTCCCATCAACCCCACTCGTTTGCAGCAGAAGGCTCCTCCTCCTTGAGCCTGGGTCGTTTCTTATGGTTAACAGGGAGTTTTTCCTTCCCACTGTATGGGTTAAATCCCCATATAAAATCTATCTACAAAGAAAAAAATAAAGCGCAACTTGAGACTGAGACAGCATTGTGGGAAATCTTGGATGCTGAATCCTCCAAGCTAAAAAGGAGAAACAGCAAACAGCTTATCACCACATAATCCAAAAGCCAGCATCAGTGATGGTATGAAGGTACATTTGGCATGGATCACTTGGACATCAGTGAAATTAGACAAAATCTATAATAATTCAAGCTTGTGGCCCCAAATCTTGTTTTTAGAGTCATTAAAGATGTAAACATCTGGCCACAACTGCACAGTTAAGGAGATGGTATAGAGTGTTTTCAGTGGTTTCAGAAGGCTTTAATTTATTACCCCATACTGGTTCATTGTGTTGGGTCTTCCTTTAGGGGCTGCAGACTGCTCAAAGTGCTTTAACTCCTCCATAAGATCCTCACAGAAGCTCTTGTCAAATAAAGGAAAGCGATACACTCTTGGAGCTGCAACAGAGAGGAGAGAATGAGTTAAAGATGCTCTGTGTGGCATAAAGCTGTGGAGTTAACGACAATAAAATGTCTTGATTGTCTTGAGCTGTGGTAAAACTTCGGGCACTGTGATTCTAGCCCTTTCTTCTCCGCCACTTGTTATAAATCAGTAGTTCTATTAATAGACATCATTGCTTAGCATTCAAACTGAGCCATCACGTCTGTTATGGCCCTAGCAGGGCCTGCTGTGACTTTGACCCAGTATGAGTGTGTCCTGCCATCTCTTCCGCCTTAGGTGCTGCCTTTTTTGGTACAACTGAATCTACTCAGCAATTAAACCAGATAAGTCCAAAGAAAGGAGAACTCTGATGCCAGAGAGCCTTTTATTTTGGCTTGCAGGTTGTGAGGTGTGTTTGCTGTGGCTCTGTGTTACTTTCTGGTGTTAAAGCCTTTTTTTAAACTTACTATCTGGTGACCAAGTCCTGGGTCTTACCATTTTCTCCTTTCTTTCAAAGGTGACAACAACTTCCCCATCTCTCTAATTGGATTTGTAATAACAATATTAATAAAAGCCTTAATTTAACAATTTCGCCTCCATGTCTCCCTTTTCTCAATTCAGACATTTTTTGTTAGTCTCCCACATCACCTGGACTTTTTAGGGAAATGTAACAACTTCACATTTGAATCTCTGTCTCTGAGGAGTTAAAAAGAACTTCCCAGCTTACCCACTTGTTCCTCCAACAAGCCTAAGAGGCCTTCTTCGGTGGCACTGTCGCTTTGACAGTACTCAACAATCTGTTTGAACTCTGAAGTAAGGTAAGACTCCTGAAGGGAAGTGAAGTGCAAATGTGTTTTATCAAGGTGTTAATGTTTCATTATTCACAATGCTGATGATGGTTAATGCAGTGACTACCTGGAGATGGTAGACATGAGGATGCAGAGGCCGGTAAATATCTTTGATAGCAGCAGCTCTTTGAGCAGATGTCACACCTAGATGCTTTCGTCTGTCCACTTCCTGGGAAATCTAAACATAAACAGGGCGGACACTTTCAGTTTATTAGTAATGCAAAGATTTCTCATTTGTTACCTCAGCTTCTTTTCATAAAATATTAATTCTCTAGTTATTCTCTGTTTGTTATACCTTCCTAATGAGTTAGGCTTGAATGCTTCATGGCATTAACAGGTCACTTATGAATCCCAATGATATTGATACCATCCTAAAAAGAGATTCTCCTTTCTCTTTTAAGCTGATCCAGGGCCAGCAAATTGAAGTGCACATAGATGCCACTAGTGGAGCATCAGCTGTTCTCAAAGAGCTGAAAAACATCTGTACTACAGACATCAGAGGCAGCAGAGTTTAAATGTTAAGCTGGCTAATCGCTCACATCCAGAACTGCCATGATTTCAGCAGCAGCAGCTTAGTTTTCAGTGTTTTTTTTTTTAATATATCTGAACACAAATACCAGTATGTACAGTGTGCCCCAGCAAAATAGCAAAAAAAGGTATAAATTAAATCCAGATTTCCTCTGTTATTTTCACCGGTAGCTGGTAGCCAGGTGATTATCAGCAGTTACCACGCCTACCTAGCCGCATCAGAGCCATTTTCCGTCAAAGACCTCCATTTTAGACCCACCTATAGACACGTGACTGGACAGACATCACATGCAGTAAATTTGGGCCCACGTGGGTTTTGGCCTTGGAACGTCTGATTGATTGAAGTAACGTGAACGTGGCATCGTTACTGTGATTCTATTGGCTCAAACAATTAAAAAGAGGTGTCGATCGTGCAAATTGACCAAAAGAAACCAAAGTTACAGCCTCTCAGAGTTTAAAGGGCCAGAGACCAATTAAACACTCCATGCGCACGGCAGAAAAGGACCATTACTAGGGCTGGGCCAAATTATACTGTTCACGGTAGTACTGGTACAATGTTAGGCAACGATAGGAAAATGAAATATCGCGATAGAATATGGGTAAAATGCGCATGCGCAGTGCCTTTGTTTTCATACGCACACAGCCGAAAAAGCACAGCAGCAACAGAGAATGAGAAGGGGCAAATCGGATTGTTGAGTGAAACGGCTGAACCAGAATTGGTTTGTAAAAATGGTGCAACTTCAGTGATGCGTTTGGTTTGGTGTTTGTCCGTCAGATACACAACAAAGCACATTTTTTGTGCATGCCGTCATTGGTTGTGTCCAAATTCATGGTCTGCATCCTCCTGAGACCGATTACGTCACAGCGACGCGCCGAAGGCTGTCCAAATTCGTAGACTCCTCTGAATGCAGCCGACAAATGCGTCCTCCTTTTCCCCGAATTTGAAGGATGGGTCGGGTGTGTCCTTCGTGGCCTACCATATCCCAGAATTCAAACTCCAGTTTCCAACAATGGCGGCCGCTACTAAGTTTTAAAATTACTCATACTAATCTTTCTGGGTCACAAAATAAACTTTTAATATATTTTCAGGGGAGAAAGTAGCTGTGTAAACATCAAATATCTGCTCGGTTTATCAAGATATCGCATATTTGCAAAAGTGCTTCAACGTTTTCGGAGACGTCTGCTACCCACCAGCTCGATAGCTAGCCGGGAGCTCGAGGGTCACTGAAGCCGCCGAGAATGGCCCAACTCCCGGCACATCATTTTCAGATCACCGCAGACTTTCGCTACTCAGGTTAAACGTAATATATAAGTCACTCAGACAACCTAAAAATGTTATTGTTTGGCTTTTTTCAGTGTTTTATTTGTTCACGAGTAAATTGGTTTGGCTGAGATTAAAGTTATTAGATTAGATTAGATCAAATAAAACTTTATTAATCCCCCACGTGGGTTCCTCCTTGATTTTCATACAGCTGACTAAACGTCAAACAGAAAACTGATTAAACAGAAGTGTGAGATGGTCGAGAATTTACGCCAGTGTCCTGTTATATTTTAGATGGCACAGAGAAGATGGCCGAGTTTATTACACTCCACCGAGACAGTGGTGACACTGATCAGAAGGCTAGACCGTCCAATTCCACAGCCGTTTACTTCCAGCCTACCCGACCTTCTGAGGACCCGGCCCACATAGACCACGAAGGCCGGGTCCTCAGGAGGATGCAGCCCATGAATTTGGACACGACCGTTATTACCGTATTTGTTGGACTAAGGTGCTCTAAATCTGGGAGTAATCTGGGTCCTAAACTCCGTCCGATTCAGGTCCCAAAGTCAAACGAACACTGCAGCATCACTGAGAGTTAAAAACTGTCTAAATTCTTTCATCTTTAATAAAACGATCAGCATTGCTGCTTTACCAGGTCTAACTATGAAGTTTAACATCCAGGCATCCATGAAAACAGAATTTATTAAATTTAACGGAGTTAGCAGGAAGTTAGCCCGCTAGTTTCGCTAGTTACCCAAGCACGATATAGCATGTTCTGACTGAGAGATTTCTGAAAAAATTCAAACGTACAGCTCTGCTATCACTTCCAACATAAATGAAGACAGGAAACTAAACAGCAGTGATGTTTATAAGGTTACTGAAGTTGGGTTAGCTGGTATATAATGATGTGCTACGGCAGCAGTCCCCAACCTTTTTTGCGCCACGGACCGGTTTATGCCCGACAATATTTTCACGGACCGGCCTTTAAGGTGTCGCGGATAAATACAGCAAAATAAAACTAGTACCGGTACCGAAAAAAAGAAGATTTATTCATAACACACGTGAAAATACCCAGGAAAACAGAGTTAACGGGAAAAAAAACGATTACAAAATAACACTGAAAACCAATAAAAACCCTGAAAAACATGCATTTCACACCCGAGTCTCAACTCTCGCGGCCCGGTACCGGTCCGAGGCCCGGGGGTTGGGGACCACTGCGCTACGGGATCACTAGCAACACAGCTATGTTAGAATAACATAAACAGTGAAGCTGGAGGATGAACGCTAACACTTTTCCACTCGATAAAAGTTAACATGAAGGTTCCTGATGGTTAGAGATAAATGCAATCGCATGGCAGGATGCTGTAAACAGACCAAACTTCAGTCAGGAGAACAACTGAAATAATCCATCCACAATAGAAGGTTAGTCATTAATATACTGCAACAACATGGGAATAGAGCAGCTGTGATAGAATACAGGGCGATAGTGGCTCAAGAGTTGGGAGTTCGCCTTGTAATCGGAAGGTTGCCGGTTCAAGCCCCAGCTTGGACAGTCTCAGTTGTTGTGTCCTTGGGCACTTCACCCCGTTGCCTACTGGTGGTGGTCAGAGGGCCCGGTGGTGCCAGTGTCCGGCAGCCTCGCCTCTGTCAGTGCGCCCCAGGGTGGCTGTGGCTGCAATGTAGCTTGCCATCACCACTGTGTGAATGGGTGGATGACTGGTTGTGTAAAGTGCTTTGGGGGTCCTTAGGACTAGAAAAGCGCTATTCAAATGGCCATTTACCATTTACAACATTAATGAATCAATGGTACAGAAGTGGAGGAAGCAAGAAGAATGAGTTGAATAAAGTTTGATTCATCTGACTGCTTTGTTTCGCTTAATGTGCCTTTTAATCCCATGCACCTTATGGTCTGAAAAATACATATTTGATTTTTTTATTTGGCACACTGCAGTTTAATGTTGCAAAGCACCTCTTTTTACCTTCAGTGGATATTATACATGGTTATGCTCAGGATATGTCAGCCCATTTCTACTGGAAATGCCTTTTGGTTAAACTTTCAGCAAGGAATTTGCATTTGCACTGTTAAATTTGTATATAGCTTTAATGCACATAAAAAAAACAGCTGCTTGTTTAAGTGAAAATAAATGGATGGGGGGTTTTTTGCGCTAGTAAAGTTGTGGAGTTGTATTTTGTCTCGCAAAAATTATATCGTCAGTTATATCGTTATCGCAAATTTTCAAATATATATCGTGATAAATATTTTTGGCCATATCGCCCTGCCTGACCCATTACCATGTAAATGTGTGGTTAATTCTTCAAAAATGTATTTAAAAAAAAAAGCATTTTTAGGCATGTTAATAAAATTAATCAATTTATGCTCTTAAATACCTAAAAAGTTCAACTGGCATGGTTTTTTGTACAACGTCTGGATATTCATGTATTGACAGCGCTGTAATTTTTCACTGTTTCACTTTAAAAACATAAATCTTTGCACAGATGATGTTTAAATGTTGGTTACTGAATTTCTGTAATGAAACTGAGGCATATTTTAAAAGGGTTATATGCTTAAAAAAAAAAAAAAAAAAAAAGGGGGGCGAGGATAAAATCTACTTACTTTTTCTGTGTTCCAGTCTCAGTAACTTTGACACAGTAATATCTGCTTCAATATTTACACCTCGGATGAAATTTCACAAGTGTTAGCTTTATTTTGATACCAAGATTGTAAGCACAGAGTTTGTAATTGCAGAGAAATAATCAATTACATTTGGGTATTGCATTTTTGAGCAGGAAGCTCAGAAACCCCTTTGGGACTTAAGAAGTTATGGTGATACTTAAGGAGGTAACACCTCAAATCTGATGAAACACCTGGCGACGCATAGTGTTTTTTTTTTTTTTTAAAAAAGCCGAGAAATGCACCGTATTTGATAGCTTGCTGCAAGACCTCCATTAGTGAGTTAGCACGGATTGCGCCGTGCGTGGAGCTGGACGGTTCTTATCATTTTGCAGAAAAAAAAGAGACTGCTAAAAATAAAAACATAAGAGGTTTTTGGACAAAGCTTGTGTTCTCCATTCTTTAAGCACTGGTTCGAGCACCGTTTCAAAAGTACAGATTTGGCACCGGTATCGGATAAAACCTAAACTATACCCATCCCTACTAAACACAGGCATCTTTTACAAGTCATTCAGAATCTACTACTCTTGATGCCATAATGCTTTTTGGTTCTTAATTTATAACTGCTGCCTTAAATGTTTTATTATTAGTGGTCCAGTGCGGTTATTTTTCATTTGATATTTTTATGTTGTTTTATTGTTGGGTTTGGTTTTGCCAGCTTTAATGTAAATAAATAAGCGGTCTGCAGCAAAACTGGGTTTGGGTCATCACTTTGTCTTCCAAGACAACGACCAAAAACACATTACAGTCCAGTCAGCATTACTGACTGGTCTGTAGTCCGAATCCCATTGGAAATCTGTGGGGTGAATTAAAGACCAAGGTCCATCACAGAAGACCATCAAAACCAGAGGAGCTTGAGAGATCCTCCAAAGTAGGAGGGATTGCTCACTGTGTGAGACTTGTTGCAAACTACTACAAAGAGCTGCACCCTCTTATCCAGCAAAAAAAGACAAACAACTGACTGTTAGCATCCCCGGCACGCTAATTATTTTGAACTTGAAAGTTTTTTGTGAAATCATTTTGTTTCTGTGTACAAAGCACAATAATGTAAGGGTTTCAAATACAACTGGGATGCTTGAAACAGCTGTGTCAAAAATCCCTTGGCCTGTTTAACAGCACTTGTAAAATACAGTATACTTCTTACCTTGTTGAGCACTCCCTCAAACTGTTCATCCGTGACGCAGCCCAACTTCTTCAGCAGCTGCGCGGTAACAATTAGCAAACAATACACACCTGTCAGCTCACAAAGTTGCCATGTCACCATTTCTCATCATATTTGTATTTCATATCAAAATGTAGCAAACTGGTATCCACTCACTGCATGGTAGTCCAGCCTGAACTGCTGCTCGGACACAAAACGAACATGGAGCTTGTATTCCTCCAGGAAAATGTTATCAGTCGTGAAACAGTCACAGGTATAAAACCGAGGCTTTTCTTTGCCTTCGTTCGTCATTGCTGCCTGTTCAAAGATAACTGCTTAAGACACAGGGAAAAACATTACCACGGACACTACTGTCAAACGCACGCCCTGTGACGTTGCGCTCAGTGACAAATATGTCACCTCCGGTTCGACGTCCTCCAAATTAAAAGCACCATACATACATACATCCCATTCCATCCGTCAATAGCCCCTCCGTCCAAAAGGCGTCAAAAACATGAGACAGTTATATCAAATATGAACAGCCCTTATATACACTGAGCCTAAGTCCATGTTTTAATTTTTATTTTCGTGTGTGTGTGTGTGTGTGTGTGTGTGTGTGTGTGTGTGTGTGTGTGTATACACAGTATGTCTATGTGTTTGTGTGTTGGGTGGGTGGGTGATGTTATAATCTGTAGAAAAATATAAGTATTAAAAAAACAAAAAAAACATGCACCTGGGAGTCAGATGGAGACAGTCATGGACTCGAGATGTATCAAAAAAAGGGACTTATTGATTTTGTCTGTTTTCCACTGTATGTGCAGTAATGTGTCAGTTCGCACTAGTTGAAGTTATGACGCCTGTGGTTAGACTGTAATCATGAGTTTTAACAGAACTAAAGTGGTTTCAGTATAAAACTACACTTTTTAGTATGATTTTGAAGGTTCCTGGAGGAACATTGGATGCACTTGTGTCTGGATCATTGCTTAGTGAAACTTGTGGTTGACACTGAGTTCGAATGGATCATGTTCCACATGTTCCCTGAACCAGATGGTGGACAACGGTGGGATGCTGCTGACTTCAACTGAAGGAGTGGGGGCGCCAGTCACAGAGGGCTCTTACTACTCAGCCTCCATCGGAAGTTATACATCAGTTTGGTTTTTGTCCTGTATTGAATGCTTGACCACCTCTTTATCCTCTCAAGGATATTTAAGTGTGCACCAGAGTGCACAACAAGTCTGTTTTGTGGACTTGGGTCCACCTTCTGTGGGAGATGCTTTATGAATATGGGGTTTCTGCCCACTTACTGTGAGCCATTTGGTGCATGTGCAACTGCAGTAAGAGCCAGCAGTAAGTCAAACTATTTCATGGTGGGTGTTGGACTTCGCCAGGGCTGTCCTTTGTTATGATACTCTTCATAATTTTTATGGACAGAATTTTTTGGTGCAGCCAAGTGGTGAAAGGCTTCCATTTTGGTGGCCTCATGATCTCATCTCTGCTTTTTGTCGATGATGTGGTTGTGTTGCTTTTTTGAAGTCGTGGCCTCCAGCTTACAGTGGAGTGGTTCACAGCCGACTCTGAAGTGGCGGGAATGAGAATTAGCATCCTCAAGCCTAAGGGCATTTATTCTCAGCTGGAAAAGGGGGGATTGCCCACTCTGGGCCAGACACGAGTTTTTAACCAAGTGGAGGAATTTAAGTATCTTTCATCTTGCATCCACACCCACACTCACATATGTTCACAAGTTCTATCTAATGACTGAAAGAATTAGATCGCCCATTGCATGAAGGGTGGCTGGCCTCTCCCTACTTCTGCGTTAGATCTACGTCATAACTTATGCCATAACCGGATTCCCATTTTACCCTACCCAGCAACATTTTACGTAACCTGAAGTGACCAAACAAAATACCACGACCACTTGAATGGCGTGGAAAATTGTAGTGTAGGGATAAAAGATGCTTCCGGTTACTACATAACCGGTCTAAATCAAGCTTTAAGTCAAGCTTTACGATAGATTTATACTTTTTAGAGCTAAGGTCAGAAGTTAAGTCATTCGAGAAAAACTGATACAAATAAACAAAAACCAACCAACAAACAAAAAAATACAAAAAAAAAACTTAGCAAAACTTAGCAAACTGCTACTTCCGGCTAACTTTTAGCTACGATTGTTTTGTTTTTCTTTTTTAAGAGACGTCTCTGAGTACCTACGGCTATACTTCCAGAAGGGGGTGCTAAAGAAACAATAATTGATAGCAACCACCTAAAGGACAAAGTAGAAGAAGACAGGTACAGTATTTTCATTCTGACCTGTAACTCTTGTGTTTCTGTAGTTTAGATGCTAATGATGCCGTTGGGCAAAAGGTATTTCTATGTTTAATAAGGAGCACACTGGCTGTGCTCACTTTCATCCTGTGAAATGCTGAGCGTGGAGTCACTGCCAGTGGCTGAGGAGGAGGTGGTTGAATCCAGCTCCAACAAACTCGGAGACATTTACACGTTTGTGGCTAAAGGCAGTTTTCCTCAGACGATGAATCCGATACGAAAGAAGAACCTCAAGAGATACGCTCAGAAATTCATCATCGATGGTAGGGCTTCATTCAGTCACTCGGTTCAGCAGCGGTGTGTGTTGCTTTTGTTCATCTCCAGCAGTCAGTTTAACTCCTGGCTTCTCCCTCCCCTGATTTAAAATTTCCTTGCTAGGCTGGTATAACGTTTAGGGCATGACTAGGTGGATCAGTAGGGATCTGCAGAAAATGCGGCTACTCACAATTCTAAAACTGATCCTCGGTGCTTGCAAAAATGAGCTCTTGGGCACTTTAGATGAAAACGATTACAGGAATAATATTCATTTTTAGATAACCTGTTTATTTGCCGAATTAAAGATAGACCACAGCTGTTTTCAGGCAGTTCGCAGTTTTGATCATGTAAATGTCTACTTTTGCTAGAGATCAAGACGACATTAAATGCCTACATTTATAATGCGGTATGGTATGACCCGGGATTAAGTTTCTCACTACATGATTCCCTGATTTATATCTGTGTTCAAGAGGGCAAGCTCTACTATGTGGGGCCCAAGAAAGAAGAGAAGAGGGAGGTGGTGATTGAGTCTGAGAGGAAGAGGCAGATTTTTCTTGACTGCCACTTCAGCGATATTGGCCATCACCTGGGCCAGAAGAAGACCGTCCACAGGATCCAGAGCAAGTACTACTGGCTGGGAATCATCAAGGACGTCGTGGACTGGGTACACACATTCCTCTGTGTATGGTGTTTGTTTGTTTTTTTCAAATCTGTTAGGAATACTGACAACAGTGTCTAACTTTTGTTACCACTGTTTCAGATAAAAGTCTGTGAAACGTGTCAGCACACAGAGAGAAATAAGAACCAGTCGAGAACTATTCGGCCAATAAAAGTGGATGCACCTTGGGAAATTGTCGGGATTGACACGATAGGTTTTTGCCTCAGTTCATTTTAAAATATTCTCTTTGATTATGTCTGCAAGATCATTTCTTTCCACAGATGTTAGGCTGACTGTGTGGTTTGTCTCTCCTCTTTGTCAGGGGCATTGCCAGAGACCCAGAGAGGCAACAAGAATGTCACGGTGGTGATTGATTACTTCACTAAATGGCCAGAGGCTTTCCCAGTGCAAAAGACAGATGTTGCCTCGGTTGCAAGATGCATCTCTAAATGCATATACAGGTTGAAAACAACTTATTTGCAGACCATGCACATGAGCAAAATTACCAAGAATTAAATACCTACAGTGGTGCTTTTCAGCCTGATGCTGATCTTTGCTCTGTTTTTAATCAGGTTCGGTGCTCCTAAAATGATAGTTTGTACACAGAATGCTGACTTCTGTGATAAGGTGAGACTACAGCAGCAGAATCGTATAAAATAATAAGATTGAGAACAGTAGGTCAACACTACGGAGGCATGTTTTGATCTTGATTTTTAATTTTCTAGGTGACAAAGGTGCTGTTTGAAAGGTGGAGCATCACACAGAAGGTCTCTCCTGTGGACCAGCCTCAGCTCAACCCACTCCACGACTGCACAAGCCCTCTGTTGAAAGAAGCCATACTGCAGATGGTGTCGGAGAAGCAGGCAGAATGGGATGATTTTCTCGACCCTGTGCTGTTTCTGTTCAGGACATCCACCAACCCCACAACAAAGTTCACTCCTTACTCTCTCATGTTTAACAGGACAGCCAGTTTACCAAATGAGGTGAGACTGCAGGAGATAAGTGAGCTCTAAACACCTGATTGGTTTGCCATTCCTCAAACATAATTTCCTTTCATGTAGAACGCAGCAAGTCGGCTGAATCGTGACGAGCCGGAGCAGGATGTGTACTCTACGAAGGAGAAGGCCTCTGCGTACATGAGTGTCATTCAGGAGCAGCAGAACTCTGTTAAGCAGCTGGTAATTCTCATCATTTTCTTCTGTCTTCCTTAAGTGAAAATGGATGCTGGTGATCGAGTGTGCGATCGCACGAATCCAGGCAGAGGTCAGGAAGTCTGTTATAAAACAATAGTTGCATCCTAATGAAGTTGTGTGCAAAAGTCTTGAGCCACTAAACATTTCCTTATATTTTGCCAACAAGGAGCCAGATAGTCTTGTCATTTTCCTAACGTGGTCTTGAACAGCAGTTCCCCAGGCTCTGATCATTCTTCACTCATTGTCAGTTCAGCCCTTGTACCTGAATATTTGCAGGGGATTGGTTTCTGTTATGTTAAGCCACTTAGCACTGATCTGTGAATCACTCAAGCATAAACAAAATGCAGCTAACTCAAGGGATGAGTCATTGTTGTGTCCGCACATAACAGACAACTTGGCAAAGAATCAACTTTAAATTGTACCTATAGGTACTTTGTTACTAGCTGTCTGTTGCAAAAACACACAATTTGTGCACTCTTCTTTAGTTGCCAAAGATAACGCCTTTGACAGATGTGAAATAGTATTTTTGCACCACTAAGATGACTGACAAAAACTTGGCATATGTGGACATGTTGTGCAGTGTGTCCTAAGGAAACGGGACAAGTGGACGACAAACGATGTGGCAGGAATGAAAACAACAATCTACAATAGATGAACCGTATGAGAAAAGTCATGTCTGTAAGAATTAGAAAAATATCCTGCAAAGTTCTGACAGAAAATCTAAGACGTGTGTCTGACCCATCTAACGATCACTGAAACCTGTTCAGAAATTATCTCAGTGGAACGATGACTGACAGGAAGCTATTGTTAAGGAGGGGAAATGGGGAGAAAAGGCTGAGGAATGCCAAATTCCACAAGAACTGGACTGCAGATAAGTGGCAGCAAGTCTTTTGGAGTGATAGATCCAAATTTAAAATCGTAATTAGTAGAGATGGACCGATCCAATATTACGTATCGGTATCGGTCCGATACTGACCTAAATTACTGGATTGGATATCGGAGAGAAATAAAAAATGTAATCCGATCCATTAAAAACCACGAAAGCACCTCACAAAACTTGCGACATGGCGTAACTCAGCTCATAACCTCAGCACGTCGGAGCAGTGTGCTCACGTGATAGAGCGGCTGTGCGAGACCTGTCGGAGGTCTGGTTGAGCATTTGTAGCCTCGCTACCAAACCGGCATTTCATCTCCGAGGAAGTGATCCCAGAGAGAAGTAAAGGAAGTGTGTAAGTTCATCTTTGAATATTTGTAAAGCATTCCCGCGTTAAACTTAACAACCGATATGTGGAGCGACTGCCTCTTCTCTCCCCCTCCCTCTCCTGCTGCTACTTCAATCATGAAACTGATCAATGATCAGCTGATCGGATTTTCTGTCACGACTCTGTCTCTCTTGTTTGTTTTTGGCCCACTTCGCACCAGAAAGAGGAAACCAGCAGCTGAACAACATCAGCACGTTTAAGCTTGATAAGCTGTTGTTAGAATTTATTTATTATTACTTTCTACTCGAGGATCTTTTTCTACGTAGCTGACGGCTGTAACTGTGCAGGGGCGGATCTAGCAAAGTTTTGCTAGGGGGCAGGTAGGGCGTTAACAGAGATAAGGGGGCACAAAGAAATACTTTTCTTTCTTATTCTCATTTAAAATGTCTAGCTTTTAATAAATAATTATCTGAATCTTACAACCAAAGTTTTAATCTGATGTAAAATGTATAGAAGTCCATTACTGTATATAGTAACTATTAAGTCTAATATACCCTAGTAAGCTATAGTACTTTTTCCTTTCGGAAGGTACCATCTGTGCAGTCTGCACTTCTGTTGTAGAAAGATGTTGAATCTATTTAATAATTGTGGAAAAATAATTGATTTCAGTGCTTTTTTTTTTTTTTACACGTGCGTTAAATTAAAGTTGATTAAGTCGATTTAGCAAATTAAACTGATCTATTAGAGAATCACATTATAACATCCTCCATAATCTCTGTTATTAGCCTTAAATTAAGTGACAGCAAACGTGCATGGAAGCTCATTTGGTTTTTGTCTCTTTTATCCTTTGGTTCCATGTTCAGGTGTTAGCCAATATGAATGCAGCCTACAAACAAGAGAAGAAGAATGCCAAGCGTAAGTCACACAACATGTCCCCAGTGACCTTTAAAGCGGCAGACCCCATGTTTTCTCCAAGAGAAGCACCTTCACTGAAAAAAGTGAAAGAGGAGCGTTTGTATTTGACTTTTCCCGTTGAGACGGTGCTGGCCACCGAGCAGAGCAGCTCAGAGGATGTAAAGACTGAGTTAGTGTATCACTTGGCTGAGTCCGATGTAAACTGAGAAGGGTGTAGGTGCAGAAGATGTTCCGGATGTTGGTGATACTCTGGTCAGTGCAAGGCACCAAAGGTACCTGAATTATCTGGAATTTCATCCAGAATCCAACCAGCGGCCCACATCTTCTTTTACGCCCACACTCTTTTCCCCAATGAACTGTTGTTTCTCCTGAAAATCATCTTAACTTATTTTCATTTTGCAGTACTATAAAGGTATTTGTACCTTTTATTTGCTAAAATACTTTACAAATAAAGGTGTTGTTTCATTTATGTATACTAGATGTGTAGTTATTATTAAAGCCTGACCAATTTGTCAGTGGAAAATTGTTATCCGATCATCACTCATTGATATCGGCATTTACAACAACAGATAAATGAAAATTTAAGAAGTAAAAAAAGAGAAGAGAGAAACACCCTTTCACCGTGTTACGAGTGTCGATATTGCATTGTTTGTCCACCAGAGGGCACTCTACACCTTGTTGCAAGAGTTCCTGGTGATTTAAAATGTATATCATCTTTGAAAAATATGCTGGCTCTACTGCACATCACACAAACTACAAAAACAAATGTCTCACTGAGCTAATAAGTTTATAAATATTCAAATTTGTTGAATTAGTCATAAGTAATAATAGAATTTTGGTTTCTAAACGTGAGCTCAAATAGTAGTTATTTCACTTTAGTTTTAATCCATCCATTCTCTTCCACTTATCCTTGTCAGGGTCGCGGGGTGGCTGGAGCCCATCCCAGCTACCACAAGGTACCAGTCTATCACAAGGCTAACACACAGACACTCACATTCACACCTATTACCAGTTAACCTAACCCCACTAACTGCATGTCTGTGGACTGTGGGAGGAACCGGAGTACCCACAGAGAACCCACGCAAACTCCACACAGAAAGGCCACGTGGTTGATTCGAACTGAAGACCTTGCTGTGAGGGAGCAGTGCTAATCACCCCGCCACCTTGTTGTCTTAGTTTTGATCTCTTCCAATAAATCACAGATATGTATGAAAGTCACAATAATTTCGAGAATTTCTGTTTAATTCACTAAATAACAAAAAGATCACAGTGACTGTAAAGTTGACTTTCACAACCTCAAAAGTCAGTGGACAAAGTAACACAAACACCAAGATTCTTTAAAACTCTGATGCCATCTTTCAGTCTGATATGACCACAGCTGGGAGGGTTTGCTAGGCTTCAGTTGGCTTGAGTTTACCTTAAGAAGCTCTGTGGTGACTCGCATGATAGATGAGATGACCTAAAACCCAATGCAACAACAACCTGTTAGTAAGTCATTAACTTACTGATAGTAATTAACTGATAGTAACTTCATACTTCTGACCCGCCAACCCAGTGATGTCATATTGGTGTCAGATGGCACTGCACATGCTGTAAAAACAGAAGGTTAAAAGACTGATTGTTTTAAATCTAGCTTCACAAACAGAGTGATACATGTCCACTTTAATGGAAAACTGGGAGGAGCCAAACTGGTCATTTTCAGCGAGATTCTATGGAAACATCCGTAAAGCTAAAAGGAAAGATGTGTCACTCTGTCTTCTTTCCTGTAACTTTAGCCATTTAAAAGCGGGTTTCTGTAGTCTGCAGAACACGAGTGGGCATTCTTTAACCATCAGACGTTATTGGCTTCGTATTCGGGTTAGGGACATGTGAACCTCTTGAGTAGAAAAACACAAGATAGCAAAAAAGATGAACTGGTGGTAGAAACGCTCACTAGTGTGCCGCAGAGAATCACTGCCTGCTCTTAATCTTCTGTAATCTAGACGAGCTTCGATGCCGGCGTCTTCTTGAACGCCGGTATCGAAGTTCATGTATTCGTTACACGAACTTGAGTCAGTTTGGGTTGTAATGCATGTGTTTGAGGACAACATTGAATAAGGAGAGGGGTTTCAGTGAGTTACTGAATGCTGTCGGGGCTGGACAGTGACAAGATTTAACACGGAAGTGTAACGCAACGCAGCTGACCGCCCTCAAGAAGCTAATTCACAAAGCTAGCCAACAATGTAGCAGGATATGTGTTACAGTAATGTTGCGGCATGGCTGGACAATCATTAACAATGTAGTGACGTCCTAAATGCTGGTAGTTGTAATAAGACTACTTGATATTTTCTGTGCAGCTGCATAAAACGGAAAAAGACCGGAAAGAATAACTAAAATAATCCGGTTTTGCTGAGTGTTTGTGTTCTTGTCTGGTGTATGTTTTGAGAAACTTTTCTCACATTTTATTCAAACCGCTGCTGCACTGTAACCGATCATTTCTCAAGCCGCTGTTTGCTGCTTTGTGCTGGTGCTGCTCTCTGTTCTGATAATCAGCATGGGAATCAACGTGGCTGTGGGCTGCATCGTGTCATACGTCCTCCTGGATGTTGTCACCACCACTGTCCTGTACGCACATGGATCACAGCTGAGCACCTTCACAGAGGATGCCCTCAACTTTAATATCCTTCAGTCTGCACTGGACATCTGGGGGACAGTGCTGCTCCGAGCCTCCCTCCTGCTGGGAGCCTCTTTAGGGGTGACATGGAACAAGGTGGACGGCCCGCAGAGGGTTGCTAAATCCACCAGCCTTATTCTCCTCATCTGTCTGATCGTCATCACCTATACACTGGCCAAGCTGCTGATGCTGACTGAGGTGAGCATCAGTCACCAGCCCTGGCTCTTGAGCCTGATATGTTGGACTTGTGCCTCTTCTCTGGGAGTAATGCTGCTCTGGAGGTGGCTGGGGAAGGAGCCGGAGTCTGAGAGCAGCAGTAGTGGTAGAGGAGCAAGGGGCCGTGAGGACACTGAAAAGCTGGTGGAGACAGTTGGCGAGGAGGAGCAGGAGTTGGGCTCTGAGAGAAAGAAGGAGAAGGACAGCAGCTCAGGGGCCACACTGGGACGCCTGCTGAGCTACTGCAAAAAGGATGCTGAGCTGCTCTCTGTTGCTGTCCTCTTCCTCATCATCTCTGCTGTGTGTGAGTGTCCTTAATGTCACATTATTTATTGCTGTCTGTTATAAAGGATTTAGACACACTGCCCCAATGCAACTGACAAAACTGAGTCTGCAGGTTCTGATTACGCTACTCATGCCACACTACACAACACTTTTTAATTACAGATAAGTGCTATGGTAGAAAAACAAGTGTGTTCTTTTCAATATGTTCCAACTGTTGATGCTTTCTGTCATGGAATTATTAAAAGGACCCCTAACTCGCTCATATGGGTCCCAGTTGCTAAAAGACAAATGTTTTTTGTCATAAAGCCCAAAGATATTGATCAGTATATTCATCTACATTACTAACCAGAAGCCTCAGCCACCTGCTGTTCAAACCTTCTGTTTCAAAGGACTAGCCAATCAGAAGAAAGTTGACTTAAACGGTGCCTGTGCCAAGGCCCTGTATATTAAACGCTAGGTTTCATTTCAACTGTGAAGCATACAAAGCGTCTCTATTAGAGTCCAAGAATAAAAATAAAAGAGCTGGAAATGGTATATTTGGTGAATGCCAATAAACGTCTATACCTACATTAATAGGTCAAAGTCATACTAAGTAACTCTAAGGCTCATTATTGTTTGTAACAGTGGGCTGAATGCCAGAGCCTCCAACAGCACTCACGGTTTTATCAGTTTCATCAATTCTTTAATTTATGGAATATCATTAAATACACACATTTCATTCAAATCATTTTGGAAGTTTGCTCATTTTCTTTGAAGTACAATATAAAAATTTGAGGTATTTTATGTACTCGTACATCTAAACTATGCATTTGTCCATCCATCCATTGGTTTTGTGCTGCTTAAAAAGCGATTACAGGGGCAACAGTCTGAGCAGAGACGCCTAGAACTCACTTTCCTCCACCTCAGCCTCCAGCTCTTTCACAAGGATATCCCAAACCAGCCAAGAGACATAATTTGTCCAGCATGTCCTTGGTGGGCCCAGGTGTCTCTTTCTTGTTGGGTATACAAGAAAAACTTCATATTGGAGGTGTTCAGGAGGCATCTTAACTAATCTTCCCTTGCCTGAACTGCTCCCCAGGAACTGAGCATCTGAGCTCTAAGGGTGAGCCCAAACACCTCGAGGTTCTGTTCCTAAATGTTAGAAAAACATTTGGGACAAGGGGAGTCCCAAATGTCCCAAAAAACAAAAAAACGCTCTCACTATGAATGTACAGTGACCTTATTTTTCACTCTGATTTAGAATTGAATAAAAAAAAGCATCGAGCATGGAGGTTACCACTGTTGCCGCACAGCAAGAATGTCCTGAGTTCAATTCTCCATCAGGCTGTGGTCTTTCAGTGTGGAGTTTGCATGTTCTCCCTGGGTACTCCGGCTTCCTCCCACAGTCCAAACACATGCAGCTTGTGGGGATAGGTTAACTGATCAATCTAAATTGCCTATAAGTGTTAATGTGAGCATGAATGGTTGTCTGTCTCTGTGTGTTGGCCCTGCGACAGACTGGCGACCTGTCCAGGATGTACCCCGCCTCTCGCCCTATGACAGCTGGGATAGGCTCCAGCACACCCCGCCACCTTGAAAGGGATAAGCGTAAGCGAATGGATGGATGGATAAAAAACTAATTAAATAAAATTGAATGCTCAAGTTGTCACAAAGCCTTTATGTATGGATCATCAGTTCAACTTAGACTTTAAAAAACATTAAGTAATGATGACTCTTTGCTTTCAGGTGAGGCTTTCATACCGTACTACTATGGGAAAGCCATAGACAGTATTGTGGTTCACCAAAGCATGGAGTACTTTGCCAAACCTGTGATCATACTTGCAGCACTGGCCTTAGCCAGGTGAGCATCCGCAGTTGTAGGTTTTAATTTTTGTTTTTTAATGTTTTGTTTACATTTTGTTGTAAATTACACAGAGGAATGCATTCAGCTTATATACTGAGATGATCCTTGGCAAAGCTGCTTGCTTTGTTTAGATGATGACGTGTGTTAAATGCCAAACCACAGAACTGCTTCATGGCAGTCTTTTCTCTCTCCTCAGTTCACTTGCAATCGGAGTACGAGGAGGTGTCTTCACCCTGACGTTTGCGAGATTAAACCTTCGTCTCAGGAACCATCTTTTCCGAACCTTGATGAGGCAAGAAATTGCCTTTTTTGATGACAATCACACAGGTGATGTTGAACGCGAGTTCCTGTGCACACATCTTTCCCTTCCATTGATCCGTTCTAATGTTATTCCACGCCCTTGTAACCCTGCAGGTGACATCCTTTCACGTCTGTCTGCTGACACCACCCAGGTGAGCGACCTCATCTCCCAGAATGTCAACATCTTCCTGCGGAGTGTCATTAAGGGCGTTGGCTTCTTCATCTTCATGTTTGGCATGTCCTGGAAGCTCACACTGGTGACCATCATGGGATTCCCTTTCATCGGTCTAGTCTCAAAACTTTATGGTGAATACTACAAGGTAAAGTAGTTTTGTCTGAATGTTCATTTCTTTATAGTTTGCTTCCAAGAAGTCAGATATTATTGTAATTTTTTTAAAGTGGTCTTGAGAAATAGTTATTACTGTTGTTGAGTATTGCAGCATCAACAGTGATCAAGTCAAAGGGAAATGACGACGGAGGCAAAAATGTCCTTAACATTTTGGGAACTTTGTTCCACATTAGGGAACGCGGCAAAACCTTTCCTCATGGGTGCCATTTTTGTTGGGGTACACTTTCTCTCTCAGGGGCTGATGACGCAGCATACGTGCTTCCTTGTGGTGACAAATAAAATACTGTCTCTCTGTTAAACAACAATAACCATAATACAGTTCAACACATTGTACAACATGAGTACACATAGGGTGACCAACCGTCCTCTTTTCCTCGGACATGTCCACTTTTCACGTTCTGTCCGGGGGGATTTTCGAGATGGATGAAAATGTCCGGGTTTTCCTATAGACATACAGAGGGACCCATATGTGCGACTTCGTCCCGAAGTAAGTGGTTGTTCCGCGCTCACAGACGGGACAGAGTGCGCAGCGGCGCGCTGAAAAGATGCCACAAGATGCCAAAGCGCAAGTGCATCTTTTCAGACAAACTGCAAAACAAATTTCCCTTGTACCATCCCTCAGAATAAATGGGAGGTGGAGTCCACTGTGTGCAGAGCTGGCAAATATGTTTGTGTGTCTAACAAAGGTTTAAAAACGTATAAACAGGGGTGCACATAAGTGGTCCGCAGGTGCGCATTCGCTGTCAAAATAAAAGACGCGCACCAGATAAGAAGTTGCAACGCGCGTTCGCGTACATATAAAAGGCACTGTTTTTGTTCGCTAGGGTGGGATTTTCACTGCATATTCTGCACCAAATCTTTGTGCGTTCATCATTTGTTTGAAGCCAGCTCACCTCCTGCAACCACTTTTCCGAGAATACGCGCTTCTTTTTGCGGTTCGCACTCCTTCTGACATTTCTTTGGAGGTGGAGGAACACCAAAGTAATTGCTTAAAGGAGCTTGCTTCTTCGACATCTTTAAGAGTTCTAAACAAATATCTGTCTTCCTCCAGAAAATCTTATGTACGCAAACGTGCGTTGCAACTTCTTATCTGGTGCGCGCCTTTTATTTTGACAGCGATTGCGCACCTGCGGACCACTTATATGCACCTGTATATAAAGGCTGTGCGAGGCGAAAATTCATCTAGTAAGTTGACTGAGTTCTTTGTTACACCTGGGAAAAACGAGGATGTTGTTGTATCTGCAGCAGAAGGTGCACTGGCATTTCATACTATGAAGCGTCACAATAGCTACAGATCCATGGATTGCACTTGTGTGTTGCTAAAAGAAGAGAAGCATTTCCAGACTTTAACAAAGCCAAAAAGTGCCTGCACCAAGACTGAAGCTATTGTCAATGGTGTCATAGTGCTACATTCAGTTGAAGTCACTCTTTGAGATCTTAATAAAATCCAATACTGTGGCATTTCTCAGACTTACCAGAGAATATATTCCCAATCATACTTTGACTGGAAGAATGGTGGCATGCAAAAAAAATTAATTGAGGTTAGAAACGCGAAATGAGACAGCAGAAACCATACCTCACTGGTCATTTTTCTTATACAAATGAGACATTATTTCTGTAACGTTACTTAATTCTAGAGGTTTTTAAATTAGTCTTTTGCACTTGTCCATCCATCCATCCATCCATCCATCCATCCATCCATCTTCATCCGCTTTATCCGAGGCCGGGTCGCGGGGGCAGCAGCCTAAGCAAAGAGACCCAGACCTCCCTCTTCCCAGCCACCTCCTCCAGCTTATCCGGGGGAACACCAAGGCGTTCCCAGGCCAGCCGAGAGATATAATCTCTCCAGCGTGTCCTGGGTCTGCCCCGGGGCCTCCTCCCCGGTGGGACATGCCTGGAACACCTCACCCAGGAGGCGCCCAGGGGGCATCCTTGTCAGATGCCCGAACCACCTCAGCTGGCTCCTTTCGATGTGGAGCAGCAGCAGCTCTACTCTGAGCCCCTCCCGGATGGCCGAACTTCTCACCCTATCTCTAAGGGAGAGGCCAGCCACTCTTCGGAGGAAGCTCATTTCTGCCGCTTGTATCCGCGATCTCGTTCTTTCGGTCACTACCCACAGCTCGTGGCCATAGGTGAGGGTAGGGACGTAGATCGACCGGTAAATTGAGAGCTTCGCTTTTACACTCAGCTCCTCTTCACCACGACGGACTGGTGCAGCGTCTGCATTACTGCAGCTGCAGCCCGAATCCGTCTGTCGATCTCCGGCTCCCTTCTCCCATCACTCGCGAACAAGACCCCGAGATACTTGAACTCCTCCACTTGGGGCAAGAACTCATCCCCGACCCGGAGTGGGCACTCCACCCTTTTCCGGCTGAGAACCATGGCCTCAGATTTGGAGGTGCTGATCCTCATTCCCGCTGCTTCACACTCTGCTGCGAACCGTTCCAGTGCGAGCTGGAGGCCCTCACCCGATGAAGCCAACAGAACCACATCATCCGCAAAAATCAGAGATGAGATTCTGAGGCCACCAAAGCGAAAGCCCTCCGCCACTTGGCTGCGCCTAGAAATCCTGTCCATAAAAATTATGAACAGAACCGGAGACAAAGGGCAGCCCTGGCGGAGCCCATCACCCACCGGGAACGAGTCTGACTTATTGCCGGCAATGCGAACCAAGCTCTTACAATGGTTGTATAGGGATCGAATGGCCCGTAGCAATGGGCCAGACACCCCATACTCCCGCAACACCTCCCACAGGACACCCCGAGGGACACGGTCGAATGCCTTCTCCAAGTCCACAAAACACATGTAGACTGGTTGGGCAAACTCCCATGCACCCTCAAGTATCCTGGAGAGGATAAAGAGCTGGTCCAGTGTTCCGCGACCAGGACGAAAACCGCATTGTTCCTCCTGTATCCGAGGTTCGACTAGCGGACGAACTCTCCTTTCCAGCACCCTGGCATAGACTTTCCCAGGGAGGCTGAGGAGTGTGATCCCCCTGTAGTTGGAACACACCCTCCGGTCCCCCTTCTTAAAGATGGGGACCACCACCCCGGTCTGCCAGTCCACAGGTACTGCCCCTGATCTCCACGCAACATTGCAGAGGTGTGTCAACCAGGACAGCCCTACAACATCCAGAGCCTTCAGGAACTTGGGGAAGACCTCATCAACACCAGGGGCTCTGCCACCAAGGAGTTGTTTAACTGCCTCAGTGACCTCGCCCCCGGAAATTGGCGGGTCATTCCCCTCATCCCCAGACTCTGCTTCCTCCTCGGAAGACGTGTCAGTTAGATTAAGGAGGTCCTCGAAGTATTCCTTCCACCGCCTGACAATTTTCTCAGTCGACGTCAGCAGCGCTCCGCCAGCACTATACATAGTGCAGGTAGAGCACCGCTTTCCCTTCCTGAGACGCCTGACGGTTTGCCAGAATCTCTTCGAGGCAGTCCGAAAGTATTTTTCCATGGCCTCTCCGAACTCCTCCCACACCCGAGTTTTTGCTTCAGCCACTGCCCGAGCCGCATTCCGCTTGGCCTGTCGATACCTGTCGGTTGCCTCCGGAGTCCCACAGGCTAACCAAGCCCGATAGGACTCCTTCTTCAGCCTGGTTTCTCCCTTCACCTCTGGTGTCCACCATTTGGTTTGGGGATTACCACCACGGCAGGCACCAACCACCTTGCGGCCGCAGCTCAATGCAGCAGCTTCGGCAATGGAGACGCTGAACATGGTCCATTCGGACTCAATGTCCCCAGTCTCCCTCGGAATGCTGTTGAAGCTCTGCCGGAGGTGTGCGTTGAAGATCTCGCGGACTGGGGCCTCTGCTAGATGTTCCCAGCACACCCTCACTACGCGTTTAGGTGCACCAGGTCTGTCCAGCGTCCTCCCCCGCCACCTGATCCAACTCACCACCAGGTGGTGATCAGTTGACAGCTCAGCCCCTCTCTTTACCCGAGTGTCCAGAACATATGGTCGCAGGTCTGGTGATACGATTACAAAATCGATCATCGACCTACGGCCTAGAGCGTCCTGGTGCCACGTGCACTTATGGACACTCTTATGTTTGAACAGGGTGTTCGTTATGGCCAAACTGTGATTAGCACAGAAGTCTAATAACAAAGCACCGCTCGGGTTCAGATCAGGGAGGCCGTTCCTCTCAATCACGCCCCTCCAGGTCTCGCTGTCGTTACCCACGTGAGCATTGAAGTCTCCTAGCAGGACAACAGAGTCTCCAGGTGGAGCACCTTCCAGTACCCCACCCCCAGGGACTCTAAGAAGGCTGGGTACTCCGAACTGCTACTCGGCGCATAAGCACAGATGACAGTCAGGACCCGTTCCCCGACCCTAAGGCGCAGGGAACAAACCCTCTCATCCACCGGGGAAAACCCCAACGTACCGGCAGCAAGCCGAGGGGATATTAGAATACCCACCCCAGCCCGCCGCCTCTCACCAGGGGCAACTCCAGACTGAGACAGAGTCCAGCCCCTCTCCAGGAGACTGGTTCAAGAGCCCAAGCCATGCGTAGAGGTGAGCCCGACTATATCTAGCCGGTACCTCTCAACCTCACGCACTAACTCAGGCTCCTTCCCCACCAGAGACATTCCATGTCCCTATTGCCAGTCTTGGCAGCCGGGGGTCAGTCCGCCAGGGCCTCCGCTCCTGGCCGCCACCCGGCACACAATGCACCCGACCCCTATGGTGCCTCCTGCGGGTGGTGGGCCTGCGGGAGGATGGGCCCATGTCTCCTCTTTGGGCTGTGTCCGGCCGGGCCCCATGGACTAAGGCCCGGCCACCAGACGCTTGCCCTCGGGCACCCTCCCTGGGCCTGGCTCCAGGGCGGGGCCCCGGTAACCCTATCCCGGGCAGGGTAAACTGTTCCCTCGATATTCTTTTCATTAGGGTCTTCTGAATCGCTCTTTGTCTGGTCCCTCACCCAGGACCAATTTGCCATGAGAGACCCTACCAGGGGGCAAAAGCCCCAGACAACATAGCCCCTGGGATCCCTGGGACACACAAACCCCTCCACCACGATAAGGTAGCGATTCACTTGTAAAAGCCTACAAGACATTTTTTATTTCACCATTCATTTACCGCACAGAGAATGCATTATTTAAATGTGTTAAAATTTTCTTTAAGCAAACAGTATTATTAAAATTCTTCATGAATGTGCTAAGTGTCCTCTTTTTTGGAAATCAAAATATGGTCACCCTAGTACACACGATGTATATCTTAACAACAATAAATGTAATGTCAGGTATAATGTTGTTTGGATGAGATGCTCTGTTATTTTCGGCTAAAAGTAGTTCTCTTTTCTCAGTGTGGGGATTCGTTTTTAAGAAGAAAGCTACAATTAGCCTTTTGTGCATTTAGTGAGAGTATAGTGTAACTGTCTTCTTGTCAAGACAGTAACTTTGTGATTGTCTACTTGTGACACATCTGGGGGACATGTGTAGATTGTAAAAGTGTGATAAAGGACCTGACACACATTGGATTTCCGTGCTCATGCAAGTGTATATTTGTGTTTCAGCAGCTGATTCCGTTGCTTCTGCACCAGGGTACCGGGAAACAGTCACTCCCTTGTAGGGAGTGACTGTAGGGCTGTGCAATATGACCAAAATTTCATATCCCGATATAAGATATTTATCGTCCTGACAACGGTATATATCACAAAAATTTTACATTTTCTGTAAATTCCATGAATGTCGGGCAACTCGATTTGCATGAGTATTTTTTTTTTTTTTTTAGCTGGTCGTGTACCTGGAGTCAGGTGTTTTGACCAATGCATGAAACCTTACATTTTTAGACATTTTCTTTGTGAGTATTTATTACATGGCGTGCTGCGGGGAAAAGCCGGTTCTAATGTTTGATTCTAAGGTTTATTTTTTAGCACCTGATGGCTATTTCTTGCTTCTCATCCGTACACTCTGTGTACTCTTTCACGTGATTCAGTTTATTTTGAAAAATCTCAACAGTATCTTCAGCGTTATTGTGAAAGGTTTATGTGGAAAATAAAGAAGCGGACGACGGAGCCACGCGATGGTTTTACCGTCGTTGTTGCAAACGTCAATGGATAAAAACAGTCGCTTGTCCGTCTGTAGTGTGGTTATGTTAAATATATAAGAGAAAGAGAGAACTTTAAGAAATTCTACAGTGACCATCAAAACGATTTAAAAAAATGCCGTAAAAAGTTTATTTTGCCACAACACGACACAAACGATAGCGTAATATGAAACGATTGACGTTTTCATATCGTCATCCGATATATATCGTTATATCGAACAGCCCTACTCCCTTGCGATTCCATTTACTTCCTCCTCTGTCACCAGCACCGCCGTCACTGGCTGTGTCCCAATTAAGAGACCACACGCTTGAAGTACGCGCACTACGCATACTACATATAAGTAGTGAGAGGCTTGTGAAATGGGACGGTCTAGCCTTCCTCGCGCTGCCTAGCAACCATGATACTAACCGTGAGAAACGTTTTAAACAGCATTGTGTGACATACAGTGGGGCAAAAAAGTATTTAGTCAGCCACCGATTGTGCAAGTTCCCCCACCTAAAATGATGACAGAGGTCAGTAATTTGCACCAGAGGTACACTTCAACTGTGAGAGACAGAATGTGAAAAAAAAATCCATGAATTCACATGGTAGGATTTGTAAAGAATTTATTCGTAAATTAGGGTGGAAAATAAGTATTTGGTCACCTCAAACAAGGAAAATCTCTGGCTCTCACAGACCTGTAACATCTTCTGTAAGAAGCTTTTCTGTCCCCCACTCGTTACCTGTATGAATGGAACCTGTTTGAACTCATCATCTGTATAAAAGACACCTGTCCACAGCCGCAAACAGTCAGACTCAAAACTCCGCCATGGCCAAGACCAAAGAGCTTTCGAAGGACACCAGGAAAAGTATTGTAGACCTGCACCAGACTGGGAAGAGTGAATCTACAATAGGCAAGCAGCTTGGTGTGAAAAAATCAACTGTGGGAGCAATCATCAGAAAATGGAAGACATACAAGACCACTGATAATCTCCCTCGATCTGGGGCTCCACGCAACATCTCATCCCGTGGGGTCAAAATGATCATGAGAACGGTGAGCAAAGATCCCAGAACCACACGGGGGGACCTGGTGAATGACCTGCAGAGAGCTGGGACCAAAGTAACAAAGGTCACCATCAGTAACACACTACAACGGCAGGGAATCAAATCCCGCAGTGCCAGACGTGTTCCACTGCTGAAGCCAGTGCATGTCCAGGCCCGTCTGAAGTTTGCCAGAGAGCACATGGATGATACAGCAGAGGATTGGGAGAATGTCATGTGGTCAGATGAAACCAAAGTAGAACCTTTTGGTATAAACTCAACTCGTCGTGTTTGGAGGAAGAAGAATACTGAGTTGCATCCCAAGAACACCATACCTACTGTGAAGCATGGGAGTGGAAACCTCATGCTAAGGGGCTGTTTTTCTGCCAAGGGGACAGGACGACTGATCCGTGTTAAGGACAGAATGAATGGGGCCATGTATCGTGAGATGTTGAGCCAAAACCTCCCTCCATCAGTGAGAACTTTGAAGATGAAACGAGGCTGGGTCTTCCAACATGACAATGATCCAAAACACACCGCCCGGGCAACAAAGGAGTGGCTCCGTAAGAAGCATTTGAAAGTCCTGGAGTGGCCTAGCCAGTCTCCAGACCTCAACCCCATAGAAAATCTGTGGCGGGAGTTGAAAGTCCGTGTTGCTCAGCGACAGCCCCAAAACATCACTGCTCTCGAGAAGATCTGCATGGAGGAATGGGCCAAAATACCAGCTACTGTGTGTGCAAACCTGGTAAAGACCTATAGTAAACGTTTGACCTCTGTTATTGCCAACAAAGGTTATGTTACAAAGTATTGAGTTGTATTTTTGTTATTGGGGTTGAGGTCTGGAGACTGGCTAGGCCACTCCAGGACTTTCAAATGCTTCTTACGGAGCCACTCCTTTGTTGCCCGGGCGGTGTGTTTTGGATCATTGTCATGTTGGAAGACCCAGCCTCGTTTCATCTTCAAAGTTCTCACTGATGGAAGGAGGTTTTGGCTCAACATCTCACGATACATGGCCCCATTCATTCTGTCCTTAACACGGATCAGTCGTCCTGTCCCCTTGGCAGAAAAACAGCCCCATAGCATGATGTTTCCACTCCCATGCTTCACAGTAGGTATGGTGTTCTTGGGATGCAACTCAGTATTCTTCTTCCTCCAAACACGACGAGTTGAGTTTATACCAAAAAGTTCTACTTTGGTTTCATCTGACCACATGACATTCTCCCAATCCTCTGCTGTATCATCCATGTGCTCTCTGGCAAACTTCAGACGGGCCTGGACATGCACTGGCTTCAGCAGCGGAACACGTCTGGCACTGCGGGATTTGATTC
The DNA here is from genome assembly GCF_057382275.1 of Copadichromis virginalis. NCBI lineage: Eukaryota > Metazoa > Chordata > Actinopteri > Cichliformes > Cichlidae > Copadichromis > Copadichromis virginalis. Next base: position 8,628,740 of record NC_140629.1, read on the forward strand.
CCTGCCGTTGTAGTGTGTTACTGATGGTGACCTTTGTTACTTTGGTCCCAGCTCTCTGCAGGTCATTCACCAGGTCCCCCCGTGTGGTTCTGGGATCTTTGCTCACCGTTCTCATGATCATTTTGACCCCACGGGATGAGATGTTGCGTGGAGCCCCAGATCGAGGGAGATTATCAGTGGTCTTGTATGTCTTCCATTTTCTGATGATTGCTCCCACAGTTGATTTTTTCACACCAAGCTGCTTGCCTATTGTAGATTCACTCTTCCCAGTCTGGTGCAGGTCTACAATACTTTTCCTGGTGTCCTTCGAAAGCTCTTTGGTCTTGGCCATGGCGGAGTTTGGAGTCTGACTGTTTGCGGCTGTGGACAGGTGTCTTATATACAGATGATGAGTTCAAACAGGTTCCATTCATACAGGTAACGAGTGGGGGACAGAAAAGCTTCTTACAGAAGACGTTACAGGTCTGTGAGAGCCAGAGATTTTCCTTGTTTGAGGTGACCAAATACTTATTTTCCACCCTGATTTACGAATAAATTCTTTACAAATCCTACCATGTGGATTCATGGATTTTTTTTTTCACATTCTGTCTCTCACAGTTGAAGTGTACCTCTGGTGCAAATTACTGACCTCTGTCATCATTTTAAGTGGGGGAACTTGCACAATCGGTGGCTGACTAAATACTTTTTTGCCCCACTGTAAATGAAGGAGAAAAAATGTTTTGTTGGTCATTCATTTTTGTCATGACATCACTTTGATTAGTTGAGTATCTGAAGCTGAGACCACAGGACTGTAAAACATGATAGTTGGGCTTCATTCCTGTAATGAACAGTCATTTTAAGATTAGCTAGTAAATAACAATTAGCTTATGTTGTTCATGAGACTAAAATCATCTGACTGTGGTAATGTAAATTATTGTCAGATTATTATGATATATATATATATTACAGGATATATTACAGCAGTGAGCTTGAACTCTGGGTCAAAGATTCAAGTTGCAGTTATTTATATTTCCTATCACCTTAAATCTTCACTCAAAGACAAGTACCTTTCACAGTGTATATACAGATGTATTATACATAAGAGACAAATATTGTTCGTTTAATATGTTGGCATTGCTAAATTTGGCTCAATGCTTACATATATGTGTAAAAAGAAAATTTACGAGCTGTGATAACTGTTTCTGATAAAATGAAGAGTAGACTGATATATGAAATATTCCTTTATTGGGTGAGAAAATCAGACCATGTCATAACTGCTTTAAGTCATACAGAATAGATATCAGAGCCTTAAACAGGCTGACTTTGCTAAATGGGTCTAACTGGGCAGAAAGTATACAAACACATAACATCCTTATAGAATATAATGTAACACTATAGATCAACTTACCTCAGAATATATAAAGCATATAAACAGTTACAGCAATATGATGCAACAAACACAGCAGTGCTACTAATCCAAAATACTCAAAGCTTCATAGAACTGAAACAAACATTTATTTTTAGCTCCATTCTGCTGCTGATACATACTTTAGGTTTCTGAACATTAAACTTGTTGCTGCCTTTCATAGTGTTTAACTTGAAGGCCCTGAGTACTTTCTCCCACACTGAAAACACTGGAATCATAAAATTATTTGAACATTACTTAATAAGACTGATTCAGGACAGACAATTAGTTATTTTAAACTTTTCTAGCAGTCCTTCACAAACAGGGAGCAGTCTGTCTCTCTCCATCTGTCAGCTGCTGCTGGCTCTTCCTCCTCTTCTTCCTCACACACTGCTGAGTTTGTCCTGGTGGATCATCAGGGGTGACATAATATTCATTTGGTTCATTTGGTAATTTGGTTTTAAAGCCTTTACTTTAAAATATACGCTGTTCAATAGTCGACCTTAATCTTACAGAGAATCTGATGATTTTATGGATAATTAAAGTCAGTCATATATCCACAAACACAACAAGCTGAAAGTCAGTGATGCTGCTCAGTTTGCAGTCCTGAATCACGGCACAAGCAGGATTCACTGCACTGTTAATGTTAGCTATGTTATATTGCTGCCTCTGTTCGGTGGTGTCGAGCCAAACGGACTTTAACGTGTGTTTGAACAAGCTGACGGTTCACTCGTTAAGCTGAAAGAAAGATGCTTTAATCACAGGAGTCACACATGTGTCCACTGTAACATCTGGGAACTCTTCTTGTTTAGCACTCGTAATAACACAAACACTAAATCCTCCTTCTCTTGTGCTGTTTTGTATCAGTGTATACACCTGAGACTGTCATCTGTCTGTCTGACCCAGGGTCCACCTTTAATGGTTTTTCAAAGAACCATTTTTTAAAAAGGTTCTTTAAAGAACCATTTTAAATCTTTCAAAATAAAATGTATCATAAATTGAATTTGAGTAGGGTAAAATAAATACGAGCACAGCATAGACATATATTAATGGTTTATTGCCATTTCGTAGTATACCAAAAGACAAAAAGGCATTTTAACCCTCAGCACCACATCACTACTAATACATGTCACATATTAGTCATTTAAACAGTAATAATTAAACATTTTCACTATACTATAAATAAATATATATAAATACTATATCTACAGATAATACAACAATTAATACATGTATTGTTTAATTAATAAACCATCAGAAAGTGATAAAGACACATTAGAAATAGCAATTGCTTCATAACAGACCGATAGATCAACACATTTTCATCAGCAGATGTTTGCATGTTCAGTAAAAATATTTCAACAAGTTTTTGATTAAAATTATCAATGAACTTCAGCCTTACCTTATGTAAGATAAGTTTCATGTTGGACTAATGGTCCTTTGTTAGTCCAGTTTAGGATAATGTCTCTGACGTATGTGTCATATCAAAACAACCCCACACCTGCAGTTGTTTCAGTTTTTCACTGGTGTTTCCTGTCAGCTGGTCAAACCTCCCTTTGTGCTTCAAATCCCTCCCACTCTGGGACAAGGAGCTGAGAGAGAGAAAACAAGGGTCAATTATAAAGAAGAGAGAAAAGTGAAACCCTCCTCAGAAGGTCTTACTCGCATACCTGCAGTCGACCTGTGATGGACTCCTGTTTGGCGTTCACGTCATCCCAGCGGCGGCCCCACTCCCTTGCTGTTGCCAGCAGCCGAGTCTGCAGGGTGCCCTGGAAGAGCTGAGTTAATGTTCGACTCCTCCTGGTCAGGCGGGCTAGAGACCACACCCCTGCTACAGAAGAATCCCTGACACTATTCCCAATCAGGCTCTCTACTATTTACGATTAGATAACTTTTATATTTTCTTCTGTTCTTTCCAGAATCTGACCAAAAAGGTGCAAACAACCCTCGCAGAGGCCAATAAAGTTGCAGAAGAAACCATCTCAGCCATGAGGACGGTGCGGAGCTTTGCCAACGAGAATGGAGAGGCCGATTCCTATTACGCCAAACTCTTAGTCATGTTCCAGCTCAACAAAAAACAAGCCCTGGCCTACGCTTGCTACATGTGGTCCAGTTGTGTAGGTATCTGCAGTTACCCTTTACATAATTCTGCATGGTTTATTTAGTGGTCTCTGTTTTTACCTTACAGCAAGGGATTTTTTGTGTGTTTTCCAGATCTCAGAGCTTGCTCTCGAGCTGGCTATCCTCTACTATGGAGGCCACCTTGTGATTACTAATCAGATGAGTAGCGGTGCCTTGATATCTTTTTTCATATACATGCTAGAGCTTGGCGAATGTCTTGAGGTATTTCACCTATCATTCTCCACAGGTCGTTTGTTTTCTGTTCTGAAGACATGGCAATGAATCCATGTTGTCTTCACTTTGCAGAGCATTGCATCAGTGTACACGGGCCTCATGCAAGGAGTTGGAGCTGCTGAGAAGGTTTTTGAGTATCTGGATAGGAAACCCGAACACCCCTCTGATGGCACAGAGGCTCCGGAGACATGCGCCGGTCTGGTTGAATTTAAAGACGTCACGTTTGCCTACCCGACACGCCCTGAAACTGATATTCTCAAGGTTTGTCCTCAGGGATCCTGAACACCTGAAGAAATTATTCACAAGTGGTCTGTTTGACTCATGGTGGTAGAGATGAGGGCAGTTTACTAGAAGATTGCAACAATATAACCAACTAAATGAGGGTGAAGTTAGGATACGGTTGACATTATGTCTGCTTAGTTTGAAATGGGTCTTTTTGCAGGGGGTGTCATTCCTCCTGCGTCCCGGAGAAGTGACTGCCCTTGTGGGACCTTCAGGCAGTGGGAAGAGCTCCTGTGTGAGTCTTGTGGAAAATTTCTACCTTCCTCAGCAAGGCCAGGTGCTGCTGGATGGAAAGCCTGTTCAAAGCTTTCAGCATGACTACCTCCACTCCAAGGTTAGTCAGTGTAAAAGACATTTTCATGTGTAATCTTTGTATAATATCTGGGGACTTGGGTCAGTTTTACTTTTTCACATGTAGAACACAGCAGGAACTAGACTAAGCAGGAGGCCTGGCTCTGATACAGTGTTCAGGAGGCTATAAACATGCTAACAGTAAATGCACTATTGTGCACATTGGCACAATCCAACATCACAAGAACTGTTGTTGAGTAGTTGTCTGAAAATCTCCCGAAAAGAGCAAAACTGCCAATGTGTTTGTCCATCACTGTTTTCTGATTTTTCCTGCCCTGTGTCAGTTTCTGCTGGCAATGATAAAAACTAGTCTAAAAAAGAAACAAATTAAAAAAGGTTAAACAAAAAAAAAAAACTACCATACTTTGTATACAAATACACCCCTTGGCTTGTTAGTCTTCAGCATACAGTAATTTCTATTCTTTATTGTGTGTCTGCAGGTGGCTCTTGTAGGTCAAGAGCCTGTGCTGTTTGCCCGCACAGTTGAGGAGAACATTACCTATGGCCTGACTGATGTCCCCAGGGAGGCAGTGCTGCAGGCTGCCACCAAGGCTAATGCTCATGATTTTATTACCACTCTTCCTAAAGGCTATGAAACAAGTAATCATTAAATCTGTTCATTTGTAAATCAGCTTTTTATGTGCTCTATGTGTAATGGACATGCTTGTTAAGCTGGGACCTCAAGAGGAAAAGTCACATTTAACATCGGTCCCTGGCAGATTTGTTTTACTATACAGAGCTTTACTGTACATTGCAAAGCTGCTTGCAGAGGCATCAGAAACTATAGGTTGGCTGATACAGCTTAAGTAGCATGCACCATTTGAGATCTGCCAATAGGATGTGTGGAAAAGTAAGAAGTGACCATGAGATAGTATGGCTGACACTGAGATCAGCTGATTTGCCAGCTGAGCCTGACTCTAGGGTCTGCTTAAAACTAACACAGTGCTCAGATTTAAATGCACAAATATCACAGCCATACAAAAAATAGAGCTATGTTCTTTAATAAAGAAATGGAGATGTGTTTCATAAGATGAAATGATGTATTTGACTGACTTTTACCTTACTGTTTTCTTGAGGTGTTGGCGAGAAGGGCACACAGTTGTCAGGGGGACAGAAACAAAGGGTTGCCATTGCAAGAGCTCTCATCCGCAACCCTCGTGTTCTAGTCCTGGATGAAGCCACTAGCGCTCTGGATGCAGAAAGTGAACACATTGTAAGTGTTATCAAAGCCAGAGGAGAGCTTCAGTACAGCAGCTGTTACCAAGCAGACATGCAGCATATTTGCATTATGGAATAATATAGAGGTGTTGATGTATTTGCTGAATTCACTACAGGTTCAACAGGCTCTGAACAATGTCCTGCGGGACCACACCGTGTTGGTGATCGCCCATCGGCTCAGCACAGTGGAGAAGGCAGACAACATTATTGTAATTGACAGGGGCCACGTGGCAGAACAGGGATCTCACAGTGAGCTGATGGCCAGCGGCGGACTCTACTCTAAGCTGGTTCAGCGGCAGGTCCTGGGCATCGAGACCGGAGAGGAGGACCTACACTCGCCACAAAACGCCAGCTGCAAGTCAGGTGGAGGACAGCAGTGGAGAGGACGAAGCAGCAGCGGCAGCCTGAGCGAGTCTGAGTGTAGTGTGCGTTACTGAGAACGACCTGCAGTGTGTAGATGTGGCACTGGACTGTAATTAAGTTAAAAATACTTAAATCTGCATTTGGGTTTGTAATCTGTTGGACAAAGACACAAGTTTTGTAGCGTTTCACCTGCACACTACCACAGTGGATTTTAAATTCATCAATATGAGACTGATGTGCAGACTTTTAGCTTTAATTCAGGGGGTTTCATTGGCAAAACTTTGCCATTAACAGATTAACGGTTGCATTATGGGCATTGTTTTAATGCAAATGTTTTAAATGTTTTTAAAAGAAAGAAAGAATTCTGTCATCCTGCACTTTACATTGTTTTGCTGTCTCTCTGATAGGTTAGTTCAGGTTTTGCAGCCTAATGATGGCCTCCCTCACTTGCACTGACCTCTCTTTGGGTTCATATTTAAAATTAGAGTGAAAAGCTATAAAATACACATTCAACACTTTAAATCAATTTCAGATATTATGTTGGTGTCATTGGTAATGAAATAGCAAGGGAACGGGCCTCAGCTGGCCATGAAAGTGCTTGTACAGCCACAGGGACAAAAAAATGACAAATTGTATGTCTCCAACAAACTATTGACCTATGTGTTTCCAAACATATAAAACAGGGTGGGGACAAATAAAACTTGAATATCCTGTTTGGATATTATATTAGCTTTAAGGAAAATGTGTTTCTGTTGATGTGCTACAAGAGAGGCGTGGCTGTATTTTGTGTTTTTGTTTACCTCTGTATTGCACTCCAGCAATAATTATTATTTTGTTGAAACTTCCTCAGGATTTAGTTCTGCTGTTGTATTGTTTACGCTGTAGCAGGCATGGAGATGCTGGCTTGTTTTTACTGCGTGGAGTAGGTGGTATTATTAGTAAAAGGAAAAGACAGGTGCCTTTGTCTGTGGAATAGTGTGCAATAAGAATATTATATGATTGAAAATGAATAGCACTACAGAAACATACTGCAATTGTATTTAACACTGACAATGAAAAGTAAATGTAGCTAAATAAAATATTCCTTTATTTTTGCAGACATGTTATATATGTATGTATATATGGCAAGTGAATATATTCTGTATATGATGGTAAAATCCCCTTTTTAAATGGCAATAATGGATCATGAAATATGAATCTTACAGTCTGATCTACGCTGTGTCTGTGTAATACTGGTAAAACATCCCAAATAAAATTCTGAATTATATTTATGTTGCTTCAGTGACAGCGACTACAACTGAAATAACATTTATTTATAGACTGAAAATGACTGAAACTTTAGTAACTAACCAATATGCAAATGTTATAGCAAAAATTGACTATTCACCATAAAGTCTATACATTTGCCAATTTGCTGTTTCTTCTACGTTGTTCCATCAAAATAAGAAGGCTTCAGGAATCTATGGTGGATATTTTACACTATACTACGAATATGAAAACAATTGTCATTTAGCCCTGGCCACAAACCGTCATCCACTGGGCTCAGGCCACCTCTTTGCTTTTACACTAGCGCCATCTAGTGTTGTTGTCACGGTTAGCATTTCAAATAAAGACTACTTGAGCATCTTTTAGTCATTAGCAATAAAACTCTCTATAAAAACTGTGTTAAACGCATATTTCCTGATTAAAACCTAATTTCTTTTTTCTTTTTTAAAGATGAATGATTTGCAAATCATCAAAGCCTTTCATTTAAAATTGTACAAAAAAAATTTCTACAAGTATGTGTAAAGCTTAAAATGGCCAATGTACATTAAACTAAATAGATTAACTTACAAAGGTTCAGTAGCTTGGTCTGATATAAACGGAGCATTTCAAATCTTCCTCCCTGCTTAGTAAAAAAGAACTGTGGGCAGATAGTTTGCTATTTAAGAATACTGTTGCTCAACGCAAAGTTAAAAGAGTTTGAGGATTTCAGTAGGCTACCAACATTTTGTGTGTGTGTGTGTGTGTGTATGTGTAAATGGTAGAGATTGCATCCTCAGTACTAAAAAGAAGAGGAATCATATAATTCTAAATAGGTTTTTTATTTTTTGTTTTATTTATGAAATTTTTTTATTTCATTAAGATACTGCCAAAACACATTCCTTATGTATTACAGCAACATGGCTTTTAAACAAATGGGCGCAGGTTCTACTCTGGCCTGCCTGCAGTCCAGAACTGTCACCCACTGGAAATATTTGGCCTACTGTTAGCTGACAAAGCATTCATGAGCTGCAGAGCAGCTGAAATCTAAAATCAAGTTATCAAACTACAGCATTGGTCTTCTCAGTTCCCAAAAGCTTGTAGAGTGCTGTTAAAAGAAAACCATGATGCAACATATGGGAAGCATGCTCCTGTTCTCACATTAAAAAAAAAATACAATATATAGGGGTAAAGATTTACATACCTCGTCCATCTCCTATACCATTTTTGATTACACTATATATATTGTAATCTAAATGCGTATTTTTAAAATGGTTTTTAATGGTCTTTTACGTTGGTTTTTTTGACAGTTTCAACATTTCATGTTATTTTTGTACTTCAAAAATAAAACATTACAAATAAACACATTACAAATAAATATTTATGTTTAATAGTTGATGTTCTTATTGAACATGAACAAAGTTTCAAATAATGAAGTCACTGTATATATAAGTAATCCCTGTGGGTCAAAAATGGCTTCTGATACTTCAGACAGATTCTTTGCTCTAGCACTGTACGTTGTCACTGAGAATGGATATCCCCAATATGGTCATCACAGGCATACAGCTCTGGTTGTGAGCTTATAAGTCCTGCCCACCTGCTGTTTGTGAAGTGACTTTGACTTATAAATCTATTCTCAAGCATAATAGTTCACATGTAGCTGTGTTTAAAGGCCTTGGTTAAAGAGAGTGAACATGTTGAGACAGCGTGAATTACTTTTACACTAATTACATACAGTATTTCGAAATAATAGTATTAACAATAATACTGATTTTATTAATATAGTAATGAAGGTGAAGGTGGTGATAGTGACAATGATATTGGTGGATTTACCAACAAGTGCAGTTCCTGTAATGACCATATGAGGGTTTTCTCTAAAAGTCAATGAAACTCTAGTATTTTATCAGTCTTAGCTTTAACTGATAGATGTCTGTCTGCATTGCACCATGCAGTTTTCGGGTACATTTTAATAAGGAAGATTGCTAGCTTACTACCTTACATTTAATTCCGTCAATTCAGGCTACACAAATCAAATCTAAACTATTACGTACCCATCTTTTACGTGCAGTCTATAACCTCTGTATGTTGCTAAAATCATAAAGAAATGTAATTTTGGTTTGTGGCCTATGAACTCGGAATGAGTTTGACACTCCTGCCTCGTTGGATCGTACACTATTGGTTCATTTTCCCATCGAAAGCAATATTTCTGACAGCACCTGAAGGCGGCACTAGGCCTGTATTCTCTCTACTTCCTGTAAGGGAAGCTCAGTCAGCTGTCACAATTTGAGGCGAGAAGAGAGGGACCACAGCGGAGGAGAAACACACAACAGCAGCTAAAATGTCTAGTTTTTTCAACAAGTTGAGCGGGTACACGTTGGTTCAGCTCAACGAAATTCTTGAGGACGACGAGAAGCTCACAAAAATGGTACAGGAGATGGACGAGGTATGTAAATCTTTTGTAGTCCAGTGTTAGCTACTGACTCCCCTTTCTCGGCCACTGTGTCTGTGTTTTTTTCCCTCAAGCCTTTGTTGTGCTTTCCCAACACTCGCTGGGTTCAGTTACTGGAAATGGCTGTTTCTGGTCGCGGTGAGGATTTAATGTTAAACGTGTGTTGTCAAGCGAACTTACACGTCTCGTAGCCCAAAACAGGGTTAACAACGGGCCGGAGCATTGTCTTAAGTTTTAACGCTACGGAGTTCCAAGGTTTCGACATAGCTTCTCCACAAACCTTTCGTTTCCCAGATAACAAAGCCTGTCAATCTTTTGTAGTAATCACATGCAAGAGTACGACTTAATCGTTACATTTTGGCTCATATATTGACTGCCTGGCTCTGCTCCAGCAGCACAAGGACTCAGCAGTTTCTTTTCACGGTGTCATAAGTCTGTCTTTCTGATAAGCCCCACTTCTCCCCCCCATACGCACAACGATTACAGCCATGCTGCCCAGAATGGTTAAAGCGCAGACAGATATTTGGCATATTAAGACGAAAGGCTAAAAGATTAGCATTTTATACAGGATTTGCCCTTTTGATTATTTCCCTTGCGGCTGCTGCTTCTCTTTCTAAAACCGTCTCTTCCACTGAGGGTTTTAATCTTCCCTTATGTTCTCCTGCTGAATCAGCCCCGCCACCAGGGGCGTTTCCAGGATATTTCAATAGGGGAGCATTGGGGAAAAAATGACCCCAAAACAAGACTCCCCCACCACCACTCCCTCTCCAGGAAGGATGGATAATCAGATTAAAATTTTAAAAAGCGTAGAAAGCAAGTCTAGGTAACATTATTTATGGTTTCTTATGTAAAAGCCACAATCCTACTTAAGTAATGCAAACAAAATTGGCATTAAATATACTTAAAATAGTTAAAGTCAAATTGGTCACCCTTCTTATTCATATACATTTTATTACAAGATCATAATTATTTATTAATTATTGTGAATATGAGTTTAATTTTGGCACTGAATATAATTTTAATTGTACTCAATTGTACTCCTGAGTAGCCAATACAGTGTATTATATAAGTAGATTAACTGTACCCCTGCCCACCACAGCTGCTGGAACGTTTCCCTACCAAGTGCTAAATCCAGAGGAAACACTTCACACCTCTGCTTTTCACCCAACAGCTTGGACCTGACTGTTTATCACAAACATTAAATGCATATTGTCAGGACTTGGGAATTTCTTGTCTGTTGTCATGACGCTGAGGTGTTGTCTAATTTTAGCTTAGTTTTTTTTTGCGCAATAATGACTCGCTGCCTGAGAGGTGATGAAAAGCCTCTATTCACAGAGCTGAGAAACTCGAGCACAAGCTTCTGTATATCAACATAATGACAGTTTCAGCTCGACTACAAGACGCAAGACTACAGGCCTTTGGCATTTGGATGAATGCTGAGCTGTGAGTTGGTCTTTTGTGTTGTCGCTCCTGTTTTTCATCCACACCCTGTCTGATTGTCTCTATGGTTTCGTTTTCCCAAGTCCCATAGGTTACAGAGAGGGAGGAACAGGAATGACACTGCAGCTGTTGACTTGTGTTAGTCATAAGATTGCAAGAGATATTTAAGAGAATGGGACACTTAAAAACATGCCTGAACCACACTTGAAACTGTCTGGGAAGTTTTTTGCTCACAGTACAGTGGATAAGAACAAAGGCAGTAAGTGTCATAAGGCACTGAATGAAACATGAGAGTGCTGAGAGGCACTGTACGCTTTTCTGTAAGCAACAATCTTCTTGTTCTGTAAAAAACACACTGGCTGTGTTGGCATTTGAATAATGCAAATAGCCCTTTTGTGAATTTGTTTAGTTTCAGTGCGTCCTGTTTTTGAACGACTAAGAATTGCAGATACGCTTCACTAGGCTGCTAGGATGTTGATTACCCAGTTGTTGTTTTTTTGATAATTCTCACTGATGTTTCAGCATATTTAGACTTTCTATTATGCTGTCCATTGTGTAAACCAGGAAGTATCACTTCAAGGTCTGTGTGGTTGTGGGTGTAATCAGACATTGACTTGCTTTCTTAATGACACAAATTATACCAATACCAATCCTGTTGATGGTGTTGGCGAAGAGCCAGCTTTCCATTATGCTGTCTGTTTTGAATTAAGATTAATGTGGCTTATCTTTTAAGACCTTCACTAATCCAGGAATTGTGCTGGTGAAGGTTGTAGTCTGTTATTTGGAGGTGTAATCAAACATTTTCAAGTTTTGATGCCAGTAACATGTCATGGTGTCAGTGAAGACCTAGCAGCTAACTTATGTAGCACGAGCATCCATCAAACCTGGAATATCAGAAATTGGTGGGATACAAGGCTATTCTAAAGTAATTAACCATACAATGTAAGGTATTCTCTCCATTACAAGTCAAGGCATTTTATTTATAAGCACGTTTAAAAGAAATGCTGACCAAAGAGCCAAAGCTATCTTAAGAATGTATAAAAAGCCCATCTGACAATAATAAATGGACAATTACTCCTTAATTATTGTTTTCAGTGTGCAGACAGAGAATATTTTCTTAAGGTTTTTCTATGTTCATTTTGGAGAAAAACATCTCACACTACATCATGTGTTGTTTTACCTAAAACATGAAAAATCCATGCCATCTGTATTTACAAATATTATTCAACAATTAGAACACAGCTTATTATAAACTAGTCTTTGCATTCCAAAGCAGTGGCAGGAAACCTCGCGTGTGTGGGACGTGCAGTTTTCCCAGGCTCACTAAAATGGCAGCTCAGGTGGTTGTATAACCTTATGTTCCTCCCAACCTCACCTTTACTCTGTTAGTTCACAGTAAAAGGATTCTAGTTTGTTTATTTTGAGATTATTTGGTTACATTGCAGGTGGACTGTGCCTATGTGTCAAGGTCCCCCCCCCCCCCGACCCTCTGTCTGACCTCTACTTCTCCTGTTGAGCACCATATGTAGTCAAATTTAACCCAAACTGTATCTAAGGGTTAAGAATTAAGCACTTCTATAAAACATTTCCTGATGGGCTTTTTAAATGCTTATTTTACTGTCCATTTTGAAGCCAGCTAAGATAAAGATGTTTTTTTTTTTTTATTATTTTGAGACCTTCAGTAAACAGGAAAGTGTCTTGCTCAAGGTTTGTTTAGTTGGGGAGTGTACATAATCATTCTTATTTTTTTTTTTTGTAATGATGACAAAGGAAAGCCGGGGCGCATCCTTTTGATCGTGTTGTTGAAGAGCAAGGAAAACAGTGCTAGGTTAGCTAGCTCAGTAACAGTAACGAGAGAATTAAGACTTTGGTACTACTACTTTGACTTGTAGCATCTGATATTGACCATGCAATGTCAGGTGCATGGTCAATATCATGCACCTGACATTGCAAATCTAGTGTTGGGACAAATCTAGTGTCCCAACACTAGATTTGCTAGTTTGCTACATATCTTTGATGAGAATCTCCTTCAGTAAAACCTTTCACTTTATCTCAAAACAACAAGAAAGGAATAGCATCTTAAATGCAGGATGCATCTTCCACACTAGTGTTTGGATCTACAGTACTTGTTATCGACCATATAATTCCCCTTTTTGTGCCAGCAACCTAAGAATCCTGATTACTAGAAATAACTGAACAGTTGAGTCTTTAGACTTTTATACCAAATCAGTTTTGCTGTGTCTAAACGTTCAGACAGTGTGATGTTGTTTCAAGAGTCCATGCAGAACTGTACTGGACTGCATTTGCACTACAGTGTCATTTCTACGTTGTACACAATTGTTCCTCTTCTCTAAGTGGAATCCTTCTGACCCATGGTTCGAAAGAGCCTGAACTCTTCACCTTTCCACTTGAGAACTCTGCAGCCAGTCTGCAGTTTCAGACTTCATAATTTTATTTCTCACTTCCATAACCGATGCAAGATGTGATTCTAGTTTGTTTTGTTTTTTTTTTCATGTTTTTGTGAGTGCTGCGTTACAGTGACCTGAATTCAGTTGTGGTTATTTCAGCATCTCTCCAAAGTTCAGGTCTGTGGTCCATCCAGGCAAGCGCTTGACCTACATTCGTTGTCATTATTTCAGGAGGGTGGGCTGCGATGTAGAGCATTTCCGCAAGTAAACAATAATATGGTTTTGCTCTGACAGAACAAGCCTGCAGTTATAAATGCTATTTTAAAGCTCTGCATCACTAGTGGGGCCGTAATGAATGAGCAAATCAGATCTTCCAGTAGTAAGACCAGTCACCTGGAGATGTGACGGTGCAAATTGTAGTTATAGTAGACTTGTTTAGCTGCTTTTACTGCATAAAATGTTGCCTCCCCTCATTCAGTCCAACCACTGACTACTTTTAGAAACTATTCCATAAGCCTGGCCTGCGCTGTGGAGTATTTTTAGAGTTTTCCTGTGTTCTCGCCCAGTCCTATTTGAGTTTGTACATAGAACATGTTGGATGTGTGAAATGAGTCATCAGAGAAGGCACAAGAGATTTTTTTTTTCTTCTTTAATCCCCCGCTGTTCCAACTGTAACATGTTGTTTATCCCATTTGTCTCCATTGTTTCAGTTCATATTTGTGTTGATGTAATACTCCACCAATTATTCAACAACTCGTCATTTAAAAACAGTCGTGGATGGAGTTTTCCACAGTGAAAAAAAAGATGACATTGTATCATCATCTCTCTCTCTCATATATGCATGTATGCATATGATATTAACATTGAATCATAAGTTGCTGCATTGTGAGTCAAGTCACTCTGTAATAATACACATCACTCCAAACATCAGCACGGTACAAATTGCTTCTGTTCCGCCAGCATTTTTGTCTCACGTCTTTGTTTTGGTCCTCTAGCTAAGACTGCACAAGTAGTAGATGTTTTTTTTTTTGTTTTTTTTGGAGTATTACCAACAGTCATATGAGCTCATTCACGGATTTTTCCAGGTAGAGAAGCTTATATAGTCATTGCTTCCTGCCCACTGTGCATGTTGTGGTTAAAAGTGGGTACGGTAATAAATATATTCTGCAGTCTAATTTTCAATTATTCTGTTCTACTTTCCCACACTGAGCAGAATAGCGAGCAAAAAGCATTTTGACTTGCTTGTGTTTTATTCTAGGGTCGTTGGCAACACTGTTACACTTTCAGTCATTTAAAAGCCTGATTTTTGTCTCTTTTGTCGACTGTTTGTAACAGTTCATGAGTTAATAATTTCTTTAAGATTTCTTGTATCAAGTGTTTTCAGAATTACGACGATCTGTTGAGCAACAATGTAAAAAAACAAAATGTGCACCTATGTGTGGGAACATTTATGTAAGATACTAATAAAACAAAACCTTTGCAAATTGCCACTCATATAAAAGTCCTAGCTGTTCTTTGTTACATTTGTACAGAAGAGAAAGCCTTTGGTCTTGCAGCCAAACATATTTGAAGATGTCACTTAAGATTCTTCAGAATTGTTACAGGTATTTTTTTTTTCTGCACTTTTTTTATTTTATTTCATAGACTGAAAATTTAAAGACTGAAACATTTTTGGCATGATATTTGAAAACAAAACTGTTGTTAGTTGTATTATTAATTGTATTAGCATTGATATGACAGTATATTCTGATAAAATTGTCAAGTGTGTGCACTAACATTAATGTGGAAAAAAAGGAAATCCTTCATATCTTGGATTTAGAATTACAAATGGAATCGTTTCTTTCCTATCTAAATTATCTTCTTGTCATTTTGTAAAATTTTGCACTATTATTAAAAAACAACTGGTTTGATTGTAGGTGTACACAGGACTGTGCAAAGGTCTGAGCCACCTCTTGTTTCTTTATGTTTTTCTTGCAGGGTATTTTTCTTTGGACTGCTTTTGCACTCATTTTCAGTCCAGTCCTTGAGCATTTTCAAAAAAACATTTTGTTGAGCTACTTATCACACACCAAAACATTTTAACTCGTCTGCACACAACGGATAACTTGGCAAAGAACACATTTTAAATTTAATCTTCATGCACTTCATTACAAGCAGCCTCCCACAAAAACACAACTGTATTTTTCAGACCATAAGGTGGATTATGAGCGCACTGTCAATTTTTGAGAAGATTTAAGGATTTTAAGTGCACCTTATAGTCTGAAAAATATGGTATAATTTATTCCCATTTCTTTAGCTTAATCTTTGAAAAATGCTAAATATAACACAGTTTAACAGGCATAAAATAGTAATTATTTCCCAGCAAGGTGATTCTGTGCCTGGTTCTGCTGGAGGTTTCTTCCTGTTAAAAGGGAATTCTTCTTTCCCACTGTCACCAAAGTGCTTGCTCATAGGGCGTCATATGATATATGTTGGATTTTTCTCTGTATGCATGTCTTACAACATAAAGTGCCTTGAGGCGACTGTTGTTGTGATTTGGCACTTTATAAATAAAATTGAATTTAATTCCTAAATAGCTATTAATTAAAAGAAGAAAAAAAATCAGGTGAACAGTATTGCCAGAAATGGGGAGGTAAGCCCTGAGAGATGCATCTGGCCCTTCAACTGATCCATCTACTCTGCCCTGAAGTCTCATTAGAAATGGTCTCAGTGGAAGGGTAGCTCTCAAGAAACTACTCTTAATTGTAAATCCAAATAAATTATTATTATTTTTTTTTAGATATAACAGTCAATGTCTACAGCTAACTGTCATGCTCTGTCTTTGTTTGGGCTGCAATTCAGCCAGTGGTGTTGGGATCGTCTCAAAACTAATAGAATTTCGAGCACAGAAAAATCTAAGAATTCGAGTCACTGTGTAAAAGAATCTGAAAAGTGTCTGGGAACATGTACAAACACAACAATGCAATAAACGCATACCTGGATAGAAGACCACACAATAGAACACTACCAGTCTTCAGCAATAAATTGCTGCTCTGGTTTCTCCTTTTTCTACTGCAGTAAAAACATACGTGAATCGAAAAAAGCCCCAAATGGAAAAACAGCCAGCCAACGTTCAACGAATGCCTTTGGAATATCCACCAAGGAGCCCAGGGAATTATTTCTGAAGAATAGAAATGAGGAGAATTTCTATTATATTGGAATTGTACAAACTCTGTTTCTGTCTTACATACTGTATATCCATGCAAGCTGGCACGTATCAATAAATCGCTGCACCCGTTCCCCATTTTCCAAGCAAAATATAAAGAAATGAGGCTGCCTCAAGACTTTTGCACAGTTCCGTAGTCAGTGCTTAATGTAATGCAAGTGAGTCATCAGGAAACAGGTGTTTACACACCTGAATGGAATGGAGCCCAGAACATGATTTGACCTGCAGGTTTCCTGCCATGACAAATCAGTCGTGTCCTCACGTCAGGCTCATTGTTTGCTAATAAAGTGTACCAGTTAGGAAGGTCCGTGCTTCCTCTCTTTATATTGTTTTTGTTGTCTGCTGCTCTACTCGAAACTTTAAAGAGTTTAAATTTGACCAATTCTGAAGTGCAAAGTAAAATTATTTCTAAATTATATAACAGCATCCGGCGGTGTAAAAACGACAGCGCTCTGTATATTAAAGTGAAGTGTGAAAAGGAGGGTAATTTGACAATTACTGAGAAGTGTTGGGCTCACGCATGCAAGATACAGTGGGCTACCACTGGGTCTAATGTTTGGCGTGAATTTTGCTGGAAAAGCATTATGAGATTTTTCATTACCCCTGCTCAACAAAGATATCGAGGAATTGGTGATAAATGTTGGAGATGTGGGGGAGATGGAGCTAACCATTTCCACATCTTTTGGGACTGTAAAGATATTTGCCAGTATTGGTCTCTAATTTTTGTTTGTTTGTTTGTTGTTGTTGTTTTTTTTGGGGGGGGGGGGGGGGTGTTTTTGTTTTTGTTTTTTTTTTCTTCTTTTCTTTTCTCCTTTTTCTGTCTTCTTTATTTTTCAATTATAAGTTAAAATGTGACAGCAAAGAAAATGTAAAAAGGCAAACTACTGTTATGTTCAACAGCTGTCCCAATAAAAGAGATAATAATAAATTTGACCAATTATGATATTTTTCTTTTTAGATGGAAAATATCCAAAATGACAAACGATAGCTTTGAGCAAGGCCTTTCAGGACTTTCTTTTTTGTTTATATAGATTGTTTTTCATGTATCTTGCTGCTTGGTTAAAGACGTTTAAAAATACTGAATATTTGGTGTGGATCAAGGCAGATGAAGGTTGGGTTTTCATGGCCAGAATTTGTCTTTCTAAACATGTGCAGATGTTTGTAGGAGATTCCTCTAACCAAACATTTTAATTATTGATGATTATATCAGTGATCAGTGTTGAAAAAGGACATTTTCTCAAGACTGATATTAATAACACTTATTTCTTGTTTTGTAGATCCAAGAAGTCCAGCAGAACAAGGAGAGGACACTGGGCAACAACCGAACCCTGGCAGAGCAAAACCTTGCCCTGCAGCCCAGACTGGAGCACAAGAAAGAGCAGCTCATCAAGCGCTACAGCAGTCTGCAGGAGGGCTTTGAATCCTATCAACTCCGCAAGTCCACCTTAGGTACGGCAGCAGCAGTGTGGAGAGAGAGTTTAGAGGCATTTTTTATTGAACGGTTTGTCTTGAATTTTTAACGTCCAAAGGAAATTTGAACACTGTTATCCGTGAAGTCACTGAGAAGTGATACTTGCAGAAATGCTCAAGGGAATAGCCTGAAACGGAAAAGGCACACACACACAGGGTGTGTTGCTAATCGCAGCTGTGCTTTTTAAACTCCTTGTTGCATTATTGTAGTACACTGTGGGGAAAACAAGTTTACTCTCACATATTAACATCCTAACAGTAAGTACATTTAAATATCTGTGCACAAGGCCTTCACATCATTTCTGAACAGAGTGAACATTTCTGTTTGCATTTAGAAACGGAAGCAAGTCATGCCTGAGCTACTCTCTCAGACTGCAAATGATAAACATGGGACCTTATTTAATCTTTTTAATATATTTTGTTCTATTCATGATTAGTAGTGAAATCAGTTATTTTTATTTCCTTCACATTTTTTAACATTTGAGTTAAAAAAAAAATTGAAGTGGTCATAGTGCCAGTGGTCAACGTCCCCATCACCCTTCTCTAAGCTTTGATGACGGAGGTGAGGAATGGATCACTTTTCTTTTTTTAAAACCCTAATTGGCGAATGAGGAGATGGTTTTGGTTACTTACTGATCTAGTGGTGGAAATGCTTAGTTAATCTTACTTTGTTTTTACCCGTGTAAGTGCCAAAGTTCTCTCTAAGTTTCTGCTTTGTTTTGTTGTGTGTTTGTTTTTTTTGTTTGTTTTTTAAATCAGTCTTCCTATTTACGTGAGACTTAAGTAACCAGTCACAACACAACTGTCATTTCATAGTCACTGTTGATTATGAAAATGTCTGGGGTATTTTTAAGACCTGTTTAGGATTGTTTTAGGGTTTATTATTATTTCAGTGTCCTGACGTGATTCTATCTGTGATCCAGTCAAAAACAGCTTCTGTTATAGTTTTTACACTACCTGTTTGATGTAATCAACATATCATTATGGGTGTGCTGCAGAACACACAGTATGGTCATAATTGGTGAGGAAACCCTAAGAAACTAAAGGTGATAGCAGTTTCCTGTTGCTAGGAAGGTGATGTGGTACATAGCCTTTGTTCCTCATTGTTTCTTCTGTTTGTGTACATGAACACACACTCAAGAGACCTGTTTGACCAGTTGTCACATTTACTGTAGAAGGCCTCAGCAGCCTTGTTCCCAGAAGTGCTGTTCAACATGTAACTGCAGCTCAGGTTGAGAAACTCATGAAAGTGTTACAGGCTTGTAGCGTCCCTCACCGGCATACCTTCACAGCACTTCAGCATGTGAAGAAGACGGCGTGACGATGTTTGTGACCTTGGTGACGCAACGGTTGCTAAGCAGCTCACTCAGAATAGAATGCAAGTCATTTATTCCTCTTGTGCTCTGATAAAAGTTTGACTTTGGCTCTGTCTCTGCTGGAAAGACAGGCTCTCACAGCTTTCAAAGGTTGTCACAGTCAACGGGAGATTTCTGTGTTGTGAAAATGAAGTTCCGTTAAATAAATTTTAGTTCTCAAGAATCTTTTTCCTTGTTACCGTGTTATCGGCGTCAAATATTTTAAGCTCTCTTCTTGGTGCTTGGACTGATATTATACCAATCCAGTGTGTTTTTGTGACCTTGTGATTTTGTTTGCCAGCATGAAGTGGCTTTTGTCAGATGTAGGTTACCCAGTGTCCCCCACCCCCACCTGCCATGTAGTAGTTGTCCTAGATGTGGATTTACTGGAGAGTAGCTGGGGAGGGACAGCGATGCTCAGAGCTGAGAGAAACAGTCATTTGACCCAGATGGGAGATTAGACGTACAGTAGCTTGTTGTGCGCTCGTTTGCATATTGTCAAACACCAGCTCTCCCTCATTTCCTCTCTTTTTCTCCAGAAATTATATGGCCTCTGCTTTACCCTTTACTGTCCAGTAGGCACTCCCCCTCTTTTCTATCACCACTATCCACTGCCTTTGAGGACGCCAGCCCTCAGTGGAGCATTGTGCTGCCAGGCAAGCTGCTATAAAACAGCCACAGTGGGTGGGAGGGAGTGTGGAAGTTGGAAGGATGAGAGAGAGAGAGAGAGAGAGGCAGGCAGGCAGGCCAACAACTCCCCCTTTTCACATATTCACAGCAGAAGTTGATGTGGATTCATTTACTAAATGGCCGTCCCATGATCTCTAGGCCCAGACTGGTGTTGTGTTCACCCAATTCTCCACTGAGTCAGAGAATTGGAGCTTTGTGCGCTGATCTGCCTGAGAATCTGCCTTGTTATGGGAGCGAGGTGGAAACAATAAGAGATGGGAGTTCACCCCGGAAAAAGGCTTTGTGTCAAGCATGAAGCCCCGGCCAGGGAGTTTTTTGTTTTTTGGAATCTAAGGGCAGCATTTTGGATTTCCAGGAAAATCTGACCTCTAAACACGGGGCTTCCATAGGCTGAAATTAAATTCAAGAAAAATAAAGTTTTACGTTGTCTTATATTTCCTGAAAGTTTGCCGTAGGTAATAAAGGTAGAGATGGTCTGTTCTTCACAAAGTCAGTGGAAATGATGAATTTTGTAAGTCTGTTTCCATGATTGTCCATTATCATTGTAGTGGCCTAAAAGAATAAGAAGGGATCTTCTATCAGCAACTTAATGGTGGGATCAAAAGTCTCCAGCATTTGGCACATATGATGCAG
Source organism: Copadichromis virginalis (assembly GCF_057382275.1). Taxonomy (NCBI): domain Eukaryota; kingdom Metazoa; phylum Chordata; class Actinopteri; order Cichliformes; family Cichlidae; genus Copadichromis; species Copadichromis virginalis. Next base: position 8,649,585 of record NC_140629.1, read on the forward strand.
ATGATGATCATAAAAAAGTGCAAAGAAAGTGAGCGCTCAGTTTCTTTCTCACATCCCGCATAAAGAGAAAGCAATATAGGCTATAGTGGTTAACCTTGACCTGTTTAGCGACAAGTGATTTAACTTATAGTAATTGTTGAACATGGGTGGAAAGAAATATCTGAAACAAGATACATACACTAAGAATGTTTTTGTCTTAGTCTTAACAGAATAAACTTAAACTCAGCGTAGAAGGCTGTTTTATGACCTTGTCACACTTTAGCATCACGTGTGGTAAAGACGAGCATCAAATACTGTCCATTATTTAAGGTTTTTGTACTCAAAGGGTTAAAGTTGTTCACAGATTGTGTTATTTCTTGATGAGATGACAAGCAGCCAGGCTGCAGCTTTTATCTAAAGTTGATCATTAACTAAAACCGTCGTGTGTGTGTGTGTGTGTGTGTGTGTGTGTGTGTGTGTGCTCTTGTGTACTCTGTCAAGCTAAATCTCATTGTGCTAGTATTCAAGTCCTCAGCTAGTGTGTTAAATGTGATCTGATCACAACAAGGACAACATGTGTTGGTACATTTCGGCGTTAGTGTTTAAAAGGGTTAGACAGTAGTTCAGGTAACTACAATCACCCACTGTGTAATTATCAAGACTATTAACAAGGTGTGTCTGAAAAAGCCTTCACTATCTGTCATGTTTTCCACACAACCTTTGGATTCGTTTAATGAAGCTTCTTTATCCCAGCGTTCGCCCATACTGATTAAAAAGGTTACCACTAACTTCCTTCGTTTTCCGTTTCCCTTAATAAAAGACCCAACATTCGGAACTAATACACCAGAAAAGCTGCATGAGACTTTGACTGTGGCCTTGGAACACAACTTGGCGTGCTTAGTCTCATGTGGGAGGAAGCACACGCTCAGACAGCTGGGAAATCTTAGAGTGGTGCTGCCAGGGAAAGTGGGACCAGACTGAGATGAGGGGGTAGGATTAGGTGCTTTAGCAATTCCTTTTGGGGAACCCAAGCTTGTTGTTATAATAATGATAATATATGTAATAATATATGTAATGTAATATATTAATGAAGGGACACTCGGATTGTCTTTAAAATGTCTTGGACTTTTCAAGCGATGGCAGCGTTTTTGAAGCTCTACAGCTAGTCTGTCTCTGCCTTAGATACAGTCAGAATGTAACCAATCAGAACAAAGAACGCCTGCTGTTCAGTACCACCAATGAGCCAACCTGTACTGGATTTTTCTCTTGAAATCAAGCTTCCTTAGACCAGTAGAAGGAGTCTGTTCCAGCTGTCAAGGGGCAGCATGTTAATGTTTGCACTTTTGAGCTACAGGTAGCTTTCTAGCATGGATGTTTACCAGTGTTGCTCTATATCAGCTCGAAATCTTGATTTATTTGTCCAGAAGAGCTCATCAGGTTAGACTGGACTGTGTGTAGATGGAGAGTAGTTTGGTGTTCTTGGTCTCACCGTCAGGATGCAGTCCCAGCTCCAGCTGGTGTAGACTTTCATCCCTGCATAGAAACACAAACAAAACTGTGCTCCTCCTTGGAGACACCAGGGCAGTTTCAGTTGACTCAGTTGAGCTTTGCAAGTTCACCGCAAACAGACGTGCTCTGACGGTTTGGAAGTGGCAGTCTCCGGACACTGACTGGCAGCATTCACACGTCCCGCCTCAGCTTTGTGTAACAGGCTCATTGAAACCTTTTAATGCCAGAACATTCATGTTTAAAGCGATGTCTTTTTATGAGCTCCTTGGTTTGAGAATACATTTGTGTTCCTTTGAGCAGTGTGTAAACACTACGTAATCATCCCGTGACTCAAATGCCTGAAGGATTGTGAACAGCTCTACTACTTCACTTACATCAGAGAGCTCACAAGAGATGAGAGAATTATGGGTTTGACTTGCTACCTGTATTTGCTTTCTTACATTGTGGAAAACAATTCCGGTTATACAACAAGCACGGTTAACTCTGACTGACTGCTGCCAACAGCGACCACGCCTCCTCCCAGTTCAGGCCCAGCACAGTAATCTTTGTCGTTCCTCTGTCTTCCTCTTCAACAGACCACAAGTCAGGAAACACCTCTCTGGATATTCTGCTGGCCCTGCTTCAGGCAGAAGGAGCCAAAATAGAGGAGGAAACAGAGGTAAGCATTCTTCAGCTGTCACCACGGATGACTTCATGTATCCTCGGTCAGTAATTCTTATACCTGCTGCTCTAGTTGATGGTGTGTTCTCCTACAGAGGCTTCATTGTTCATATCTAAGATCCCTGTTGGAGAGTATGTGGGCAGCAGAATAGCTGACATAGAGGTGACTGCTACCTGTCCCGTCAGTGTTTTAAGGTGTTCTTCATCAGATTATACACAGTCATGTAAGAACTGTGCTTATCATTAAAAATATTCCAACATGTGGTTTTCTCATTTATTTTTGAACTTTACAGAAACTCCTAACATGAACCAGTACCACACAACCCTAAATAGGCCTTAACATGTCACAAAAATACAAAACAAAACAGGAGTGCTACAGCTAATAAGAAATCTAAACTCACAAAGGAACAGTAAAATATAGACTGAACAATACAGTGTGGTGTAAATCGCATTCTGCAGTAGCTCGCTACGAGTTGTTCTCAGTTGACATTTTAATAACAGTGGTGAAGTTCCCAAACATGAGCTTGTTTCTAATGAGCTACTCTGAGCTATTCTTTGTCAGTACAAACTTCCTCCTACATTCCAGGCACTTCCCACACTGGATTTATTTGCCATATTCTCCAAATCAATCAAATTGCTTAAGTATAAATTTGTCAGGGACATGCAATCGGTTTCACAGCTTGAATAACTGTAAATCTGGGCAGCCTAAAACAAAACAAAACTTCCTCTACAACTTCCTCTACAAAAACATTTGTGGTAATCATGGTCGTGATAGTGATTTTTGGTATGAACAGTCATGGCCTAATTACGCAGGAGTTAAATCTCAGATTTGTGCAGCTGAACTTCTTTTTAAGAGCGTGTGATCACAGATCATATTTGAATGTGACATTTCTTCTGCTAGTCTCTGCACTGACTGGCTGCTTAAAATCAGCTGCTGTGCAAGTCTTTTACCCTTTATGCTCCCAAGAGCACGCACCTGAAGTTCTTTGGTTGCAAGTATTGTTAAAAATAATGATACTTGGATGGCAGCATCACATTTCACAAATGTTGATAGAGTAAAGTATATCACTGTATGGCGTCAGGTCCTGACAGCATTTTTAAAGTGTCCCAGTTTATTTGGAAACAAGGATGTGCGTCGGCTGTTTTTCCTGGTATGATAAAAACATTAGAATACAAACTACTCGTAAACTGGTATGGTTGCCAGTGTTTATACTCAGTACTCTAAGTGTAGCAGACGTTGTTTTACTTGGTGTTTCTAAAAGGTTTGCGTCTTCTAGCATCAAACACAGAGCTACATTATATCAAACCCACTGATCGATGATTTAGCTCCATCTTCGATTCTTCAGTCAATAACTGTACGCTGACTGTTGTCAGTATAAAATATATACTGTAAATGTGGTAGATGTGGAAAAGATGAGACTCGTGCTTCTGTACGTGTCTGATAAATATCAGACTTCTTATATAAGCATGCAGTCCCTCACCTACATAGAGAGCAGGCAGCTGCCATTGATGAGTAGTGTTAATATAGTTTAGTAGTGTAGTGTTGAAGTGATATTTGAATTAGTTCGCTCAGTTTATGTGGGAAAATTGTCACTTTTTGTGACATTTTACCAAATGGAAGTGAGTGAGCAGAGAACCCACCATTAGATGAATCATTTTAAATGTTACATTCGTCAACAGTGAGTGATTCTCCCGCGTTGCTATTCCTATCAGTGTGACTCATGTCGACACTCTCTCTGTCTTATCAATTCAGCTTTAGTCATGTAGCAGCAGTTCACAAAACGCCATTATCTCAAGACACTTTTTTTTTAGCCAGGTAGAGACCCCACAGTATCAGGAATAGAGGATCCCTTATCAGCATGCACTTTGTGACAGTCGGGAAGAAGGAAGTCCCGTTCTGCTTTTAGAAACTTCGACCCACCAGAGCCCTAAAATTTGTGCAAATATTTTGTGCGTTTTTTAAAAAAATAAATAAATAAATTTTCAGACCCCTTTTCTTATTGCAGCCATTCACACTGACAGCGTAATTTCAGTGGAAACTTTTTCAGCATTTTTATTTATTTATTTTTGGATTAACCTTGTTTATTCTCTCTCTAACTCTGCTCCAAATCCCTTCTGTCCACAGAACATGGCTGATTCTTTACTGGATGGGGAGATGACTCTGGATTTGTTTATCGATGCCTACCAGAACAAGAGGAAGCTGGCCCACCTGAGACGGGTTAAAATCGAGAAGCTGCAGGAGATGGTGATGAAGGGCCAGCGGCTGCCCCAGCTGTCAGTCCCTCCCTCCCGCTCTCAGGAAATCTCCGGAGCTGCTTCTCTCCTCAGCGAGGCTGGCAGCAGCTCCTCTTCCCCCCTCGCTCAGCCCAGAAGGAAGCCACCGCCACCTCCATCCCAGCCAGCACCAATTCTAAGTCCACCTCCAACCGCTGAGCCACAGCCTCCCTTCTCGTACCCAGCATCTCAATACCCACCCATTCCTCCCCGAACAGGGCAACCCTTCCCCAACATCCCCTCTGGCTACCCCAACAGCTACCTCTCTCAGTACCCCCCTGCTTTGCCTCAGAGGGCCCCACCCCGGATGGCCCCACAGCCTGGATTCATCATGCAGTAAATTTAAAAAAGTTGTCACTACTGGAACTGGAACTGTGTTGTCTGCCTTCTTGGATTACGACCAAACACAACACAAGAAAGCAGACCTGCACCGGCTGGTCTGGTCGGCCGAAGCAGATCTCCAATAAACCTCTATGGATTCCCGCTCACATCTCATTCTCACCAACAATCCTCCAACAACAAAACGACGAGTTCGTCTTCGACTCTTGTCCAGCCTGAGCACCTTTAGGGGAAGCGCAGCAGGCTGTGGTGACAGCGTGAGTCTGCAGGCTGCTGAGCTGGGACTCCTCATTTATCAGCACTTTCTGTCTCCCAGCCATCTTCTCACCTTTCCTCAAACATGTTCCTCAACTTTTTATGATTTTTCAAAAAAAAAAAAGGGTTCAATTAGTCATTTCCATCTGCAGAGCACTAATTTACTGATACCTTCAATGCAAGCAAGGAGAGACCCTAATTACTGTGCAGTGTAGATGAAAATAGTTCCCAGAATATTCAGGCAAAAACTGCATCTATGCTGTGACTTTTTTTTCTTTTCTAAATAGGAAACATTCATAAGGTACATAGAAATCTTTGAATTTCAGCATCTTCTTATGATAGCGTACTGAGTTATGTTAATAATAGCCAGGATAGACTGATTGACACGTGTAAAAGAATGGCTGACTGGTCCATCTCAGGGCACAAGTTTTTAAAGGGGTTGTTGAGGAAGGCGATGGGAGGCTGAGCTTGTAAGAAATAGAGAGCGAGTAGGCCGGCGTGGCCTCGCATAATGAAGGATTCGTGTATAGCCATACAGTACACTCAAGATGTGTGTTGTTGTTTGTTTTGTTTGTTTGTTTGTGGGTTCCTGTGCTACACTCCTCTTTTATGTCGTTAACACCCTCAGTTGGGGTTGGAAGTGATGCCAACAGTTCTTTGGATCTCATCAGTTTTCTGTCACACTGAGCACCAAAGACTTCCCACATCATTCTGTGTTAGTTTTTTATTTTATTTTTATTTTTTATGTAAACAGTAGGGTTATGTACCATCGTTCCTAACGTATCTGTTTGTGATATTGAGCTGAAACACTCTTCTTATGTACATGCAAGCCAGGTGTGCTGATGGGAGGCAGAGGTTAACCTGGTTTGGGAGAAACATTCTGGTGCAATTGTTTTGGAAAAAAAAATCAATTTTTTTTCCCCCTCTCCTCCTGACTGCGGTCGCTGTGCACTGTTGAAGAGCCACGAGTGCCTACACTTGAAGTGACGTTGATGACGTCTTGCTGACTACTCCAAGTTTCTTTATGTTCACATAGAGAATCCCCACCTTACGCCCCAGCCTCAGATTAACATGAAAAATGAAAACAAAACAGGTTGAGCATTATCTCCTCCCTCTCCCGCTGACTCTCTGTTCCACGAGACAGTTTAGAAAGAAAAAAAAAAAAAAAAGCCTGACTGTTTTTGCTTTCTCACCGGTAGCAGAAAGCCCATACTTATGTGCCAGAGAGACGGGACACTCCCCCAGGCTCTGTGCCAAGTGGTGCTTTTATTTCTGCTTCCAACGCCTGGAGGGATCTTACTGGTTTTTGTATTTAGTGTTTCCTTTTCTCTTTAATTGGTAAAATAACAGGGCTCGTCAATCACTTGTGTCATGTCTCATGTGGTTGAACTTCACATGTAAGCAAATGTCAGCAGGAAAAAGCAGAAGCTAAAGCATCAACGTCTCGATGAACCAGCATTTCTAACGACTAACAACTGATAATTCTTTCATGCATGGCCTTTGTTCTGTGTTCATTTTGAGGATTCCTATTTAATACTACCTTTTTTTTTTTTTCCTTTTTCTTTTTTTTTCTTTTTTTTTTTTTTTTAGCTCTTGAGCTGCTTTTTGTGTTCGAACTGATCCTCTGCATCCATGGTTTTATATGTGATTGGTGATAATTTCAGTGTAATGTTGTAGGTATTTACTTATAATGAATGTTTAAGTGGAATTTAATGCTATTTTCAAGTTCAATAAATCTGTTCTTTTTGTATCCGTTTTTTGCAGGGCTTTCTTTGTAATCCACAGCTTCCTCAGAGTTTCACAGACCTGTTACTTTTTGACAATGAAATAAGACTGCCATCTAGTGTTCCATAGTTGTTATGCAATGAAAACGTCCTCTAATGTGGGCAACAGTGCCACAGTTCGCACAGTAATGTGCAAAAGTCTCGAACCACCCCTCGTTTCTTATATATTTTTTTCCAGGAAATTGCAAAGTAGGTGCAGCAATTTATCGAAAGGTGCAAACATAAATGGCACAAACAGTTTGTACAAATCTTCTTTGAACAGATGTACGTGATTGTTGAACCTGCCCTTTCTTCTTTTGTCCTCCATGCCTCTAGTTTTAGGCTAATAGCTCTTTGGGAATCACCTTGTTGCAGCAAAAATGCTATTTTATGTCTGTTGTCTATTGTGCATAGAAACAGCTTTGATCTATCCCTTGGTTGGTGCCTTTTTATGCTGGAATTCATGGGTCAATGTTAAGTAGCTTAGCAAACAAAACAAAACAAAAAAAACATTCCTGTAAAATTAGTCAGATACAAAGACTCAACTGAAAAGCGGCTAGTGTCCAAAGAAAAACTTTGAAATTGTGATAGATTTCTATACAATCTGCTGTATTTATTTTTAGTACAGTGAGTAAATTACTCACAGTGCAGGCTGGGAAAAGCAGTTCTGAATATAATTCTGTTTTGTTTTGTATGGCAGTGTGAATTAGATTAAGATACAGAAATCCAGAGTTTAGTTGTTTTTCCCCCAGCTCATGTATTTGTAGAGTATAACTGTTCAGCCACCCCTCATTTCTTTATGCCTTCCTTAAAAGAATTACAAAGAAGTCTAACTCCTTTAAAGTGCTCTTGAGCAATAAGCCTCCAGGCTTTGTCAGTCTTTAAAATTCAACTCTACATTTATTTGATATAAACATATGTCCATGCAGAGTGGTTGTCCACTACAATATGATTAGGTTAAATAGGCTACTACATCATAAATGTTGTGTATTAATAAGAGGTGTTTTTGAATCCATGCAATGGAAAAACCTACTTTGTCTCTTGTTGGACCTGCAAGTGCACTGAAACACAACAGTGTGCACCTTTACTGAATTCAAAGCTATTCCTTGAGAAAAAAAAAACATGAGACCCTTTAGTTACACTTCTGTGGGTACTAAATAAATAAAGGGAAGGGATAGCTCAGTAGGTAGAGTGGTGGCCCCATGATCGGAAGGTCGGGGGTTTCGAATCCACTGAACGGCTACCCTGAGGTACCCCTGAGCAAGGTACCGTCCCTACACACTGCTCCCCTTGCTTCACTTAGTGAATGGGTTAAATGCAGAGAGGAATTTCCCCATGAGGATCAATAAAGTATACATTATTATTAATCTCTAAAGTGGATCTACTTAGCTAGCTTTACATGATTCATAAAATAATCCTTATCTATCTTAAATGGGTGAGGCTCTTTATTCATTGACAAAAACAAGCATTTTTAAGCCACCCTCTCTTAAGCCAGCTTTCTTCTAATTGGCTGCTTCTAACAAACAGAAGGTCTAAACAGCAGGATAGTAGAGCAGAGTTGCTGTACTGAACAGCAAGAGCTGGGATTCTGAAATGACCGTAATAAGCATATCCCCTCAATTTGACATAATTTGGATTCAGGTTTTTAAAAAAAATGTATGAGCTGAGCAATTAAAGCAGTCTAAAGCCTGAGCAGTTGGCTCACAGGATTACTTTTACCTCGTAATCGGAAATTTTAATAACAACCATTCACATGTTTAAGTCTTCCTATAGATTCTAAACCCTTTCTTATATATAAATTTTCTATATAAGATCACACATTCTAAAGTATCAGCTAAGACCAGTTTCCCAGTTATACGATCGAACTTTGCATTAGTTAACTTGGAAATCAATAAAACAGGAAGCGTTCATTGACAGTTAGTAAAATGACAATCCAAAGGAGAACGCCAGAGGGAGACATTGTCACGGTTGACATAGTAACTCGTTATTAGCTGGCGTGGTATTTGGTGGCAGTCTCTCCATTCGCTTATATGTAGCAACCAAGCAAACTGCGGGTTACTTTAAAAAAACAGAACAATACGAAGAAGTGGGTTTGTCGTTTTGAACGCACCCTTAAATCACGTGTTGCGTTTCCATAGTCACGTCATATGGGCTCCACCATGTTGTAGGAAACCCGCCGCTGCTCCTCATTCACTGTCAGATTAGAGTTTAATCCGAGGAGGAGGAGGAGGTGGAGGAGGATACTCTGTCAAGACGCTGTCTGCATCTCGGGAGGACTTGCGCTCTTTATGCATTCAGAATAATCGCGATTCGCGTGCTGCTGTCACTGTTTCCTTCAACGAGCGCCCCGCACACTGAAGATGAAACGCCAATCTTCCGCTGCTGTCTTTGCCTGTCCGCCGACTTGCCAATACGTTAAGATGTTAGCTGGCTAACTAGCTGAAAAAGAGTAACTAAATCGGATTAGCTGCTAACGGCAGCCTCCCTCTGGGTAACAACCGGGTATTATTTGCTGCACTTGACAAATATAGACCATCAAGCGCTTGTCAGTGTTTGCGTTAATTGTATTTCTACGACAGTGTCAAAATTCCTACTTTGTGCTATAGTTATTCGCTAGTGTTAATGTTTCTGCGAGCTAGCTACGTTATTAGCTAGTCAAACCACAACAAAAGCTGGACCTCTGTCGTTCTCTAGTCTGCACAGTTCGTTAGGGAGGGCGAACATAAAAGTAGTAGTGCCTCTGAACCCCCACCCCCCCAGCCGAAAGTCAAGACGGAGGTGACGGCCAGACTTGGGTGCTAGCTGGTCCTGAGACTAGCGGGCTGAGAAGTGTTCGAGATTTAAGCCCCGACACATTAGCGTTCAGTGGAAACATGTCAGGAAAGGATAAAGACAAGCCGGAGAAACAGTCCACAACGGAACGGCTCGTAAAAGGTGAGAGTCTCTCACAGTACCAGCGCATCATGCATGATTTGACTGGAAGCTAACGTTTGGTACAGAAAACCACCTGTAGCGTTTGAAGAAACTTTGTTTAAACACACTCGGGCTGTTGCATGACAGAGTTGCACTTAATGGTTATACCTGGTCACACAAGTCACGCTTTATAAAGCGACATATACACTTAAAGTCTCACCTTATCATCAGTACGTGTGTGAATACTAATGTGTACTATTGCAGTCTCATAAGCCTTTCAGTTTTATCAGGGGGATGCTCAGATATCTGTGGATGAACCTGAATCAGGTCAAGATCATGATTTCATAAAAGTATTATTTTCACACTTGGCCACTGGTACCTATGCCAGTGATCGCAGCTTGGCACAAATCAAAGCCGAGAAGCCGTCCTCTCCGGTCACCTTGATATTTCAAATGAATGAACTCTAAAATCATGAGGCCTTCTCTTGGGAATACCCGAGGTCTGCTCAGGTTACCAGTGGAGCTCGACAACAAGACGGATTCCTTCACGCTTACATCGTCCAGGCTCATTGGACAGACTGGGCGAACATCTGTTGTGTCTCCTGTATGATGGCTGAGGCATAGCAAAGTCTGAGGTAGCCCCCCAAAGAAAGAGAGTCTAACCCCACCCCTGTAACCACCACCGCTTGCTTCTTAATGCCAAAGCAGCCTCCATCGCTGTCTGCAAGGGCACTAGTAGAGTGTCCTGCCAGGGGACTGGAATGCTGAAGTGTGAGCCAGAAGGGAGAGAGTGAGTTAATTGTGGAAAGAATCTCCCCAGTGATGTTCCCAACATGGCCAGCCACATGGTGGAGAGAGAGAGAGCATCACAGTGACAGGGAGGAGAGAAGGACTGTAGATTGAAGTGAGGCTCGGTTTCTTATTAGTGCAGATTTTAAGTAACAAAAACAATGGGTTTGAGTCTACCGTCTAACCTGTGACTGTAAGAGGGCTTAACTGATAGACCTGTTGAGACTAATGCTCCTCTGGTTGTGTAAGTCAGCAGTTAAGCTCAATTAACTTCCTTTGACCTGGTATTTCGTCCCTCAGAGTCGGGTCTGACAGCTGAGCGATGCCGCAAGACCCTCAGTGAAGTTGAGATTTGGCCCTTCGTAAAGATTCGTGTCACTTTTGATGCGTATCGAACTCGATTATTGCTCCGTGATAAATCTGACCCTGCACCTAAAATAAAATCAGACAGGCCACAGGGGCAGCGGATGCAACTACCACCCCACTTGATCGAGTGACTGAGACGGGAAATTAAAAACCCAGGCTGTGCCTGTTTAGCTCGTGAAGGGTAATGCATTCACTGATAATTAGAGCAATCTGAAGTGGACTTGACAATTCATGCAGCCACAGTGCACTCCATTCATCTCTGCCCAGCCGCATCTTTGTAATTCAATCCTCTCCCATTGTGTGGATTTTGAAACAATAGCGAACATATTCGAGACGCCGGCTCATATCACTGTCCAAAACATTATCCTCAGTGGGCAGGATGGCAGATAGTCGCGTCTTTGTTTCTTGAGTCGTTTGTTGTCCTGCCAGGCTGTGGGTGTTGATGCGGTGCAGTAGCGGCCCTGCGTCTGTGTGTGTGTGTAGTTTTGAAGAGTTCATCAAACATTAATGCTAATTAGGCCAGGCAGCCTCTAATAAGAAGCCACTCTCAGGGCGGTGGCAGCTTAATGTTATATTATTAGCTTATTATTTTTAACAAAACATTTTTCTTCACTGGGTAAATGAGCGGGCTGCTTCGCTTCCCCCCCCCCCCCCCCCCCCCCCCCCCTCACCACGAAGTGGAGAGTGTAAGTGTGTGTGTTAGCGTGTGTGTGTTTACTGGCAGCCAGAGGTTCATTTGTATCTGTGTTTGAACAGACAGCTCCAGTCTTGATCGTGCAGGCAAATCAACCCCAGAATTTATTATTACTGCTATTATTATCATTACTGGAGGACAGCAGGCTCTTTCCTGTTGAGCTGCATGGCTTGTTCACTCCACTGGCACTGAGAAAAGTTATTGTCCAGCATGTGAGGGGAATGGGGGGGATTACCAGCTAGCCTCCAGGCAATTGCTTGTAAATGTGGTCAGCGCTGCTATTGCCTGAAATGTTTAACAGTCAGGTTATGTCATGCCCATTCTGTATCTTTATGATTTTTTTTTTTTTTCTTAAACAGGGCCGGCTTTGTCCGTACAGGAACCTTCTTCCAGTGTGACAAAGCTTTTAAGTAAACAGCCCCTGAATCTCGAAGCCCTTGCTAATAGAGGCTTTACCTAATCTGTTCTTAAGGCTCGTACCTCAGCTTACAGCTCTCTTTGCGGCCGTGCCTTGTATGCTTGGGAGCACTTACTGTTTATTTATACCACACTAGCCAGTGCATGACAGCTTGTCCTCAACACAGGCTAGTCAAGTCGGAGCTTTTCCACTACAGGCCAGGCAGTAGTTTGTCGCCCAAATAACATCTTGTGACTTATTCCCTTGCTTTATTGCACCAGCAATAAAAACACGGCACTTATTTCCTTGTGGGGGAAAAAAAAAACAATCTGCAGATCTGCCTCTAAACTCTTAGTCTAGACTCATGGCATGAGCCTGAGTGACAAATACATTTGGCAACCCCAGGCACCACATCACTGATTAGTAAAAACACTCACACTTAAGTCTGAATCCCTTTTTTTTTTCTCTCTTCAGCTTGCAGTTTGATTTACTGTGTGTAGGTGTGACAGTATTCTCAGAATTCCTCTCTCTCTCCTTTCTGTGATCATTGCCGCCTGCACCACTTAGCTGATACCGGTGTTTGTCTCCTTCCACGATTCCTGTGAGGGATGGGTTTAAAAGAAGGGTCCTATCATCAGCACGATCCCAGATCGGCTCACCTCTTTTTGCATGCCATACAGACGGTGGCTTTACACCATAATTAATTGGTGGCATAATGCATTTGTGTTCGCTTGGTCTGTTGTTGGGCGTACCAGGCATAATCCGTTTTACCTCTCAGACCCAGGCAGTGAGAGCTTGGATCTCCCTCTACTATTGTTTTGAGCTAGCGCAGATTAGTCGGCAGCTATCTGCTCCTGCAGCTTTATGAACCCATGATGCCAGTGTTGGAGCACTAATCTACACCGTGGACACTGTTTTAAAACAGTTATGCAATTTTGATATAATTCCCTGCATTATAGTCTCTTGTCAGAGAGCTAGATTAAATATTGCTTCCGTGATTACTAAAACGTGTTGTTTTCCATACACGATAAGCTAATGCCCCAACTGCATTGCTGTCACACTGCCTCTGTGATACATTTTCCAGGTTTACTTGTTACTCACTTAATTGTGTTTTGATCGTGATGCTTTCAGGTCTCAGCCTCAAAAGCACTGACCTTTAGTGATGATGGTAAAAGGATTGTGTAGGTGGTGTGGAGCAGCTTATGGGGGGAGGGAGGGTGCGGCTGGGGGGGTTAAGTGAGGTGCAGGGCTTCTTGTTGTTTGTCTCTTACATGGAGTCATCATGTAGGTGTATGCGTCGCTGCTTCTGTGCAAGTAACTTCGTCTTGGCTCAGTCAAGGAAAATGTCACACCTCATGACTTCAGCTGAAGTGAATGCAGGCTGAGATCCATAATGTTTTTGGTTTTTTTTTTTCTTTACTGCTTTTTTCTTTTGTGTTACTTCTGGGGTAATCTGTCCTTATGTATCAATACTTCTAAATTAACATTTTGATCCAAGGGTGGACTGCTGGGACCACACAGTCTTATTCTTCTGATGCATTCTTCCTTTTCAAAGGGAGGTTTTCCTCCCCGCTGTCACCAAGTACTAATCAGGGTAGCGTTATTGTATTTGTTTCTATATTATTGAAATGGTGAAAACTCTAATAAAACTGCTATGAAACTACATCAACAGAACTAACGCACACCAGCTGTTTGATACGCTGCCCATCTGATCAGTCCCACGCCTCCAGACTCACAAACAGCTTCTTCCCCTGGGCCATTCGGACTGTTAAAAAACACTGCCCCCCACACCCCACCCCACCCTGCCCACTCACCAGTAACTCTCATCACTCAGGTCACTCACACACGGACTCTATTGAGATCAAGTCTGCTCTTTTCACTTTGCAACTTGTTCTCTAATGTGTGCCTTTCTATTGTTTTTGTATATATTGCTCTTGTTTATCCATATTTTCCTGTTTGTTATTTAGTCATACTTAGTCATAGTTATATTCTATTCTGGCATAGTTAGTTTGGTGCACCCGCAATTTTGTTGTACATGTACAATTACAATAAAGGGCTATTCTATTCTATTGTAATTAATAATTAATTGAATGCAATAATGAACATTGAGAGTATTTTTGGTGTTTTGCAAATATAGTAAATAAGTCCTATGATTTCTTTTTTCTCCAAGCCGTCTCCTTTTTTTCTCTCCATATAAAAATAAGATTGAATCATAATCTGCGGCTGCTCACAAATGGTGAAAATCAGTTTATCCTTAATTGGTGATGGTGGTTTCTTCTGGAGAATCAGGCCTTCAGACTTTGCATCATGCTGGAGTTTTTCTTTGGAAAAGAAAAACTTAGAGATTAAAAACCAAAAAAGGGAAAAATGATTTTTGACTGGAATCTTGATCATTACCAAGAAATCCAAACAAACTTCTTATCATGATCTATTTCCACTTCACTTGATTTTCTGGACAATCTTTGAATATTGCAACATTACTACCAGACTAGTATGTCTGAAGTGGACATTAGCAGCTCTGTGCTGGTGCTGTAGTGGAACCAGATTACACCATTACAGATTGCTTTGCTTCACACTGGTTACGCCCTTAATGCTAATTAATGCGCACTATCAGTGTAAAAATTCCACAAATGCACTTCATCTTAAGGATGCAGTGATTTTTTTTTTTTGATGTTTAGACGAACACATTTTCAGATTTTCAGATGAACTGGGCCAATAATCTTAATGCAGCAATTTTGGCAGCATTCGTTATATAAACACGAATGAATATGTTGCCAGCAACTTAGTTACTGTCGATGCCCTTATAAGCTTGACTTTGACAGATTTTTAGCTTTTTATCATAATTCAGGAGGAAACCCCACATCCCGTGACAATATCGAGATTTGGTCCCACCCCTACCATGGAAGGTTTTTCTCGAATGATCGAGGATTTGTTGATGTTTATTGGTGAACCATAATGATGTCATCTTGGATGGCTAAGAACAAGCAAATATAATAATTGATAAATAATGAGCATCATCATGCTTGAATTTTTCTAAATTGTCTGAGTCATGAATCCAGGCAGAAGTTTGAATTTTGGCACAGATTGTCTCACTCCCCTGTGACGGCATTGCTCCCCTTCAGTTGTCATGCAGCTGCCAACCTAAGCTCAAATATGACTATCATAATGATTTTTTTGTTTTTGTTAATCAACAGCTGTGCCATACCCTCCACAACATAAGCTGACTATAAAAGAGCTGTATGAAGATGGCAAGCCCAATGCTGAGCTGCTACGCAACCACCTCGTCAAGGAGGGCCGCGTGGAAGAGGACGTGGCTCTCAAGATCATCAATGACGGCGCCAACATCCTCCGTCAAGAGAAGTGCATGCTGGAGGTGGAGGCACCTATTACAGGTGAGATGCTCGATATTAGGAGCTTAAGGAGGACTGTGTCATGTGTTTAGTGAATTTGGAAATCATTATTTAAGTATTACTTGCATATTTTTTCAGATCTGTTTCCAGGATAATCTAACAAAAATGCAGATTACCCTTGAGCTGGAGGTCTACTGTTCGGACTCTCGATAATATTGCCCACCCACATGTGCTGTACCCTACACTAGATCCATTTAAGAAATTGTGCTGCTCCTCTGTAACTGACTTTGAACTTTGACATACAGTAAAGAGCACAGTTCAACAGACTATCACTGTCAAGTAGTGTAAAGCAGGTGGATGTAGAATAAACAAGCTATTTGAAGACATCTGAGCAGATGTTTAAAGTCTGCTTCGGTGATGCTTCAGCATTATTCCACTGCAGGCTTGTTTATGTTCTATGGCTGACGCCTCACTCTTTCACCAGATCAGAGGGCCTCGCAGGCTGTCAGTCAGGCTTTGACAAGTGTCAGCTCCTTAGCTGACCCTATCATACTCTGTTTTGTTTTTCAACCTCAGGAAGCAAAACCCTGTTAAAACTACTAAAGCTAAACTCTGGGGGAGGGGATGACAAGCATGATAAATATGGCTTTGCACGTTTATGTGATTGATTAGAATAGCTCATTCAGCTCATATAGTTTGTATAGCTGAGTAGTCCTAGGTAAAGAGATATGAGAAGTATTGCTTGGTCAGTTGTTCTTTAAATACGCAGGAAGTATTTGTACAAAGTCCTGGCTGTGCTACTGTTTCGTTCTCATTGAACCCACAGATAAGTGGCTTTCATTTACTGCATAATTCAGAAGTAGTGACTTCAGTGACAGTGAATAATAAAAAAAATTTCAACTTAAAAAGAATTCCCCCCTCCACCTCTACAATGGTTGAAAAGGTTAGAAAGGTACCGCCACAGTCTGTATTGTTATGATAAAGGAAGTGACTTTTATCTGCTCCCTTGTCACAAGTGGTCACTACAGCAGGTAGCTCCACATGCTTGTTTTGAGTTTTACCTCAGATGCCTTTTCTGACGCAACCCCAAAGGGCCTTGTGTGTCCAGCTGGAGTTGAACCAGCGACCTTTTGCGTGCCAAGCAAACATCAGCATTTACAACTTAGCTTAAAATTTAGCGTGCAGTATACTCAATCTTTAATAATCTGTTGCAGTGTCTATAACCCTTCTATGTATATATTTCCATTCATTGAGGGGATTCTACGGCTTTGTCAAGTCACAGTATAGCTTACGCACTGGTCACTGCTCTGAAACTGTGAGAGCAGCACAGCTGAGTAACCATCTATCTGTATGCTTAAGTATGCACTCACCTCATCTAAAAGGTGCGTGTCTGTACTCAGGGAAAAGCACAGCTTTAGTAACTGGAAATGAAGCGAACGTAGGTTTTTATTTTTCCAGCTTCTCGCCCCTGTGCCGTCTGGATTATTTATAGTCCTACAATAATATGAAATAGATGGAAAGACCGACCTGCTTGCGGGCATGCATATCTGAAACAACATTAAACCATCCTACACGTCAGAAGTCGTGATGTCACATTAGCATGGTTTGAGCCCACTGGTAACCTTAGTTTCACCGTCCGCTATTGACCTAAGTTGACCTGGTTCCAGGTGGATATCTACATGCTTTCACACCTGTGACCACACAGACTACCAAGCATGCATCCTATAGTCACACTAGATAAGGAATAACAAGAAAACCCATTGGCTGGTGTCATAAAAGGAGAGTGCAGTGACCCTTCTCAGCTTCAGAGTGAAGCAATACCTACTTTATCTGAGTGATCGCCTTCTCCCTGTGATTCTATTTCTATGGAATCCATGTTTTCCAGGATTACAGGTCACAGATATACTATCACTGATCATAGCAGAGTTTTCATCAGAAGAGTTGTTAAGCCTGGTGGGTGCAGCAGTGGCAGCCTGCCAGAAGTATACTGGTGAAAAGCCACAAGGAGTCAGTAAATGGTTTAAAGTAGATGTGGGCCACATCGTCTGGTCCCAAACACGTAAAGGTCATTTTTGACTTTTCTGTCCACCATCATCATCAAAACAACAAGTAGGATAAAATCTTTTAGGAGAACTATTTGAACTATTTGCATTTATGGCCATTACTTTCATAAGAGCAGCATCTATATCCAGAATAAGTAATATGGCTATAATATGTAACTGAGAAATTAAGAGCAACGTGTTTGTCTGTCTTTGGCAGTATGTGGAGATGTACACGGACAGTTCTTTGACCTTATGAAGTTGTTTGAAGTCGGAGGTTCACCGAGTAACACGCGCTATCTTTTCCTTGGTGACTACGTAGATCGAGGGTACTTCAGTATTGAGGTGAGTAGTTGTGTTAGTATATTTGAGTCATTTTTATTTTTACTTTAATAATAATGAAACATTTATTTCCTCTTTTGAATATTTTTCACTCTGGTATCAGTAAACACTGTATGAACATGCTGTATAGGTTTGGTTCACAGATAACGCTTGAAAATTATCTGCAGTTATCTTGGCATGTGTCAGTGTTAAAAGGTTATTTCTTTATCTTCCAAATTTTTATATTTTCATGTTTTTTTGCATTTAAATGTTTCAATTTTAAGGATTAAGAAGTCCTTTACAATAACAAAAAAATAGCAATTTGAAAGCATTTAGCTTAAGTAGTGAGATTTAATTTATGAATTTAAAGAAATAATCAGACTTATAACAATGTTTTGGTTTTTCTTTGTAGTTTTTTTTTTTTTTTTTTTAGAAGGGTTATTCCTCATTTTTCTGACTGATTTCAGATCTGGCGACTTTGAGTAAAGCGTTTCAGATATTTAAGCTGGGCTGTTAATAAATGCTAGGCAGGCTCATTCTTTTGTGGGAAATAAATGGATTGGGAAAAAATGCTAATGTAATCAGTTACTATTGTTTATCTAACAGTGTGATATGTTTTGATGTATTCTAACTGTATGTCTTGTATGTTTAAGAAAAAAAGCTGTCTTTATATCCAATTTGGATACAAGTGTTACTGTCAGAAAGTCAAATCTAGTTTAGTTATGTTTTGGTGGCTTCTTATACTGCTGCTTGTATTCTAAGTGTATATGATGTTGTAGTAAGACCACTGGCTGCAAGTCACATTGAAAGGGCTAGAGCTGATGTAATGAAAAGCATTTGGACTTGAGCGTGTTTCAGTGCCACTTTGATTCAGATGGTTGCTCATGGTGAGAAAGGCTGCTAAAATGTGAGTACTACTGCAGTGCTCCTTGACCAAATGGGTTTTTGTGCCCTAACTTTTATTTCAGTGACACCTCCAAAGGGCACACTTTTCTACATGCTGATTAGAACAGTTAAAAATAAGACAGAGGAGTGGAGCAGAAAGCTGCAGTGCGACTCTCAAGATCTCTGGCTGGAGGGCTGTGCCTGTAGTGCGTTTGAATTTATTGCAGTTATAATGGTGAGCTGGTTTAAAGGCGATCGTGGCTCAAGAGTTAGGAGTTCGCCTTGTAATCGGAAGGTTGCCGGTTCGAGCCCCGGCTTGGACAGTCTCGGTCGTTGTGTCCTTGGGCAAGACACTTCACCCGTTGCCTACTGGTGGTGGTCAGAGGGCCCGGTGGCGCCAGTGTCCGGCAGCCTCGCCTCTGTCAGTGCGCCCCAGGGTGGCTGTGGCTACAATGTAGCTTGCCATCACCAGTGTGTGAATGTGTGTGTGAATGGGTGGATGACTGGATATGTAAAGCGCTTTGGGGTCCTTAGGGACTAGTAAAGCGCTATATAAATACAGGCCATTTACCATTTACCATTTAAAGTAAAACATAAATCACACATTTGGAATGGTTTGTGTACATTACAAAAAAACAAGCATTTATTTATGTGTTGGTCCCAAGGAGCCAGACTTTCTTGTAGCCTTTAAATTTGTCATGAGCAATCATTCTCCAGGCTCTCTGAAGGTCTTTAAAAGTGTTTGTTTTTGTTTTTTTTAAGACATTGGCTGCTTTTTCGCTTATTTTCAGTCCAGTTGTTGAATCTGACCATTTTCAGGGGAATGTGTGAGGGTTTTTTTTTGTTTTGTTTTGAAGCCACTAAACAGTGGCATATGAATCAAGCATAAGAAAAGCATCTAACTGAGGGGATGACTCAGTGTTATGTCTACACATAAGAGACAATTTATCACTGAAGGTGGTTCCAAAAGAGCCTGAAACCTGGCAGGTGTCATCGTGGTGTGCATTTGAGGGAACTAGACACATGGAGTAGGGCTGGGCCATATCATACTGTTCACGGTAATACCGGTATAATGTTAGGCAACTATAAGAAAATAAAATATCGCAATAGAATATGGGTAAAACGTGCATGCGCAGTGCCTTTGTTTTCATACGCACATGGCAGAAAAAGCATGGGGGCGACGGAGAATGAGAAGGGTGAAGGCGGATCGTTGAATGAAACTGATTAATCAGAATTGGTTTGTAAAAATGGTGCAACGTCAGTGGTGTGGAACTGGTTTGGCACAACTTTTGGTAGAGCATGCAAGCGGGCCGTTGTTATTACAGTGTTTTTCGGAAAATAAGTCGCTCTTAAAATCCTTTTATTTTCTGAAAAATTGACAGTGCCCCTTATAATCCGGTGCGCCTTATGTATGAATTCTGGTTGTGCTTACTGACCTCGAACCATAAAAAAACAGCTGCTTGTTTAAGTGAAAATACATTGATGGGTTTTTTTGCACTAATAAAGTTGCGGAGTTTTAAAGTATTTTGTCTCACATCAATTATCAATTATCGTCAGTTATATCGTTATCGTAAATTTTTTAATATATATTTTGATAAATATTTTTGGCCATATTGCCCTGCCCTAACATGGAGAATGAAATAAGAAGGGGCAGACCTAAAACTATCTATAGCAGATGAACAGCTGATCTGAGAGATGCATGTGGCCCTTCAGTTGGTCCATCTACTGTTTACTGAAGCCTCATTAGAAATGGTCTCAGTGGAAGAATGTATGTGAGGAAGAAATTCTTAAGGAAAATGTGGAGAAAAGGCTGAGGTATGCCACAAGAACTGAATTAATCTTGTCAGAATTGACGGAAACGGCTTCTTTGTTTGAGCATGTCAGTGATCCCAGTGATCCTTTTACAGCACTGTCCTTGCTGTAAAAGCATAAAACACACTGTCAGTCATGGATTGGCCTCCCCAGACCTTGACATTATTAAAACAGCGTGAAAATTTGACAGAAAACAAAACAAAAGGCAGACAGCGTCCAAAGAAGAGCTTTGAATGTCCTTTTTGTACATATTCCATTTGTCTTATATGCTTTATTTCCATGTATGTTCGCACATATTTCTGTGAATTGTATTGCTGTTTGCCATTTTCCTAGCACATTATTAAGAAACGAGGGGTGACTCAAGACTTTTGCACAATATTGTATGTCAGCACTCATGCTGGTAACAAAAACTAGGGAGAAATTATGCCAGATGGCAGTGAAATAGCCTTGAGAGCCAGATTTGTAAAAAAAACCCAAAAAACCCCCAAATAAATAAAATATGGATACCTTGTGGGAGTAGTGTGAATTTCAAGCTTCACTGTTACTTACTCAGACTCAGTATGAGTTAGTGTATTAACAGTGGGTTCCTTGTAGCACACATTTCAGATTGTTCCTGTAAGTACTTTTCTTGGTCTGAATTAAGCACCCTGTGGAGCACGAGTCCTCGTAGAGCATCTAAAGTATTGATGTTTTAAATATAAATAACATTTTGACATTTCAGTTGTTGACGACTTCTATCCTTAGCCCCAGACCTGCTAGGACCGGCTTTTGGAGTCTAAGTTTCCTCCTTCTTCCCGGCGTCTTGTATATTTGACAACTTAAGAACATAGTAATTGTAAAAGTTATGTTATATAACAGAAAAGAGCCTAGAAATAGTGACTGTTTGGGGCCCAAAGCTGGTCCATAAGTGCTTGAAGGGAGCCTTTCAGACATCGCTGCACCTTTTGATAGTAGATACATGATGGATATGAGTGGGGTTTTTTGTTTTTCCTAAAGGGCGTGTGCAGTCCTGATTCATGTCTTCAAGTATTTTGAATATTTGTGGAGAAAAAGCAGAAAATGAAAGCTATGTAAGAGTCAACTAGGACGTATGCTAACATTTTGAGCCTCCTCTGGGGTCTTTTGATGGCCCTGGGTTATTGCCTGAGGTGGGTGAAATGTCACAGATGAAAAAAGGGCAGAGAAGTAGCAAAGGGAATGAAAGGCTCTTGATGATGAAGATAGATTTGTTTTTACTAAAGACGCTTATATTTTTTCACCACATTTTTCTAGAAACAGTGGCATCTCTTAAGAATCAGCTTGATTTGTTTGGGTATGCTTCTTGTGGTTCTAAAACTCCACAACCTACTGTGGCTGGCTGGGGTCACAAAGTAGTCCACAACTAACATGCAGCAACTAATTAAAAGTAATGGGATACACACATAATATGCAGCCAGGCAATTATTAGGATATAATTAAAAATGCTGCTGAGGGGAAACCAATCCAATAAGCTGCCAGGATAGTTTTTTAACAGTACCAGACACTGGATTAGCTTTGGAGCACACATACAGGAATAGCACAATTTGGTTTTTGTTATTGTTTGCTGTATTTTTATATACTGTTTCGATGATGATGCTCATGAGCACATGAGCAAAAGATTAAATGTAGTCAGTGTATGTACAAGTAATCTGTGTGAGCTGAAAACTCAGGCTTCAGACTGCTCTGAATGCTCAGTTTCAGGCAGTGTTTGTAATCTTGGCTCTATGTCCATGAGGGACACTATCACTATTATGGTCATCCCAGGCACACAACTCAGAAGCACCACCCATCTGCTGTTCAAGCTTTCTGTTTATAAGTGACAGCCAATCAAAAGAAAGCTGGGTTAAAGTTAGAAGAAGAGGGACAGCGGAATAACTAGGGGGCTTCACCAAGGATGAGATAAACAAGCGTTATTTTAGACTGGGAATCATACAAAGCTAGTAGTAGAAGCTTTGCATCGAGTTGAATTCAAAGATAAAAGATGGACACAGTTGCTGTGAACTCACCAGTTTGGACTCTGATCCATATGGTCCAAATAAGACAGTTGCCAAAACCATTTTTCTTATATACAAGACTGAAAATATGCTTTTAAATTGTCTGTTTATGTATATTAAGTCTATGAAAATTCACTTGATTTTTACAGACAGCCTCAAAGGGTCAGTAGAGAAATTGCAGTTTCTGTTAGTTGATGGGTTCATTTTTTTTTAATCCCAGAAGTTGTCCCTTTTGTTAGAAAAAATTGAGTTGAGCAACTTCGTAATTGCATTTTTCTTAATTCGTCTAGAGCTAAAACAGTGGATCAGTCAGTCATTCTAAGGTAAAACAGTTTTTTTTCTTTTTTAATAAATTAATAATTTAAGTGAATTAAAAAAAAAAAAGAACTTCCAATTTCACCTTCTAAATTCTGATGATTTTTCTCAAAAATTTGAGATTAGATGGTCTGGTTTTTTTTCTCTTAAAGACTTTTGATTGAGGTAGATTATTACAAATATAAAATAATCATTAATTGGCAGCTATTGATTTGTTAAAATAGTGATTAAGATCTCTGAAATGTGTCATTGTTTCTACACATGAGAGGAAGCAGCCTAAAGTCACCATGAAACGGCACTGAAGTGTAAAACCTATAGATTTGCAGCCATTTGATCTCACTAGCAGGGCTAGTGTTTTTTTAGGCCACTTCAGTAATGCATAAGGCAGATATAGGAAAATGGATATCAGGATGTGGTTACCTAGGTAACATAAAGAGTCACCGCAGCCTCTTGAAGCAGTGCGTTACCACTGCAGGCCAGCAATTTGCCAAAGTCTAAATTCATTGTGTGTGCACAACCTGTTTTATTCTGTGTATTTCTTTATTCACTTAGTGAATTCTCTTGGATCCAAGCAAGTGTTTCTTTGGACAAACCGTCCAAGCCCCAGCTCCACCCCTACATAAACCATGCACAGGCTGAAGAGAGTGTGTGTGTGTGTGTTTGTGGGAGATGAGGTGAAGGTAGCCAGTGTTCATGTCTGCCACACAAAGCTCCATGCCCCTTTCTTTGTCTTCTTTTCCCCGCTCGTGAGTAGCTGGCTGAAAGAGTGCAGAGAGCTCTCATTAAAACCCATGTCAGCTTCAAGCCACTCAGAGCCATGTCCTTTCCTACGCCTCCGCACATAAGAGAGAGCAAGTCACACCGACAGCCCCCTCAACACATTTACCTGCACTTCACAGTCTGATATTCCTCTCAGTGATCAATGTGTATAAGATGAGATGGGTGCACCCACCACCACCACCACCTTATTTCGACATTGCGTGAACACACACCTGCAGGCTCTGGTTACCTTGGCATCTCGTTGCATCGATAGCGGGCCATGGTTTGCACATGTTAAAAAAGCATGTTGAGAGTGTCAAGCAGCAGCTATTGAACAGTGCATGAACTGAAGAGAAAGCATGTTTGGATTTGGATTGTAAATGCTGTTCTGTTCTTTTAAAATTAGAACCAGTAATGTAGTCACACGAAACCCATCCCACTGCTTCTAATATTTGGTTAGCAAAGGGAAAAACAAACTGTTGTTTGGCGTATGATGGTTAATGTGTGTTTGGAGCTTCATGTGGCAGAAAGCAAATAGCAGTTGTAGCAGTTTCTACAGGACAGGAATTTAACTGCAAAATGACATAAGCACTCATACCTTACTTTTATATAGGAATATAACCAGATGGCAACCAGTCTGTTTGAGCCTTGCGTTGCAGTGAGACACATTGTGTTTATAAATTAAGCAGCAGTTATTTGGAAACCTTCACCAATCTGTCTGAGAGTGTTTGTAGTTAGTCTGTGATTGTTTGCAGACAGGTTGTCTCCCACCATGCGGCCTGTGCAACTACCTTGTGATCAAAAGTGGTCAAAGGTTGAGAGTGCACATTCATTTTAAGAGCAGGGATGGATGGAGTGATAGATAATTGCCTGAGTAATTATTCCAACATTTGCTGTTTCTAGCGTTTCTAATATGAGTATGCTTCACTAAACATTATTGTTCAGTATGGAGGGGTATACGGGTTGTCTATCATTAAAGGAGATGCACACATTCTAAGGGAACTAAAAATATGATGTATCTTGCTGCAAGAACATAATAAGGGCATCTCTCACCCTGAGTCCACCTGGAGGCCTTCCATCGTCTTGGACTGCAGCTGGCAAAGTAGTCCTTGTTCTGTTCTGTAACCAATCTGTAAGTGAGGTTGGCTTAAGACATGAACCAGCTCTCTTCAGCTACCCGCTGTTTCTGCTTAGAGTCAGCCTGCATCTTGCAGCAGATCTCCAGAGCAGAAGGAGTACCATTGCGAGCTGCAGTCCAAGGCAGTGGCGTTGAAGTCCTTCCATGGGACATGAGTCCATTGGCTAGTTGGGGCTTGTATGCATGTTCTCCCTTTGGCTGTGTGAATTCCCTCTGGGTACTCTGGTTTCCTCCCACCGTGCAAAGGCACACAGGTCAGGTTAATTGGTAATTCTAAATTAGTCATAGGTGTAACTGTGAGTCTGAATGGTTGTCTATTACTTAGTGTTAATACTATGATAGATCTTTCCAGGATGCACCCCGCCTCTCACCTTATGTCACCTGGGATACTCCCTTCCCATGATCCTGAACTGGATAATTGATTAAGGCCGGGTGGCCAGCCAAAATAAAGTCTGTGTGCAATAAGTACCGGTAATGTCTCCTTTGTATCTCCGGTGGCTCTAAAATATGAAAATGTTAATAGTAGCAACATTTTGGAACACTGTTTTACAATAGTAACAATGTTTCAATACTCACACAATGTGAATTGTGTTGGAAAGCGGGGCCTTTTGCTGCCTTTGAGAGGGTCATCTGGGATGCTAATACGCTTGTTGTAAAAATGTCAACATATTCAAGAGATGATTAAATCTAGTTCATATGTAGAGAGATAACACATTTAATTAACATAAATATTGTTTTTGCTTTTTATATAGTGTGAAATTAAACCAAAAATCAGTTCCTGGGACTTTACATAGTAAGGTCCATACCTTAAAACCTTTGAAAGAGCAGCTCAACAGTTCCCCCTCGAACAGCTCTTGATGACAGTGGTGAGGGAAGCCTGTGTGTGGAGAACACTGAATATGTTTGAATAGAATTATGAGCACACGTCTCTGACCTTTCTCACATTTCTCTCTTGCCGTCTCTCCTCTCAGTGCGTTCTCTACCTCTGGTCTCTCAAGATCAACCACCCCACCACACTCTTCCTGCTGCGTGGGAACCACGAGTGCCGGCACCTCACCGAGTATTTCACCTTCAAACAGGAATGTAAGTGTGCTGCTTTTCTCAGCCGTATGAAGACCAGCCCAGGGGGCTCATATGCTCTCTGTACCACTTTAAATTGACCTGTATCAGTCAGCTCTCAGATTTCACACATAGCCCAGATATAATGGTGCAGTCTGGTGCTAATAGTGTGAGTGCAGGATTGCTGTCGCAGGTATTTCCTTAGTCCCATTGATAGTTCTTTTCACTTTCAAGTACCGCAGACACAAATAAGGAATTGAAAACACAGTGCTGGGAAACATAGCTATGTTAAGTCAGACTTCATGCCAGAGAAGTGGAGTGTTTTCTCTATTCCCCTTTAGTAAAATGACTAGCGCCCCGTAAGTAGGACACATTTGTCACAAACACGTTGAATTGGGAAGTCCCGTCACAACATGCAACAGTTCATCTGCGAATCTCCAGCGAGGAGATGAAGCCTTTGTCCCGTTTGTCTTGCCGACAGCAAACTGCTGAAGCATGGAGAGCAGCGAGGCATGCTGTTGATGCTATTTAGACAGTTACACTCACACTTTGATTTCAGTCAGTGACAGCTGCATGTGTGTGTGTGCAGAGCAAGTGTGGAGGTATTAGCATGCAAACTCAGAAAGCAGTCGGCAAAGAATGTCTTGCCAGTTGCAAATAGATTTCACTCACTACATCCCTGCTCACACCCACCCACATGCCACCTCATCTGTACACACAAACACACACACACACAGTTTGCCACCTGTTCGGTTGGGGCAAGCTTATTGATCGGAAAAGCTTGTTGATCGATAATCAGTTCAACACTAACAAATTTAATCAGAGAGATTAGGGATTGTTGTAGTAATTGATTGCAGCTGCAATCACACTTCTCTCGTAGCCTTGTCTTGTAGTACACACAGGAAAGGTTTGTAGAAGTAGTAAAATGTGGCAATCCAAGTCAGTGTGGCCTCACACGATGTTTTAACCCATGTTGCCTTATTGTTTTAAGTGGAGCATTAATGATATTAGAACGTTTTGTTTTTTCAGATTAAACAGTCAAGAGTGGGGATTATTTTACAACTTATTTTATGATTGATCCTCACAGTGTACAACTCGGAGTTATGACGTGGGCAGAATATTGGCTACTGCATTAAGGCTCTGTTGACCATGTTGTTATCCTTGCATCTATTCCTGCAATTCCTCCACATCCCACAGCTATTCTCATGAATGATAGGCGTCGCCACTATACCTCCACATCAGCACTCACAAAAAAGGGGTCGAAACCTCCCTCTGTGTAATCTTTTACACAATAAGACAAGTAACAGACATAGAGACTTGCACAAGCGGCAGAAACAGCGGCTTGCTACAATGGATTTGACGGCAACTTTGTTGTGCGGTAGATATAATGCAGCTCATAGCCTCATGAGCAAGCGCGATACAATGACGACCTGTTTTATTTAATGAATACATTATCTTTGTTCTCATCAATAAACAGTTTTAGCATAGTTTATTATCACCAAGCACACTCATCTTATCTGTTATGGTCTACAGCCCCATGACGTCGTTTCTGGGAAGACATGGGTTAGTGTGCGGAGTCCAGAGTTAACCTAGATTCATAAGACGGCATTAACTCTTTACTTTAGCTAACTGCAGAAATAGCATTTTCCTGTTTCTCATCCCATGAGTAGTGTTTCAGTGTTATTCCAACTAAGCATTAAAGATGTTCATTTACTAAAACATTTTCACAGAGTAAAGAACTTTAATTTCCAAGCTCAAAGCTCCACACTCCCCTTTATGACCTTAAAGTAGCACTGTCTTCAAACTGGCACTCACATTGTACTGTCCTGGCTGCTTCTCCTCTATAAGGCATGGACTTCCTCCTGACCTAATCTGACCCTTTCATTCTTCTGCAAGTGGCGCTGTAGAAGCTGTCTGGAAACAATCACCACTGGCACAGTTGGCAGGGCAGCTCTGCTAGCCGCTCATAACACATCTACCAAACCTTTGCTGTAGTGAGCCAGTTCAACAGACTTTTTGCCATCTTTGGCAGTAATTATGACCTCAGACTGAATCCCAATCTTTATTTTTACTGCAGGTAAAATTAAATACTCTGAACGGGTGTATGACGCCTGTATGGAGGCCTTTGACTGCCTGCCCCTCGCTGCCCTACTCAACCAGCAGTTCCTGTGTGTACATGGCGGACTCTCACCAGAAATCAACTGCCTAGATGACATAAGAAAAGTAAGTGATCGACCGCTGGCTTGTGACATTATCAAGATCTGCCTTTCAAGTTAATCTCTTATATGTTCCAAGAATATGTGTTAAAGTGTCAGCTCTAATCGCAGATCATTCACTCCGTCATGCCTCATTACACGTGATTCTAGCTTTGATGTACAGCCTGTTCCACTGTTGGCAGGTTGAAATCCAGAATGGGCATTTCCTGTCTGTGCCATGGATGCCCTGGTCAAACTGAGGCAGGACAACCAATATGGCTGTTATTGAAAACAAAAGTTTTACAATAAAGTGCACATTTAACAGCACCAGAGGGTGACATGAAAACACAGTAACATCTAAATTAAGTCATCAACTTAGTTTACTATATTTAGAACGAAGGCAGGTGGCACGGTGGTTAGCACTGTTGCGCACAGCAAGAAGGTCCTGAGTTCAATTCCACCATCAGGCCGGGGGTCAGAATGGTTGTCTGTCCCTGTGTGTTGGCCCTGCGACAGACTGGCGACCTGTCCAGGATGTACCCCGCCTCTCGCCCTATGACAGCTGGGATAGGCTCCAGCGCCCCCTGCGACCATGAAAAGGATAAGCGGAAGCGAATGGATGGATGGATGGATGGATGGATGGATAGAACGAAGGCAGGCTTAAACTGGCTTCACTTTTTAGCTTTGGAGCTACGTTGATCTCTTATTTACAGTCTGTTAGAGATGGACAGTTAAAAGCTATAAATACTCGTTGGGCAAATACTTTTGGACTCTGGATAAACACTCTTCAGTCGTGTTTTGAGTGTTGACGTTACATAGTTTGTCTGGCAGAGGGCACCCTGCAACTTCCCTGTTGGCAACATACATTTTTGGAGTGCCACAAACACAACCAGGTGAACAGAACGAAGTCCAACGTAAATAAATAACACCATATCGCAAATGTTAGAGACGTGTTTTCTGTTTTGTGTGTCTGATAGAAAAAAGTATTAGGAGATGTGTTGGCATATTGCTGTCTTGGTCTTGGGGCTTTAGTCAAAATAAAAAGGCCAGAAATTGTTTATCGGTTTTTATTGTTTAACAGGGTTGTAGCCTTTCACAAGCTTCTCAGCTTGTTACACTAGTTCTGTCAGCAGGGACAGAACTAGTGTAACAAAGCGAGTTCGGTTAAAAATGCATTTTTTCAGTTCCTTCCATGTCATTTCCATCGAGGCAGTTGAATGGAGTGCTTTCATGTGAGAGAGTCCATTTCCTTGACTTTGTGGCTTTAGCCACTTTGTCACAACCAAACAGTTCCTCTGCTAAGCATGTTTGTATTTTGTGCTCTGCAGTTAGACAGATTTAAAGAGCCTCCAGCATTCGGGCCAATGTGCGACCTGATTTGGGCAGACCCTGGTGAGGACTACGGCAGTGAAAAAACATCAGAACACTTCAACCACAACTCCGTCAGAGGCTGCTCTTACTTTTTCAGGTAAAACTGCCGCTTTTAGCGTCACTGTTACGCTCTGCACAAGCACTGCCCTTGTAGAGCACTTTAATAATAATAATGAGGAATCGAATTGAAAACGAGCTGCATCGCGCAGGTCACAGGTTGTGGATTCATTGTTTTATAGGTCAATCAGCTTATTGAGGCACTTTCAAAAATGGCCTTCTCAAAACAGGTTAGCAGATAAAAACAGCATGTTCAAAATGGGTCAACACATTCAGTGTGCCTCTACAAAATAGGTCAACAGATTCAAAGAGCTCCTTCACAATATTCTGTGGAAATGGGTCCAGCAATGGTCAAGAGCAGACAAACATGTTAGAGATTTACACATTTAAATGGCTTGTTTAGAATTCTGTGGGTTTAAAGATACAAAATGCTTATTCAGAATAGGAAACAACAGCCAGGTGATTACGTGTAATAAGATTAGAGAGGAAAAATTGAACAATGCCTATCACAGTCCTTTATGACAGAAAATGTTAGGCTGAGATAAGCTAAATCAGTTAGCTTGGAGCTAGTTACATCAGCTGTGTGCAACTTGAGATGTAACCAGCTTCCTCAGTAAGTCTGTATTAAGTGAAGGTAAATGCATCAGTGAATTAAGAGATTGCACCAGACCTTACCAAGAGATGGCAGCTTAGGGGAGTTGGTCAGCCACTTTGGATGGACTTATCATAGCTTTCATTTTGTGGTCTCCACGTGACAAAGTAAGTACTTTTAAGAAACTATTTAGCTCATATTTGGGAAAGACTTTTGTCACAGCGGTTTGCAGTGTTTCACACATTACATATGCATAACTCACAATGTCAGAATGTCTAAATAAAGGTTTCTTCCTGTTTAGAATGTGGTCAGTTTTCAACAGTCTTTGAGACTGACACAAAAGTTAGCCAAATACAATAGACGACCTGCATTCAGCGATGTCAGCGACTCTACACCTAACCTAAATGTAAAACACTGTAGTTGTTATGCCGACTGTCAACCTGCCTTGTTTGATAAATCCAGGGAACAGTATGATGACCTTCTACTCCAACAACATTGAAAGGATTGCTTTTTTCCACTGGTGTATACTAGAGATGGACCGATCCGATATTACGTATCGGTATCGGGTCCGATACTGACCTAAATTACTGGATCGGATATCGGAGAAAAATAAAAAATGTAATCCGATCCATTAAATATCACGAAAGCACCTCACAAAACTTGCAACACGCCGTAACTCACCTCAGAACGTTAGCACGTCGAAGCAGTATGCATCACGTGATAGAGTGGCTGTGGCATGCGGGACCTGTCGGTGGTCTGGATAGCATGTGGAGCTTCGCTAGCAACCCGGCATTTCATCTCCAACAAAGTTATCCCCGAGAGAAGTAAAGCAAGTGTGTAAGTCCATCTCTGAATGTTTGTAAAGCATTCCTGCGTTAAGCTTAACAAGCGATATATGGAGCGACTGCCTCTACTTGCTGCTACTTCAATCATGAAACTGCTTAATGATCAGCTGATCGGCTTTTCTGTCGTGAGTCCATGTCTCTTGTTTGTTTTTGGCCCACTTTGCACCAGAAAGAGGAAACCAGCGGCTGAACAACAGCAGCACGTTTAAGCTTGATCAGCTGTTGTTAGAATTTATTTAATATTACTTTCTACTCGAGGATCTTTTTCTACGTAGCTGACGCTGGTAACTGTGCAGGGGCGGATCTAGCAATGTTTAGCCAGGGGTGCCGATAGGGCATTAACAGGGAAAAGGGGGCACAAAGACATACTTTTCTTTCTTATTCTCATTTAAAATGTCTAGCTTTTAATAAATAATTATCTGACACCCAAAGTTTTAATTTGATGTAAAATGAATAGAAGTCAATTACTGTATATAGTAACTATTAAGTCTAACATACCCTAGTAAGCTATAGTACTTTTTCCTTTGGGAAGGTACCATCTGTGAATTCTGCAATTTTGTTGAAGAAAGATGTTGAATCTATTTAATATTTCTTGAAAAATAATTTATTTCTGTGCATTTTTTTCCACACTGCATCAAATTAAGGTTGATTACGTCGATTAAGCATCATGAGGTGGAGCGTGAGGGGTGGTTCCCTATTTTTTTATTTTTTTATTTTTGTTGTTGCTGGGAGTTGGAACCCTATTAGTTAGGTTGCTTAATATTTACGCTAAGTACTCTTTAAAATACCAGAATAGGGAGGATGGTGTAGGTTTAAGTTTATTAGATTGATCAGTATTGCTGAACTATGAAATATTTTTTTTTGCATACAGGTATAACAGAATAGCTTTAGTGTAGTTGTTGTTTTAAACTTGAGTATGAACTTATACAAAATGCAGCAAGATATTTAAAAAACAGTTTTGTTGATTAAAAAACACTATATCGGATTCATATCGGTATCGGCAGATATCCAAATTTATGATATCGGTATCGGACATAAAAAAGTGGTATCGTGCCATCTCTAGTGTATACTGCTGTCTGTTTGTATAAACAAGGTGATGACACACAGGCAAAGAGCAGTGATGCCTGCTTGTGATGCAGTCAGTGTAAATCTGAGCTAACTAAGGCCTCAGTCACAAAGAACTAGAGACCAGTCAGCGACCATCTGGCAACCACTTTGGTCACGACCAGCTGTATGGAAAACCCTCCTTCCGACTGCTTTGGTTGTCAACAGGTTGCTGTGTTTGCCAAACGTTTGCATGGAAGGCGCCAACTTGTCTGCAAACACTTACACACTGCTCACTAAGCAGTAGTGAAACATGAAAAGTGTGAGGCAAACCAGAAATGAGGAATGTTCACCTTCAGACTAAAGGTTGTTACTCTGGTTTGCAATGCAAACTACAGGTGACTGCAGAGATCTGCTAGCAACCAAAGCAATCACAATGATGTTTTTGGTGCAGCAGCATTCTGTTTGCAGACAATTTCACCTTTGTTTTGGTTTCTCAAAGTTGCCAGTGTGTTGCGGCCTGTAGGCCCGTGTGACTGATGCCTCATAAAGCTAACATTAGATTGATAAAGCAGCATCTCAATTATTGTAAAAGTATAACAGGTGCTAGCATAATTTTACATTTTTGTTAAAATGCTGTCTAAACCACTAATTAGATTTTTTTTTTTATGTTTGTATTTCACAAAAATAAAAACTAAATATCTTAACTGATTGGCTAAAAGATTGTTAGCACAAACTTTGGGATTGCTGCTAACTCTGAAATGCAGAGCTGTGCAAGAAAATAAATAAAACATAGATACCTTGATAAAGTTTCGGGAAATAAGAACACATTTATACTGAATATAGACGTGATTTGCTGGAGGTTTTGTGAAAGTGTGTAGTCCTTGAGTTGATAACTTTTGATTGGCAGTGCTATAGACATTTCCTCCTTTCATGCATATCTTAAGGTGAAGTGATTTTGTTTAGCTGATCCCTAGTTTAGATGAAATAGTCTAAGAACTGACCAGTTTATCAAGTGTTAAACCAAAGTAATAGTGATAAAACACTCTGTTTTGTCTTGTGTTGCAAGTCCCTTAGAGCCCAGATTTACTTACTGATGAGTTGAGCTAGAGCCAAGACCGTGGAAGGAGAGGTTTTAGTCATCAAGATTTCCATCAAAAGAACTTGAAAGTAAAACAAGGTTTCCTTTGATGAACCTGCTGAATGATTATTTAACAGCTGCTTGCAGCATGCTCTCATTTATCTCTGCATCACTGAGGATCTCTCACCTGGTCTTCTTTTAGCAGCACTCACTAGTGTTCCTCCAACATCCCCTCCTTTGGTGGTTCTGGAGTTGCTGAGTAAATGGAACAAATAATTGTGACTATGATTTTGCCTTAGTCGAATATTAATACTGGTCAAAACATTAAAGTCTGCGTGTCTAAAGTCTGTTCATATTGCCAATATCAGAAACCATTGGGGCTGGTTTGATGTTGCTTTGTTTATTCCCAATAATTTCCAGAGCTAATGGATTAGTTGTACTCTAAAATAAAGTAGCTGTCCTCATCTAGCCTCTGCTTGGTCTAAACTTTTTGGAGAGGCCAGCCAGTGCTGCTGAATCCCATAAATACACCAGAGCAACCGCTGGATACTGTGCATCTTTAAACTCTGAGCTCAAGAGGCCAGAGGGCACAACATGCTGAAAATAAACGTGAAGGCATCTCCTCAGGCCAACAGTCAATTAGTAACTGATCTTAAGAGGCCTCACGCTGCTCCGTCTAATGGTTTAAATTTGAACTACGCTTTGACCCCTCTGTTAGTGGTTTTAACTGGTCCGCCTTCTCTGTCTCTTTCTCTCTTTGCAGTTACTCAGCAGTCTGTGACTTTTTGGTAAATAATAACTTGCTGTCGGTAATAAGAGCCCATGAAGCACAGGATGCAGGGTAAGTGGTATTTTGAAAACACATTTCCAGCATTTGATGATATGGAACATGTTTAATGGGTCACTCTTCTTTGCGGCTGCATAGGTATCGGATGTACAGAAAAAGCCAGACCACAGGTTTCCCTTCATTAATCACAATCTTTTCAGCTCCAAATTACCTAGATGTCTACAACAACAAAGGTCTCTGTCTTTTCTTTTTTCTCATACCTCTCTCATTATTGTATTTTTCTTGCATTTACCTGTCGTCAGTCCTTCAATGTCGCCTCCCATCTCCTCCTCTCTTTCTATCCTAGCTGCTGTATTAAAATACGAGAACAACGTGATGAACATCCGACAGTTCAACTGCTCCCCGCACCCTTACTGGTTGCCCAACTTTATGGATGTCTTTACGTGGTCTCTGCCTTTTGTTGGAGAGAAGGGTACGTCTGGTGCCGAGTTTGGAAAAAGTGGATTGGAGGCCGACAACGATTCTTGTATTGAGCTTTCTATGATTCATTTACAGTGACGGAGATGCTGGTGAATGTACTCAACATTTGCTCCGACGATGAGCTCATGTCAGAGGGAGACGACCTTTATGAAGGTAGGTAAAAAAAAATGCATGTCTATTATTACTGAAGAAGCATCCACTCGAAAACGTTCATCTCGAAATGTTTCTGATGAATACTTTACTCATAAATATAACCAATGGACTGGGACCAGTACAAAAATAAAACAAGAAAAAAACCCACTAAGTTGGGGAAGGTTATTAGTGAGAACTGCCAGTGTGTTTTTCCACAGTGGTAATCTCACTAAATTGAGAAGAAGCTGAAATGAAAGCATTGTCATGCAGGCAAACTGTTTATTTAGTAATCTTTGGCAGTCCACCTCTCTTCCTAACACGATACCTCCTGGTCACCAGTCAGTAATACGATCAAAGCTACGACAAGCCGATGTGATGTCTTTTCAGACTTTTTTATACGAGGGCAATCCCAAAGGTCAGGTCTGCTATTGTTTTAGAAATACAAACAACAGTTAATTTTCCATAATATTTACATCATTTTAAAGCTTGAAGACTTATTTTTCTACATAATCGCCATTTTGGTCGATGCATTTTTGTAGATGCTGTGGCAGTTTTACAATGCCCATGTCATACCTGCTCACCACCGCCACAGATTCGTCTTCAGGACAAATGTTCGTTCAACTTTGGGAGCAGGTGGTAGTCACTGGGTGCGTAGCCCAGACTGTAGGGCGGGTGAGGGATGAAGTTCCAACCAAAGTTTGGCAGGAGAGCGATAGTTTGACGGTGACGTGTGGATGCACGGTATCGTGGAGAATGCTTATGCACAATGCGCAACTGTGTTTTGGGACCAAAAGGGGGTATTATTGGTTGACTTTCTGCCTGTTGGGACCACAGTAAATGCTGACAGGTACTGTGAATCACAGGAAAAACTCAGAAGGCCATTTCAGAACCAGAGAAGAGGAATGCTGAGGAAAGACGTAAGCATTCGCCACAACACTGCATGTCCACACGTCACCCGTGATGTAAATATTGTGAAAAAATAAACGGTTGTTTGTATTTCTAAAACAATAGGAGACCTTACTTTTGGGATTGTCCTCATATTTACCGGTGACCACATACTCATAGTGCTCCTAGAATCAAACACTTTTACTTGGTGATGAACCAGGATAATGTGTCCTGGACACAAACTACTCAGTGGGTTTGAATTTTTCTTAGTTTGGACAAATACATCCAAACAATGACAAGACAACTTCTCACTTTCTTTCTGTTCTTCACACATTACAGTAACCTGTGAATTGTGATGGATCGTGAGCTGGATGAGCTACTAGTCACATTGTAGACTCTGTTTTTAGTACATTGTTCTCTAGAATTGTGGCAATCAGGAAACAAAGGAAATAATCTTTCTCACTGACACACATCAAAAATTATTTTTCACAAATAATGGGGTAAGGGCATAGTTAGGATTATTATCTATGGTGAGTCAGACCTGAGAAGGTTAACACATTTATAACATGTATCAAAGCTAAACCTAGTTTAAGGCGTGTTTTTTGTCTAAAAATCCATAAATATAGGTGGCCTGCTCACCTGTGCACATGTGCTTAGGTTGTAGACTTTATACAGATTCATTTCTGCTTCTTCAGTGAATGAATATTTTAATTTGGCTTTTAAATTGGATGAAGTGATAATGAGTCCCGGCACTCACTTAACTGACATGGAATGCTGGGAGGTGATTTATGTGTAGCGCTTAATCATAATTCAGCCTCTGTCACACATGGCTGATGCTGAATAGGGAGTTCTGGTCCCTGAAGTACACGCACTCTGCTCTGAAACGAACGCGTGACCAAAGAGGGCGAAGAATATCACTCCCTCGGGATGGAAAGTGCGGTGTGCTTTGTCTTAACTCATACTACGCACTGTCTCCAGGCGGCACCTCAGCGATGCGCAAGGAGGTTATTCGGAACAAGATTCGTGCTGTGGGAAAAATGGCCCGAGTCTTCGCAGTTCTCAGGTCTGCCTTGACTTTGACATTCTCTTTTTTTTCCCTTCTTCTTCTATTTTTTTTTTTTTTTTTAAATATAATCCCAGTTGGAAATGCTTGTGTTCATGTATATATGCTAAAGGGATTTCAATGAGCTCAGTGCACTGGGTCATCACAATACCAGAAATAATTTGCAGGGCACCACAGGGCCAGTATGCAGCAGGATTGGTGAAGCTGAGTTTGAAAACACAGCGTTGGCCTGCTGGGATTAATGAGCGGGCACAAGATGAGTCACGATGCACCTAGACTCTGTAATGACATTACACATTATTCCAGATTAATGGCGCTGCTGCTAGCTCGTCACACTGCTGCAAGTGGACAAGCAGCCTATTTGTCAAACGCCTCCGTATGTCGAATACTGAAAGGGAGAGGGGGGGGGGTAAAAGAAGGCTAATGACACTTTTTAAAGGCACAGATGTCTCTGTAGGATAAGAAAAGGTGAAGTTTGCCTTTGAAGTGTCTCAAAGTTTCTATAGAATAAAAAGCAGAGGACCCATTAAAGGCAACATGTTAACATAAAAGTGTGCTAACACAAATCTGTACACTAAGAACCGAGTCTTAAAAATATTGGTTCAGCTGCTAAAATTGACACAAGTTGTCAGTGACCCAATTACAGAAGCAGGGCACATGCTAGCAGGTTGGCTGGAGACAATTAGTGCAGATAGTCCATCGAACCAAACAAAGACTGGATGAGACGGAGCAGGTGAAACATCCAGTGACCTCATGACCTCGTGGTTTGAAAACCGCCTCTAAACCACAAGGTGTGGGTCGCTGCGCTTGTTGAGACCTAAACTGTGTGTGCTCTTCATGCTCCTGTGTGTTGTTTTTGGACTAGGGAGGAAAGTGAGAGTGTGTTAACACTCAAAGGCCTGACCCCAACTGGAACTCTTCCAGTGGGAGTGTTGTCTGGGGGAAAGCAGACCTTACAGAGCGGTAAGTGTTTCTTATACTGTGTAACCTTTCCACTGTGTCCATTTACCACTTAGCTCTAATTAGACAGGCTCATTTCTTCACTCTGTGTCACAGAGTCTGTTTATTTAAGCACACCTGTTTTTCCCCCTGTTTTTGCTTTTATTACACACTTAGCTTTTCTTGCTAAGATTTAAGTTTAAAGATTGCCCTTATTTTCTTGTGGCAGTTATCCAGTTATCCTAGCCTGCTTATCCATGCTAATATATACATTATACACTTGCTGACATGTGAAGCAAGTCAGAAGAATGGTGGTTGAAGTATTACTGTCAGGACTCCTGACTCCGCCCTCTGATACCCTGATGTCTGTGGGTATGTGTAATAATTTTTGCAACTAAATTAATTTATTGCCATTTTTTCCCCTGCAGTTGATTATGTTTATTCTGTAGCAATGTTGCTTTCATTTCACCTGATTAGTTGGATGACTTTCAGGTCTTTGCTCCTCTGTTATATTGGCTTCAAACTCTGATGCAACATTTTGAGTGTGAAGTCATAAAAACTGACATATTTCAATATGTTTGCTCTAATTATTGTTTTTTTTTTTAAATTGAGTCATCTCTAATGGGCTTAGCTGTAGAGTTAACATTCACAAAAAATAAATTCCTTTGGTTTTGTTGCAACTAAACTAAAGAAGCCACAGCTTCTGTGTTCGGGGTTTCCTGTTACTGAAGAATAAACCTGGTAATTTCCTTCTGTTTGGGTTGCAAAAGAGTGTGGAAAATACGGACATATCTGTGCATCTCAGTGACGCTGAAGAGACAAGTGTTCAGATACATTATGATACAGCCCTATACATGCAAACATATGTCACAACATGTCCTAATATAAATACCCAAAGAAGTACCCAGTGACATTTTAAAACTGCCAGGCCATTCCATCTCAAATCAAAAAATTTTAAGAACATTTTCTCCAATATCCATAAAAATGTCACACTCCAACGTTTGGATATATTTGGATATATTTTGAAAATGGTCCATCGACCTGTCACTCGCGTTTTTTTTAACACTTTAAAATCTGAGGCCATTTTTGAACATTAATATTTCAAAAACTATTAAAGATAAAAGTGCGAACAGTTTTCTGAGCTTTCCCTGCCATAAAAATGAGTGAGAGTCTTTAATTTAGGGACGATAAATCACAACATGTCTGAGTTAAAATAGGACTTAAAAGAAAATTGAAGTCTTTGAAAGTCCCATATTTGAGCAGACACTAACCCCCCAAAAACTTACACATTGCAAATGAAAATGTTTGACAATTTCTGAATACCATAGAATTGTATTTCACAATAATGCAAAAATGACCATGTTTAATGTACAATAATGTTTAATGTGAAGTTTTCAGTCACAGAAACTTTCATGCAGGAGTGAGCAAGTACGACAAGTTGTATCATTACAAATATCAGTAGATAGCTTCTAGATGGTCTTCTAATTATAACTGAGAAAATAAATTTGTTAAATTACAGATTTTTGATTTTTGAGACCTTCTGTCCTGGATGTGTTTTATAATTCAGTAAAATTTAATCGGCCAACGATGATTTGAGATGGGATGAACCTGCTGCCATGTGGGAGACTTTTTCTAGAACAACTTCAGTATGTTAAAAAGAAGCATCCGAGGATTGTTTTCAGCTTTGTCTGTGAATATCTGATACAGCAGCTTCACCATTCGGTTATAGTCTCTTTGAAGGGTTCGAGATCAATGGTGGTATTCCCGCCACAGGAAGCAGTGTCAGGACTTTGACTGCCCCCTGCCTCCATGCGGCAGAAAGCTTTGGGGCTGAGCCGTGGGCCGGCTGGTCGAGGAGGTCAGCCTGTCACCTGGAAGTGGCTGCTGACCCTTTGATCTAAAGGTCAGCACCAGGCCTCACCTGCCACAGGACGTGCTGGGAGCCATGCTCTGCCATGCTGGAGGCTCACAGAAGTTGCAGAGCAATCAAAAGGGAAAACCACATGTTGTGACCTTTCTGAGAATGTCATTGTCCATGTCTGTTCCCCCAATCACAGCTTTCAGATCAGCTAGGCTAGTTCAAACAAGGGGAGCAGGGGTCTGTGTGTATTTTTATCCAGTCCTCCTTGATTCTCCGATTCTTGTTTGTTTCAATCTTGATGATAATATACCTGTGCATTTTATGAACACATAACATCATTGCTGCACTAATTAAATCCAGTTTGCATCAAATTTAAAGGAGAAATATTCGTCTGTTTCCAAAAGCTGTAAAAATTATTTTAGTTCACTTTGGCATGAAGCTGATTGTACATGTGTAAATGAGTGTGTTTCTAAAGGGAACATCTGACTGCATGTGTGTTGAGCTGGACTGCCTGGTCATGGTTGTGCATCTCGCCCCCATCTTAGACTCTTAGTGTTTAACCAAATCCCCCCTGGCTCTCCACACCTAAGTCCTCGTGACCCTTTAACACCAACACTGGCTTAAAACTCCAGCAGACTTCTTCACTCTAACCTTTCCACCCAATCGCCTAAGTGTTTTGGTGACGCTTCACAGTTGCTATGAATTTTTGCCTCCCTTTGAATGAGCCGTGGGTGTTGGCCTATATTCTGCCATCTGTTTCTTCAGATTATCCCACAGGAGTGTTCAGATTTATTTTTTAGTTTATTTTTTTAAACACTGTTGTATTTGCTGTCTCTGGCTACTTTGATGACTTCCTTTTCCCCCCTCCTTCCTCAACTCCCATTAACATAGCTACCGTTGAGGCAGCTAAAGCAAAAGGTATGCATTGGCTGTTTGGCTCAAATCCCCCTGTCTGTGTTTTGTGTGTGTTGTTCACCCTTTAACACAGACCCACTCCTCAAATATGTATTTTTCCCCCTTTCTGTTTATTTCTATTGATTATTCTGTTATAGTGAATCCCGTTATTGCTGGTTGCTCTTGCATCATCAGAATCTGTTGATAACACTGGTTCTGTCATTGTGAAAATCAGCACTAGTGTTTTCTTTGACAGACAGAATGAGGTGGAAACAGCAACAGAACATGAATTGAAACAAAATGCTTGAATGAGAAAGAAGTGAACATAAGTAATCGCCTTTTTGTAATTGCTGTGTTCTCTTTGTAAATACAGAAATCTTTTTTCTAAAACATTTTAATACAGGCAAAAAGCAAATTTGCACCGGCACTAATTAAGACTTAGACTATGTTGCTAAAATGAGATTCAAAAAGTGTCAACTACCACTGTATAGTTTAAAGCTTTGGAGGATTCAGGTCAGCATTAGCTAAATCAGGCTCGTCTCTGTATGTCTGAAAAATAAAGACTGTTATAAAGAGGTTATGTATTTTGTTTTGTCGATCAGGTTTAGGACATGATTTGTCCTTTGTTGATAAGAAGTCCCTGGCTGTGGTCACATAAGCTTTTCTTGCCAAGTGTGGCTCCCCACACAGAGAAAAGCCTGCTAAGACCTGGTTAAGATAAGACCGGGGACATCCCTGTCTGGGATATTTTCAGAATCTAATCCTGTTGCTCCGTTTGGCTGTTGCTACACCGCTCGTCTCTTCTGGTCGACAGTGATGGTTGGCGGATCAACAGGTCTCAGTTATCTCATCAAATCCATAAAATATTCTATTGCAGAAGACATTAACAGTTAACTTTGTAGATGAGGTAAAGCAGGAGCGTTACTTACAAATAGTCATCAACCTTTTATGTCTTGTTTATCAAACAGATGAGCTCAGATAGCTCAGTTATGTTTCAAATGTATTCATTTCAATTGATTTTTTTTTAAGTAAACCTTTTAGGCCATGAAAGCGTACGTTAGACTGTTACCACTCAGAGTTACATTTACCATCAGTCTACAAATTTTAGTATCTGTTCATTCACACCTTTTAGATAAATATTTCAGGAATGCATCCTGTACTTTTAGGGAAATATTATAATTAATTATTTTGTGTAACTGTTATTTACTTCTGTAAATATGTCAGCTACTTGTCCTTTGCTTTTAGCTTATTATTTGATATTTATTCACAGCCATAATAGAAACAATATAATTTTACAATTTTTATCAGTCTAAGATTACTTATCTATTAATTTCAACCACATTTCCTGTATTTTAAGCTGCTTTTTGACTAAATTAAAATATAAATTAATCTATATTTAATTAATTAATATGTTAAATATTTTACATATTGACTGTTTTAATTTTAGACAATTAATTTAACTACATGGTGTTTGCGTTCGCCTAATCATTTCACTTATGTAACTATTACCAACTTTACTAACACATAACCATTCATTTCAGATAATTATCGCCCTATGTAACCTGTATTTTTTGCTAATTTTTTAAATTATGCATCAATTACTTTTAGCTAATTAGGTGATGTATGTTCTTCTGAGCTGTTTTATCAACAGTTAGCTAACTACATCGGTGCACAAATGTATTTTATCACATCATGTTGAGTGTTAACTTTTATCACTGGGATAAGATTATTTTGGACATTGTCACAAGGACTAATATGTCTTTGTACCATATTCATTATATCAAATCAAAAATGTTTTCAAATTGGAATCTTTTTATACAACCGTGTGACCGATGCAGGTCCAAGTACCGCTGGTTGGAAATCGCAAAACTCAAAGTTGATAAATTCAATTATTATATTCAAGGAACTTTTTTTTTTTTTTTTAAATCACAGACATCTGGTTGTGCAAGAGTGGCCTTGAGGGTGTTTTTTGTTTGGTTTGTTTTTTTAATATATAATTCCCATATAAAGTGTTAACCACTGAGTTTTCACTGTCTGTTTACTTTGATAAAATGAGTGAAATATATGAACTGTCTCTTACAAGTTTGCTTTTCTATTTGCACTTGTTTTCTTTCTGGTTTCCTTGGCCGTTTCGGGACATTAACGTAAGTCTATAACGTGTGAGGTGTTTAATTGGTGTAGTTTGTCCCACTGGTGCTTGAACGTTAGGAGTCATTATTTAGTTGTGCATGTGTTGTATTTACAGATCATCCGTTCTGTGATTAGCAAATACTGTGTTTATTGCTCACCAAATGAAATCCCACAAGGAATGCATTTTGATTGAGGGTGGCAAAGAAAATAAAAAAAGAGAAAGCTAAAAATGGCGGTTTACAGTGAATACTTGCTGTGACGCACTGCTATTACTAAGCTGTTTCTACCTTCTTTTAATTTTCTCTTTGGTCTCTTTTCTGATTTTTAGCAATTCAAGGCTTCTCTCCCTCGAGGAAAATTCGCAACTTTGAGGAGGCGCGTGGCCTAGACAGGATAAACGAGAGGATGCCTCCGCGCAAAGATGGCCAGCAGCCAGATGGAACCACAATCAACACCAACACCCCCAACAAGAACGGCACTGATGGATAGGCAACTGAAACACTACCCTGCCATCTTTACACAACCCACACCACCTGAGTCATAGCCCCCAACTGCTCTCTCTCGCTGTCTCTCTCTCGCTGTCTTCATCTGTCTCCTCTGCTGAAGCTGCATGTCCATCATCTGCTCGCCCACAGCCGGGCAGTGAATGGAAGCAGACACATCAGTGGATAAAAACAAAAGGAGCCGCAGTGCTGGGAAAGCACTACCCAGCTGCTCAAGAAAAGACAAACATTTGACTCTTTTATTTATTAAAGATAAAACCTATTAGATATATTGTGTTATAGCAAGAAATTACTGAATGAAGACATTTTACAGTCGAAATGTATTCTGTCCACTGAGGCTATACATGTCGAAACGATTAAAAAAACCAAAACAAAACAAAAAACAGGATTTTATAAATTGAAGTTGGTACCAGTAGATGAAGATGAGTTTTTAGTCATGTTAAGTTTGTTTTTTGAACTGTTGTTCTTCATGTGTTTGATAAGGGAAAGTACAAATACTGTAGCCTCGTCTGGGTCTTGCGAGATTCTTCCCGAGACATTTTGGACACTTGAGGTTCTACATACAGTATGCCTATATGTACATCAGTCAAAAGATAAATTGCATATGTATTTAAAAAAATATGATGGGAAAAAATATTAAATTCTATCTTATCTAATAACAATTTTTTAAAAAAGTAAAAATTTCTATGTGAAGACTTATGTCTTTAAGACTTTGTCTTATTTATACAATTTGAAGCCCTAAAGGTGGTTGTTTTTTGTAAAGTATTTTGTTCACTTCCAGAGGAAACGTTTTCCTGTATTATGGTTTGTAAATGACACGGTTAAAGTGAAGGATTAACTCTTTATGTGCAATGATAGTTTGTATTTCTGGCTGTCTTGTGCTGGTTACGACGTGTTCACTTGATGGCAGCTAGGAAGTTCTTGCTGCCCTTAACCCCCGACCCCCCTCAAAAAAAGAAAAGTACAAAGCATGTCTTATTCTACACAGCAACCAGACCCATTATTACTCCTCTCTGGGTTTGAGCTCCGCACATCAAGATTACACTAAAAGGACCAGATTTCTCTCCGGTTATTGGCCAGAAGAGGACCTGCATGTCGTACTCTCCTCAAAGCAGACTGATGTTCATTATTGCATAGGAAACTTCAGTGTATTTAACTGAAATATGGCAG
The DNA here is from genome assembly GCF_057382275.1 of Copadichromis virginalis. Classification (NCBI taxonomy): domain Eukaryota; kingdom Metazoa; phylum Chordata; class Actinopteri; order Cichliformes; family Cichlidae; genus Copadichromis; species Copadichromis virginalis. The sequence goes on from NC_140629.1 coordinate 8,693,241, forward strand.
TTTGATGTGATCTTTTATTGTAAAACACTAAAAAAAAAGGGGGGGGGGGGGGGCATGCTTTTGGGGGTTTACCTTTGTTTCTCAGTCTGTATTAGTGTCTCCATCTACTGTTGATTAGGCAGTATTCTTTTAAATTGTGATAACCGTGCATATCGAATAAGGGAAACATTTGACTTGCAGTGAAGCAACAGCAACAACGTTGCCGTACTTAAATACGATGGACTGAGTCATTCCCCCCGGCAGGGACAGCTGTCTGTCAAGGCCTAACAGTACTGTAATCATCTCAAGCTTGGCTGACTCACATACCCAGTATCTTATTTTTACAACCTATGGTCACACAAAGGTGGTGAACCATTAACACCTGCTGAGATTGCTGCTGTTGCTTTCTCTCTCTCTCTCTCTCTCTCTCTCTCTCTCTCTCCCCCTCCCTCTCTGAAGTGTTCAGCAATCCAGCTCCGCTCTGGTCTGAACATCTCCACTTCTTGCCGGCACTCCCAACCCTTTAAGACCTGCTTTCTCTAGGACACACTGATCTGACTCTACTGGTGCTTCGACACACCTGACTGTAATTCAGTTGTCTTTCTGTCACTCATGGAACGGAGACATAAGCTTTAAGATTTGCTATTCTGTTGCGAGTTTAACCCCCCCACACACCGCTTTTTGCTTTTATTTTTTGGAAAGAAAAAAAAAGCACGAGCCATTTGCGTTCATGTGCCATGCCACCTTGGCCACACATGTCAAACTCTGATCTGTGTGAGTGTGCTTGTGTGGATGGTGAACAGAGTCCAGCCAGGAGGCTTTTGAGTCTCACGTGATTAAAGATGACGTTTCTTTATATCCTTAAATTTTCCAAAATATTGTTGTTTGCCATTATGTTCTGTAGTTTCTGGGAAGGCTTCCGAAAGTGTTTGTTTTTTGTTTTGTTTTATTGGTTTACATTCAGAACTGTGATGTTGACATTTATTTTAAAGGTAAGGCTTTATTGGGTGAGGCATACAGTATACTGACCTCCTGTTAGGTCCTATACATATCTTGCAGAATGTTAAAAAAAATGTTGTTCATCATATCAGATCTTATAATAGCTGTAAAAAAAAAAAAAAAGGGGGGGGGATTAAAAAAGCTGTACCGTATTTGTCATGCGAGGCCATGAAGTCTTTTATGTAGATGTATCACTTGGAAAAAAAATAAAATGAAAATCAAATACAGTGATTTATGTGACTTCTCTGTTGTATTGAAAAACCAATTTTTTTAAAAAAGCTCAAACATTCATTCTGAATCACCAACATGTTCTCACTCCCAAAGCACATACTGATCAGCAACAAGAAATACTGCTCGGGCCTGATATTGTGTTGAATGAAAGTAACTGTTGTCTAGAGCATTTCCACAGATGAGGTGAACAGCACCGGTTAGCACTGTCACATTACAGCTATAAGGTTGGTGGTCTGAATCTACTGGGGTCCTTTTATACCTCTGCAGGTTCGATTCACTTCAGTTTTATTTATACAGCGCCAAACACAACAATAGTCACCTCAAGTCGCTTTATATTGTAAGGTAGACCCTACAATAACACATACAGAGGAAAAACCCAATAATCATATGACCCTCTATGAGCAAGCACTTTGGTGACAGTGGGAAGGAAAAACTCCCTTTTAACAGGAAGAAAACCTCCAGCAGAACCAGGCTCAGGGAGGGGCGGGGAAGAGAAGGAAGACAGGATAAACACATGCTGTGGAAGAGAGACAGAGATTAATAACAAATATGATTCAGTGCAGAGGTCTATTAACACATAGTGAGTGAGAAAGGTAACTGAAGAACAAATACTCAATGCATCATGGGAATTCCCAGCAGTCTACAGCTATTGCAGCAAAACTAAGGGAGGATTCAGGGTCACCTGATCCAGCCCTAACTGTGCTTTAGCAAAAAGGAAAGTTTTAAGCCTAATCTTAGTGTCTGTCTCCTGACATTTTTAAGTGAATTTCATTACAAAGACACACACTCACACTCTTTCTGTTTCTCTCTCACACACATACACACCACAATAAGATATGATTTTTGTATCTGTGTATTTTTGAATTTGTGTGTTCTAGGTGTTGTATACATCCATACATTACAAATTTTTATTTGTACTCTGTCCTTTAATTATACCCCCCCCCCCACACACACACACACACACACACACACCACATGTAATGTAAAAGCTTTAAATAGCATGACTAGAATAAACAAATATTTGTTTATACATAAACAAAACAAGAACAGAGAGAATTTATAGAGCTGATCTTTAAAAGCAAGATGTTTTTGGAACAGCAAAAGCTGTGGAAAAAATCCAGCAAAGACCCAAAACATGTATCTGGCCCTTCGGTTGAACCACCTACTGTTCAGGGAAGCCTCATCAGAAATGGTCTCAGTGAAAGTTTGGCTTTCCAGAAGACATTCTTAAGGTCATCATCAGTCATGGATTGGCCTTCCCTGGAGCCTCAACCTTACTGAGGCAGTGTGGGATCATCTTGACAGAGAGTAGAATAAAAGTCAGCCACCATCCAAAGACGATCTTTAAGTTCTCCAGGGGAACTATTCCTGAAGACTACTTAAAGAAATTACAAATAAGAAGATGGTTGGGCAGATGGGATCACCACAATTTGTTTTAGCGGTTTGCAGCTCATCGCCTCTGTATTCTGCGAGCATTCTGTATAACCTGCTGCTGTGCTCTGAATCGCTCATGTAGCCCTCACCCCTCACAGATCGGCTCATTGTTTCTGTTTTTAACACATCACCTTTAAGAACTGACCATTCATTTGCTGTCTGATGTGTATATCTCACCCCTTAACAACTGAAAACTTGCTTGTGATACCTGTTTAACATTGTGTACAAACCTGGTGGTCCTGCTCCTAATAAAGCATCAATAAGACGCTCACTTGGCAAAAAAGAAAAGTACAGAATTGTGCTGCTGGCCATTCTTTACTCAGTCTGATTTTGTAAATAACATAGATAAAAATGTCAATTGTGTAAATGTTTATTACCATGATACACATATCTTAATATATAAATATATATTCTGTTAACACTGCACTCGAATGCACCACACAGCATCAAACTCAGACAGTCACATCAATAAAAACAGTTTGAAATGTTTATATGATTCTGAGAAAGAACTGCCTCCAGATTGTGAAAACAGACTTCATTTGGTCATGCACAGTCATACTCTCTGCCTTTACCTGGACAAAATAAAAATCATGAGTCACATTCAAGGGCGGAAATGGTTGTGCTTATTTCTAACAAAGCAGACCAAACAGTGCCTTAGAATGCAAAAACAGAGTCGCTGTGATGAAGCCCTCAGTGGACGGCAGGTCAGTAACAATCAGAGCCCATTTTGTCCCTCCTGCAACCAGTTAGATGCTTCAACACTGCATAAAAACAAACCACAGAGGAAACTGGTGACAACAGCCTCATACTGACAACTATAAGAGCTGTTAGGATTGGGCTCTGTGTCAGGTATTAGACCCCTGGTGGAGGTACAGACAGAAGAAAGAGCACAGAATGACCATACACTTAATAACTCAGTTTTGATTTTTAAAAACTCTTTTGAATCATCGGGTAGCTGTTTAGCGAAGTTAAAAGCAAGCTAACAAGCAAAGAAGAGATTATAAATACTGACATTGCTCATTGCATGTCAGTAATCAATTAGCTTTGATCAGTGGCTGTTGATCAGTGGTCATGAGAATTTGCATATTAATGATTATAAAACTGACCTCACAGCCCATTGTTCCTTCAGTGGGCTGGTTTCAGTCATTGTGCAAATGTACTGCTTGTAAGGTTGGGGAAGCCTGCAGTCAGCTGAGACTGAAGAAGCCCCTTAGATGAGTGATGAAACGTTTCTCCCTCTGAAAACGCTACGTCCAGAAGAACAGAATCAACAGCAGTGTTGTGTTTAAAGCTTGCTGGGCTGAAAGGTAGCTAAGTGGTGATAAAAACTACTGTTGCGTTGAAGACGATGGGCAGCAGTTCAGTTCAGTTTATATGATGACGGTTCACAACAACTGTTGCCTCACAGTTGTATTGCATTGTTTTGTAATGGTGAAAAGAGCTTCTGCAAACCCCAATTCACTACAACCACCTTCCTTTTAACAGTTGTTAAATATTTATTCTTTGTAAAGAACTGTAAAATATACAATCTTAGATAATATCTTAAATAAGATATATCTTGTCTAATCTTATTTAAGGTTGTTCCACTCATTAAAAAATATAGACTAAAAACTGGACAGAAAATGTGTTATGCTTCACTTTAAAGCCATTTCACAAAGTCTGTAGACTGACTGTGGTGATCACTGTGCACAGTGAATCTCAAGAGTCTAAATGAAAGCACAGTTTTAAAAGGATGAGGGCTTTCAAAATGAAATATGGCAGTCTGGGTTCAAATATTTACACTATCTCAAGTAGCCACTAGATGGCTGTAGTTGAGCAAGCACAAATCTTTAAACCGAAGGTCATTATTTACAGTTTTCCAAACTACCATAGGCTGCAAAATGCTCATAATCACAATTTAAAAAATGAAATAAACAGATAAATAAATTAAATTTCAAGAAAACATTAAAATGGGAAAATGTAGGTCATAGCTTGTTAATTTAAACATATTCCAATATTCGTTATGTCACTGTATCTTTCATTAACCGTGACTTCTATCACTGCTGGGTGTCACCACTTACAGTCCAGTTTCTTGGCACTGTCCCATGGATGATGGAGTATTTGCATTTTGTTCTTTTTTTTTCTCATTGCAGTGAGTTTCTCATACCCAGCAAGCGAGTGGAGGACCGTGCTCCTTGTCCTCCACTCGCTTTCTTCTGTCTCTTGCAGGCTGTTGGTATTTTTTCATAACAATTTTCATGTCCAAATGTGTTTTTTCCCTAGTTTCTCTAGTTCAGCTGGAGGTCAGTATATATCCTTGTACACAGATATGGGGAAAGGCAGTATACTGATGGTATACATAATAGCCCAGTGCACACATTTAATAAATTTGACTGTAATGTTGCATGTGCGTCTTGCACAGGATAAAAGACGTGGATGTTAGAAAATGAAGGCTTCCATGTTTCCCAGGATCACTTCATGCAGACTAAAGGGCTCAGGGATCATTCCACCAGCCTTCTGATTGGTAGACAAGGTGCTCTTCAAAAGTCAAAGTCACCTGAATACGCAGTTGAGAAACACAAAAGTATTAGTACCTCAGTAAAGGTCCTCAGAGCATTGTAAGCATCAGCTTAGATGACACTGCCCTTCTGCCCTCTAGCTGCTACAGCTGGCATGGGATTTACCCACAAATAGCAAAAACACTGTGCTGACAAAGTTAAAATGAAGTTGAAACGAATAGACTATAGAAAAAAAAATGAATTTTACCTACTTATCAGAAACAAGAAACAACGCATGTTATTTCTGTTGCTGAGCAATAGAAATAATACATATACAGCACAGTGGCTCAGACGTTCAGGCCTCTGTGCAGATATTAGAGCAGTTAACCAGGTTAGACCAGTTACCCTGTTACGCCATCATGTTAGTACCAAGTTTGATTGATCCTCCCACACCCCGAAAAAACAGAAAAAAAATTGCACAACACATTTTTAAGAAACAAACAAAACAAAAAAGCTGAATGTAGCAAATGTGATACAAATTAACTCATATAGGCAAATTAAAAATGAATTAATGCAAAGTTTTTTTAAATGGTTTAATATACACACAAAGGAAATGAAATATTCTGACAATTATAATAATAATAACAATAATAATAATAATAATAAATTTTATTTATGAGCGCCTTTCAAGTCACCCAAGGACACTTTACAATAGGATAAAACACATAGTAAAATAATGGCAGAATAAGAACAATAAAACAAAAGCACAAGATAAAATTAACAAACAGTGGATTCACAGTGAATATGCAGATTTGAACAGATGAGTTTTGAGTTGGGATTTAAACTGGGGGAGAGAACCAATATTTCTTATTTCTGGAGGCAGAGAGTTCCACAGCCTGGGAGCAGAGCAGCTGAAAGCTCTGCTTCCCATGGTGGTGAGGCGGAAGGAAGGTACAGTAAGCTGGATAGAAGAAGAAGATCGAAGTGAACGGGCAGAACTGGTAGTGGTTAACAGGTCAGAAAGGTAAGGAGGAGCGAGGTTATGAATGGCCTTGAAGGTGAGCAGAAGAAGTTTGAATATTATCTGGAATTTCACAGGGAGCCAGTGAAGTTCCTGCAGAACAGGGGTGATGTGCTGGTAGGAGGGGGTTCTGGTGATAGTGCGAGCAGCAGAGTTTTGCACCAGTTGAAGCTTATGGAGGGATTTTTGGGGGAGACCATGAGAAGAGAATTGCAGTAGTCAATACGGGAGGTAACAAGACTGTGGACAAGAATGGACGTAGACTGGGTGGAAAAAATTACTTCATAGTTTAGGCCTTAATACGGTAGTCCTTTATTGATGCCTGTGCTAATGTATGCTAAACTATTGTTTATACACTGCTAACATGGATGTGGTATGCTAACAGTGAATGCTGTCGGTGTTTGCTAATAGCAAACTGTGGTATGGAGACGACTGTTTATAATTTTTCTAGTGATACTCAAAAAGTCTCATCAAGTCCCGATTTAATTCGACTTATGCTGTTATCAGTGTTTGCAATGATAGCATGGCTGTGGTGTCATATCAGTGTATGCTGTCGGTGTTTGCTGATATCAAACTGTGGTATGAGGACCACTGTGGGTTAATCTTTGTAGTGATACTCACTCCTTTTTTTTTATTTAGACCTGGTTTAATTCTGGTATAGTTGAATATTTGTATATAATCCCCGCAGCTGTCAGACTCTACAGGGAGTGCAGAATTATTAGGCAAGTTGTATTTTTGAGGAATAATTTCATTATTGAACAACAACCATGTTCTCAATGAACCCAAAAAACTCATTAATATAAAGGCTGAATGTTTTTGGAAGTAGTTTTTAGTTTGTTTTTAGTTTTAGCTATTTTAGGGGGATATCTGTGTGTGCAGGTGACTATTACTGTGCATAATTATTAGGCAACTTAACAAAAAACAAATATATACCCATTTCAATTATTTATTTTTACCAGTGAAACCAATATAACATCTCCACATTCACAAATATACATTTCTGACATTCAAAAACAAAACAAAAACCAATCAGCGACCAATATAGCCACCTTTCTTTGCAAGGACTGTCACGGACCCGGCTCTGGAGGACTCGGGGGTCCGTGACCAGTTTTGACTGTTGTTATTGTTGTTAGTATTATTATTATTTGGTGATGTGTGTTTTCTCCACAATGCTGTGTTAGTCTGTGTCCCACTCGTATGTATAGGCAGGGTGTGGGTGTATACGTGTGTATGTCTGCGGGTGTGGCTGGAGGATGGAGCACAGCCACCTGCAGGCCTGATGGGTGTGGCCCTGCGAAGGACTGGCCACACCTGAAGTTCCTGCCACACCTGTTGGTGATCAGGGCTCGTCGGGGGAGCTACTTAGGAGAGTGTTGGAGCTCCCACCGGCGCGGGATCATTGAGTTATCGTACCAAGTTAGTGTGTCAGCATATGTCTGTGTTGTTCGTATATGCCCACCGAGGGTTAGTGTTGACGGCTGCCTCTATGGTTTCCCTGCAGGAGGAAGAGTGGTCCAGAAAGGCAGCACGCACGGGGTGTGCGGAAACACAACAGCGGGGAGCACGAGCACGAGCACGAGCACAGACGTCGGAGGGAAGCACGCACACGGGGTTCAAGGGAGCAACGGGGAGTTATTGTGTTTACAGTTTTTCACTGTGAATAAAGAGCACTGTTTGCATCGCAGAGTCTGCATTTTGGGTCCTCCTTTCCCCACATCCCCACGGTCTGCCAGCCAGACCGTGACAGAATGATCCCGCCCCCAAACACCATGGACCCAGCAAACTCAGGAGTTGCCACGGAGGAGAGATCGCTCGCGCAGCTATGGGATTACTGCCGGAGCGTAATCCAGGCTGTAGACCCACACAAGAGACATATACAGGTAGTGTTCTTTGACAATTATCTCTCATCCACTACCTTCACCATGAACTTTTTGGACATTAACAACCTTAAGCTATTGGTCACTATTTTACGAGAGAGCTCTAGTTTTGAATTATTCGGCTTGGGCAGTCCGAGCAAGGAAGGTTCGGCTGCTCACCTAGAAGCTCTAGCCGCTTGGTTTTTCGCGCATCGGCGGAGGACTTTCCCGTCGATGCTTGCGGCACAATTGTTTGATCCTCCATTACAGAAGGGATGTCGCACTCGCCATCATCACCCCATTACACCTTAACCCACTCCTGCGGTTTCAGTCCGGTCAACTGGCGACGGACCGACAGCACTCATTACCGCAGTGAGTAAACCAGACTCATTTGTTTCTATTAATCTTGTCATTGAAAATCAAAACACAGATGAACAGCAGAGGACTGTTTCCTTACACCTGGCCCCGCCTTCACGGAGGAGAAGGCGTCCTCGCAAGCAGCGTTCAGCCACCTCTACACTCACTCCTGTGCTGGTCGAAGACTCAGGACCAGCGGCTCTGGACGCCACAGTGAGTAAAATGGACTCTGCCGGTGTCGTAAATTCCCTTCCTGTGAACATGGACATAGAGACTATAGCCACTACGGCGATTAACAATGGAGAAACTGTTAGGGGTGTAACTGAACTCCCAGTGGGGTATTTTGGACCACCGACGGACGAATGTGGCTTGAGTGCTAATGCTGGGGCAGAATTTTGCATAGACAGCCCCGAGGTAGTTAGCTCAGAGTCGGTGGGGTCAGAAACTGTTTGCTTTACCTCCAAAGGCTCAGAAGATGTTCACTCTGAGACTGTAGGCTGGGAGCTAGGGTGTTCAGAGCATACAGACCCAGATGACTTTTTGGCTCAGTCTGGCCTTATGGAGACAGAGGTTCTCCCCAGGGCTTCCCCAGAGGCCGAACTGGAGGCCTCAGTTGCCTCTGGACCCCTGGAATTTGTTGAGCCAGCTGTAGCATTCTCGTCCTCTCCACCCTTCATAATAGCCATATCACCCTCAACTCAGTCCGCTGCCCAGCTAGTAACGGAGTCTGCTGCCCAGCTGGTGACTGAGTCTTCAGTCCGGTCAGCCTCTCACCTTCATCCTCAGTTGGAGGTCGATATGCCTGCCATCATTTCACCCGTCTGTCCCTGCATCGCTGTCCAGTCTACCGGGAGTAGCTGCCGCACCATCATCACCTCCGCCCTCTGCAGCTACTTCTCCACCAGAGTCCCATCAGACTGCAGCGACAGCAGCACTCTTGGCTTCGCCATCTGCATCACCTACTCTACCTTCACCTTCCCCACCTGCAGACACCGCATCACCATCTTCACCTCCAGATCGACCATCAGTAGCTGTAGCGCAGCCGGAGGTGCTCAGGGTGCTCGGAGAGCAGGAGGAGCCCGCACCGCCTGCTGTGGAGCCCTGCGAGCCGGAGCAGGAGCCCGGAGGGCGGGAGGAGCAGCTCAGCGGGGCGGAGCAGGAGCTCAGAGAGCGGGAGGTGTCCGCACCGCCAGCTGTGGAGCCCTGCGAGCCGGAGCAGGAGCCCGGCGAGCCGGAGGAGCGGCTCAGCGAGGCGGAGCAGGAGCCCGGGGAGCGGGAGGAGCAGCTCGGCGAGCGGGGGGAGCCCGCGCCGCAGCCGGAGGAGCCCGCACCGCCAGCTGTGGAGCCCTGCGAGCCGGAGCCGGAGCCCAGCGAGCGGGAGGAGCTCGCTCTGCCCGAGCCGGAGCTCAGCGAGCGGGAGCCGGAGCTCAGCGAGCGGGAGGAGCTCGCTCTGCCCGAGCCGGAGCTCAGCGGGCGGGAGGAGCTCAGCGAGCCGGAGGAGCTCAGCGAGCCGGAGGAGCCCGCGTTGCCAGCTGTGGAGCTCAGCGAACCGGACGAGCTCAGCATGCCCGAGCTGGAGCTCGGCGAGCCTGTCGAGCCCGCGCTGCCACCGGAGGAGCTCAGCGGGCAGGAGGAGCCCGTGCTGCCCACGCAAGACCTTGGAGAGCCGGAGGGGTCAGCACGACCGCGACCCGCACATCGTAGATCAGGTGCCACACCTCGTGGTTGCTCGTCGGAGCTACGCCGCCGCCACCGGACCCGTGGCCGCCCGCCGGAGCAGCAGCGCCGCCGGACCCGTGGCCGCCCGCCGGAGTTGCAGCGCCGTAACCCCTGGACGCTTGGCAGGCCACCAGAGATGCAGCACCGCCACCACTGGATCAGTGGCAGGCCCCCAGAACTGTTTCGTTGCTGCTGCTGGACCCGTGGCCGCGAGATCCTGAGCTTCCGCCAATGGACTAGAGGTAGGCCACCTGAACTGTTTTCAGCCTCTGCCTACCCACAGCAGGTCTCGCCCATTTTGCCGCCCACCGGGTCGGCACCCAGAACTATATTTGCTGCCATTAGGGCTGGGGTTGGACTACTGAACTGAGTTCTTCGCTTTTCTTTGTTGTTTAGTGGTGTTGGCGGAGAGGTTTTGGGGCCCTCCGTCCTGGTACCCCCGCCGCCCGCCCTGGGTTGGTTTTCCTGTTTTTTGCCTTTTTGTTTTAGGGTCGTCGGGAGCCGACCCTTAGAGGGGGGGTACTGTCACGGACCCGGCTCTGGAGGACTCGGGGGTCCGTGACCAGTTTTGACTGTTGTTATTGTTGTTAGTATTATTATTATTTGGTGATGTGTGTTTTCTCCACAATGCTGTGTTAGTCTGTGTCCCACTCGTATGTATAGGCAGGGTGTGGGTGTATACGTGTGTATGTCTGCGGGTGTGGCTGGAGGATGGAGCACAGCCACCTGCAGGCCTGATGGGTGTGGCCCTGCGAAGGACTGGCCACACCTGAAGTTCCTGCCACACCTGTTGGTGATCAGGGCTCGTCGGGGGAGCTACTTAGGAGAGTGTTGGAGCTCCCACCGGCGCGGGATCATTGAGTTATCGTACCAAGTTAGTGTGTCAGCATATGTCTGTGTTGTTCGTATATGCCCACCGAGGGTTAGTGTTGACGGCTGCCTCTATGGTTTCCCTGCAGGAGGAAGAGTGGTCCAGAAAGGCAGCACGCACGGGGTGTGCGGAAACACAACAGCGGGGAGCACGAGCACGAGCACAGACGTCGGAGGGAAGCACGCACACGGGGTTCAAGGGAGCAACGGGGAGTTATTGTGTTTACAGTTTTTCACTGTGAATAAAGAGCACTGTTTGCATCGCAGAGTCTGCATTTTGGGTCCTCCTTTCCCCACATCCCCACGGTCTGCCAGCCAGACCGTGACAGAATGATCCCGCCCCCAAACACCATGGACCCAGCAAACTCAGGAGTTGCCACGGAGGAGAGATCGCTCGCGCAGCTATGGGATTACTGCCGGAGCGTAATCCAGGCTGTAGACCCACACAAGAGACATATACAGGTAGTGTTCTTTGACAATTATCTCTCATCCACTACCTTCACCATGAACTTTTTGGACATTAACAACCTTAAGCTATTGGTCACTATTTTACGAGAGAGCTCTAGTTTTGAATTATTCGGCTTGGGCAGTCCGAGCAAGGAAGGTTCGGCTGCTCACCTAGAAGCTCTAGCCGCTTGGTTTTTCGCGCATCGGCGGAGGACTTTCCCGTCGATGCTTGCGGCACAATTGTTTGATCCTCCATTACAGAAGGGATGTCGCACTCGCCATCATCACCCCATTACACCTTAACCCACTCCTGCGGTTTCAGTCCGGTCAACTGGCGACGGACCGACAGCACTCATTACCGCAGTGAGTAAACCAGACTCATTTGTTTCTATTAATCTTGTCATTGAAAATCAAAACACAGATGAACAGCAGAGGACTGTTTCCTTACACCTGGCCCCGCCTTCACGGAGGAGAAGGCGTCCTCGCAAGCAGCGTTCAGCCACCTCTACACTCACTCCTGTGCTGGTCGAAGACTCAGGACCAGCGGCTCTGGACGCCACAGTGAGTAAAATGGACTCTGCCGGTGTCGTAAATTCCCTTCCTGTGAACATGGACATAGAGACTATAGCCACTACGGCGATTAACAATGGAGAAACTGTTAGGGGTGTAACTGAACTCCCAGTGGGGTATTTTGGACCACCGACGGACGAATGTGGCTTGAGTGCTAATGCTGGGGCAGAATTTTGCATAGACAGCCCCGAGGTAGTTAGCTCAGAGTCGGTGGGGTCAGAAACTGTTTGCTTTACCTCCAAAGGCTCAGAAGATGTTCACTCTGAGACTGTAGGCTGGGAGCTAGGGTGTTCAGAGCATACAGACCCAGATGACTTTTTGGCTCAGTCTGGCCTTATGGAGACAGAGGTTCTCCCCAGGGCTTCCCCAGAGGCCTCTTCGCTTTTCTTTGTTGTTTAGTGGTGTTGGCGGAGAGGTTTTGGGGCCCTCCGTCCTGGTACCCCCGCCGCCCGCCCTGGGTTGGTTTTCCTGTTTTTTGCCTTTTTGTTTTAGGGTCGTCGGGAGCCGACCCTTAGAGGGGGGGTACTGTCACGGACCCGGCTCTGGAGGACTCGGGGGTCCGTGACCAGTTTTGACTGTTGTTATTGTTGTTAGTATTATTATTATTTGGTGATGTGTGTTTTCTCCACAATGCTGTGTTAGTCTGTGTCCCACTCGTATGTATAGGCAGGGTGTGGGTGTATACGTGTGTATGTCTGCGGGTGTGGCTGGAGGATGGAGCACAGCCACCTGCAGGCCTGATGGGTGTGGCCCTGCGAAGGACTGGCCACACCTGAAGTTCCTGCCACACCTGTTGGTGATCAGGGCTCGTCGGGGGAGCTACTTAGGAGAGTGTTGGAGCTCCCACCGGCGCGGGATCATTGAGTTATCGTACCAAGTTAGTGTGTCAGCATATGTCTGTGTTGTTCGTATATGCCCGCCGAGGGTTAGTGTTGACGGCTGCCTCTATGGTTTCCCTGCAGGAGGAAGAGTGGTCCAGAAAGGCAGCACGCACGGGGTGTGCGGAAACACAACAGCGGGGAGCACGAGCACGAGCACAGACGTCGGAGGGAAGCACGCACACGGGGTTCAAGGGAGCAACGGGGAGTTATTGTGTTTACAGTTTTCCACTGTGAATAAAGAGCACTGTTTGCATCGCAGAGTCTGCGTTTTGGGTCCTCCTTTCCCCACATCCCCACGGTCTGCCAGCCAGACCGTGACAAGGACACTCAAAAGCCTGCCATCCATGGATTCTGTCAGTGTATTGATCTGTTCACCATCAACATTGCGTGCAGCAGCAACCACAGCCTCCCAGACACTGTTCAGAGAGGTGTACTGTTTTCCCTCCTTGTAAATCTCACATTTGATGATGGACCACAGGTTCTCAATGGGGTTCAGATCAGGTGAACAAGGTGGCCATGTCATTAGTTTTTCTTCTTTTATACCCTTTCTTGCCAGCCACGCTGTGGAGTACTTGGACGCGTGTGATGGAGCATTGTCCTGCATGGAAATCATGTTTTTCTTGAAGGATGCAGACTTCTTCCTGTACCACTGCTTGAAGAAGGTGTCTTCCAGAAACTGGCAGTAGGACTGGGAGTTGAGCTTGACTCCATCCTCAACCCGAAAAGGCCCTACAAGCTCATCTTTGATGATACCAGCCCAAACCAGTACTCCACCTCCACCTTGCTGGCATCTGAGTCGGACTGGAGCTCTCTGCCCTTTACCAATCCAGCCACGGGCCCATCCATCTGGCCCATCAAGACTCACTCTCATTTCATCAGTCCATAAAACCTTAGAAAAATCAGTCTTGAGATATTTCTTGGCCCAGTCTTGACGTTTCAGCTTGTGTGTCTTGTTCAGTGGTGGTCGTCTTTCAGCCTTTCTTACCTTGGCCATGTCTCTGAGTATTGCACACCTTGTGCTTTTGGGCACTCCAGTGATGTTGCAGCTCTGAAATATGGCCAAACTGGTGGCAAGTGGCATCTTGGCAGCTGCACGCTTGACTTTTCTCAGTTCATGGGCAGTTATTTGGCGCCTTGGTTTTTCCACACGCTTCTTGCGACCCTGTTGACTATTTTGAATGAAACGCTTGATTGTTCGATGATCACGCTTCAGAAGCTTTGCAATTTTGAGACTGCTGCATCCCTCTGCAAGATATCTCACTATTTTCGACTTTTCTGAGCCTGTCAAGTCCTTCTTTTGACCCATTTTGCCAAAGGAAAGGAAGTTGCCTAATAATTATGCACACCTGATATAGGGTGTTGATGTCATTAGACCACACCCCTTCTCATCACAGAGATGCACATCACCTAATATGCTTAATTGATAGTAGGCTTTCGAGCCTATACAGCTTGGAGTAAGACAACATGCATGAAGAGGATGAAGTGGACAAAATACTCATTTGCCTAATAATTCTGCACTCCCTGTATAACAGGGGTCACCAGCCTTTCTTAAAACTGAGAGTTAGATAAAATTGTGAACAGTTTGGTTCATCTTTAGTTATATGGTTCTATCCAGCATATTCTATCTTGATATGCTGTCTTATCACAGGTTAATTTTTCAAAAATATTAACAATGATTTATGCAAAGAAAGGGCTACATACAACTCTTTATTTCTGTTAATGTCTTACTTCAATACTACCTGATTGACATGTTTAGGAATTAGGAGTGATTGGCTCACTGTAGTGGTAAAAGTTGCTACCAATCAAATTATGATATGGTAAAGTTAAAAAAAAAACACAACTGACTGTTTTATATTATATCTAATATATATTATGTAATTATCCTTATAATTACAAAATGTTTTATGTAAGATTTATGTTTTGTAATTTAAATCCGACATCACAAAAGTATTTTGGAGTTTGAATAATGTATTTTGTAACTGCAGTACACATAATACTAATTTTGAACAATTTTGTCCAGGTTCCTTGCCACCAGGGATACAGAGAAAGGCAAACAGGAATTAAGCTCTGAAACAAATGCTTCCCAAGAGAAAACTGTAGGCTTTTTCAACCAGACCCAGAACTGATCCAGAATTAAAACAGGACTACACCAGTTCAAAATCAGGACTACTTGGGATTTAACCAAGACAGAACCACAATCAGAACTAGATGAAAGTAGCACTAAAAATCATCATATACCTGCACTACACTTATTTTTTTAATTCTACCAAAGTCCACTATTTAGATTGAGAAGGGTTTATATAATTATTTAGCCTTGTTGTACAAACAAGCCTGCATAACTTAATAAATATAGAATTTGAAAAATAGCAAACCTAAAAAGAAACACTAGGTACGAGATACATGAGTACCTATGATACGGTGATACTTTTGGTAAACAACCATTTGACTAACATGTGTGTCTCACCTGCTCTTGTTCCCTCTCTGTTCTGTCCTCATTCTCCTCTCTCTCCCTCTTTGTGCTGACAATCATCAAATATACAGTTGAAACCAGATATTTACAAACTCTTCAGATCAAAACAGAAACACTTTTTTAATTGTAACATCAAATCAGACTAAATGTTTATTTTTTTAGATTGATGAATATAAAAAACATATTTGTTAACTTTAAGAGTAAAGAGAGAAACTATCTGTATTTCTTAATTGCAAATGGTACCAAATTGTATTCAAACTTGAGCCACACTTATGGAGCTCCACAGTTCTTTTTCTGGTGTTTTGGTTGACATCTCTTAATTTTCCCATTTCAAAGAAACAGGCTCTGTGTTTTGCCTTATATGCATCCACAGCTGTGCCACCAATTTACTCACATGGACTCTACTAACCTATCAGAAGCTTCTTCAGCTCAGAATGGAATCGTCTGGAGTTTCTTATTAATTAACAATAAACTTAGTGTATATGTGCTCCTAAATTTGATGAAAGTGATAAAAAATAGACAGCTCTGTCTCTCTTTATTCTGACATTTAAATAATTCAAAAGATATTTCAATATTTATTTATCCAAAAACAAAACAAGTTTATTCTAAATTGATGTTGTACAGTAAAAAAATGTTCCTGTGTTTTCCATAAAGTGTATGTAAATATCTGGTTTGAACTGTGGATATACTGCTGTGTATTGAAGGTCCTCTTGTTTTGCATAGAAATATACTGAACAACATACAAAGCATAATATATAAAATACTACCAGAGTTTTTTCTTTGAAAGAAGCCCCTTATCTCCATTCTTGTGTATCAGTGCATTACTGAAACTGATTTATTTAGCCGTGGAGGGTAACAACTGAAAATATGAAATAAACACACGTGTAAGCTAAGACTCTCTAAAGAAACAGCTTTGTTGTTGTTCAGCTTTTCATTTCGCCATTTGTTGATTCACTTGAAGAGCAAGTAACGTAATATTGGTCAAGTGATCAGTTTGATTTCGTGATGCACCGTCATATTTACATTATTTGTACGGTACGAATGATTTGCTTTGGTACCTGGTCAAACTTAAGCTCTCCTTAGTATGGCTGGCTCCGTTTCTCCAACAGCGCACTCACAGGCAGCAGCTGTCCCGCCCTCTCGCTCAGTCGCTTAGTGCCTGAGCTCGGATCATACCAATATCAGGGGGGATTCACGCACAGTCGTAAATTCCCACAGTGTGCACTATGTGCTTCGAATATTGTGTGTACTTTTTGTTTTATACAGTTGTCAGCCAGACATCTAACTATGAAAAAATTACACTCCAAAAGACCCCGGGCTTCTGACAAAACAACCCGGGCTTAAGCCCAGTAAGCCACCCCCACGCTCCGCCCCTGGTTTGACCTCATGTAAGCTTTATGTTTATCTCTGAATTCAGCACATGTTCTGTATATTCTTCTTATACGCTCTTTGTGCTTTTCTCTGAACATAGGATTTTTTTATACGTCTTTATGGCACGCTCTTTTTTTCTCTCTCTAATTTTAGCACTTTCTCTATAAATTATTCTCATTCATTCCTTCTGTTTTTCCTTGAATCCATCTCTATAGGACCTTCTCATTTGCTCCTTCTGTTTTTCCTTAAAATCATTGCTTTCTCTATAGATCTTTCTCAAATGTTCTCTCTGTTTCTCTCTATATGTAGCATTTAGTTCATATAGATTTTTTTGTACACTCTTTTCTTCTGTGATCGGGATCATTAGACTTTCCAATGGGATTTTTTTTGGAAGCTTTCATCAAAAGTGTACATCTGCCTTTCTTTCTTTTTCTGATTTTCCTTTCTTTGTGGTAGTTTCTGTTCGGCCAATAATCTTCTCCTCATTTTTCTCCTTTCCTGTTTATTACATTTTAGAAGTTTATGTAAGAGTTCCTCTGTTGTCTTGGTTGAACAGGAGGCAGTGTTTGAATCCTTCTGAGGAACAGAATTTGATGTTACCTGAGTTTCACTCACAGAAGATGCAGAGGTTTGATGGAGCAGAGATGCAGCAGCTGTCTCATTTAAATCCGTGCTGAATGACGTGACTTCAGTGGTTAAAGTTTCTGTCACAGTTTTCCATGTCTGCTCAGTGGATGTCTGGGAGTTTAATTCATGAACAGGTTCATTTAAAGCTGGTGCTAGAACATTTGTAGCGGATTTCCTGTATTCGGAGGTTTGATTAGCATCTCTTTGGTCAGCAGCGTTTTCACTGTGAAACTCAATAGACTGTAGCTCATAAGTGCAGGCTGGCGCAATGCTAAAAATTTGGTATAAGCATTTGAGCCTGTCAATCATGTTGTTAAGACGTGTGAATTTCAACATAACTGCAGTTCCACCATTACACATAGCGACAATGGCATTTCTGTTGACTTACGTGGGTGAGGGTCAAAATATGCGTATTCACCTGAAGTCAGCCTGCATACTGCGATGACTGTTCCTCCCATGACTAGCAAAGCATAGCAAACATCTGAAGTCAAACACTGTAGTAATAATAATAATAATAATAATGGATTGGATTTATATAGCGCTTTTCAAGGCACCCAAAGGCACCTTATATGTATTTATACACAAATGTAAACAAAACTCAACCTCGAAACAGGAAAAGCTAATAACTCTTCAAGTTTCTATTAAATTGGAGAAATTTAAAATTATACAAATGTTAAAGAGTTCTTATAAATATGTAATTGATTTAAAAGGCTGACTTAAATACAAACTAAATATTAAAGTTATTTGAAGTTCTCCCTTAAAAACACATCAGTTTTATCGCAGCTTTTTCAAAACCTGTATATTATTACTTCTTATATTTTTTTAACCAGACTGGTTAAAGATTAAATGTAATTTTTCAGATGCTACTTTTGCTGCTTTGAGGCTGAATCAGTCTCACAAACCATCAGCTATCATCTGAGGACTTATTCTATGTGGGCAACAGGTGATGTTTTGGTGCTTCTGATGTATTCACCCGTTGCCTACTGGTGGTGGTCAGAGGGCCTGGTGGCGCCAGTGTCCGGCAGCCTCACCTCTGTCAGTGCGTCTCAGGGTGGCTGTGGCTACAATATAGCTTGCCATCACCAGTGTGTGAATGTGTGTGTGAATGGGTGGATGACTGGACATGTAAAGCGCTTTGGGGTCCTTAGGGACTAGTAAAGCGCTATACAAATACAGGCCATTTACCATATTCAGTTAAATTTTATTTATATAATGACATCAGCAGTTTCCTCAAGGTGCTTTATAATGTAACAGAAAAAACCCCAACAGTCAGACGACCACCTAAGAGGGAAGGAAAAACTCCCTTTTAACAGGAAGAAGCCTCCAGCAGAACCAGGCTCAGGGAGGGACAGCCAACTGCTGTGATGCATTGGGAGTAAAGGGAAGAAAACGTAGTTTGCAAACATCCTAATAAAACATATCTGGGCTGCATCTTTGCTCCAAACAGACTTCTTCTGACTTATATAAAGCTCCAGTTTGAATTCAAGGGGTTTAAAAAAGCTTTGCACTAAACTGTTTAAGAATTAAAGCTCTTTTAATTCACTTTCCCACATTTTCAGAATCTGACTGAAGTATTTTTATGGCCGGATGAAACCTGCTCGCTTTATGGCCAACTTGGACCCTACAAGAGTGTAAAGACAGCACCTGTAGGTTCACTGGTGATTCTAAATTGGCTCGAAGTGTGAATAGTTCTCTCTTAATGTGTAAACCCTACACTGGGTGTATCCCACCTAACACCCTTTGACAGCTGGGATAGGCTCCATTCCATTGTTGTTCCATTGTTCTGCTTCCAACACATCAGCTTTAAGAACTGTCCATTCACTTGCTATTTAATTGATCTCAGCCCTTATTATGTGCCACCGTGTAACAGGATAAGGTTCTTCATCTGTTAGTCACTTAATCACTTTTATTTAATCATTGTACAGCATGATCCCGCTTTACAAAGTAAGTGCATAGGACAAAGTATACAGCAGGACAATATTATAGTAAAAAAAATATTGGGAAACAACCATAATGCAAATAAATGTAAAACAAAATGTTTCAATATAAGAATTAAGAAGAATTATACAACATCAACATTAAAAAACATCACAGTCGCTCATTTTAATGGTGTGGCAAATGATATGTGTCTTACCACTTGCATGTGAGACCTAATCTTGTATACACGTTTAGTGGTCCAGCTTCAAAAAAGGCACCAATAAGAAGCTCATTGCTTCTGTTCTTTCTCTACTCATGCAGAAGTCTGATTTTGTAAACAAAGTAGATAAATATGTACATTTAGATAAAAATATAAATACAACTCAAATTTTTACAGTGTCATAAGAGAAAGCATGGTTTAAAATATTTAAAAAAAACAGACTCTTAAGGTGCTTCATAATGTTCAGCTGGTGGCTTTGAGTTCTCTGAGTGCATTCACTTTAAAGCAGAGCACTGTAGGGTGCAACAGAGCATCGCACTCCGATTTTTGACTGTCACATCAAAGTCAGCGAAATTTATAAGGATTTTAAAAACACAAATGAAATATGAAACTGTAACAAATTCTGAAAACTGTTATAACATTTTCATTAGGTCATGCACACACACTCATATTCTGTGCCATTACTGTGATAAAAAGAGTTATAAGTCACATTCAGAGTCAGGGATGCCTGTACTTGCACTTGCCTTGTTAGAGATACGAACACTAGTAGAGATACTTGTCTGTATCTCTAACCCTGCAGTATGAAAAAGTGCCTTAGAAAATATAAAGCGATGACGACATCAGCGGATGGCATGCTAGTAACAATCAGAGTCTGGCCTGCTCCTTGTGCAATCTGTGAGTCATTGTAGAAATGTTGCTTCAGCACTGAGAAAGCGGTGACGGCAGCCTCCTACTGAGAGCAATAAGAGCTGCCAAGAGATGGCACCACGCAGACATCAGACCTTTGGTGGAGGAACTGGCCTCAGAGCCTGGAGGACAAAAGAGAGATGGATATGTCCAAAAATGTTAAAGTGACACTGTGCTAATTTTTATGTTTATTTTTATCTTCAGATGACTGTGTGTAATATAAAATGAATCACTTACAGCACTGAGAACAGAATTAGTAAAATGGTCATTAACTTTATGAAATGGTTTAGCATCTTTTAACTCACTTTTTTTTTTGGGAAAGCTAGCCAACAAAGGAGACAACCAACCAATTATATGTGCTTTTTTTGTTATCCAATCAAATTAAAGAGTTGCTGGTTAATCTATGGGGAAGGTTTTTTTTCCAGCTGAAATAGTAAAGAAAACGGGTTAAAGGCTGGTGAGCTCTGGTACCTGCCGTGCAGCTGTGTAGTTTGAAATGGGTGGTGTGGGTTTGTTCCCTGGTGGAGCTGGTGCAGTTCTGTGGATCTGAATGACTGGTTTGGGTTTGGTCCCAGCTGCAGGTGGTGGAGGTGGAGGTCCTTCACGCTTTGGTCTGCCAGCCTACAAATTTCAGGTATCATTAGAAACGTGTCGGAACAGTTTTTAGATCAAATTCCAGCTCCATTCAGAACATCACCTGTTGGCCTGATGCAGGGTAACTGGGTGGAGGCTGTTTGCTGTGGTAAGCCGGGTTCTGCACGGCTATCTGCTTCCTCTGATTTGTTGCACTGCAAACACAGATTGAATCAACAGGTGATGACCCTCATGGAGGCGAGTTTGCAGAAACAGAGGCATACAATGGCCTCCAGTAGTGTCATGATTACTCACGTTGGCAGGATGGGACTTTGTTGCTTTTTCCAGATGATTCCTGCGATGGCAGCAATGATGCCTAGGACTAGTAGTGTAACCGTGACTGCAATGACAATAGTTTTTCCTACAGAGACAGAAGAAAAACCGGTTTGCTTGGGTTGTAGTTGTGCAACATGACACAGTAAATTGAACTTAATCTGTAGACTGAAGTAGATGACTCTTACCAGTACCACTAAAAGCTGTGTCCACTGAGTCACAGTTAGGAAGCGTCCACCCAGGCTCGCACTGGCACTCACTTTTGTGGTTGCACACCTGGAAAGCACAAAGAAGATGTTGCCATTATTAGACTTTAAGTAGAATTTAAGTAATATAAAACACTCAGCCCCAGTATAACTGGTGCCATGTAGTTAACTAGATTTACCCAGTATATAGTTATAGTGTATATTATATTATCGCTTTAGCTTCTGACAAATTGACTCTAGTTAGTTTTATTTCATTTTGCATAGACTATAAGTAAAATATGAATAAGATGCTAGGCTAAATTATATTATTATGATTAACTAAGAGTTGTTGCTTGCTTGAGCCATTTTATAAAATAAAGTTAAATTAAAAATATTTAGAGGTTTTCAAGTTTTTCTCATTTCATTCACATTTCAAAAAGTGAAAAAAGAATTTGTTATATGGTTTTTTTTTAAATATTTTTTTCTTTTTAAATTGGACACTTATTTAGTGCATATTTGCAATCACACTGCAGTTGTAAATGTTTACACGTGGTTCTAAAAAAGCCTACACGAGTAAGTTTGGGCATGTCTTGTATATCTCACATCAGCATTTCAGGGATGCCTTAGAAGGGTGTCTTTGTCTTTACAGGGCCTAAACCTTTTAAAACAACTGGAGCTGCATGGCCACCATTGGTGTGGTTATCACATCCACTTCAAATATTTAGGTTATGTTTCACAATTTTTTATTTATTTTATCATTATTTTATGGTGTTATTGTATTGTAGTTTGCTACAGATGAAACTGATTTTTTGGCAGAGGGGGGAAATCCTGTAAAATCCTGGGTTTAAAATTTGCAAAATACACAGAATATTAACAAAATTCCAAAATGATGCATTTTTTCCCCTTATTTCTACGAAGTCGTTACCTCTGGGACTGAACAATAAAGTCAGCAGTGATAAATCCCAAAAGCTGCAGCTGAATGGCTGATTGAAGCTGGCTATCAAATGTGAGTAGACCACAGTGCTAAACTGACCAATTTAACAGTATTAAAATGTGTGCATATAGCCTTGAAAACAAAGTTAACCTCAGAATCTGTCTGCTAGGCCAAACTTCCATTAGTTTGAGTCAGTGAGTGAGACCTCTCATGGATCCAGGTCATTTACCAAAATGCTAGTATTAGCTTACAACTTTACTTTTGGCTCCAAAATGCAAACATGCCATGACCAATATGACCCCATTAAGATTGAAGTTATAAAATGTTAAGTCCAAAAGTCAATGCAGGCTATGACAGTGACTCCATCCACCTTTCACACCTAAGCTACATTTTAAACATGGATATGGTAGATTAGCTGCCCCCGGCTAACAAAGGATTTAGTTAAACTTTGCAGCGAGAAATCACACAAAAACTACTTTTAACCCTTTGATTTTGTAAAGTTGATCTTAAATTTCACTCTCAGTGGCATTAAAGTCTTTAAAAGCTTTAGAACCCTGTTCACAACTATGAGGGTACGCAGCTTCTCCTCTTGATAACCTTTTGAAAACAGATGAACTAATAATGAAAATACCAGAATGTACAGTCCAGCACAAAACTGTTATAAATCAGTTCCACCTCAATGGATCAGTTTTTGGTGTCATCATATACTCACAGCATGGCCTGGGCATTTTGCTGAACAGTTGGTGTTTCTGTATGCCGTCTGCAGATCCACACACTGATTCTGGCTGCACACCTTGGAAAAGACAAGTCAGACATATATTTAACTTTATTTTGTTCTACACTGTAGATGCAGTAAGCAAAAAGTGGATTCAGGAAGCCTGCTACCTTTCCATCTCCACATTTAGTCCCCGTTTCCACCAGGCCTTGGTCACCGGTGTTGTCTGAGAAGAACGCTGCCTTGCATGTGCCGATGGCGACCATCCGGCCATAGTTTGGGTTGACATTACCGCCTTCACAGAAGAGCTTTCCACAAAGAACATCTCTGCAAAAGAAAGACAGTGTTTGTTTCTGATCATGTTTGGTTAATATGAAGAACGAAGAATCAAAATAAGGGTCGGCTGCAGAGCAACTGTTGCCCTGTACGTTCTACTGGGACTCACTCTTGCTGACAGGGGATGAACTGATTATTTGAGGGGCGTTTGCAGAAGCCATAGTAGACTCCTCTGGTGTTGTAGTTATAGCATCCTTGTTTGGCCTCCTTAGCTCCTGATAGCAGCAGAAGATTGCATAAAAACCTAACTCTCCATATGACTTTCACATACATCCATATGCGTATTGACAGGATACTCACCTGATCCATACATCTTGACACACTGCTTAGGTCTCTGTGGACACTGACCGTTGTAGCAGTACCCTTGGCCTCCATCACATGGGAGCCCATTCACAGCAAACACATCCTCCGGACAGGTCGTGCTCTTCCCATCACAGTACTCTGCCAGATCACAGTCATCCTGCTTTGAACGGCACTGTCTGGAGGTAGGCAAGATCTGTGCCGAGCATATACCATCAACGTGTAAGTTATCTGAAACATTGTTTTTCTTAAAGTGTTATATGATTAAAAATTCCAGCGCTATTTCAAACACTCTGACTGCGTGAGCACTGTAAACAAAATTTCAAAATGCAATACTGTGGTGTTGGTTCAAGCATTTGCAAGATTCTCTAATTACTTGAGGACTGTAGCTGAGCAAACAACTGGATCACTACAGCCAGAGGAGAGACTTCCAGGGATGAAAATAAGTGACACCAGTTACACTGATCTGTCTTCTTACTGACTCACCTTACAGTTCTCACAGCACTCGCCTTCAGCACACTGTGAACCCTCTTTCAGGGTGCAGGTGGTGGCGTTGCAGCAGGGATTGGTGCACTCCTACGGGGACAAGATATATTAGAACTCATCAGGCTGCTGTTGGGTCTTACTGCTGGGATGCATTATTAAACATCTGTTTGCTCTGCTCCCGTGAGGAATCTTTATCACTAGGTTTGATGGTTTATTGACACATAGAAAAGAACCTGATGAATGATTTCCACTGTGGGTGTCTGCTGGCCTCATGATCACAAATCACGATGTTCAAACTACTAAGAGCAATGTCGAGTGTCACCAATATAGTGTATAATCACTGTTCTCAGTTTCTACTTTCTACTTCCTTATTTCTTGATTTTCAGGAACTTTTGTGGTATAAGACCATTATTGAGTCTGAAGTACAAACATGTAAGAAAGTGTTGTAAACAAAATACCACAAACTTATAATTTAAAATCTGTTTTTTCAATATAACCACAGTTTTGGAAAACAAAAACCCAAACTTCTGTGCGACACAGCTGCCATATTTAATGGATTTCATCTCAAAGTACCACCTAACAAAAGAAAGACTTTGGTAATCAAAAAAAAATGTAAGACACAACGAGCTGTTTTTGCTTATTGCAGCACCCCTGTGGTTGAAAGAGCCAACATCATCCGCATTTGCACATCCTGGTGTTTTGAAACCAGCTGGGGCGAGTGAGGACTCGATGTGCTTGTGAAGTCACGTGCCCGTTTGGGCTTTTCAATCAGTTAATATCCAGTGAGCACATCTGGGGTTGCGCTCCATAAAAGAAACAAAGTTTGCAAAAAGGATACCATGTTTTGTTCAGTATGACGTGGAATGAGTGACTGAGTCCGTAAACTCATCAAGAAGTGTTCAAAGAAGTCAGGGCTGTTCTCCTATGGACTCAACAGGGCCAGTAAAAGAATGCGGCTTTGACTCCACACAACACCTAAAACTATGTTTACCATTCATACTGTCTATGGTCCCCACGTGAGTTAATCTCCGTTGCATTGGTAGTCTATGGGGATGTTAAAATGCATACTCTGTCACTCTCCCCAACAAACTGCTTTTACAATCCTTTCCATATCAGGCATCACCATCGTCTGTATGGGAAGCATAAACAGCATACAGATGTCTTAATCAGCCAACATTCCACCCTGGGAGTGCTGCTTGAGTCTCCACATGTTGGTTTCTGTTATCACTGGCCTCTGCAACATTGTTTCTTCCCTGGGCCATCTTTAATTTCCCAGCTTCCAGTGTTTCTTCTATGCACAAGAATTCAGGAATACTGAAAGGTAAAGTCCAATTTAATTTGCTTCTTGCTGCCGTTCCCAGGATGAGATTTGAGGATAAAAAGAAAAACATATCTTAGATTCCAGAAGCAAAATAGGAAACAAACAGGAGAGACATTTTCTCTAAGTGCAGAAGTGGATCAGTAAACTCATCACACTCATACAATCATCAACACATTTTTGTTGGTTTTGCAGTTTTCAGCAGGGTCATGCGTAAAACTGGGTGAAAGCTGCGACCTGACGAATAACCTGTTTTTAGTTTCAGAGACATGAGGCATACTTCCCAGAGTCTGACCTGCTTAGGCCAGAATCTGCCCCTCCCCCAGTCATGTTGGTTACCAAGATGCTCAAGTACTGTGGAAGTACTGAGCTCTACAAATAATTAAAGTGATCTCAATGCATTAATGTACCATTGCCTGTTTTCGCTCTCTTCTGTCCTTTGACAGCTCTCAGCTTTGTCGCAGGATCTATGCTTGGTCTTCTGGCCTACAGCAGCCTTGAGCCTACAGGCTCTGCTTCTCTCTCTTTACCCCAGTCCACACTCATGCCTTATCTCCCTTGAGCCTTATCACAGTTTCAGTGTTTAGTCTGCTTCGCACTTTCTCTTCACTATCTGGAACCATCTTACAATTTTCTCACTCACCATGCTGCTTTGATGATGGTAGTTTGTGCTGTTGCACTAATTAGCATCATAGCTTGGATTCCGTTCTGCTGTGATGGGCCATCAGAGTCGAATCTATAAACACCACTGAATACTGTTTTGTACATCAATAAATCACGTTCAGTTCCTTCTAATGATCTTTCCTTGTTGAATTCCAGCAGAGGTGAAAACAGGTCTAAACATCACTCTGACTGGAATGTTTGTCTCACTGAAAACCACAAGCTGTTCAGCTGTTACACATCGCAAGCAAACAAAAAACTGTTCTCAGACACACTGGAAAAAGTGTTTGCATAACACGGAAGTTCACTTAAAACAATCATTTCTGTTCAGCTACACTATCACTGTCATTCTATAGATATAGTCTTAACACTACATAAAAGTGTTAAGACAACACATAAGCACATACTCCAAGTAATACTGCAAAAAAGAAAAAAATCAGCAGTTCTTCAGCTTCTGGTAGAAGTCAGTTGAATACTGGGCCTTGAAAAAATAAATATCTGTCTGAATGCACAGGCTCAGGCCCATTCGAAGAAGGTACATATCTGGTGTGCATCTGAAAGTTTTTTTTGTCTCAGAGCAAGCACCTCATTAAAGAGTCAAGATCAGACAAAGGAAACATGGAGCTGAATTCCATTCTGAGAAATCAATAGCTGTAAGGCAGAAGCCATTTCAGACCTGAGCATGCACAGACACAGATCAGAATTATGGCATAATAGTAATAAATACATTTGTACTGCTACACTGTTTATCAACTAGTCTCTGTAAGTGAGAGGCCAGCAAGACATAAAGAAATAGAAGTTTGTAAAGCTACAATAGGCCTAGGCTGCTGAGGGCTTTCCTCCTGTTAAAAAGGGGTTTTCGCTCCCACTGTTGCCAAATGTTTGCTCATAGGCAGTTATTTGATTGTTGGGGTTTTCGCTGTGTTGTTATAAGACCTCTATCTTACAAAATCCCTTCAGACAGTTGTTGTTGTGATTTGCTTTTAAATGAATAAAACTCACCAGATTCACCAGATGCGATCATCAACTTGCTACACAATAAAACTTTTAAGCAGCTGATGTGATTACTTACCTGCACCGAACCACAGTCGCACTGCTCTCCTTCCTCTTTGAAGCCGTTTCCACAGACCGCGGGAGCCACGACACTCTTGTAGTCTGGTTTGTCCAGCAGACAGCTGGGGCTGCGGCTTGTTAGGTACTTTTCATATTTGCTGCTGCTGCAGCTACTGAAGCTTCGAGGAGTTTTCCAGCTGAAGAGGAACAAATACATTATTAGTATTATTATCTTTTTTTGTGTTATCTTGATCAGTGTCTGACACTAGGAAGACATGGCTGCACAAAAGCGGTATGGTGGTACATATACAGCACGTACGCACCAAACATGCTCACACACGTTCTTCAGTCTTATAGCCATGTGAGATTAAGAGCTGCACCAGCTGACCTCCTTTTTGGTCCAATACACACAGTTATTATGTTGTTGTACCAAATGAAACATGTTATGATGATCAAAACATTTAGTGAGGTTTGTAAGGCTCGTATTGTTAATTTACGGTCACTTGTTATAGCCTGAATTTATTTGCTAACAGAAAGAATCTGCATTCAACTTGAAGGATGTCTCAAGTCAGCTTTTCTTACCTGAGGGCTGCTGCCATGATGCAGCTATCGTCAGAACATAAACAACCACTGGAGTCATCGTGGTCCATGCCCAGGTTGTGGCCCATCTCATGAGACAGTGTTGCTCCCACTGCTATGGCTGCATCACTGTGATCCTAAGAAAAAAATGAAGCACAAGAAAGCAGCAAAAATTTACTAACAGCAAGAGAGAGCAACACAATAATGTCACATGTTTGTCTCAGTTTTAACATTTTCTCAGTCTATTCAGTCGGGACTTTCAGACTGCATGGATCTATTGACAGAGTTAGTGTAGTGGTCTACAAGTGCAGTGCAAAAAGGAGGAAAATGTTTTAAAGGATTTTGTGAAAAATTCATGATTAGTCAAAGAATGAGTTTTCCACGTTGCACTTATGGAGATGTGTGCATCTCAAATGTGCAAAGAAGACTTTGTAGACCGAGTCTAGTTCTAGATCATAATTTAACTTAGTTTTTCTCTTTTAGCAGGAAGTGGTCACTACATGTTAGTGATAAATTGATGGAACTGTCATTTATTTTCTCTGGTATTTGGTCATTAATCAAAGTATCAGATAAACAATTAAGTTGATTTTTGAGGGGCAAAGGAATGACTGAACTAAATGGATTTAGGAACATGTTTCCAAAATTCACATTTACCACAGCATGAAGCAAGGGCAGAAGTTATGAAGTCAGTGAGATACATCATCTGGGAAGCATGAACACCTCACCTGTACTACGCCGACAGAGTGACCAGAACAGAGAGTCCCGATGAAAGCAAGACCCACAGTTGGTCCTTCAAAGTCGATACCACTGAAAGAGAAGATCAGAAAGTCTTAAATTCATATACAGGATTCATATCATCCATCTACTCACTAATCTAGCTACTACTAGATTAGATTAGATTAGATTAGATTAGCTACTGTGAATTTTCCTGAATGTTGAGGTGTGAACATTCAAGCACATTCTTATTTAAGATTCAATAATGGATCTGCTTGTGGTTGTATCTTGTGTATAAAACACAAGTTACACAAGCGTTATGTGGAAGCTTAAAACCTCTTAAGCTGATGTGTCAGGCCGGTTTAACCTGGGAGAAAAAAAATATGGATACTCACAACTCAGATTTCTGAAATTAGTTTTCTCTTTCCTGCTCGGTTACTGTTGAAAGTAGGAGACATTTTGCTCCACGTGATTTGAGTCTGACTGATTCTACTTATACAATTTATCCATACCTTATAAGATGTGCATTGTCATGTTTTATCCTCGTCACCAGCTCAGAGTTTCTCCACTTCATGAAAGCATCCAGGTTTGCTCCTGCTGGGGGGGTCACAGAGATCAGGTCACCATTCGTCCATATCTCCAACCCCACCAGAGCAATAAAGGTCCTCAGAGGTTTGTAGACCTGAAGAAGACAACATTGGGGATGCAACATTATACTCCAACTGCTAGCAGCTACTGCAGAACAGTATGTAGTACAGTGCGTCTGTATTGGTATGGAATCTGTATAGAAATAGCAAAAAAACAGACTCACCATGTTGACAAAGTTGACAATCTCAAATATTCTCTGTCTCATCTTCTTTTGATCCCTGTTCATCTTCACATACTGAAACACCACAAGACAAATTTCTCATCCTGCTTCTCACCAGTTTATCTTATAAAAATCAAATTTTGCAAACCAAGGGGAAAAAATTAAAAAGTTAGAAAAGAAGATTAATTTTACCGCGCGGTTATCAGCAACAAGGACGAGCTCAACGTATTTCTGCTGCTGTACAATAGAAATACCCTGAAGAAAAAGAACAACACAAATGAAGACTTTTGGGCATGTCTACTTAAACTCTGTCACATTTAACTTAGATAGTTTGAAGACCTAAAAGGTTTCAGAGGTCATGACTTGGAGGAACTCTGGTGAAGAGGACAAAACTAATTGTGTTACCCCTGATCTAGAGCGGCTGCGGCTTGTTGGAGGTTCATAGTCGTCACTCCAGCTGGTGTTAGTGACCCCACACACGGCAGGCGTGAAGTTCTTTTCATTAAAAGTTGTCACTGCATGATCCCCCTCATCGTTACTGGATAGTGGCTCAATCAGGTACCTTTGAGCAGATGTTCTGAAGTAACCCCTAAACCAAATCATGCTGGTTAGTTCATTCATTTTTCAGATGTTGCTTTGAGGCTGACTCAACTCAGGAACCTATCCACTGTCATCTAAAGACTTAATTGGGCCAAACTTCCTCTTGTGTTGTTTTCACTTCAAGATTGTTATTATTGCAGTGTGATTTTAGTGGCTTTTAGCACTTTTGTTTTTGTTTTCCTGAACTTTAACATGCTGACATCATGTTAATCATTATACATGTTAATGTTAATGTAATGTTTTGGTTTAATTAAAGTTAGAGTCACTGTGAGGTGAGGTTTGGTTGAGGGTTAGGATAAGGTTAACATCTAAATAGTAATGAGAGTATTTTCACAACTTGTTTCTGGTGAACCAAGGTGGCCTGAAATCTATTCATCTCATATGAAGGCTTAATACAACAAAGGAATGAAACTGTGAGGTTATTTGAATTATTATGACAGACAGCATGGGTGGGTATCGCTTTGGAAAGATGTCATGACAGTTTAAATAAAGAAAAGATAGAAGACGGTGGCTCACCTGAGTCCATCACAGGTACTGATGCTAACAGATGACTCACTGTCGTTCACAATCCTCCCATGATAGAAGCAGTGATCCTGGCAAGGACATGAAAATGGTGACTGTGTTATTAAATGACAACATGTAACTTTCTTTTCATCTGCTTATGTCTCCAGCGTTCACTAACAGCCTTAAAAGCCTTTGAAGCGTTTTAAATCTAGTAAAATGTGCAATTTTACAGCTGTAAGTTTGAGGTAAGTTTGTCTACAAACGCAAACACTTACAATGTCATTCGGTACTGTGGTGACTCGAGTCCCATCTTCTTGGTAGTAAGACTCAGTGTAATCTTTGGTAAATAATTCACTAAATACAGGAAGATAAAGAATAACATAACATTATTTGATGTGAAGAGTGAGTCTAATTCCAGTTTATTCAAAAAAAATTTGCTTATTTTGAAACAGGATATTTTACATTACTTGTATATCCATTTGTCCACTTATTTTCTCACACTGCACAGACACACAGGTTTAGGGAAGTAAAAACTTACTTATTTCTTTCAAGTTGCATTTCTATGTCTTGTCCGCCCACAGTCATTGCATACGTAAGAGTGTCTGGTCTGTGGTACTGTGGGCAAAAAAACAGGAAATTTTGCTTTGAGTCATTCAATTTTATTTTTTCATTTTCCATAATCAGGAGAAAAACAGCAGCTGATTTGATTGTCATCACAGGATTTAAAATAGAAAAGAAAAGAAACCTCTGTGTGTCTTTTTCTGATTGTGTGAAGTCTGACCGGTCGAACCACCTCATAGTGCTTTCCCTCCTCAAATTCAGGACCATGGCTTCCTGTGGAAGTGAATCACATATGTGTGATTAGAAAAAGGATATTAATTTTGGATGCTAGTGTCAACAGGGTCTATTTTGTAATTAGTCGAATGCTTAACTCATTGCTTTCAATATTTGAGCTACCTAATCTCGTCTGTTTACATCCTGCTTTTCTATAAGTTTTATGTATCTATTTATTTTGAACCAAACCAATAAAACAACAACAAAAAAACTAACCTGACTACATAATTTGATATCCCATTCCAAATGTCATTTATGTTGCAAACATGTGATCATCGTGACTTTAAACATTTGATTAAAGTTACATTCTCAAGTTTTTAAGTGCATTCCTGGTAACAAAGCCTTTTGTAAACAGAAAGTTTATAGCCTTATATCAAGTTAGTCACATGAATGCTTTCGCAATCATGTCCCCTGGAGAAAGAGGTGAACCACTTTTATTGCCTGTCCCATTTGGTTCTTTAGCCGTCAGAATTGTTGTCTGAAGACCAACAAGGATACCCAATGGATTTACTTTGCCAAATGGATCATCACGGCCTTGCCGTATTGGTCCATTTGATCAACCTTTGTTGTTATTATTTATTTTATTTTCAGTTGTTACAGACGGGACAGACATGACTGAGGGATAGGAAAGGGAGAAAGAAAGATGAAGGAAAAGAAAAACAGAAGGGGAGAGGGACAGTGAGAAAGGGCACTTAAAAAGAGAAAGAAGAGAAAAAAAATGTCCTGGATCACCTGTTGAGAGAAAAAGAAGAGAAAACAAGAAAAAAAAAAGGGCAACATACTAAACACAACACCATCGCGTTAATCTAGCTAAGTGTAAACAGCAGTAAATACTAAATATTGAATGTTGTTGTGTAGCAAACAGAACCGACAGCGCACAATGTGCTTGGAAATAACAGCCAATAAAGGTGTAGTTTATGTCTATGAACAGTGAACACCCGTGTGCACACCTGTGTGGATCAGCGCGCTTGTATTCAAAAGGTTTCCCCATGTAATGGTCTGCTAGAGGATGTAGAGAGCCATAGCCCCGTCCCCCAGGGCATGAAGCAGGCATGGAGGAGATCCAGGCTCCAGACATCCAGAGGCCCCAGAGTGCGAGAGCCCAAGGAGGACCACCAGAGGGGCATCCGTGCCACCTTCCTGGGAAGAGCTGAGGAGAGCCCCAGGTGAGGGGTCACCCAGTAGCCACGGAGCAGAAGCCAGAGGGGCTGCAGTGGTGTGTCCGCCGGCTCTGCCGGCAGCCAGCTGTGCCAGAGCCGCAGGCCCAGAGGCTGGAGGCCCGAGGGCCCCCTTTGCCCCGGAAGAGGCCTGACCGAGCAACAGGCACCAGGCCCTGCCAAGTAGGCACCGGGAGTGAGCTGGTACATACCTGAGCGCCCAGCCCCGGACACCAAGAACCACCAACGCACCGACCCCTGAGGGCATCAGTTACCGGCAGGGAGTGTGGTGAGGGGAGATAGGCCTTTGGAGGGCCTGGGATTCCAGGCCCATCCAGACCGGGGCCTACGGCAGCAGGACCGCCCAGCCCCACAGGACCCGGGGCAGCCCACCCGACCCCACCGCAGAGGAAACTGTACCCACCCTAACATTCAATCATCTCCCAGACTGTACAAGACAGTAGACACCCAGGTTAAGTTTATTCTCCACCTCTCCTGTGACTCTCCCCCACCTACAGAGTGGACTCCTACAAGGATGGAACAAACTTCCTGTCAGTTGAAGAGCCCCCTAGTTAGGCCGATGCACCAGAGGCCCCCTGCGCCAGGGCTGAGCCCCCGTGCACCCATCCGCCCACAACCTCGGCAACACACCAAGGAGGACCGAAGCCCCCAAGGCCCAGCCAGAGCCCTAGCACAGAGGCGAAGCACCCCAGAACCCCAAGCCCCCACGCCTGCCCCGGATCCACTTAGGGGCAGCCAGGCTACCAGGCCAGTAACCTACGTCCGCCAGCACAGACCCTCCTCCAGCCCTACTATACGCGGCCACAAGGAGAACAACCTCTAAGAGCGACCAGAGCCACTAACCAGGTTATGACCACAACCCCTGGGTTAAGCCCTCCAGGGATAACGTCCCTAGGGATTCTCCAGACGCCCTAAGCCCGTCCCACCTCCACATCAACCACAATGGCGAAGGCGGGACCAAA
The DNA here is from genome assembly GCF_057382275.1 of Copadichromis virginalis. Taxonomy (NCBI): domain Eukaryota; kingdom Metazoa; phylum Chordata; class Actinopteri; order Cichliformes; family Cichlidae; genus Copadichromis; species Copadichromis virginalis. The sequence continues at coordinate 8,726,446 of NC_140629.1, forward strand.
CCACGACCCCCCATCCCCGCTAGGTGATGAAGCCGATCAAAGTAGCCCAGAGGGATTGATCTAATGTGGTGGCAGAGGCTGTCTCGAGACTAATGTGATCTATTAGATGGTTTCTATATTGGCTTGAATTAAGATTATTTTTATTTTTCCAGTTCATGAGGACCGTTTTCTTGTCGATGCATAGGGCAGTAAAAACCATGTGGACTGTATTAGTTTCTGTAGTGACATCATCCAATTTGCCCAACAAGCACACTAAAGGGGAGGTTGGAATTTTTCATTTCAGACACTTTGATAAGTCTTCACATATCCTGCGCCAAAACTTCTGCACTGGTGGACAGAACCAAAGAGCGTGGATGTAATTGTCTGGTGCATTGCCTTGACAGTGTGAGCAGTTGTTGGAAGATGTAAACCCCATCTAGAACATCCGATGACCTGTATAGTGCACTCTATGTAGTGTTTTGTGTTGTAAGATTAATCATATTATTGTTTTGTAATATGTCAGGGTTGTTCCAGATAGGTGTACGTCTGCATGGGATTAATGAAGACTCTGTTATTTTTAGAAACTCCCACCATGCTGTCAGAGAAGAGCTGATGTTAATACTTTTAAAGCATTCATGTCTTTTGATGTTTGAGCTGATAAATGGTAGGTCTGAAATTTCTGAATTTAATACCTAAATATTTAATATTTCCAGATTGTAGTGGGGCAGGAGAAGAATTATGGAAGGAGCAGTTAATGGGGAGAACTGTAGATTTTGACCAGTTAATTGAATAATCTGAAACTCTTGAAAACCAGTTTATTAGAGTAATTACCTCAGAAAGGTTGGTTTGTGAGTTTTGGAGAAAAAGTAACACATTATCCGCATAGAGACTGCTTTTATGTTCTACTTTCTTACATTTTATGCCCTTAATTGTTGTAGCCTAATTGCTGCTGCTAATGGTTAGATAAAAAGAGCAAACAGTGAAGGGGAGAGTGGGCATCCCTGTCTGGTGCCCCTCAGGAGAGAGAAGCTGGAGGATGTCTGGTCATTTGTTCTGACACAAGCTGTTGGGGAATTATATAACAATCTTAGCCAGTTTATGAAAGAGTTTCCAAAACCAAATTTGTGTAAATTTGCAAATAAAAATTTCCAGTTAGCTCTGTCAAACGCTTTTTCTGCATCTAGAGATAATATTGTGGTTTCTGTCATGGTCGGCTGTGTGGCAGGCAGGATGAGGACCCAATCGCAAAACTCACGGACTCAAGGGATGAACTCAAAAGGCAGCTTTATTGCTGACAAGATGACAGGAAAATACAAAACTTAAACTGGGCACAATAAACTAATACTTGGAGAGAGACACAGGGAAATCCACGCAGCATGAGGGAGACTACGACACAGAACTGAGGGAGACGCAGACATAAATACACAGAGGGTTAACGAGGGAAGTGGGAGCACACGGGGAACACAGCTGACACAGATAATCATAACGAGACAGGGCAGGAGTGAACACAACATGACGCATACTGACGAGAGACTGTCAAAGTAAAACAGGAAGTACAGAGGTTCAGACAGGAGGAGAGAGCACGGGGAGAACACAGACATAACAGGCTGGGGAAAACATGGAATAAAACACGAAAGGGGACAAGGGCTCATGAATACATAGAGGGGCACACAGGGGGTGAGAGTCACAAAGGGAAAGCACACAGGGAACCACATAACAGGGCAACTCAGGAAACAGAACCTAAACAGGGAACTGAATACAAAAATACAAGAGAACTAAGAATACTGGGCCAACACGGCCCAGGACCATGACAGTTTCAGTGTTTTTACTGTATGAGTAGTCTATTAAATTAAGTAATCTACGAGTGTTTGTTGATGAGTGCCTACCTTTTATGAAACCAGTTTGGTCAGGATGAATTAAGAGGGGGGTTATTTTCTCTAATCTTTTTGAGAGGGCTTTGCAGATTATTTTTATGTCTACATTTATAAGGGATATTGGACGATAGCTTGAGGGAAATAAAGGGTCTTTGCCTGGTTTTAGCAGGAGACTAATGTTGGCAGAATTCATATTTTTTTAAGCTCACGGGTATAGTTTCTTATTGTCCACATAGAAATATTGACATACTACCTAACCTGCATTAATGGGTGGTGCAGAGGTTGCTCTTTGATTCCCCCCCAGGCTACCAAGAGGTCGTTTTAGGGTTTTACTACCATCTTTGCGTTATCCTGACACAAAAAAGAATTGACATCAGCTGATTTTTTTTTTTGCCCTAACTCACAAATCCATGCAGTATTTAGAATGTTCCACATCACATTCACAAGGCGGGGATTTTTACTCAATTATTACTGGTATTGACGTAAAACAAAGTGAAAATCAGGTGTGATTTACAGAGCCTGCAGAAGTAGCGTGATTAAATAAAAGGGCAACTTCTCAAATTATAATCACATTTGTAAAAAAAACCTCTACCTGCCACCGGTAGAGGTTTGAATAAACAGAAGGTAGGACAAAACTAGGTTTTAGTTATTAAGTTGATTTCAACTTAAGCTAGAAAATATTATTAGTTCCTTTTTATGGGAATTATTTCTGCATTCCAGATTTTCTCATAAAATCATCATTCTCAGTGTAGCATTTTTCTTGACTAAGACTCCCACCCAGTAGCCAGTTCTGTAAATTTCTGACCATTCTGTACCATAACTTGCTCCAGGAACCAGATGCAGTATATTTAATTAAATAATTAACCATTATTTTCATCTTTTTTTCTTTTGCTTAATTCTCTTCTCACTTTGTGGAGAAACATTTACAAAATTAAAGTCCTTTGCTTCACCAAGAACATTTGTGACTCAAGATTGTATTTCCCAGTCTGCAAAACCTGCCTGGAATAAATGATTAAGTGACTCTGAGTCACGGTTACCTGATAACCTGGTACATAGTAGCACCTGAGGGGGTGTTGGCTTTGTTGTTTTCCATAACTTAACTCTGAGGGAGCGTCACAACACTAGCAGTGTGTTTACAGTAATTCTTCCTCTTTCTGTTATTTGACTGTAATGAGTGTGCACAAAACGTGTTTTCAACAGGCGTGAGACACAGCCACTGTGTTTTAATGTTCCCTTTATAATCACATGTCTAGTAAACAAATGCAAAAGGCTGAGAGGCAAATTCATCTGAGCACGAAACATGAAACAGACCAGAGTTAAAGCATAGTGTCTTTAATTCCGGACAAAATACATCGTCCTTGGCTAGGAGATTTAGAGGACTACTTGAGGAAAAGAAACCTGCCACCGGTAGAGGTTTGAATAAACAGAAGGTAGGACAAAACTAGGTTTTAGTTATTAAGTAGCCAGTGTGCTGGTGGATGTAAAAGTATCCAGTGACTTACCGGAGAGCTCGAGAGAGGCATATAGGATGAGGACCCACAATAGGAGGTTTCGTGTCATTGTCCAAGTGCAAACTGAGTGTGACAGAGCAGACTAGCATTGTAATGACAATTTATAAACTAGGAGTTCCTGTTCTGTTAACCACGCCTACCTCTTACAAACATTCACTTCTACAAACTGGCTCAAACACGCCACTGCTTGTGTTGTGACATGTAGAACATGCTCCATGCTCTTACTTAATTATTAAGTGGCAAATTTTCACGTCCTATAAACCTTAAGCTTTATCAGTTCTCATTTAGACATGTACATGGAATGAGGTTGTAAACCTCCCACCTTTTTTATGAATGATACTTAAAATACCTCACCTTAAAAGCCATAAATAAGCAGTATGACTCACTGTGTGTTGTGGTTTAAGCTTTGCTGTTTCCGTTGTCGCACTTGTCACACACATGTAGAAACATCATAAAGTTTCACAGTTTTTTCCAAATATAGATATTGTCTTGTAAGCTCTACAAGAAAAATGTTCGCGCCCCCCTCCCGCGCGCGCGCACACGCACGCACACGCACAAACACATCCTCCAACCACACACACCCATATTTTGCTCCATTGCTGTTTATTTCACACCTCGAACATTTAGTAAACAATTAAGCAAATACAAGTAATCTGCAATAAATTACAGGTAATAAGAAAATAAACTACTAACTCTTTTACGCTACGTCCACACCTACGTGGGTATTTTTGAAAACCCAGCTGTTTCGTCCACATGTAAACGGCATTTCGAATCACCGAAAACTGAGATTTTTTAAAACTCCTTTTTTGCGTTTACCTGTGGACAAGGAATACAGAGTTCCTCAGGACCCAACGTGAAAGGTATGTGCCTTTTTTCACGTCATGCTGTACGCCACGTTATTGTTTACATGAGAGGAATTGCAAAATGGCAGATAGTCAGATTAAAAGTATTTTGTCTCTATCTTCAGGTTTTACAGGCTTACACATGCAGTTACTGTCCCTCCATTTAGATAGGCAGAGGCATCACTGTGTGATTATTTTATGTGTAGTTGTTTTTTCCCCCCCTGTGTAATAATATTCAACATTGCTATCAATACATTTTTTAAAAAATGCCTCTCTGTGCAAAATGGGTTTAAAAACATAAACAACTGTGGGATACTGTTTGTCCGTGATTTGAACCGAGGGAACAAATCGTGGCAGGATCAGCCTGATGTTATTTGTATCCCACTGTAACTTTACTGTATAAAGAGCTAACATCTCCAAAATGTCAGGAGTAGTTAGTCATTACAACAAGTGTTTGTGAACTAAAAATCAAGAATGTGGGATACTGTTTGTCCGTGATTTGAAGAGCCCAGTGCTGCTCCCGACACAGGGAAAACCAATTCTGCAGGGGAGACCTACTTGTGCAGGTGAAGGGAAGATATGCTTCACCATATTTTCTAGTCTTTGGCTTAGAATGAAGTTGGTTTGGAAACATATTCAGCGATGCTTCATCTCCTGCTTTGCATTTCTGTGGCTGCCCAGTGCTAGCAGTGTCCAAGCGTTTTATCCCCCCCCACCCTCCCTTTCATACCGCGCCCCCTGCAATGGCTCTGCGCCCCCCCCTAGGGGGCGGGCCCCACACTTTGGGAAGGTCTGAGCTAAGTGAACATCAACAAAAACTGTCAGAAAAAAAGACCTAATTTTAAATCAGTAATAATCCAATCGGTTGACAGTCTGTGTATGGAGTAGCTATGGGTTGGCTAGATTTGTGCCCATGCAAATCTTAGGAACAAAAAGTCTTTTTGTAATTTTTACGACTCTCATTAATTTATGAAGTTCCATTCACTGACACTAAAACCACTAAAGTGAATGACTGTCTCACAGTGACTGAGGTGACTTAACCCAAAAGTGAGAAGCAGCAGCTGTAAGTGGTAGACAATAAATCTTTAAAATGAAGCCAGAGATTAATTTTGTAATGATAAAATGCTTCATTACATGAAAGTCACAGCTTTATTAAGATTCAATACTTGATGCTAACCACTTCAAGGTTGTCGTCTAATACATCACTCTCAAAGATCGCTGTCTGGAAGTATTATTCAGACAACATGAAATTGTTCATGTAATTTCTTCAACATCAATATCAAACTGAGTCATTGTTTGGTGTTGGCACAGTTATGCATCAGTTAATACTCTTGCTACAAGGTGAGAAGGTACAGTGTGAGAAGGAACACTTCTGGGTGGAATTTGCATGGTGTCCCTGTGCTTGCTTGCGTTTCCAATTGGCACTCCACAATACAAAGATATGTTCATGTTCGGTTAACTGATTATTCTAAATTGGCTATATGTGCGTGTACCGTATAAGTAAATGCCAAAAGAGCAAATGTGACTTTTACTGTAAAGCACTTACACTGGTCAGAGTAGACACCAAACAGTCTTAAGTGGAAGATCCTGTAACGTTTAAGCCCCCAGCTGATGCAGCATGATCATCAGAATTTGCTCCCCATGGAGTTTTTCTACAGTACTAACATGAAAGAACACGTTTTTGGCAACATGAACAAAATCTACACTCACCCCTTTCCCAGTTTATTAGATATGGCTGTCCTCTTTCTTAAAACAATTTCAAGTCACAGAATCTCAGTTTTGATAAAGTTCACAAGGATGGACTTTGGTGGCATATTTCTGTAAGAGGAGACGACCCTGAACAGCAGCTGCAGCCAATACTAGATTCAGTCTGAATGTCTTGACCACTAGAATCATCGTATGCTTACTAAACCAAGAGTAGCACATATTAGCCTCTTATCAAGCTAACCAGTGCAGTGAGTAACTTTTTGAACAACGGAAATTTTTTTGATGCATCACCAATATTTCAAATAGGTTTTGCCAGAATTGTGTCAGGGCCAAGAACAAATTGTGCTGATTCACAACATGTTCATATCACTGACAGCATCAGTTAAGTAATCAAACATCCTTCCTCTTCCTGTAGGAAAAAAACTACTTATGGCAGTACTTTTTCTCGATTTGAACACACAGTTTACAGAGCTGCCAGTGGAACACATATACATCTTTAACTGATAGATTAAAAGGACAACTGTGTGGCATGAAATACACTGATCACAGAATCAATCACTGTCAATCAGACCAGTGATTGTGTCATTCTGTGATCCACTAAGGATACAATACGCTGACCTAACAGCTGTGACTCCATCACCCAGAAGTAATGACTCAACCTGCTGTTGAGTAAACTGGTCATGAAAACCCCAATAAAAAGGCTTTGACATTTCCATATCAGGGGTACCAAAGTGATCATCAAGGTCACAACATCCTTCCTATGAACAAGCACTTGGCAATAGTGAGAACCAGGAACCAGGCTCAGGGAGGAGCAACCATATGCCACCAGTAGTTGGGAGTGAGGTGAAAGAGAAGCAGAGAGACACAATGAGAAGTAAGGAATCAATGGCTCTTTCCTTACTTATCATTTGATGACTTAAAGCAGACTTGAAAATAAATAATCATTAAAACAAAATGTTCACCCAAACATCAGCTAAGAGGCACTGCATAAAAACAAGAAATAGGAGTGCAAGTGGAACTTTGCTCTTGTGATGCAAAGTTTTAAGTAGAGGAAGCAGTCTGTCAAACCACATTTCTCAGATACTACATATCTTCCTTAATCTGCAGAATTACATTTGCTGAAGACTAGCTATAGAGAGTCATTACAGTATGGGACTCTCCAGTTCCCTAAAATTTGGAGGGTAAAGAAAAACAGATCAAGGACAAGAGGAGGCATACAAATGAAATCCATAAAACCAGAATTTAAGAATTATGTGATTTGGATAACCTTATGTTGAAGTGCCTCTCATCCAGTAACCACTGGAATACGCTGACGACTTCCTGTCACCCTTCATTGAATATGGGTGTACATCAATTTATCAGGAATATACATGTAGGACCAGTTCTGATTATCATATCGTATATGCTCCCCTTAGGTAATAGCATTAGAAGGCATGGCATACATTTTCAAGGCTATGATGCCGACAGTGGTGGTCCTAGCCTGTTTAGCGCCCTGGGCGAACACCCCCTCTGGTGCCCCCCCACCCACACATAAAACATATTAAGGATTGTACATTAACATATTTTATTGTAAAAACTGTTGTCAGAACAATACTGAATTTAAGCAGAGAAACACACACACACACACACACACACACACACACACACACACACACACACATATGAAGAGAGTATGCATAGTGTGCAAACGGCTAACAACCTGCCATCACAATTCGTGATAGCTACATCAGTGTCTACTGTTTAATATCATAGCCAAGTGTCTAACAAACGTAAACAGAAGTTTTCACTATCCGGACTAATTAATGTTATGTTGTTCTATCTCTGGTGTGGTCAGTGCTATCCTCTATGCCAGTAGTTCCCAAACTACCGTACGCGTACCCTCGGGGGTACGCAAGTGGCTGTAGGGGGTACGCGTGGGTTGGGGTTGGAGTGGGGATCAAAAGTTTTAAAAGCCGAAATTTGCGCTAATGCAGTTTTTTTTGCCTGTCAAATACATGACTATATACCACCCTCTGGTGTTCAGCAAAAAAATAGCTCTGACAAAATACATGGGCGTGATTTGCCCAAATGACTGACACCTAACAGTTGAAGTTGCCTCCAAGCATTCAGTGCAGCGCGAAAATGGACAAGTGGTTAACAAGAAAAAAAGGCCCTACCACAGAGACACCGGCCACAACAACCAATAAGCTCATATCTGAAGATGCATTTTCCAGTGACCGCACAGGTGATTGTTCAACAACAATGTGTTCGTCAGATTTGGATGCTAGCAGTGCTAGCAGGGATGTATCTGTGGTTACTAGCCAAGTGGCTAGCATAGCTGGAGCCAGCCATGTGGAAAGTGATGAAGTGTCTGATGCGGAGCGTCAAAGTGGGAGAAAGCATGACAGCACGGACTGTAACACAACCTCATCAAAGAAGCGCAAATATGATGACAATTATATTTCGCTGGGGTTTACGTGTATAAATATTGGTGGATTTCCCCGGCCACAGTGTGTTATTTGTGCAAAAGTATTGTCTCAGAACTCAATGAAACCTTCACTTTTGCGCAGACATTTAGAGACAAATCATCCCCATTTGAAAAATAAACCAAGGGAATATTTTGAGCGACAGCTAAAATCACTTTCAACAAGTAAAACCTGCATTCAGGTGCCAGATCTTATGAATAAAAACAGACTACAAGCATCTTACATGGTCAGTTACAGAGTGGCTAAAAACAACAAACCCCACACCATTGTGGAGGACCTCATTCTCCCTGCTGCTTTAGATATGGTAGGGACAATGTTGGGGGAAAAGGCAAAAAAGACGATACAGTCCATTCCATCATCAAACAATACTGTCTTACGGCGCATCAATGCAATGTCAGAAAATGTTTTACAGCAGCTACTTCTGCGCATACGCCACAGTGAATGTTATGCAATACAGCTAGATGAGTCCACGGATGTGGCTGGCCTGGCGCATCTTCTCGTATATGTGCGCTACATTCATGAAGGAACCATCAAGGAGGACATGCTGTTCTGTAAACTGCTGGAACAAAGGACAACTGCCGCAGATATTTTTCAAAAGCTGGACACATTCATGAACACACATGGACTCGTGTGGGACAGATGTGTTGGCATCTGTACTGATGGCGCACGGGCCATGACTGGGAGACACGGAGGTGTGGTTTCGCGTGTGCAAGCAGTCGCGCCAGATGCCTCCTGGGTACACTGCAGCATCCACCGAGAGGCTCTTGCTGCAAAGGGAATACGTGTCCGTTTGAAACATGTTTTGGACACGAGTGTAAAAATGGTTAATTTTGTGAAAGCCAGGCCGCTGAACTCCCGCTTATTTGCTGCGTTGTGCAATGAGATGGGCAGCGAGCATGAGACATTATTACTCCACACAGAGGTTCGCTGGCTATCTAGAGGGAAAGTGCTGACCCGTTTCTTTGAGGTGAGGGATGAACTTAAAGTTTTCTTCAGTAACCATCCCTTTGAGCTGTCTGAACATTTGCATGATGAAGAGTACCTTACCTGCCTGGCTTATCTGTGTGATATATTTTCTCGTCTGAACGAGCTCAATCTCGGATTACAAGGCGTTTCTGCAACTATATTCAATGTTCAAGATAAAGTTGAGGCCATGATAAAGAAGTTAAACCTTTGGAAGAACTGCTTGGATACAAACAACACTGAAGTCTTTCCTGTGCTGCATGATTTTCTGTGCTCTAATGATCTCACACTATCTAAAAGTGTAAAGCGCGAATGTAACGTGCACCTTGAGGAGCTGGCGGTGCAGTTACGCCGATACTTCCCAGAGACGGACGGCTCAAATGATTGGATACGTCACCCGTTCACCGCCGTGCCTACTTCGTTATCACCGTCTGACCAGGAGAGCCTAATTGAAATCGCCACAGATGGATCTCTAAAAGTTGAACACGCTCAAAAGAACCTGGCGGATTTCTGGATAGGGCTGCGCACTGAACAGCCCGCGCTGGCTAAGCGCGCTGTCAAGACTCTGATGCCTTTCGCCACCACATACTTATGCGAAAAGGGATTTTCTGCTTTAACAAACATGAAAACAAAATACAGAGCAAGACTTTGTGTGGAAAACGATTTAAGACTCAGCCTTTCCCAAATTGAGCCAAACATTGAAGAGCTGTGTGCCTCTGCTCAAGCACATCCATCACATTAAATAAAGTTCTGTTTAATGAAAGTTCATGGCCTTTATGCTCTCGACAAAAAAGTGAATTCTAATAAATCCTTTGATACACTGCTAGTATTAAGTAGTAAAGTTTGTTATTAAAACTCTGTCATTACTAAAAAATATTGATAAATTCATTTGGTGGTGAGAAATAATCGACTGTGCAGTATTTATCTTTATGCATGCGATATTGCAATGTATTTATAGACACTAATTAAGAGTCGTTCGTAGTAGGGGGTATGCGGCTGAGGGTGACATGTCTCAAGGGGTACGTGGCTGGAAAAAGTTTGGGAAGCACTGCTCTATGCTGTTGCATGCTGGGGCAGCGGGTTGAGGGCAGTGGCGTGTCCAGCGGGGTGGCCTGTGGGGCCACCCCCCCCCAACCAGACTGGCCACCCCAGGTGCCACCCCAAAGGCAAAATGGTAAATGGTAAATGGCCTGTATTTATATAGCGCTTTACTAGTCCCTAAGGACCCCAAAGCGCTTTACATATCCAGTCATCCACCCATTCACACACACATTCACACACTGGTGATGGCAAGCTACATTGTAGCCACAGCCACCCTGGGGCGCACTGACAGAGGCGAGGCTGCCGGACACTGGCGCCACCGGGCCCTCTGACCACCACCAGTAGGCAACGGGTGAAGTGTCTTGCCCAAGGACACAACGACCGAGACTGTCCAAGCCGGGGCTCGAACCGGCAACCTTCCGATTACAAGGCGAACTCCCAACTCTTGAGCCACGATCGCCCCTTTGAAACAATAAAATTCAATCAAATATCAAATGTACGATTATGTGTTCACGGTGAAGCTCAGATATCCGAGTGTAAGTGTGTTATGCCCCCAGAAATGTGTTCTTTGTGTTCTCTTTATCTCGCTATCGTAGCTTAGAGCGGTGTGTGTATTTTCGTAACCATGACAACGCAAGAGCAGTTTACGCTGAGAGTCAGGAAGTGAATCTACTGTGTGACTCGGGATATTAGCGTGTGGGCTCATTCAACCGCCAGCTCCGCCGTTACAGGATTAATCCTTTTCTCTTCGCTAAGGCATAGTCTGTGAGTATAATTCATTTTGTACAATTAAGCGGTGAAGCGTTTTGAACCGTTGTCTGTTATTCGGTTAGCTTTATTGTGTCTCATATAAGCTATGCGGCTAGGCTGTCAAGCTGTGATAATTATCCAGATGCTTTGAGCTTATTGCATCTATAATACATTTCATATATTTCATTGTATTGTGTTTACAGTATATTTCATTGTATTGTGTTTACAGTTTCACAAAAAAGTGCCCAGTAAAAACTTCTGGAATCCAATCATCTGAGTCCTGGAGATTTTCTTGGGAGTGTTTAAGCTGAATGGAAACTTAGCCCATAACAGTGAAAAGACTGCAACGCAGCTAATAGGGATACGAGGATCGCCACTGTACGGAGCTACTCATTATCGAGAGATAAGCAGCCTCCAATATAGCCTCGGAAAACTTCGCCGCAGCCCACATCTCCCGATACTGGAGACCCAACGACACGCAATGTCACAACGTAGCAATGCTGACAAAGGAAATGGAGACAACCAGTCAGAGTGTGTGCGCTCAAGGAGCAGTCGCTCATCTGGTACATCGTCTGGCTCAAAAATCAGCATAGCCATTGCCATGGCAAAAGCAAAGGCTGAAGCCGCGCAAGCTAGAGCGGCACATTCAAAAAGAGAAATCGAGCTTAAAGTGGAGCAAGCACGTATTCAAGCCAGCCTCGACGCACTAATCGATGAAAAAGAAAGGGATGCCGCCGTTGCTGAGGCGAACTCCCTAGTAGCTGGTCTGCAGGATATGGGTCTCGAAGTATGCAGCGAAGTTAACAGCCTGGTCCGCCAGTCTGTCAAAGATCAGCGCGTAGCCGCCTTTGTCTCCGAACAGGCCAGCCTGAGCGCCAAGGGTCTATCGGCTACAGAAAATAACCTTCCCCCTTCTCAGCCAGTCACTCACCCGCATAACGCGGCTCAGACCCAAGCTGCCGCTCCTGCTGCTATTACGCCACACCAAGCTCTTCAGGGCCCTTGGAGAAGCGACGCACCAACACGACAGAGCTCCAAGTCACCCTTCTACCCCCCTCCAACTCCACTCCTACAGCAGAACCCCAAACGAGATTCTACACGAGATTCTACGTTTCCCACGCATCAGCCCGTCCACGGGACACTCTACGGAGGTGATTACGACCATTCTACAACCACTGACCTCATCAAATATCTCGCTCGTAACCACTTGGTGACTTCAGGTCTCACCGCATATGACGACCAGCCAATAAACTATTGGGCCTGGAAAACATCATTCCAGAACGCCATTGCCAATCTAGACCTGTCTGCTGCAGAAGAACTCGACCTCCTAACCAGACACCTGGGAAAGGAGTCAACAGAGCAGGTAAGAAGAATAAAAACGGTCAACATCAGGAATCCAACTATTGGACTGTGCTCAGCATGGGGGCGCCTCGACGAACTATATGGCTCCCCAGAAGCCGTCGAACAAGCTCTGTTCAGCAAACTAGAAAGCTTCCCAAAGCTCACGACAAAAGATCCACGGAGACTCCGGGATCTAGCCGACCTGTTGTCAGAGCTACAAGCCGCTAAAGAAGATGGCTACCTCGCGGGCATGTCGTACTTGGATACCTCCAGAGGAATTAAGCCCATCATCGAGAAACTTCCATACAGCATACAAGAAAAGTGGCTATACCACGGGACGAGATACAAACAAGAACATTTCGTCAGCTTCCCACCTTTCTCCGTGTTGGTGAACTTCATCCGCACCGAGGCGAAAGCACGTACGGACCCAAGTTTCAACCTCTTCACGCCAAGCCCCCCAACCGAGAGAATGAATAAATGGGAGAGGCCCACGAAGACGTCCGTTCACACCCACAAAACACAAGTCTCAGGCACTGCCAAGTTCGAGTCTAAGGAAAGCAGGGAACGTATTGACCCGAATAAACATTGCCCCCTGCACAAAAAACCCCATCCTCTGAGGAAATGCAGAGGTTTCCGCGAGAAGAGCTTAGACGGTCGCAAACAGCTTCTGAAAGAACACTATGTCTGCTTTCGCTGTTGCTCGTCAACAGAACACTTTGCAAAGAACTGCACAGCCAAGATAACATGCACCGAGTGTGGTAGCGCTGCCCACGTGACAGCCCTCCACCCTCACCCACCTACCTGGAAATCTAAATCGTTCCCCTCCATCTCAGAGGATAGCGGGGAGGAGGACAAAGCTGATAACCAGGAGGTCAACGCAACGTGCACACAGGTATGTGGGGTAGGTCTGAGTGCTAGAGCGTGTGCTAAGATCTGTCTCGTCAGGGTGTTCCCAAACGGACGAAGAGAGGAAGCCAAGAGAATGTACGCTATATTGGATGAGCAGAGTAATCGCTCCCTCGCGCGGTCAGAGTTCTTCGAAGCCTTCAAGATCTCCGGGCGCTCGTACTCATACACACTAAAGACCTGCGTGGGACGTACGGAGACATAAGGAAGGAGAGCCAGCGGCTACACCGTAGAGCCATTGGACGAGAAACTGAGTATCTCTCTGCCTACACTCCTCGAGTGTAACCAAATTCCCAACGTCCGCACGGAGATTCCCACCCCCCGGTGCGGCCTATCATCATACCCACCTAAAACGCATCGCTGACAAGATACCACCTCCGGACCCAGACGCCAGCATTCTTCTCTTACTGGGCAGAGATATCTTACGGGTCCACAAGGTCCGAGAGCAAATAAGCGGCCCAGGAGATGCTCCCTTCGCCCAAAGGCTTGAGCTGGGATGGGTCATCGTCGGAGACGTGTGCCTCGGAGGTGCTCACAGACCACCGGAGGTGAGAAGCTACAAAACGGCCGTTCTAGGGAACGGTCGTACAAGCCATCTCCAGCCATGTAACAACCAGATCAAAGTGACAGAGGTGTTTGAACAAGCACGTGACTATCAACAACATCCAGCGCGAACCCCGACGACGCTAATCGGAGACAATTTGGGGCAAACCGTCTTCGCTCGCACTCCCAACGACCACAAACTTGCTCCATCCAGGGAAGATTTGGAGTTTCTAAGAATAATGGAAGCTGAGTGTTGCCAAGACAGCTCCAACAGTTGGGTCGCACCTTTGCCGTTTAGGTCACCGAGGCAGCGACTCCCTAACAACAGGAAACAGGCTCTCGAACGCCTCGTCTCACTTCGGCGCTCACTGGAAAAACGACCACGGATGAAAGCCGACTTCCTAGAGTTTATGGAGAAGACACTCAAGAAGGCGCACGCAGAAGCTGCCCCTCCCTTGCAACCCGGTCAGGAGCGTTGGTACTTGCCCCTGTTCGGCGTGTACCACCCCCGGAAGCCGGACAAGATCCGCGTGGTCTTCGACAGCAGTGCATCCTATGAGGGAGTATCGCTCAACGATGTCTTACTCAGTGGTCCCGATCTTAATAACAGCCTACTAGGTGTTCTTATGAGGTTTAGGAAGGAACAGGTTGCGATCACCGCCGACATCGAGCACATTTTCCACTGCTTCATCGTGAAAGAAGACCACCGGGATTTTCTCCGCTTCCTGTGGTATAGAGACAATGACCCTACCTCTGACGTCGTGGATTACAGGATGCGGGTGCATCTCTTTAGTAACAGCCCCTCGCCTGCCGTCGCAGTGTATTGCCTGCGGCGGGCGGCTAAGGCAGCAGAGGCCGACTACGGCAGCGATGCTAGGAGATTCGTCGACCGCGATTTCTACGTCGACGATGCCTTAAAGTCTTTCAGTACAGAGGAAGAAGGCATCGCAGTTCTCCAGCGAGCGCAGAAGATGCTCGCGGCTTCCAACCTCAGGCTGCACAAGGTTGCATCAAATCGTTCCGCGGTCATCAGAGCATTCCCCTCCCAGGATCGCTCTCAGGATTTCAATGGCCTGGATCTCTCCATCGATGATCTGCCTATCCAGCGTAGCCTGGGACTGTTCTGGAATATGCGCACGGACACTTTCACGTTCAAGATCGAGATCGATCAGAAGCCGTTCACCCGCAGAGGGGTACTCTCGACCGTGAACAGTCTATACGACCCCCTAGGGTTTCTAGCACCCATCACAGTTGATGGAAGACGGATCCTAAGAGAACTCACCTTGCAAGCGGAAGACTGGGACGCACCCCTTCCCAAAGACATGGAGACCGAGTGGACTAGATGGAAACAGTCTCTTCAAGACCTGGAGGGGCTCCAAATACCACGCCCTTATACGTCCCTCTCCACCACAGGCGCCCTAAGGAGAGAACTCTGCGTCTTCGCCGACGCATCGGTCAGAGCAATAGCGGCCGTAGCCTACATCAGGGTAACTGGCAAGCAGGGACAAACTGAGATTGGGTTTGTCTTTGGGAAATCGAAGTTGGCTCCCCAACCTAGCCTAACTGTCCCTAGACTTGAACTTTGTGCTGCTGTGCTCGCCGTCGAGATCGCCGAGATGATAGTCGCAGAGATGGACACAACGTACGACAACATCACCTACTACACAGACAGTAAGGTCGTACTGGGATACATCCATAACCAGTCAAGGAGATTTTATGTCTACGTACACAATAGGGTCCAACGTATCCTTCAGTCACCCTGTCCCGGCCAGTGGAAGTACGTTCCAATGCATCTTAACCCAGCTGACGTTGGGTCAAGAGCTGTAGCATCAGCCCTGCTCAGCAGTACACCATGGCTCAAAGGACCAGCCTTTCTTTGCGACGCATCAGGGCATCCATCCGAGCTTCAAGAGACGTACAATCTTGTCGACCCCGACATCGACGCCGAAGTGCGTCCACAGGTGACGACGAAACTCACCCATGTCGCTAAAGGCGTGGTACGCCCTCAACGCTTTGAACGCTTCTCCAAGTTCAGCACACTCCATGCAGCCATTGCAGATTTGATCCACGTAGCTAGCTCCTTCGCTCGCTCGACGCAGGGCGAATGTCGAGGCTGGCACATCTGTCGTCCTACAGAAGAGGAGCTGCTGAAAGCCAAAGTGTGCATCGTAAAGAGTGTCCAGGTTGAGTGCTACGCGGAAGAGCTCAAGTGTATCGGCTCTGGAGTCGACATACCATCTTCCAGCAGCTTGTGGAGATTGCATCCCATTATGGACCAGGATCGACTACTCAGGGTAGGAGGTCGGATCGAGCAGTCAGGCTTAGGCATGAACGAGACTCATCCCATCATCATTCCTGGCCGGCATCACCTCGCTACTCTGCTTGTGTCCCACTATCACGAAGCAGTAAAACACCAGGGGAGACATCTTACCGAGGGTGCCGTTCGGGCCGCAGGTTTTTGGCTCGTGGGAGCCAAACGCTGTATCAGCAGTCTGCTCTACGGATGCATCACTTGTAAGAAGCTGCGAGGGAAGGCCGAACATCAACGGATGGCAGCCCTGCCGGCAGAACGGTTACAAGTAGCACCTCCCCTCACCTACATAGGTGTCGATGTCTTTGGACCGTGGGGCATCGTTTCACGCCGCACAAGAGGAGGAGTTTCGAACTCCAAGCGATGGGCGGTGATGTTCTCGTGTATGTGTTCCAGGGCAGTGCACATTGAGGTGATCGAAGCCATGAGTGCCAGCAGCTTTATCAACGCCTTGAGGAGATTCTTTGCGGTCAGGGGCCCCGCGAAGCAGATACGCTCGGACTGCGGAACTAACTTCGTCGGCACTTCCCGTGAGCTGGGGATGGACAAGGAAAACTCAGGGTTCGACAGGGTGGAGAAGTACCTCAGTAAACAGAGCTGCACCTGGGTGTTTAACCTACCCCATGCATCCCATATGGGTGGCGCATGGGAGAGGATGATCGGCATTGCCCGCCGTATCTTGGACTGCATGCTGCTTGAACAGAGAAAGTCTCGCCTGACGCACGAGGTTCTGACCACGCTTATGGCCGAGGTAGCAGCAATTATGAATGCAAGGCCGATCATTCCAGTGTCATCCGACCCCGAGTCGCCCTGCATCCTCACACCAGCCATGCTCCTGACTCTCAAAACAGGCTCCGCGCCTCCTTTGCCGTCAGGCAAGTTCGAGGAAGCAGATCTCTTCAGGGAGGAGTGGAAACAAGTTCAGGGCCTGGCAGACATGTTTTGGAACAGATGGAGGCGTGAATGCCTCAAAACACTGCAACTTCGACACAAGTGGCAAGGGAAACAGCCGAATCTTCAAGAAGGGGACGTAGTTCTCTTAAAGGATGATCGGGCAGAGAGAAATGAGTGGCCCATGGGCATCATCACGAAAGCCTTTCCAGGGAAGGACGGTCTGGTCCGGAGAGTCGAAGTGGAGGTCGTTAAAGATGGAAATAGAAGAGGATTCTCTCGTCCCATTACAGAAGTAGTTCTGCTTCTTTCTCCAAAGTCTGACTCTGCCAATTGATGTGGGCTCTTAAAGACCCCAAGCGGGGAGTGTTATGCCCCCAGAAATGTGTTCTTTGTGTTCTCTTTATCTCGCTATCGTAGCTTAGAGCGGTGTGTGTATTTTCGTAACCATGACAACGCAAGAGCAGTTTACGCTGAGGTCAGGAAGTGAATCTACTGTGTGACTCGGGATATTAGCGTGTGGGCTCATTCAACCGCCAGCTCCGCCGTTACAGGATTAATCCTTTTCTCTTCGCTAAGGCATAGTCTGTGAGTATAATTCATTTTGTACAATTAAGCAGTGAAGCGTTTTGAACCGTTGTCTGTTATTCGGTTAGCTTTATTGTGTCTCATATAAGCTATGCGGCTAGGCTGTCAAGCTGTGATAATTAGCCAGATGCTTTGAGCTTATTGCATCTATAATACATTTCATATATTTCATTGTATTGTGTTTACAGTATATTTCATTGTATTGTGTTTACAGTTTCACAAAACAGTGCCCAGTAAAAACTTCTGGAATCCAATCATCTGAGTCCTGGAGATTTTCTTGGGAGTGTTTAAGCTGAATGGAAACTTAGCCCATTACAAAGTGAATGCAGCATCGGCTTCTGCGCCATGTGCATCACGTTAGCAAAGGTAGGAGCACGAAAGACGGCACCGCAGGAAACAATTTTTCAGTGAAAGAAAATGAGGACAGAATAAATGTCCCGGTAAGTAATATTAAGTTTGTTGAGTTTAGTAAACTTTGGTGAAATTAGAATACCAAGGAAAAAATAACACTTAAAGAATTATTGCAGCCGTCGAATATTTCGGACAGTATGCTACTGAAGGGAGCTAACATAAGAGTTATGAGTTATAAGATGTAATCTAAGTCGTAACATTGCTGTATGGAGCTGCATACCGCAATGCAGCTCCATACAGCAGTGCTGATTTTCTAACACTGGAAAATAACTCAAAATGTTAGAAATATTCCAGTGTTAGAAAATCAGCACTGCTCAGTGTTAGCCATTGTTCATCTTCAAAACTGACTAGGTTACTTTTAAACATATAACACTGTCAAAAGTGTTAATTTAACACTCAACAGTGTTGTATTTAACACTCAGAGGTGTGGACCCATATAGACACTCTCTAGTGTTAATTTAACACTGGAGATTTTGCTGTGTACATTTTTCAAAAAATGCCTCTCTGTGCAAAATGGGTTCAAAAACATAAACAACTGTGGGATACTGTTTGTCCGTGATTTGAACAGAGGGAACAAATTGTGGCAGGATCAGCCTGATATTATTTGTATCCTACTGTAACTTTACTGTATAAAGAGCTAAGATCTCAAAAATGTTAGGAGTAAATGGACTGATTCTTATATAGCAGTTTTCTACTCTCCCGGAGTACTCAAAGCGTGCCAACATGCCACAATCACTTTCTCTATACTTAATGCTTTCTAACTACATTCACACCTCGATGGATGCATCAGAGAGGGTTAGTATCTTGCCCAAGGATACTTGACATGTAGACTGGAGACAGGGATCGAACCACCAACCTTCCAATCAGTAGGTGACCTGCGCTTCCTCCTGAGCTACAGCCACCCCACATGGGTATTGTTGTCGGTGAGGCCAGTGAGTCCAGTGAGTCTTAGAGACTTCCTGTAGGGTTGGAATAGCTAGCAGGTGCTATTGTGGAGTATTACCAAATGAACAGCATCATTGTGGTGGGGTGTGCATATTGCATCTCTGAACCACGAGTGCAGTGACGAATGTGTGAGTAAAAAGACACCGAACAAAGAAATACCGTGTGCCAGGCACATATGTGGGGATTTCTGTAGTGGCACACACACACACACACACACACACACACACACACACACACACACACACACACACACAAATATACACACACCATAGTTGCCACACACCTTGAGGAGCTGCAGAGTGTGTATTAATTTACTTCTCAACAAGAAAAGAATTTTCTTGCCACCTAATATCAATTCATACCAAAGCTGCATGATACTTTCATGATACTCTATCTATGATCATTTATCTTCAAGTTCAAAAAATGGCTTGTGTCATGTCTGTGTGGATTGGTTGCATGTTATTGTGTGTATCCTGAATGTGTGGTACCATCAACATGAGCTGAGTTTCTCCTAAACCCCTTCCCAGCCTCATTCTGTCTTTCCATAGCTATCACCAGCAGCATTGTCCTCATTAGGGCAATTTTTAGCTAATGCCAGTATCTCTGCCCCTGCGACTTCATCCTCTAGTGCTTGGACGGCCTCTTCCTCCACCAGGAGTTTTGATACATGGTTAGGCTTGCCTTTTTTCTATTTCTCATTTTTCTTGATTTGCTGGGCTTTAAGGTCATTATCAACATGAACGTGATGCCTGACCTTTCCTAGTCTGTAGTTTTTCCAGGAAATAAAATTTCTCTCAACCTTTGCTGCCATCTCCTCCCAGAGACCTTTGATAAAGCCATTTTTCAGATCAGCTTCCCAGGCTGTTATCTCATTGCCCAGGTCTGCAGGGTGGTCAGTGCTATTGTGTACAGTGAAAACATCAGTCAGGCAAACATAAAATTCCTGGATAGTCTCATCATCCTTTTGTTTGCATGCAGAGATTTTTGTATCCATACAGTATTCATTGTATCCGTTTCAGTATCCGCACATGGAGGAAAAGTCTCCAACTAATTACATCTTACGTCTTTACTATATGCCTGACTGGCATCACAATGTTGTCTGCAGATTCTCCTGTAGGTGTAGGATAGTTGCTAGGAATTTTGCCCAGTGTCTGGAGGGTCTGCATGTTCCTGCTAGGTATGGTGGGCTACGGGAGAAAAAGTGGAGGTGGCTGTTTTCTGATGTCTCATCTTTCTGATTCGCTCTCGCTCTGCAGGCCTACTTGTTGTTCCTAGAGTATTTAAAAGTAGAATGGGAGGGAGAGCCTGCAGTTTTCAGGCCCCTCTTCTGTGGAACCAGCTTCCAGTTTGGATTTGGGAGACAGACACTATCTCTACCTTCAAGACTAGGCTTAAAACTTTCCTTTTTGTTAAAGCATATAGTTAGGGCTGGACCAGGTGACCCTGAATCCTCCTTTAGCTATGCTGCAATAGACGTAGGCTGCCGGGGATTCCAATGATGCATTGAGTTTTTCCTTTCCAGTCACCTTTCTCACTCACTATGTGTTAATAGACCTCTCTGCATTGAATCATATCTGTTATTAATCTCTGTCTTTCTTCCACAGCATGTCTTTATCCTGTTTTCCTTCTCTCACCCCAACCGGTCACAGCAGATGGCCCCGCCCCTCCCTGAGCCTGGTTCTGCCGGAGGTTTCTTCCTGTTAAAAGGGAGTTTTTCCTTCCCACTGTCGCCAAAGTGCTTGCTCATAGGGGGTCATATGATTGTTGGGTTTTTCTCTGTATCTAATGTACAAAATAAAGCACCTTGAGGTGACTTTTTTTGTGATTTGGCGCTATATAAATAAATTGAATTGAATTGATGTGAAAGCTCTGATGATGAATGTGCTGTGGTCAGTACACTGGATATCAAGTCACTAGAAAAATCTGTCTCTGCCACATGGTGTTCATCTCTTTTGTATGGTGGCAGTGGAGGTGGATGTTGAGCAGGTGTAGCCAGTGAGGGGTCACAGTCGAGGTCATGATCCACTCTGACACACTGCCATAAGGAAGGATACAAAGGACACTTTCTCTGGGAAGATTTGTTTCATCCTTCTTTTCTCCAGCTGTCTTCTGTCTCTGGATTAGCGTCATTTTTCCACACTATAGCACGGACCCAAGACAACCAAGGTGTATGTCACTGTTAATGTCTTATTTTGTGATTTCAAACACATGTCTGTTGTTGCTGTTAGACGCTGACTCCACTTTCTAATGTCTCTACGTCAACTCCTCTCCTCCTCCAACTACTGTAAAAGGGGATGCATGATTAGAATGATGGACACCAGCTGAACCGACCGCACCAACCCTCCCCTTGCTGACCACACAAACATGAAATCCCTCTTTTTTTAAAAACACAAAACAAAAAAACTGTCACCTCATCTCTCATCATTGTTCCTACAAGAGGAGATAATCTGGCTTGAAAGGTTACCTTGCACCACTGTTTAAACTCCAGAATCGGCAAAGGGATCACACTTCTGACAGTGCAGCCCCACTTCTACTTTAGCACCAAGAAGAGCCAAAGCCTGTAGGGTTTTGGAATCTTTACATGCTCAGCCTGTTGTGCTGCAAGTTTTGCAACCTGGTCTTACAATGTGTCACAGACCTGGTTGTACAACTGCCAAAAAAAACAAAAAACAAGACTTTCAGATGGCATACATGGCATGAATCAGCTAGGCAGAAACTACCCGAAAAACTCAAGGAAAAAGGAAATGGAACTAAAAGTTCTGGTCTGTGCTGTTAGGCAGCCTGCAGGATATGCAAATGCTCTGGTTTTATGGTGTACTTTGAGAAAGATGGGGGAGGAAAAAAACGCCATGGTCTGTTTTTCAGAGAAGAATTTGCATTTCTTGGAATAGAGTCTTTTTTGTGTGTTAAAAAACGATGGCATTTAAATCTTAACTCAACATAACAGCTTGTTAGTCATTTCTTACCATAACCACATATTTCTCTATTAAACTAGTCTCCATGCTTCAGGTAAACTTGATGATACTGTTATTTCTTAAAATGAACAGCAAAGTAAGTCCATAAATGGCAGGCAGGACACAGAAAGCCCTTGTCTGGTTGGCTTTCTCACACGCCCATGCTAAATTAATCTCCTGTCATCGTCACTGTTCTATGATGATATGTAAAGATGAACAACATGACGCTATTCTAGAGGTTAAGCCAAAAATATTTTGGCAGGAACGTGTGCAGGGAAGAAAATAATGTCAACTTGCTTACAAAGTAGTGACGGGCGTAGACGTGGTCTCGAGGTTTGATGCTTGAGACCAACCTCAGAGTGCGATCATTATCTAAAAAAACTAGTTGGTGGTGGCATGTAAAAGCCTGTCATAGTTGCAAAGAGACGATTTATGAAATTTTCTTTGCTAAAAACGTCCTCCCAGTTAATTTTTGTCCTCTTTTCGGGACATGAGTCTGAGACCTCTAAGTCAGTCTATATGAGTCCTACTGTACTATGAAGTGGACATCCTGGAGTTTCTATTCATGCCACACTTCTGGGGGTTTGGCTAACAGAGCACAGGGACTTTCTTGCTCTTACATTTTATGGTCATAACCAGAGATGGGCAGTAACGCGTTACTTGTAACAAGTTACTGTAATCCGATTACTTTATTCAAGTAACGAGTAAAGTAAGGGATTACTATTGCAAAAACGGTAATTAGATTACCGTTACTTTCCCATAGGAACGCTGCGTTACTGCGTTACTAAAACCGTGATTTTTTTGCGAGAATGTCTCATGACAGTGACGTAAGCGAGTGCAACGTTCATGACAACAGCTGTGTGCAGATCAACAATGGATCATAAATCGAGTGCAGGAGAGAGTATGAGCGTGCAGCGTTTAAAGCGTGGAAGTACTGACCTTACTTTAAGTTTGATTCCATAAAAAGTGACAAAAACATTAGTGTCCGGTGTGCGTGGGAAGACAACTTCTTTTTACAGCGAAACACACCCCCCCCCCCAAAACTTCCAAGCAAGCACCGAGTGCGCTACGACGTAATGGGATACTCACAGAGAAACTCGTGGATTCTTCCACTGAGCGCTGCGGCACACCTGCACCAGGGTAAACCTCCGCCTAACCCACTCCTGCTTTACAGGTGAAAATAGAGCAAAAGGACCGCTAGTCTTTGATTTTATTTATTTTCTGCTGTGTTTTACTTGCATCTATTTGAAAGAGTGAGTGTAAACACAAAAAAATATATATTTTATGTGCTGGAATGTGCAGAAAATAGGTTTAAATATTAAACAAATTTCTTCCAGTCAGAGAATGTTGCATATAATTAAATTTTTGCTTGATGCATAAAGTTAAAAGATTAAAACTAAGAAAACAAGTTTTAAAAAGAGACTTTTCCATTTGATTACATTTTGTATGATGGATTATGTAGAAAAAGTAGAATTGGGCTGAAAGATCTATCACTTTATCACCTCTTCAGGTTGTAAATCGTGTTTTTAAAAAGTAACTAAGTAACTAAGTAATTAATTACTTTTGAAAATAAGTAATCAGTAAAGTAATGGGATTACTTTTGGGGGGAAGTAATCAGTAATTAGTTACTGATTACTTTTTTCAAGTAACTTGACCAACACTGGTCATAACAGAGGTTAAGTGATACAATACTATGACCCTGTTGCTATAAATCTATTTGTTTCTTCAATGTGAGCGTACTAACATGGATTTTCTAGTATTTCACGAATAGTTTTATACCTTCCAAAATAAAGCTTTTATTCAATGTTCTTTGCAGGACTTACAACCTCCCAGTTTCAACCTGTGTCCAGACTTCAGGAAGTATGATCCTATGATCATATGATTCTAATCTGACTTTCCATTAACAAGCCAAAGAACAAATTTGTATATGACTTTGGGAATTGTATAAAATATTTGTATCTGCCCACATAAATGCAGGCAATGGTCCTGTAGGCAATGTTTATGTAAATGCTGACCACAATCTCCTCCTCTGAGCTGTCACTTTCCTGCTCGAATGCCTGACCCTCCTCCACCTCATCTCATGACAGCACTGAGTCATCTCGCCACTGATTCCATAGAGTGAAATCAATCAGCCCTCGGTCATAATCCATACATGATCACTGTTAGAGTGAAATAGAAACAATATCATATCTCATCATTCAACAAGCCACAGCCACAGTGTTCACTACAAAAGGGGCAGAAGATAAAAAATAAATAACTTACAATTGAACACAGAAAAATCTAAATATCAAAACATTTTTTCTTCCGAGTCTCACGAGGTTATTCTGTGTGTGGTATTAGGCACAGGAACTGCCCCACGCTGCCTACCCATCACAGCTGGGGAGGAGCTGCTCAGCCGTGTAAACACCACCTTCATCGCTGAGCAGCTCCTCCCCAGCTGTGATGGGTTGGCAGCGTGGGGCTTTTATCCATATAATGCATCACACATTCTCTATTTCCTGCTTCTTCACTATTTGTTGATTTTAGTTGGTTTTTTTTCCAGTTTGAATGAATGAAGTATGTGGTTGGTGTAGGCTGAGATTAAGAAATACAATAAAAAACAGTTTTTCAGCGTATCTGAGCATTCAGAAACAGATTGTTCTCTGAAGTCATCTTTTGTTCTCCAGGAATTTTGATTAGTGAAGAACCTAAAAGTCAAAAAATTGACCTCAGCAGTGACCTCTTACCAAATTCCTTAAAATTCAACAATACTCAAAGGCCTCTAATATTCACACGTGTACTTATTTGAGTTTCACACACAAATCCCAGCTACATACAAAAACAACCAAGCAATGACATAATCAAGAAGATCTGGACTTTCCAGTATTTCAGAGTTTGTGATCTTCACTGTGCAAATCCCTCTTGAAACTGAGTCTGAAAATGTAGTTTATCATTAACTTCTGATGCGTTAAATGCAAATAAAATTGTTCTTTGTCAAGCAAATCTCGGCTACGAGGGGAAAGCCCTGGCTGGAGTCCTTGTGGCAATAACAATGATCTGCGGTTTCCTGTGAAACTGGTGGAGTTTTTAATCAGAAGTTTAATCATTTACAATTGTGTTATGTAACAAATGTGTTACAACTGGCTATTTATCTATTTGCATCATTGCTAATCTATCATAATTCAAAGAATGGACACAGTTTGGCATCTTGAGATTAAAAATTCATACAACATAAACAGAGATAGAAAAATTAAATCATTTTTTGCATGCAAAAGGTCTAAGTTTTCCTAACACATGTCATATGTTAATGGAGTAAAGCTGAAATAGGAAGACAAACCAATTCATTGTAATCTCTTATCCAACTGGAGTTGAATGTGAGGTGGAGACTATTACAGCTGATATGGGGCAAGAAGCCAGATTAAATAAAAGCAATGAAAAAATAGGAAAATATAAAGTTAAATTTCTACCCTAAATGTAAAAATGTCAAATTAAAAAGTGCAAGTGCAGACAGGTGGAAAAGACACTTTCAGCTCATTTCATGTGTTTACAGCAGCTGAGTGTTTATGAAGTGAATATGCTGCTCTCTGCTGATGGTGTTTGAAACTGCAAACAACAGAGTCTTTCAATTTGAAATCTGAGGTGGAGGGACAATTTGGTTAATTTACGAAGAACAAATGTTGAGGTGGTATAACGAGAAGTGCCACTTCGGGGGTATTTCCTATTTTCATTTCCCTACTTATGCCAAAGACAAGCGGGACACATAATAGAAATGCATAAGCATAAACACATAAACAAGCTGGCTAAATATGCATAGTAATAATTAATTTATTTCTGTCACTTTTTTTCTTACAAATTGGCTTGAATGGCGATGTTAGAAATTCAAGTAGCACAATAATAATAATAATAATAATAATAATAATAATAATAATAATAATAATAATAACAATAATACCCCAAATAATTAAGTCATTAATTACTAGGATATCTACTGACATGTTGTCTTAGTTCCTGATTTTTAAAGAGGCCACACTTTTGAGTCTGTCTCTGGACTGGTTGTTTGCTGCTGCTATGAGTTCAGCAAGGTTCGGTGAACCCACAGCTGGGAGTGGTTCCCTGGTGGGTGGAAGGATCATACTTCAGCTTTTATAGGTATGTTGTTCCTGGTTTGAATGTCAGGAAAGAGCTGGTCAGGGGAATTGATTCAGCATTTTGAAGTTGTGCTAGATGATGATAATGATTTGTCTTCTCAGTGTTGAAATAATATTTAGTCCAAAAAACAAATAAAGAGATATATTTCACAACAATCAGAATTACGAGAGTTTGCAGAACTACCTACTGTAACTTGGTTTATGTGGTTTATTGTGTGAAGACTGCAGTAAGACATCTGTAGGGATGTTTTTATGTGCACATATATTGAGACAGAAATTGCAGTAATACATTTTAAAGGGCCTAATGACTAAAATACACTCACTGGACACTGTGTTAGGTACACTTGCTCAACTTCTCATTAGCAGAAATAATCAGCCAGTCACATGGCTGGAAATCAGTGAATTTAGGCATGTAGACATGGTCAAGATGACCCAATGAAATTCAAACTGAGCATCAGAATAGTAGGAAGTGATTTAAGTTACTTTGAGCAAGGCATCGCTGTGGGTGCAAAATGGGCTGATTGGAGTAATTCAGAAAATGCTGATCTGGGATTTTCCCACACAACCATCTCTGGAAGTGAAGGAGAAAAGAAGAGGTAGCAAGCCTGAAAAACACCCACCATTAGCAGACAAGAAGCCTACAGTCCGTCTGGACTGTGTGAAGAAAAAGAAAATATAATTTTTCAGCCTCACTACCTCACTTTCCTTTATGTGCCTTAACCTGCGTGATATGTGTCTACTACTTTAATGTATTCATGATTTAAAAGTTCAGTTTCAGTCTTTCTGTACTGACCTCTTGTAGCAAGATCTAATGATGTAACTGCTGTGCTGTCTTATTTATCAGTTACTGCATTTAGGTGGCACTGAATGTCTATAAGACAGCAACATTTAGGTATTTGTAATTTTCCATTCATCTCTATCTCTATATTTGATCAGTCTGCAAAGGCAGAGTTACGCCTGTACTCTGTGTATGTCAACAGAGCACTTATCTTTTCTGCCATTTCACATCTACTGTGTTTAGAGTTCAATATATGATTTTCCATATGATGTTCCATACTTAACATTGTTGGATCCTTTTATGTTGTTGGGTAGCATAACGGGATTACATTGAATTTTTGTTGTGTTAAAAAAAGTGACTGATTTTCATGTAAACAAATAAAATGTCAAGGGACCAAACTGACTCAAGCACAGACCAGCTCTTTAGAATAAAAGTCAGGTTATTTACAAAAAACACCAAAATGTCGGGGTTTCCGGAGAAGGAGAGGAACAGGTCCCTGCACACAATTCAATCCACACTGCTCTCATGAATATTCCACGCTCCTGTTCAGTCACTCACGCTTTCACTAGGTCCGCACCACACCACACTACCAGAAACAGGGACAGGTCCAGGGAACCTATATACAAAGCAAACACGATCCTAGAATTAAAAGTAGAATGGGAAGGAGAGCCTGCAGTTTTCAGGCCCCTCTTCTGTGGAACCAGCTTCCAGTTTGGATTCGGGAGACAGACACTATCTCTACTGTCGAGGAGGGAAATTATTTTACTGCTATTGTTAAATAATTGTCATTGCATTAATAATATAATCTGCAGCATGGATGTTGCATTCCAAGGTTTAAACAGTGTCTCTTTCAGAAAGACTGAGTTGCAGGCTGACAGGAAGTTGTATGCAGAAAGAAGCAGGAAGTTATTTTGAGCCGCAGGCTAAGACGAGGCTTTAACAATATAACAGATAGCTTTAAGAAGGCCTTAAGAGAGGTTCTTGATTAAAACATTTATTTAGTAGAAGACATACACATAGTCTCAGTGAGCTTCTGGTCTGGTAAAAGGTCAGAAGTGCAACAGGTGAATTGAGAAAGAGCATGTGAGGTCAACACACACACACACACACACACTTTAAATTAGATTTATTTAGAGGAGAGGTTAGTTATGTTTGGCTGTAACTGCAAAATTGTCTTGGTAAAAGAGGAACCGTTTCTTGGTGTCTCGGCAAGAAAGAGGAACAAGACAAGAACTGAAAGGTAGACAGGAAGGGCTAGCCATGAAAATAGAAGATGATTTTCTAGGTGAAAAGTCAATGATGATGTTGATCTGATCTATGTATAAAATGTATCTGTGACGTATGAAGGGGCGTCAGTAAATAAACCCTGATGCTATAAAATATCTGTTCATGCTTTGATTAAGTGAGGACTACTGGCTGTCTGCGTACAGAGTGTCTTCCCACGCGTGTATTCATTAAAATCTTCGTTTGACTTCACCCGGCCGGACCAGTGTGGTTATTCTTCGATCACCTCTTGTACCCTTCCTCAATATTGAATCTTAACATTTGGGGGCTTCGTCCGGTTATTGAGGAGGGAGAGTTGGAGGTTTGGACGGAGAAATCCGGGGTCTTGGGTGGTCTGACGGGCAGACGTGAATTCCAGTGGTCTAAGTGAGTGGGCATAAGCCGGCTTATCCAAAAGGTAAGGCACTACCTGTTGAATTATTTCCAAAGTGTGCCAAATTGGATATGATAAAATTTAAGTCTACTCACTGAAGTTACTGGTGGATGTCTGTTTTGATTTTGATGAAAATCTCATGAGTTGAAGCAGTTAGAGTTCTGCTAAGAGGAAATGAAAGTAGTTAAGAGTCTGATAAGAAAGGTTTAAATACTGGGTTGAAGTCCCAAAGAAATTGAGTTAGAGTCTCAAGTAGTTTGGTAGGGAATTGGTTATTGTGTTGGTTAGAGTCCAAATTTGGTCATAAGAGTGGACCTGAGCGGTCATTTTGTGAGTTGGAGTCTCCATTTGACCACTAGGTTGCACCTGCCTCAGTTATACACTTGTTTCGGGTGTTGATTGTTGTTTCAAAGTATTATAAATTATTCTAGAACGGCAGTTAGAGTCTGCTAGGAAGCGCAGTTCTCGGAGGTAATGCTCCCTCCCGGCCAAGGACGCTTGGCCCTGACCTATCGGCGAATAGGGTTAGTACGGTTGGCAACCGGGGAGAACTTGGGAACCTCCAAAATAGCTAGGAGCTAGAGTCTCCTTACCGTTTGCAACGGTATCTGCGCTTTTTTGGCCAGCAGAAGTGGATTTCGGGCGTGTAACTTTAACCTAAAACTTCAAAAAGTTTGGGTTGGTTGACGCTTTTAAATTGAGTTAGGGATTTTAGAAATGAGGCCAGAAACAGTTAAAGTCTTGATACTGGTTAATTGATCGCAAAAAACGGTTATGTTAAATTTGTCGAAATTTGATAGGTGTTAAAAGGTTTAAAATCTGTGCAGTTGTAAATATAAGACGTCTCTGTATTAAAAAGATCTCTGTGGGTCGAGTCAGCAATGCACTGACTGCCTGCTGCTATTCTTAGATGAAGAGTGTGTGTGCATGCAAATGAGGCAGCTGATGCAGAGCGCATGAGAGGATTATGCTTTCGGTTTTGTGTGTCATTGAGCTCTATAACTATTGTTTGTAAATGTGGATAAATGTCTGTGATTAAAATGCTGGCTTATTAAATAATAACATTGTAAATATATGAATGGTGACAGCGTTTCAAAATAGAATATAAGAATTGTTTGTGTTTAAAACCAACGGTTAGGTAAAGAAGATTTAAGGTGGATTTGAAGGCATAAACAAAAAATAAAAGGGTTACAGTCTGCAAGGGTTGTTAATTCATGAGCTGACTGGATGCAGAGTAAGTGGAGTGGTCATCCTGAGAGGATTGAATGATGCTCTAACTCTGTGGTCAAGTCAGACATAGGCTTTAAGCCACCATGAGCCACTAATAAGCGTGACAGATTAATGAGTATGTGTAAATTGAACTTGTTAAATAGCTTTGATAGGAGTAACTCAATGAGCACGCAATAAAGTGGACCTGTTAGAACCTGTTTGACATTTGTCGCTTTAACAGTAAATGATTGTGTTGTGTCCCATGCACTAAACAGTCCCATTTAATACTGTAAAATCGTTGTTTAAATAGAATAAGCAAATATGCCTGTGATTTATTTTGCAACCTGTAACATACAAATTGCAGAGGAAGAGGGTCGACTAGAGGTGACCTGTGAATGTCACATAGTGACTGAGGAAGGTGGTTCACCTTATGAGATGACAGTGTGGTCCGAGATTGAGCTGCATGAGCTAAATGCCTATATACAACGTTGTCTATTTCTATTTCAAGGCTTAAAGGAGATGACTGAGCATGAAAATGATCCAAATTGGGAGCCCACAGAGGCCGCCCACTTTGCTCAGGTTATGGTAGAGTCGGTACTAGACGGTTTTGATTCTGATATGCTTGCTTGGGAAATAATGTAATTATCTGTGGAGATGTCTCCAAGCGATTAGTAGATTTAAAGGAGACAAATGTGCTTGAGAGTGCGTGGTTGAAATTGTATGTGTGCGTGTGCGTTTGATATGTGGGAGCCTTCTCGGGCAGCGATTTTTTGTTAAACCTGTGGCAGGCTGTGCAACATGGAGAAAGCTTTGACATAATGTCATAAAGGTGATTTCTTGGTTTTAGATTTATTAGTATGGGATGCTTGAGGGTGTGTTGCTGTAAAGTATATAAGGGACGCGCAGCGCCGTTAATGGGTTTAAAATAAATGAAAAAACACTAATCCGAGGAACTATTGGAGAGGTAAGTATACGGAGGTGAGCGCGTTGCGCACAAGGGTTGCTGGTGTCATATATTAACACTTTGAGGGCGAATAATTTTGATTGAGTGTCAACGCTTGAGAACGCGAGGACAGCGTCTAAAGTGCTGGGTTAAACTTTG
Source organism: Copadichromis virginalis (assembly GCF_057382275.1). NCBI lineage: Eukaryota > Metazoa > Chordata > Actinopteri > Cichliformes > Cichlidae > Copadichromis > Copadichromis virginalis. The sequence continues at coordinate 8,757,341 of NC_140629.1, forward strand.
TGTATCACCGAGCAGGGGAAGAGGAGCCAGTGGTTGCGAGAACAGCGAGACGAAGACTGAAACCGAAAGTTAAGCGTGTCTGGGTGACCTAGACCAAGAAGGTGGAGTCGACCAACGCCATTGGAAGAGGTAAGTCTGTGTTTCAGAGAATGGCTGACAGCTCGGGTGCAACACCTAGTGGGAAAAGGGGATGCAAACCTCTGAAGGATCAGCTTGAACAGCTTAAGAAAGCTATTCGTTTGGCTTCACCTGGAGCACTAAAATCAGCAGAGAAAGAGTGCCAAGCGATGGAGGTTGAGGTAAGCAAACTTATTATATCCCAACAGAAAGGGCTGGGTGATAAAATACCTCTGAGCTTGGTGTTAAAAACTGAAGGAGAAGTGTATGGACAAATGCATGAGGCCCTACGTGCGTCCATAGAGGCATTAACGGCATTGGAGGTTATAAAGCAGAGAGTAATGCAGGGAGGGCCAGAAGAGGAGAATGAAGACCGTGCGACGTCATCAGAAGAAGAAGACGATGAGGAGGACGAAGATGGAGGACCTGAACCCCAACCAAGTACAAGCCTAATTTTGAGGAAAAGGAGTGTGAAGAGAGACCAAGCACAGAGACGGCCCATATTTAAGAGCTCAAAGAGTAGAAAAGTGAGTTTTGAACAAGGAGCTCCTGACCCTGGTTTAAGTCTGCCTCTAATAGCAGGTCCAAACAACGAACCAGTTTATCGCGCCTATAAGGTGAGAGATTTGGAAGCATTGGTTAAACAACTTCCACCAATAACCAAGGGAGAACATTGGGAAGGAGAAGAATTAGCGCTGGGCGACTTTCGCACTTTGGCCGGACGTTGTATGCTGGGTGGTGGGTTAGCAGATGTAGAGCAGATAGCTCAAACAACTAGATATGCAAATGACCTGAAATATCATGAGGTGCAGAGTGACTTAGCAGATGCAGTTCGGGAGAAGGACCCAACTCCTAACTTTGGAGCCATTCCAAAAATTATTTGGGATCCTAAAAACACACCCAGAGAGTGTTTAGCTAAAGCAAAGGAACAATGGTTGTTAGGAACAGGAATACATCCGGGGAAGGAGGGTGAAAGTAGAGCGTGGTTTCGTTCGGCAGTGCTGGCAGGGCTGCCCAACCAGGTTGCAGTTGACTTGGAAAAGAACCCAGATTTTGCCGTTGCAGACTCGGTGCAGTGGGACAGACATGTGACCCACAGACTTCAGCAGGAACAGGATTTGGCAAACAAACAAAAGAAAGAGTTGGAGGAAGCCCAGGCGTGGCTGGTCAAGTTGCAGCTGGTAGAAGCAAAAAACAAAGCAGGAGACAGAAAGAAAGAGGATAAAGAGAGCGCAAGGAAAATAATGGTGGCAAGGTCTCAGCCCGATCCTGTGCCTGACTGGCCAGATCAGGATCCGGGTCTCTACCCTGATGACCGTTGGCCCGCCAATGCACCAAGGCAGCGTCAACCCGTAGGGAATTGGGGGACCGGTGGACCGCAGAGAGGGCGTGGTGGATCCGTGAGGGGAGGACAAAGGGCTCGGAATCCGGGGAATCCTGGCAGTGTGTCTTGGACTGGCTGTTACAGCTGTGGAGCAGAAGGACACTGGTCCCGAGAATGCCCTGAATCGCAGCGAAATTATCAGAGGCGAGGCTATCAACCCCAGGCACGAGGAGGCCCAAGACAAAGAGTTGCTTACAGGGGAGCACATCAGGCTCCAAACCCGAATGCAGCACCAGCCCCCCAGTACCCAGTAGCCGACTGGGGCTGGGAGGGGGAGCAATACTGATGGAGCCCGGAGAAACTGAACAGCGTGGGGACGGCAGAACCTATGCTGTCAATGATGATGATCCAGCATTGACACAGCTGGGAAAACAGACTTTGAAGCACCAATATGTGGTGTCCTGACAGGTTCCTGGAAAATCTCATGGGCAGGGACCTGCTTGTGAAACTGGGATCACCTTCAAAGACTCAATATCTAGTCCAGAATTCTGAACAACCCACTGCCAAAATCTACTGGGGGAGGCTAGTGGAAGAAGGCATTTTGAGACATTATCAGCTGTGGAAACCCTGGGTAATGAGCCTGGCCGTCTATTCCCCCGCGAGATCCTTTCCACGTTACACTCTTTTATGATAGGGAAGATAACGATATCTATCGGGAACAGTTCCAGTCTGATCTTGAGGGACAGACGTGGAATGTGCAAACACATAACATTTATGTTGGACCAGAAGGTGTGGCCGCGGCTGTGAAATTTACTGATGAACAACTGCCTTGGTACAATGTGGGAGAGGATTCAGCCCCTCACATTACATTGGCGGTCCACGAGGGTCATGGGCCAAGAGATCTGGGACCAATGGTCAAGCGGGCGCTGGACAACGCATGCTGGCAAAGCACCCAAATTCCAAATGTCTGGTATGCACCAAAATGTAAAATATATCGCATAACTTGTTTGTCCAACGATGCAGTGATCTTAGAACATAAAGAAATCTCCAGAATATATGGCAGGGAAAGAATGGATCATCCTGATGCAGTAGCTGAGCTCTCGAAATTGCCTGGTACTTTGTGGTCCGCAGGGCCCACAGATGTAGGTCTAGCTAACTGTTCGCCTGTCCTGTTCCAGCTGAAGTCTGACATACCATTTAACAGACCATAATAGAAGCACAAAACTGAAGACCAAAAGTGGTTCACATGTATTGACCTAGCGGATGCATTCTTTTGTCTCCCACTGCACGAGTCACTCAGAGACATTTTCTCATTCACATACAGAGGCCGCAAATTTAGGTACCCACGCCTACCACAAGGCTTTGCACTCTCACCAGGAATTTTTAATCAGGTGTTGAAGGAGACATTGTCCCCATGTCAACTGCCAGGGGGCTGTACATTAATAGAGTATGTTGATGATCTTCTTATTGCAGCCCCGTCAGCAGCGGCCTGTACGGCAGCATCGCTCGTGGTGTTGAACAGATTGGCGGAGTGTGGCTTCAAAGTGAGCAAAGAAAAACTGCAGTTGGTCCGGCCAGAGGTAACATTCCTGGGCCGGGTGATCGCACACAGATCAGTGGGGTTAATGAACACACACAGAGACCAAATTCTGACACATCCAAAACCAAGAACTGTGAAGGAGTTGCTTTCCTTTCTTGGCTTGACAGGTTACAGCAGGCAGTTCATTCCGAACTATGCGGGTAAAACGGCCCCTTTAAGGGACTTGATCAAGAAAGTTGGTGTTCGAAATCTGAAGGCTGAATTGCCTTGGACGCCGGACACAGAGACAGCGTTCATTTCACTAAAATAGGATTTGTTAAGAGCCACAGATCTGGCCACACCTAACTATGATGAGGCATTTTATCTTGATGTTTCAGAAACAAAGGGAGTTGTGAATGGTGTGTTGTTTCGGAAAAAAGGGGGAGGTAGGGATGTACTTATGTATGTTAGCATAAGATTAAATTCAACAGAAGCAAGGCATCCCACATGCACACAACACGCAGCAGGAGTAGCAAAGATAATTCAGAAAACAGCACATATAGTGAGGGAACACCCACTGAAAGTGCTTACTACACACAGTGTAGTGGCCTATGTGAACTCACAGGCATTCACAATGACTCCACTGACGCAACAAAGGTTCAGCAAAATTTTAGAGGCGCCAAATCTGATATTCACACATGAAGGAATAAATATGGCAGACCTAATGGGGTCAGGAGAACCACATGACTGTATTAAGAAAGCCCAGGTTGAAGGAAAAATCGAGGGACAACAGTCGGCCCAGAGAGCTGAAGTGATAGCCCTAACTCGAGCCCTGAGGTTGGCTAAAAACATGAGAGTGAACATCTACACTGACTCAGCATATGCGTTTGGAGCAGCTCATGTGGAACTGGCTCAGTGGAAGAGAGCCGGGTTCAGAACGGCCACTAATGCACCCATCTGTCACAAAAAGGCCCTGGAGGACCCAGACGAGGTAAGTATTATAAAATGCAAAGGCCACTCACAAGCAGACAGTATGGTGGCAAGAGGAAATCAGAAAGCTGACGAAGCCGCAAAGGAAGCAGCGGGCTACAAAGGACAGAGACAACTGGTGCAGGTAACCCCAGAAGAGGAGGTTAGCACTAACAGCATGGAAGAAGTTAGACAGGCTCAGGAGGAGACATCCCCAGAGGAAAAGGGGGTGTGGGAAAACAAAGGAGCCTGGCAAGATGGCGGTTTGTGGAGGGGGCCAGATGGGCGTCCCGCTTTAACGGCCAAAATGGCGGAACAAAAGGTGAATGAGGCTCACGGGCTTGGTCACGTGGGAGTGGAACAGATGGAGAGAAATTTGTGCCGATGGTGGCATCCTGATTTGAGGAGGATGATACTGGAAAAGGCCAGAACGTGCCTAATTTGTGGGGCACACAACCCAAAGCCAGCAGTAAAACCTGAAGCTGGTAAGTTTCTCATGCCAGAAAGGCCAGGAGAAGAGGTCGTGATTGATTATACCGACATGATTGATACAGGCCCAGGTGGGGTGAGGTATTTGTTGGTGTGTGTGGATGTTTTGACTGGATGGCCCGAAGCATGGGCGACCGAATGTGAAGACGCGAAAAGCGTGATTAAGTGCTTAATCATTACATTCCAAGGCATGGGTTTCCCAAGAGAATTAGATCAGACAATGGTACTCACTTCAAGAATAAAGATTTGCAAGAGGTAGAGAGGATGAACCTAAATTTGGAAAACAAGTTGGCTAAAATTTGTGCGCAGACAGGGCTAAATTGGGTCGCAGCCCTGCCCATTGCTTTGATGACCATAAGATGTTTATGATGATGTTAACTTTGTATTTCAGGTGCAGTTATAACTATTTTATACATATTGCATTTTGTGCTTTTAAAGGAGTTGTGGCTCAAATTTGTCTCTGGAGGGTCATGAGCCTTTGGCTAGCGCTATGATTAGCCAATCTACTGTGAGGATAATATGAGTTCATGAAGGATTGCACACGCTTACAGACACAGAGTTAAGAAACACACATGACAGTATTGATTCCAGGCAAAAGGCCCTAAATTCATTTAGCTTTTAACTGAACTTAAAGAAGGACCAAAGAGGAAGGAAAGCATATATTTTGGTTAAGTCTGATAAACTAGAATTAGGAGGTATTGTTACATTAAGGGAGCAAAATGAAATAAAAAGGTTATACCAAAACAGGTGATAACATAGGAAATGTGAGGTTTTAAAATGAAGTTAGTGTTAACACATAGGAGTTGTTTCAAGGCAGCATTTAGCTATGATGAAATGTATACAGGAGTAATTGCTTATATGCTTAAACTTAATTGATTGAAGTGGTTGTTTTCTTTTGGAGTAGATTAACTTGCAGCAGCGACAACTTGTGCATAGGATGTTGATGACCAGATAAGGGAAAGTAGAGCGAGCAACTGGACGTGAAACCAGCGCTTAAAAGAATTTTAAAGTGATGAGTAACGTTGAAGAGTATACATAAATACAAGTCAATAAGTTAAGAAGATAATTAGGATCAGGCTCTTAATTAAAGAGTCCCAGATAGGATAAGTTAGGGAGATGCAAGAAAAGGTGTTTTGTTTCCTTTGCAGAAGACTGATCTCGGCGACCACAGGAGGGGCGAGGATCCTGGAGATCTCGAGGTTCGAGACCACCAGAGAAGGGTCTGCGTGAGGACACAATGTATTGTGACCTCTGGTGTTCCAGAGGTCAAAAGGGGGAGTGTCGAGGAGGGAAATTATTTTACTGCTATTGTTAAATAATTGTCATTGCATTAATAATATAATCTGCAGCATGGATGTTGCATTCCAAGGTTTAAACAGTGTCTCTTTCAGAAAGACTGAGTTGCAGGCTGACAGGAAGTTGTATGCAGAAAGAAGCAGGAAGTTATTTTGAGCCGCAGGCTAAGACGAGGCTTTAACAATATAACAGATAGCTTTAAGAAGGCCTTAAGAGAGGTTCTTGATTAAAACATTTATTTAGTAGAAGACATACACATAGTCTCAGTGAGCTTCTGGTCTGGTAAAAGGTCAGAAGTGCAACAGGTGAATTGAGAAAGAGCATGTGAGGTCAACACACACACACACACACACACTTTAAATTAGATTTATTTAGAGGAGAGGTTAGTTATGTTTGGCTGTAACTGCAAAATTGTCTTGGTAAAAGAGGAACCGTTTCTTGGTGTCTCGGCAAGAAAGAGGAACAAGACAAGAACTGAAAGGTAGACAGGAAGGGCTAGCCATGAAAATAGAAGATGATTTTCTAGGTGAAAAGTCAATGATGATGTTGATCTGATCTATGTATAAAATGTATCTGTGACGTATGAAGGGGCGTCAGTAAATAAACCCTGATGCTATAAAATATCTGTTCATGCTTTGATTAAGTGAGGACTACTGGCTGTCTGCGTACAGAGTGTCTTCCCACGCGTGTATTCATTAAAATCTTCGTTTGACTTCACCCGGCCGGACCAGTGTGGTTATTCTTCGATCACCTCTTGTACCCTTCCTCAATATTGAATCTTAACACTACTTTCAAGATTAGGCTTCAAACTTTCCTTTTTGCTAAAGCATATAGTTAGGGCTGGACCAGGTGACCCTGAATCCTCCCTTAGTTATGCTGCAGTAGGCATACGCTGCTGGGGGATTCCAATGATGCATTGAGTATTTCTTCTTCAGTCACCTTTCTCAATCACTATGTGTTAATAGACCTCTCCGCATTGAATCATACTTGTTATTAATCTCTGTCTCTCTTCCACAGCATGTCTTTCATCTTGTCTTCCTTCTCTCACCCCAACCGGTCGCAGCCCCTCCCTGAGCCTGGTTCTGCCAGAGGTTTCTTCCTGTTAAAAGAGAGTTTTTCCTTCCCACTGTCACCAAAGTGCTTGTTCATAGGGGGTCATATGATTTTTGGGGTTTTCTCTGTATCTATTATTGTAGGATCTATTGTATAATATAAAGCGCCTTGAGGTGACTGTTGTTGTGATTTGGCGCTATATAAATAAAATTGAATTAAACTGAATAGAACAAGCTAGAGATTTGCACCGAGACAGAGAAAGGTTACTCAAAGGTTACTGAGCCACCACCTTAGTGACCCAGGTAATCAGGCAGCTCAGTGACAGGTGGGTAATCAAACCAGGTGTGTGGGCCAAGGGCATGAGCCTATGATGAGCTCCGCCCAGGCAGAGAGAGAGAGAGAGAGAATAACAAAACATGTAGCCTGAATGCTGAGTCAGCCAAGGAGACACTGAGACCATGACATAAAAAAACTACATTTTGATGAGGGGCCACTAATTTTTTTTTTTTTTTTGGAGTATCTCTCAGCAGTTATTTGGACATCAAATAGTTGGTAGGCGTCTTATTAACCTTATGAGGAAATCTAGTTTTATTCCGGTACAGAGCCATCATTAAGCAAACACTTATTCAAATAAAATTTCTTGTCAAAATGGCTGTAAAAAAGGAAATACATTAAACAAGGCAAAAAACATGAATGCAGTCTTATCTCTCTTAGGTAAACTTTCTTTTAATTTCTTTAAGTGGTCTTCAGGATGTCAAGGTTTGCTGTGTGGCAGGCAGTGGTTGGACCCGAACGCAGGACTCTGAGACAGAGTATTTAACTTAAAGGTGGCAGCTTTTATTCGCTGGCAAAAGCAAACTGAGAAACACAATACATGAGCACTAGAAATACAACAAAAACTCAAGCTAGGAAGAATGACCTAAACTGGGAGTACATGACATAACCTAACATGACAACATGACGAGTGAGGAATACGTAGAGTGGGAGGATGCGACAACAAACAGGGGAATACTGAGGACTCAAACACCAGCAGGATAATGAGAAACAGAATGAAACACAGCTGGGACTAATCAGACACAACAGGACAAAGGGGAAGCAAAACTGAACACATCAACATAGGACGCAAGACTGTCAAAGTAAAACATGATGTAAGCACAGAGACATGGACTTGACACTGAGACAAGACTGATTGGATATGAAACATGGAACACTAGAAGATAGAACAACAAATATAACATCAAGAGAACTAAAACCATGAATAACAATAAAGAAGAAATATAAATTAAACACAAAACACTGGCTCACAGACCCAGTGTCGTGACACAGGAATAGTTTTCCAGGCTTCTTGAAGGTCATTTAGAGCTCTCTTTTAGGTTTTGGCTGCTTTTTATCTGTTCTCTGTCAAGATGATCCAACTAAGCTTACAAAAAATGTTGAAGTTCAGCTCCGGAGAGGCAGATCCATGGTTAGTGTTTCACTGTATGTTATTCAATCCATGTATGAATTTCCTGCATTGGTAATGTGTTTGGGGTCATTGTAATGCTGAAAATTGAAACTGTTGCCAATCAGATGGTTTCCACATAGTATTGCATGTTGGATCAAAATCTGACTCGCTGGGAGTGAGACATGTAATTTGCAAATATCCTGATAAATTGGCTCTAAGTGTGAATGGTTCTCTCTATGTGTTAACCCTACGCTGGTGACCTATGCACTGCACCTCGTACTCTTTGACAGCTCGAATTGGCTCCAATTCATTGTTTTAGTAGTTTGTATTACTTTGTAGAGATTGTAATGCATAGAGCAGGCTTTACCTCTGCATTCTGGTGTTATGACCCGGCTCTGCTAGGCGACAGGGGATGTAACATAAATGAGCCCAGAGACAGGAGGGTTAGATAAAAAGAAAAATATAAGGTTTATTAACACAACTGAAAACCGTTACTGAAACAACTCACTGGGCAATAGGGTGATTGATATATAATATATCAAATCATGCTCCCAGATTCTGGGAGCATCATACAACCTGTTCCCATGTTCTGCAGTCAGCTCATTTTTTTCTGCTTCCAACACATCAGCTTTAAGAACTGTCCATTCACTTGCTGTCTGATTTATTTCACCCCTTATTATGTGCCACTGTGTTACAGGGTAAGATTCCTTATCTGTTAGTCACTTAAACAATTTTATTTCATCTTTGTACAGTTTGGCCCCACTTTACAAAGTAATAGGACAAAGTATACAGCAGGACAATAATATAGTTAAATATATTGGGAAACAACCATAATGCAAATAAATGTAAAACAAAATGTTTCAATATAAGAATTAAGAAGAATTATACAACATCAACATTAAAAAACATCACAGTCGCTCATTTTAATGGTGTGGCAAATGATATGTGTCTTACCACTTGCATGTGAGACCTAATCTTGTATACACGTTTAGTGGTCCAGCTTCTAAAAAGGCACCAATAAGAAGCTCATTTGGCATCATGCTTCTGTTCTTTCTCTACTCATGCAGAAGTCTGATTTTGTAAACAAAGTAGATAAATATGTACATTTAGATAAAAATATAAATACAACTCAAACTTTTACAGTGTCATAAGAGAAAGCATGGTTTAAAATATTAAAAAAATCAAACACTTAGGGTGCTTCATAATGTTCAGCTGGTGGGGAAAGTGCAGTCTTTAAGATCTCTGAGTGCATTCACTGTAGAGTGCAACAGAGCATGGCACTCTCCATGAGAGGGGTCATGATTGCGGTCATGATTACTCACGTTGGCAGGATGGGACTTTGCCGCTTTTTTCAGATGATTCCTGCGATGGCAGCAATGATGCCTAGGACCACTAGTGTAAACTTGACTGCAGTGACAATAGTTTTTCCTACAGAGACAGAAAAAAATCGGTTTCCTTGGGTTGTAGTTGTGCAACATGACACAGTAAATTGAACTTAATCTGTAGACTGAAGTAGATGACTCTTACCAGTACCACTAAAAGCTGTGTCCACTGAGTCACAGTTAGGAAGCGTCCACCCAGGCTCGCACTGGCACTCACTTTTGTGGTTGCACACCTGGAAAGCACAAAGAACATGTTGCCATTATTAGTCTTAAAAAATACACTTCAGTGAATATGCTTTATTTAAAAAACAACAACAAAAACACTGACCTACCTTTTGAATTTAAGTAATATAAAACACTGCATGCCCAGTATAACTGGTGGCATGTAATTAACTAGATTTAGCCAAATTTGAATTACTTGGACTTTTCTTGCATATTCTGTTCATAGTAACATATTATCCCTACATCACTTTAGCTTCTGACCAACTGACTCTAGTTTTATTTAGTTTTGGATAGACTATAGGTAAAATATGTATAAGATGCTAGGCTAAATTATGTTATTATGATCAGCTAAGAGTTTTTCCTTGCATCAGTTATTCTTATAAAATATAGCTAAACTAAAGATTTTTTGGGGCTCAAAGTTTAACAGAGTTTTTGCAGAGCCAATTAAAAGGCACCAAGTAAAAAGTAATACAAGACCTTAATATTAAGAAAACTTCCCAAACTGCTTTGGATATTGGACGTTTATGAATTGTTTTTCTCAGAACAGTCACTTTTCAAAAGCAATTTGTTATATCCATTTTTTTAAAATAACTTACAAATCACACACTTCATTCAGTGCATATTTGCAATGACACTGCAGTTGCAAATGTTTGCATATGGTTCTACAAAAGTCTACATGAGTAAGTTTGGGCATGGTTGTATATCTCACATTAGCATTTCAGGGATGCCTTAAAAGGGTGTCTTTGTCTTTATAGGGCTAAATATGACCAATATGACCCCATTAAGATTGAAGTTATAAAACATTAAGTCCAAAAGTCAATGCAGGCTATGACAGTGACTCCATCCACCTTTTACACATAAGCTACATTTTAAACATGGATATGGTAGATTAGCTGCCCCCGGCTAACAAAGGATTTAGTTAAACTTTGCAGCGAGAAATCACACAAAAACTACTTTTAACCCTTTGATTTTGTAAAGTTGATCTTAAATTTCACTCTTAGTGGCATTAAAGTCTTTAAAAGCTTTAGAACCCTGTTCACAACTATGAGGGTACGCAGCTTCTCCTCTTGATAACCTTTTGAAAACAGATGAACTAATAATGAAAATACCAGAATATACAGTCCAGCACAAAACTGTTATAAATCAGTTCCACCTCAGTGGATCAGTTTTTGGTGTTGTACTCACAGCATGGCCTGGGCATTTTGCTGAACAGTTGGTGTTTCTGTATGCCGTCTGCAGATCCACACACTGATTCTGGCTGCACACCTTGGAAAAGACAAGTCAGACATATATTTAACTTTATTTTGTTCTACACTGTAGATGCAGTAAGCAAAAAGTGGATTCAGGAAGCCTGCTACCTTTCCATCTCCACATTTAGTCCCCGTTTCCACCTGGCCTTCGTCACCGGTGGTGTCTGAGAAGAATGCTGCCTTGCATGTGCCGATGGCGACCATCCGGCCATAGTTTGGGTTGTCATTACCGCCTTCACAGAAGAGCTTTCCACAAAGAACATCTCTGCAAAAGAAAGACAGTGTTTGTTTCTGATCATGTTTGGTTGATATGAAGAACGAAGAATCAAAATAAGGGTCGGCTGCAGAGCAACTGTTGCCCTGTACGTTCTACTGGGACTCACTCTTGCTGACAGGGGATGAACTGATTATTTGAGGGGCGTTTGCAGAAGCCATAGTAGACTCCTCTGGTGTTGTAGTTATAGCATCCTTGTTTGGCCTCCTTAGCTCCTGATAGCAGCAGGAGATTGCATAAAAACCTAACTCTCCATATGACTTTCACATACATCCATATGCGTATTGACAGGATACTCACCTGATCCATACATCTTGACACACTGCTTAGGTCTCTGTGGACACTGACCGTTGTAGCAGTACCCTTGGCCTCCATCACATGGGAGCCCATTCACAGCAAACACATCCTCCGGACAGGTCGTGCTCTTCCCATCACAGTACTCTGCCAAATCACAGTCATCCTGCTTTGCGCGGCACTGTCTGGAGGTAGGCAAGATCTGTGCCGAGCATATACCATCAACGTGTAAGTTATCTGAAACATTGTTTTTCTTAAAGTGTTATATATAGTTTAAATTTTCTAGCGCTATGTGAAACACCCTGAGTGTGTGAGCTCTGTAAACAAAATATCAAAATGCAATACTGTGGTGTTGGTTCAAACATTTGCAATATCCTCTAATTACTTGAGGACTGTAGCTGAGCAAACAACTGGATCACTACAGCCAGAGGAGAGACTTCCAGGGATGAAAATAAATAAAGAAAAGAAAAGAATAATCCTTTAATTGTCCCACAAGGGGAAATTTGATTGTAACAGCAACAAGAAAAACACATGTACAAACAAACAGTGAACAGGACACAGAACAGAAACATACACGATTTTTTTTACATATTTACATTAAGGGTAGTACTGTACTGTTACGTGCCAAGAGATGTGGCTTTTCTTTTGTGTTCTTTTTATCTTTCAGGTGTCAAGCCTCGACCTATTGGCCAATTCAAAGTTGATTTGCATGTGTCTATTGGCTGGTCTGGGCACAGTTGGCCAATCACTCTCCGAGGACGACTACAAATGAGCATCTCCCTGGCCAGCTAGTGGCTGCTGGCTTCTGCTTTATGACAAACATTTGCGTGAAGGCTTCTTTGTATTGTGTGTGGTGGGAGGCTGGACAGGTAAGCTGGGGTACCCTATACACTGGCTGCAGTTTTAAACTGTTACACACTAGGTTATTCGGTTGATGTCACTTTTGTATGTTTTCACTGACCTTTTGTCGAGTAGCTAGGTAGGTCTTTTGTTTTGCATTTTTGTTTTAGTTAGGGTTAGTCAGTGTGGTCGGACTGCGTCTTCTGAAGTCCACCATCAACTCCTTGGTTTTCCCGGCAGGTGGTTCTGCAGACACCAGTCCACAAAGTCCAGAGTCCACTGTCTGTACTCTGAGCCGTCCTCACCTGTGATGAGGCCGACTATGGCAGAGTCGTCAGAGAACTTCTGTAGGTGGCAGCGTGGGGAGTTGATGGAGAAGTCTGTAGTGTAGAGGGTGAAGAGGAACGGTGCCAGCACAGTTCCCTGTGGGGCCCCCGTACTGCAGACCAGCGTATCAGAGACACAACCCTGTCCTCATATACTGTGGGCGTCCCGTGAGGTAGTCCAGTATCCACTGGGACATGTGGTGGTCCACTCCTTATAGCTCCAGCTTGTCCCTCAGAAGTCATGGCTGGATGTTGAAAGCACTGGAGAAATCAAAGAACATGATCCTCACAATGCTTCCAGGCGAGTCAGAGTTCTGTGCAGGAGGTAGATGATGGCGTCCTCCACCCCGATGCCAGACTGGTAAGCAAACTGCAGCAGATCCAATGAAGACCTCACCAGGGGGCACAGATGGTTTAGAACCAATGTCTCGAGGGTGCTCATCAGATGTGATGTCAGGGCTACCGGCCTGTAGCTGCTGAGGTCCTTGGGATGGGAGGTCTTTGGTACCGGTACCACACAGGAGGTCTTCCACAGCTGTGGTACTTTCCCCAGCGACAGGCTCAGGTTGAACAGATATCCTAGGATGCCACACAGTTCATCTGTGCTGCATCTCAGGAGCCTGGAGCTGATGCCATCTGGACCTGCAGCCTTCCGCACCTTAATCTTGCAAAGCTCGTTCCTCATTTGAAGTGCTGAGATAGAAAGAGTGGATTTTGGGGGAGGGGGGTGTATGTTGGAGTCCACAGCATACACCCTCCTGGCTGGGAGCTGAGAGGTGTGAAGTCCTGAGATGAAAGACAGGCAGTGCCTGAAGATGAGGGAGATAGCTTCAGGGGGGACGATGCTGGGCGGGGTGGGTGGTTGATCAAACCTATTAAAATATTTATTTATGTCATTCACCCACCCAAAGTCTCCTGCAGCCTGGGGGTTGGTTTTTGTCCTGAGATTGTCTCCAGGCTCTTCCAAACCCCTCTGATGTTGTCCTGTTGCATCTGCTCTCTGTTGGCTCGCTTGGCAGTAGGCAGAACAGCGGAGCCCCTGAGGGCTAACAGCTGATCCCTGCTGTAAACAATGGGAGGTCGGACCTACACGCGCTCTGTTCTGACTATTGTCAATTTTGTACATGTTTTGTTTTTGTTTGGTTAGTGTGCTGGCCCTTTAAAAGAAAGGCATGGTCCGTGCGTGGACAGGAGAAGAGTCAGAAAGACTCAGACAATTGACAATCGACTGACTAACATGTGTTCTATTAATAAAAAGGCATTCCCTGTGAGTATGCGTTATTGTTTGGCACTTTATGTTAATTAATAGCAGTTACTTACATGCTGTATTACGCAGGCTAATTTATGGCGGTTATTTGCTGTTAGCATTAGCACATGGTTACGCAGCTCGTCAAGTAATTATTTTAGTTTGTCACTCATATACACTGTATTTTGTTATCACATTTTCACACCTGCCATATAAAGCGAAGTCTAAACCCACTCTGGCATCAGTGACTTTTGTGTGGAGGTGTGTAACTCCTGGCCAGTACACGCTCTCTGGACACAGATACCGTAAAAAATGTGATAAAAAACACAATTGTCCATAAATTTCTGAGCTCCATTGTGGAGTAGTACACTCCACAATATAAAAACAAGAACAAGAAAGACAATAACAACAAAGAGAAAAAAGGACTCTGTCAGGTCGAAGCTGCTGATACTGGCTGCCTGGAGCGGCGCCGGAAGAGAAAATAAGACTACGTTCACACTGCAGGGTTAACACTGGGATTGCCAGGCTTCTACCGTTCTACCTTTTAAAAGCCGGAGAGCAGTCAAATGCTGGAAGTGCTGGAAGTGGAAGCTAAATTGGCTAGTCATTCATATGTATATTAGGTTGTTACCTAGGAATTCTGGAGGGAGGGGAGTGGGGGTGAGTGATTGAGGGGGTGGGGGAGTGGAGTGTTTCAGTTTGCCATCTTAGGGAGAAATCAACACATGTCCTTTGTATGTCCTTTGTTGCTGACATTTATTGATGAAAACAGTACAAAAAACCAAGCATTTGTACACATATTTACAAATAATGATAAAAAGTGAGTGAGTACATTTCAACATTTTCAGCAATCACTCACAATCCTGGCACTGCCACGGTATCTGTCGTCTGCATTTACCACATGTGTACCTGTAGCAGTGAACACATCGCACAGTGGCCTGATTTTTTTTGCATCTGTGTTTGACCTGACACGTGGCCCTTTTTCCAGGGCTCAGTGTGGAGGGTTGTGTCCGAAGCAACTGTTCTTTTCTTGCCTTCTTCGCAGCTACATGAGAGCGAGCCAATTCTGTTGCAAGCGCCACCAGGAAGTCCACCCGTCTTTCCTTCGTCCCGGTGCATGCTTGATACAGCACATGTGCATTCAGTGCTGCCATGTCAATCATGTTATAAAACACGGCGACTGGCCAGCGCCGTGTTCCTTTGCGGACAGTGTACTCCCGAACCATCTGGTCCATCACATCCAGAGCGGAGCATGTTCATTGGTTCATGGACCTCCCTGAACTAATGGCATTTATTGCAATTGTCATCTTGCGGGGGGTTTACAGGGTTCCATCGGTAAATGACTGCTGGTCAGCAAACCTGGGAAACCCACAGATAATTGGAACTATGGCACGAAACCGCTTCCAAGACATCATGCAACACCTACGCTTTGATGACAAGTCCACCCGCAGTGATCGAGCAAAGACTGATAAGTTCGCTGCAATTTCCAGTGTGTGGGGATCATTTGTCACCAACTGCATCACGTGCTACAACCCTGGTCTACATATCACCGTTGATGAACAGCTTTTCCCATCAAAGACTCGGTGCTGTTTCCTGCAGTATATTGCAAGTAAACCGGACAAGTTTGGGATCAAGTTTTGGGTGGCCTGCGACCTAAAATCCAAGTACATTTGCAATGTCTTCCCATATCTTGGCAAGGACCCCAATCGTCCCACTGGGGAGAGACTTTCTGAGAATGTAGTAATGAGGCTGATGGAACCATTCCTAGACAAGGGCAGAAATGTTAACACGGACAATTTCTTCACATCGCTTTCACTTGCGCAAAAACTTCTTGGACGGAAAACCACCATCCTCGGCACAGTCAACAAGATTCGCAGGGAAATTCCTCAATCCACTAGACAGACAGATCGCAATGAATTCACCACTCAGGTATGTTGCAGGTCTTTTGTGGTTCTATGTTTATGTGTTTCATTGTGTGTAAAAGGGCTATGGAAATAACAATTTATCTTATTTCTTAGGTGTTTTCAACCTCTGCTGCCACGCTGACGGCGTATGCGGCCAAACGGAAGAAGACAGTCTATATTCTTAGCAGCATGCACAGCGTGGTTCAGACTGATAACACTACCAAAAGGAAGCCAAACACTGTCTCCCTTTACAACAAAACAAAGTGTGGCGTGGATGTGATGGACCAGATGGTTCGGGAGTACGCTGTCCGCAAAGGAACACGGCGCTGGCCAGTCGCCGTGTTTTATAACATGATTGACATGGCAGCACTGAATGCACATGTGCTGTATCAAGCATGCACCGGGACGAAGGAAAGACAGGTGGACTTCCTGGTGGCGCTTGCAACAGAATTGGCTCGCTCTCATGTAGCTGCGAAGAAGGCAAGAAAAGAACACACCGAGCCCTGGAAAAAGGGCCACGTGTCAGGTCAAACACAGATGCAAAAAAAATCAGGCCACTGTGCGATGTGTTCACTGCTACAGGTACACATGTGGTAAATGCAGACGACAGATACCGTGGCAGTGCCAGGATTGTGAGTGATTGCTGAAAATGTTGAAATGTACTCACTCACTTTTTATCATTATTTGTAAATATGTGTACAAATGCTTGGTTTTTTGTACTGTTTTCATCAATAAATGTCAGCAACAAAGGACATACAAAGGACATGTGTTGATTTCTCCCTAAGATGGCAAACTGAAACACTCCACTCCCCCACCCCCTCAATCACTCACCCCCACTCCCCTCCCTCCAGAATTCCTAGGTAACAACCTAATATACATATGAATGACTCCAGCATTTGACTGACTGCTCTCCGGCTTTTAAAGGTAGAAACGCAAAATGATGACTCCGCGGGGGTCTAAGGTAGAAAACCAAAATGACTGCTCTCCGGGGGTCTAAGTGCTCAATTCCGATTTTTTGATCAAATCCTATTTTTTTTTTTTTGTCTGCTTGTTCACACTACAAATAAAATGTGACAGCAAACGCGCTCTAGTGTGAACCCTCAAAGCGGCTCGCATGTGCAAAAGAAGATGTCACACACAACACGCTCTGTTTAGACCCAGAGCTTCTCCGGCGCTGATAATTAGCGTCTGTCTTGTGTCAGTGACGTAAAAGACGGATTTAATGTGACCTGACTGTTCAAACAGCAGTCGCTTTCTAAAACATCGGATATGTATCGGATTCAGTACCACATACAAAAGTGACCCAGATCGGATTTGAAAATATCGGATTTGTGCCGTTCACACTGTCATACCATGATCGGATATGGGTCGCATAGGGTCAAAAAAATTGCTTTCCCCTGCAGTGTGAACGTAGCCTTAGTGACACCAGTTACACTGATCGGTCTTCTTACTGACTCACCTTACAGTTCTCACAGCATTCGCCTTCAGCACATTGTGAACCCTCTTTCAGGGTGCAGGTGATGGCGTTGCAGCAGGGATTGGTGCACTCCTACAGGGACGACATATATTAGAACTCATCAGGCTGGTGTTAGGTCTTACTGCTGGGATGCATTATTAAACATCTGTTTGCTCTGTTCCCGTGAGGAATCTTTATCGCTAGGTTTAATACTCAAATTTCCCATTGAGAGGGCCAATGTGCGTTTATCATCTTCCATATTGAGTTGATTGGTTCAGCTGCCCGTCACTACCAGATCAACTGCCCATTTGCACATGTGCGAAGGTAACTACTTGGACAAACTGCCTGAAATGTGTTGACAGAAGCATTTCGGGGATTTTGACACATTCTGCACTCCAGATGCTTTAATTGCGTTAAAAATTTTAATCGTGTTGACCTTGATGGCGGATTAATTTGCATTAATGCGTTAATTTTGACAGCACTAGTTCAGTTCCTTCTAATGATCTCTCCTTGTTGAATTCCAGCAGAGGTGAAAACAGGTCTAAACATCACTCTGACTGTAATTTTCTTTTCACCGAAAACTACAAACTGTTCATCTGTTACACACAGCTATACTTTCACTATATTTCTATATAGGTACATAAAAGTGTTAAGTACATATTCCAAGTAATACTGCAAAATAAAAAATAAATAAATCAGCAGTTCTTCAGCTTCTGGAAGAAGTCAGTTGAATAGTGGGACTTGAAAAAAAAATGTGTGTGGCTCAGGCCCATTCATTATTTCATAAATGGTAACTGGTAAATGGCCTGCATTTGTATAGCGCTTTTCTAGTCCCTAAGGACCCCAAAGCGCTTCACACTACATTCAGTCATTCACACATTCACACACTGGCGATGGCAAGCTACATTGTAGCCACAGCTGCCCTGGGGCGCACTGACAGAGGCGAGGCTGTCGGACACTGGCGCCACCGGGCCCTCTGACCACCACCAGTAGGCAAACATGGGGTTAGTATCTTGCCCAAGGATATTTGGCATGCAGCCAGGAGGCAGCCTGGGATCGAACCACCGACCTTCTGATTAGTGGCTGACCTGCTCTGCCACCTGAGCTACAGCCACCAGTACATATCGGGTGTTCAAGGTTCAAGGTTCTTTATTTGTCACATGTATAGTTATACAAGTATAACACACAGTGAAATGTAGCCTGACACGCTCCTCCACATGTGCAAAAAAATTGGGGGGGGGGGGGGGGGGGGTGTAGAGGAAGAACATTATATATATATATATATATACACTGAACAAAAATATAAACGCAACACCTTTGTTACTGCTCCCATTCCCCATGGGATGGACGTAGAGACCTAAAATTCATTCCAGATACACAATATAACCATCCCTCCCAAACAGTGGTCACAAATCAGTCCAAATGTGTGGTAGTGGGCACATCTGCTATATTGAAATAATCCATCCCACCTCACAGGTGTGCCACATCAGGATGCTGATCTGACATCATGAGTAGTGCACAGGTGTACCTCAGACTGCCCACAACAAAAGGCCACCCTGGAATGTGCAGTTTCTTGCGCTATTGGGGGTCTGGGGACCCAGAACCGGTCAGTATCTGGTGTGACCACCATTTGCCTCATGCAGTGCAACACATCGTCGCATGGAGTCTATCAGATTGTCAATTGTGGCCTGTGGAATGTTGGTCCACTCCACTTCAATGGCTGTGCGAGGTTGTTGGATATTCGTGGGAACTGGTACACGCTGTCGTATACGCCGGTCAAGCACATCCCGAACATGCTCAATGGGTGACATGTCCGGTGAGTATGCTGGCCATGCAAGAACTGGGACATTCTCAGCTGCCATCTGCCCTGAACAATGTGAACCATGATTCATCCGTGAAGCGCACACCTCTCCAACGTGCCAGACGCCATCGAATGTGAGCATTTGCCCACACAAGTCTGTTACGGCGACGAGCTGGAGTCAGGTCAAGACCCCGATGAGGACGACGGGCATGCAGTTGAGCATCCCTGAGACGGTTTCTGACAGTTTGTGCAGAAATTGTTTGGTTGTGCAAACCAATTGTTCCAGCAGCTGTCTGGGTGGCTGGTCTCAGACGATCTTGGAGGTGAACCTGCTGGATGTGGAGGTCCTGGGCTGGTGTGGTTACACGAGGTCTGCGGTTGTGAGGCCGGTTGGATGTGCTGCCATATTCTCTGAAACGCCTGTGGAGACGGCTTATGGTTGAGAAATGAACATTCAATGCACGGGCGACAGATCTGGTTGACATTCCTGCTGTCAGCATGCCAATTGCACGCTCCCTCATTGCTTGTGGCATCTGTGGCATTTTGCTGTGAGACAAAACTGCACATTCCAGGGTGGCCTTTTGTTGTGGGCAGTCTGAGGTACACCTGTGCACTACTCATGATGTCAGGTCAGCATCCTGATGTGGCACACCTGTGAGGTGGGATGGATTATTTCAATATAGCAGATGTGCCCACTACCACACATTTGGACTGATTTGTGACCACTGTTTGGGAGGGATGGTTATATTGTGTATCTGGAATGAATTTTAGGTCTCTACGTCCATCCCATGGGGAATGGGAGCAAAAACAAAAGTGTTGCGTTTATATTTTTGTTCAGTGTATATATATATATATAGTATATACATATATATAGTATATACATTGGGTGAATGTGCAGTAGTAGCAGCAAGCAGGTGAATTCTGTACATTAATATGAATAGATATCTGACTATTTTGCAGGATAGACAATATAAACATGCGGAACCTTCTACCAGATTGCAGGAGTTGGAACAGTTTGTTGCCAGGATGGGACGGGTCCTTCAGTATCTGCGCTGCTCTAGTCCGGCATCTCCTGGTGTAGGTGTCCTGAAGCGGGGGGAGAGCAATCCTGCAGCAGCGTTCTGCTGTACGGATCACTCTCTGGAGAGCTTTTTGGTCCTTCACACAGCTGTTCCCAAACCACGATGTCATGTTCTGTGTGAGGATGCTCTCCACAGCACCTGTATAGAAAATCCTGAGGATCTTTGGAGAGACCCTGAACTTCCTCAGTTGTCGTAGGTGGTACAGGCACTGCCTAGCCTTTTTGGTCTGGACCTGAATGTGGGCAGCCCATGTCAGGTCTGAGGAGATGTGGACACCAAGATACTTGAAGGACTGCACCCTCTCCACTGGAGCTCCACTGATGATAATGGGCTTGTAGTCTCTGTGCTGACTCCTTCTGAAGTCCACCACCAGCTCCTTGGTCTTGCTGACGTTCAGCTGGAGGTGGTTGTCCTGGCACCATGATGCCAGATTCTTCACTTCATCCATGTAGGCCGCCTCATCGTTGTTGGAGATGGCACCCAACACCACTGTGTCGTCAGCAAACTTCACAATGGTGTTGGAGCCATGGGTGGCCACACAGTCTGAAGTGTAGAGGGAGTAGAGCAGTGGCGAGAGGACACATCCCTGAGGTGCTCCTGTGTTGATGGTGATGCTGTTGGAGAAGCACCTGCCCACCCTCGCCACCTGAGTTCTGCCAGTGAGGAAGTCCAACACCCATGCACACAGACGGCTGTTAAGTCCCAGATCCCTCAGCTTTGTGAACAGTCTGCAGGGCACTATTGTGTTAAACGCTGAACTGTAATCAACAAACAGCATTCGCACATAGTTACCCTGTTTCTTGTCCACATGGCTGAGAGTGGTGTGTAGGACGTGGGCGATGGCATCCTCTGTGGATCTGTTGGATCTGTAGGCGAACTGCAGCGGATCTGTGGTGTCTGGGATGGAGGAAGAGATGATGTTCTTCAGCAGCCTCTCAAACACCTTCATTACTACCGAGGTCAGTGCAACTGGCCGGTAATCGTTCAGGGATGAGGGTTTGCTGTTCTTGGGCACAGGGATGATGGTGGATCTTTTGAAGCATGTGGGGACCACAGACTTCGCCAGGGACTCGTTGAAGATGTAAGTGAACACACCTGCTAGCTATCAGCAGGTGTGTATCAGAAAGTTGTTTTTCTCACATCGCCTCAGAGCAAGCACTTCATTAAAAGACTCAAGATCAGACAAAGGAAACATGGAGCTGAATTCCATTCTGAGTTCAGAAGCCATTTCAGACCTGAGCATGCACAGACACAGATCAGAATCATAGCATAATAGTAATAAAAACATTTGTACTGCTACACTGTTTATCAAACTAGTCTTTGTAAGTGAGAGGCCAGCAAAACATAGAAGAAATAGAAGTTTGTGGAGCTACAATAGGCCTAGGCTGCTGAGGGCTTTCTTCCTGTTAAAAAGGGGTTTTCGCTCCCACTGTTGCCAAATGTTTGCTCATAGGCAGTTATTTGATTGTTGGGGTTTTCGCTGTGTTGTTATAAGACCTCTATCTTACAAAATATAGTCCCTTCAGACAGTTGTTGTTGTGATTTGCTGTTAAATGAATAAAACTGAACTGAATGAAAAAGAAAAGTTCTCCTTCACCAGATCAAATCATCAACAGCTTGCAGATCAGATCAACTTGCTACAAAATGAAAGGTTTAAGCAGCTGATGTGCTTATTTACCTTCACCGAACCACAGTCGCACTGCTCTCCTTCCTCTCTGAAGCCGTTTCCACAGACCGCGGAAGCCACGACACTCTTGTAGGCTGGTTTGTCCAGCAGACAGCTGGGGCTGCGGCTTGTTAGGTACTTTTCATATTTGCTGCTGCTGCAGCTACTGAAGCTTCGAGGAGTTTTCCAGCTGAAGAGGAACAAACACATTATTAGTATTATTATCTTTTTTTGTGTTATCTTTATCAGTGTCTGACACTAGGAAGACATGGCTGCACAAAAGCGGTATGGTGGTACATATACAGCACGTACGCACCAAACATGCTCACACACGTTCTTCAGTCTTATAGCCATGTGAGATTAAGAGCTGCACCAGCTGACCTCCTTTTTGGTCCAATACACACAGTTATTATGTTGTTGTACCAAATGAAACATGTTATGATGATCAAAACATTTAGTGAGGTTTGTAAGGCTCGTATTGTTTATTTACGGTCACTTGTTATAGCCTGAATTTATTTGCTAACAGAAAGAATCTGCATTCAACTTGAAGGATGTCTCAAGTCAGCTTTTCTTACCTGAGGGCTGCTGCCATGATGCAGCTATCGTCAGAACATAAACAACCACTGGAGTCATCGTGGTCCATGCCCAGGTTGTGGCCCATCTCATGAGACAGTGTTGCTCCCACTGCTATGGCTGCATCACTGTGATCCTAAGAAAAAAATGAAGCACAAGAAAGCAGCAAAAATTTACTAACAGCAAGAGAGAGCAACACAATAATGTCACATGTTTGTCTCAGTTTTAACATTTTCTCAGTCTATTCAGTCGGGACTTTCAGACTGCATGGATCTATTGACAGAGTTAGTGTAGTGGTCTACAAGTGCAGTGCAAAAAGGAGGAAAATGTTTTAAAGGATTTTGTGAAAAATTCATGATTAGTCAAAGAATGAGTTTTCCACGTTGCACTTATGGAGATGTGTGCATTTCAAATGTGCAAAGAAGACTTTGTAGACCGAGTCTAGTTCTAGATCATAATTTAACTTAGTTTTTCTCTTTTAGCAGGAAGTGGTCACTACATGTTAGTGATAAATTGATGGAACTGTCATTTATTTTCTCTGGTATTTGGTCATTAATCAAAGTATCAGATGAACAATTAAGTTGATTTTTGAGGGGCAAAGGAATGACTGAACTAAATGGATTTAGGAACATGTTTCCAAAATTCACATTTACCACAACATGAAGCAAGGGCAGAAGTTATGAAGTCAGTGAGATACATCATCTGGGAAGCATGAACACCTCACCTGTACTACGCCGACAGAGTGACCAGAACAGAGAGTCCCGATGAAAGCAAGACCCACAGTTGGTCCTTCAAAGTCGATACCACTGAAAGAGAAGATCAGAAAGTCTTAAATTCATATACAGGATTCATATCATCCATCTACTCACTAATCTAGCTACTACTAGATTAGATTAGATTAGATTAGATTAGATTAGATTAGATTAGATTAGCTACTGTGAATTTTCCTGAATGTTGAGGTGTGAACATTCAAGCACATTCTTATTTAAGATTCAATAATGGATCTGCTTGTGGTTGTATCTTGTGTATAAAACACAAGTTACACAAGCGTTATGTGGAAGCTTAAAACCTCTTAAGCTGATGTGTCAGGCCGGTTTAACCTGGGAGAAAAAAATATGGATACTCACAACTCAGATTTCTGAAATTAGTTTTCTCTTTCCTGCTCGGTTACTGTTGAAAGTAGGAGACATTTTGCTCCACATGATTTGAGTCTGACTGATTCTACTTATAGAATCTATCCATACCTTATAAGATGTGCATTGTCATGTTTTATCCTCATCACCAGCTCAGAGTTTCTCCACTTCATGAAAGCATCCAGGTTTGCTCCTGCTGGGGGGGTCACAGAGATCAGGTCACCATTCGTCCATATCTCCAACCCCACCAGAGCAATAAAGGTCCTCAGAGGTTTGTAGACCTGAAGAAGACAACATTGGGGATGTAACATTATACTCCAACTGCTAGCAGCTACTGCAGAACAGTATGTAGTACAGTGCGTCTGTATTGGTATGGAATCTGTATAGAAATAGCAAAAAAACAGACTCACCATGTTGACAAAGTTGACAATCTCAAATATTCTCTGTCTCATCTTCTTTTGATCCCTGTTCATCTTCACATACTGAAACACCACAAGACAAATTTCTCATCCTGCTTCTCACCAGTTTATCTTATAAAAATCAAATTTTGCAAACCAAGGGGAAAAAATTAAAAAGTTAGAAAAGAAGATTAATTTTACCGCACGGTTATCAGCAACAAGGACGAGCTCAACGTATTTCTGCTGCTGTACAATAGAAATACCCTGAAGAAAAATGTTAATATGGATAACTCAAGCAGAACAACACAAATGAAGACTTACTTAAACTTTGTTATTATAAGAATAATATTGGTAGACTGACGGATGTATTAGTATTTGTCACATTAAACTTAGATAGTTTGAAGACCTAAAAGGTTTCAGAGGTCATGACTTGGAGGAACTCTGAGCTGGTGATGAGGATAAAACTAATTGTGTTACCCCTGATCTAGAGCGGCTGCTGCTTGTTGGAGGTTCATAGTCGTCACTCCAGCTGGTGTTAGTGACCCCACACACGGCAGGCGTGAAGTTCTTTTCATTAAAAGTCATCACTGCATGATCCCCCTCATCGTCACTGGATAGTGGCTCAATCAGGTACCTTTGAGCAGATGTTCTGAAGTAACCCCTAAACCAAATCATGCTGGTTAGTTCATTCATTTTTCAGATGTTGCTTTGAGGCTGACTCAACTCAGGAACCTATCCACTGTCATCTAAAGACTTATTTGGGCCAAACCTTCTCTTCTGTTGTTTTAATCTCCAGCCTGTGTATAAACCTCTAGTACACAGAGAACCAGTTGTGAAATGCACAGTAAGGAAATGGTTGGCAGAGACTGAAGAGGTCCTGAGTGACTGTTTCCATTCTACTGTGTGGGACAACCTCTGCAGCCCCCTAGAGGGTGACCTCAACAGCATCACAGACTGCTTTACAGATTACATAAACTTCTGTGTGGACAACGCCGTACCCATCATAAAAGTACGGTGTTTTTGTAACAACAAGCCATGGATGAATCCTGAAATTAAGACTCTCCTCAAGGAGAAGAAGAGAGTCTTTAGATCTGGAGACAAACAGGAGCTGAGAGCTGTCCAGAAAAAGCAGAAATGGAAGATAAGGCAAGGGAAGAAAAACTACAGAAGAAAGATGGAAGAGCAGCTGCAACAGGACAACATCAGAGGGGTTTGGAAGAGCCTGGAGACAATCTCAGGACAAAAACCAACCCCCAGGCTGCAGGAGACTTGGGGTGGGTGAATGACATAAATAAATATTTTAATAGGTTTGATCAACCACCCACCCCTCCCAGCATCGTCCCCCCTGAAGCTATCTCCCTCATCTTCAGGCACTGCCTGTCTTTCATCTCAGGACTTCACACCTCTCAGCTCCCAGCCAGGAGGGTGTATGCTGTGGACTCCAACATACACCCCCCTCCCCCAAAATCCACTCTTTCTATCTCAGCACTTCAAATGAGGAACGAGCTTTGCAAGATTAAGGTGCGGAAGGCTGCAGGTCCAGATGGCATCAGCTCCAGGCTCCTGAGATGCAGCACAGATGAACTGTGTGGCATCCTAGGATATCTGTTCAACCTGAGCCTGTCGCTGGGGAAAGTACCACAGCTGTGGAAGACCTCCTGTGTGGTACCGGTACCAAAGACCTCCCATCCCAAGGACCTCAGCAGCTACAGGCCGGTAGCCCTGACATCACATCTGATGAAGACCCTCGAGACGTTGGTTCTAAACCATCTGTGCCCCCTGGTGAGGTCTTCATTGGATCCGCTGCAGTTTGCTTACCAGTCTGGCATCGGGGTGGAGGACACCATCATCTACCTCCTGCACAGAACTCTGACTCGCCTGGAAGCATTGTGAGGATTGTGTTCTTTGATTTCTCCAGTGCTTTCAACATCCAGCCATGACTTCTGAGGGACAAGCTGGAGCTATAAGGAGTGGACCACCACATGTCCCAGTGGATACTGGACTACCTCACGGGACGCCCACATGAGGACAGGGTTGTGTCTCTGATACGCTGGTCTGCAGTACGGGGGCCCCACAGGGAACTGTGCTGGCACCGTTCCTCTTCACCCTCTACACTACAGACTTCTCCATCAACTCCCCACGCTGCCACCTACAGAAGTTCTCTGATGACTCTGCCAT
This sequence comes from Copadichromis virginalis, assembly GCF_057382275.1. NCBI lineage: Eukaryota > Metazoa > Chordata > Actinopteri > Cichliformes > Cichlidae > Copadichromis > Copadichromis virginalis. The sequence continues at coordinate 8,783,577 of NC_140629.1, forward strand.
AGTCGGCCTCATCACAGGTGAGGACGGCTCAGAGTACAGACAGTGGACTCTGGACTTTGTGGACTGGTGCCAGCAGAACCACCTGCCGGGAAAACCAAGGAGTTGGTGGTGGACTTCAGGAGACGCAGACCCACCACACTGACACCGGTGAACATCCAGGGAGTGGACATTGAGATAGTGGACTCGTATAGGTACCTGGGTGTTCACCTGAATAATAAACTGGACTGGAGCCACAACACTGATGCTCTTTACAGGAAGGGTCAGAGCAGACTCTACCTGCTGAGGCGGCTCAGGTCATTTGGAGTCCAGGGAGCGCTTTTAAAGACCTTCTATGACTCTGTGATGGCACCTGTCATATTTTACAGTGTTCTACTTTGGACCAGCAGTTTATCTGCAGCTGAGAGGAACAGGTTGGAAAAACTCATCAGGAAGGCCAACTCTGTTCTAGGATGCACCCTGGACCCAGTGCAGGTGGTGGGAGACAGAAGGACTCTGGACAAAATAACATCTCTGATGGACAGAGTTTTCCACCCCATGCATGTAAATGTTGCTGAACTGCAGGGTTCGTTCAGTGACAGACTGCTGCATCCTAGATGCACGAAGGAGTGTTTCTGCAGGTCCTTCCTCCCTGTCAGACTGTACAATTGAAACTGCTCCCAACAATCAACCAAACAACTACTGCTGTTATAACATGCACATTATTTTTTTCAATTCGTATTAAAAAAAACCCTATACTTTAATCTTAATAACTGTACAGTACTCTGTTTTTGTAACTATTGTCGATGATGTACATATTTTTTCTGTAAAAATTGTGTGTTTTTCTGTTCATTGTCTTTTTCTGTTTGTATATGTGCTTTTATTCTGCTGCTGTTACAACCAAATTTCCCATTTTGGAACAATTAAAGGATTATTCTATTCTATGTTAATTTAATGTTTTGCTGGTGAGGTGTAATTAAAGTTCGGGTCATTGTGAGGTGAGGTTTGGTTGAGGGTTAAGATAAGGTTAACTTTAGGTTTACATCTAAAAAGTAATGAGAGTATTTGGAGAACTTGTTTCTGGCCTGAAATCTATTCATCTCATATGAAGGTTTAACATTATTAATTTAATGCGTTATGCAAATACAAAAACTGGTTACTTGTCTTTGTGGCTTAATACAACAAAGGAATGAAACTGTGAGGTTATTTGAATTATTATGACAGACAGCATGGGTGGGTATCGCTTTGGAAAGATGTCATGACAGTTTAAATAAAGAAAAGATTAAGACGGTGGCTCACCTGAGTCCATCACAGGTACTGATGCTAACAGATGACTCACTGTCGTTCACAATCCTCCCATGATAGAAGCAGTGATCCTGGCAAGGACATGAAAATGGTGACTGTGTTATTAAATGACAACATGTAACTTTCTTTTCATCTGCTTATGTCTCCAGCGTTCACTAACAGCCTTAAAAGCCTTTGAAGCGTTTTAAATCTAGTAAAATGTGCAATTTTACAGCTGTAAGTTTGAGGTAAGTTTGTCTACAAACGCAAACACTTACAATGTCATTCGGTACTGTGGTGACTCGAGTCCCATCTTCTTGGTAGTAAGACTCAGTGTAATCTTTGGTAAGTAATTCACTGAATACAGAAAGATAAAGAATAACATACATGTCATATGATTTGACGTGAAGACTGAGTCAAATTCCAGTTTATTCAGTGTTTTCTTACAGAAACTCATTTGTTGATTGGGGCATTTTCAGTACTTTTTAGTCTCTTTAATTGTTGCTTTTTTTTGCATTTTGAAACAGGATATTTTACATTACTTGTATATCCATTTGTCCACTTATTTTCTCACACTGCACAGACACACAGGTTTAGGGAAGTAAAAACTTACTTATTTCTTTCAAGTTGCATTTCTATGTCTTGTCCGCCCACAGTCATTGCATACGTAAGAGTGTCTGGTCTGTGGTACTGTGGGCAAAAAAACAGGAAATTTTGCTTCTAGTCATTCATTTTTATTTTTTTATTTTACATAATCAGGAGAAAAACAGCAGCTGATTTGATTGTCATCACAGGATTTAAAATAGAAAAGAAAAGAAACCTCTGTGTGTCTTTTTCTGATTGTGTGAAGTCTGACCGGTCGAACCACCTCATAGTGCTTTCCCTCCTCAAATTCAGGACCATGGCTTCCTGTGGAAGTGAATCACATATGTGTGATTAGAAAAAGGATATTTATTTTTGATGCTAGTGTCAACAGGGTCTATTTTGTAATTAGTCGAATGCTTAACTCATTGCTTTCAATATTTGTGCTACCTAATCTCGTCTGATTACATCCTGCTTTAAAGTTTTATGTATCTATTTATTTTTAACCAAACCAATAAAACAACAACAAAAAACCAAAGCTGACTACATAATTTGATATTCCATTCCAAATGTCATTTAGGCTTCAAACATGTGATCATCGTGACTTTAAACATTTAATTAAAGTTACATTCTCAAGTTTGAGAAAAAAACAAAATGACTTTGTTGACCTGCTCCCTGTGAGATTTTGCAGTGCTCAAAACAATAACAATCAGTGTCACTCATTTTTATTTGTGATGTAAATAAAAATTGCTTGAATAACTTTATGTGTATAAATGATCAACTAAACAATCGCATTGATTATTTCCTAAAACAGCACTTTGACAGAGCTTCAAACACACCCCACGCTTTCCTTTTACTTGCTCCACTTGGCTCAGTGAGTGAGTGATATGGATTATAACATTACAGACAATAAATGTAGTATTAAATTCAGAATATTGAGATTACTTTGGAAATGTCCATATTTAGGCTGCCAAATTTAAAATGTGGCTATGTGTCATAATGACAGCATCCACACTGCATGCATGATGTTAGTTCGAGTGGAGGTCTATGGGGCGCCGTTTGTAAAGTGAAACATGTTGCAATTAACGGCAAGATTTAGCTCAAAACTTTACAAAAACATGTTTTTTCGAGTCAGTTTTTACAACATTTAGTAAAATATTTGTAATTTTTCATATTTAAAGCACAATTTTAAATGTTAAATCTAAATGTTAAATGTTAAATCGAAATATTATATTTAAATCTAAATGTTAAATGTAAATGTTACAGGAAACTAAATATTTTGCTAACATGCAAATTTATGGTACGGCTCAACGGAAATACCAAAATAAAAGCTTTACGAAAACATCAGGTGCAAAATTGTGCCAGTAGTGGTCAGATTGTGTCTGCTCTCCAATGATGGTCACTTCTCACCGCTGTGAGCTGCTTCACTTCTTGCCTACGAGCATGTTCAGCGATTTGGCTGGATATGTGCTGCAGCGATTGTGGGGTTTCAAGTGGAGACTGCAGCTGCTGAGAGTCCACTACTGTGGAACCTTTGGATGGCCGAAAAAACGGATCTTTCGATGTTTTTAGCTAAATTGTGTTTGTCTTTTGAGGCATTATTTGGCCGTAATGAGTGTGCATCGAAAATGTGTTCCACAGGCGTGAGACATAGTGTTTTAATGTTCCCCTTATAATCATATGTCTAATAAACAAATGCAATGGGCTGAGAGGCGAGCTCATCTGAACATGAAAGACCAGAACTGATAAACTGCTTGGCTAGGAGATTTAGAGGGCTAATTGTGGAAAAGAAACCTGTCCCCTGTAGAGGGTTGAATGAACAGAGGGTAGGACAAAACTAGGTTTTAGTACCCAGAGTGTGAGTGGAGGTAAAAGTATCCAGTGACTTACCCGAGAGCTTGGGGGAGGCATATAGGATGAGGACCCACAATAGGAGGTTTCGTGTCATTGTCCAAGTGCACACAGTGAGTGTCATGCGCTGCGCTCACTGCAAGCTAAAACGAAGGACCAAAAATTTGTGTTGCGCTGGTCGCTGCACTCTGCTTGCAAAGGCTTTTTTTTTTGGCGGCCGCTCTGTGTGCTGATGCATCTGCTTCTTGTCATTTCAAAACATGTATCTCTCAGACTTCGGATCCTCTATGAAAGTTTGTGTTGTATAATGTTCAAATGTTTAAATAACATGTGTCCCTCATTGCTAAAAAAGAAAGCTTTGTGACTTCCCCGATTCGTGAAGAGTGTGTCGTTTGCACTATACTCCCCCCTCCCCCCAATATATACGTCCCTATATGTGAACGTAGACCGCACAGGATGTTTTCTTTCATCGTGTGGTTGAATTTAGCGCAGCAGTAGTATGGCGTTATTGTACCTCTATACTTTTTTTTGTATGTGTATGTGTGTGTGTTAGTCCCCATAGGGAAATAGTTCCTCTGCATTTAACCCATTCACCCAGTGAAGCAGTGGGCAGCCACCAATGCAGCGCCCGGGGAGCAGTGTGTAGGGACGGTACCTTGCTCAGGGGTACCTCAGGGTAGCCGTTCAGTGGAGTTGAACCCCCGACCTTCCGATCATGGGGCCACCACTCTACCTACTGAGCTATCCCTGCTACCTAGAGTAAGTAAATAATTTTTGCAAGTACAAATGTGGCATTTTGAGAGGAACATTATTTTGAGCAAAGACAAGCTTAACTTGAACAAAAATTATTGCTGCGTGCAATAAATGTATTTCAGTGTTTGCTATTATCCATACAGATATCCATATCATATCCATGTAATAACAGCCCCCTCACTCAGTTGTTGGCATTTGCTCTTGCTCAGAGCTCTGCTCTGTGAGACATCTGCGGACCTCCTCTCAGCATGAAGATCCCGTCTCAAAATCTCCCTGCATGCTCAACTCTTTCCGTACACCGTTATAAATGTGCCACAAAACCAACCAATCACAAACTTGGATGCAAAAATTCTAATTGGCTGTTTTGATCTGTAATCAGCTCGCTAGCTACTGCATTCCGCAAACACCGGCCAAAATGTAGCTAAACCCAGTGGAGTGGTTTGGTTTAAATTAAAACCCATTTCAGTTAGTTTGTTGAATTATTTTATTTTACAATACACAATTTTTTAAGACCATTGTTGGTGTAGTATAGTGCTGTCGCGTTGTTGTGAAACAGATTAGGAAAGAGTCAGTCCTGAAGAGATGTTTCCTCTTCAGCCTTCTTCCAGAAGGAGGGATTTTTCATTTACTCTGCATCTTAAGAAGAGATGACAGAATCAAACAATGGTTCCAATAATACAAGGCATACGTTCAGGGTTTGGCACACACACACTTCCCACTGCTGCCTTTCCTCAGCGTTTTGCACACCTTCTGAAGAAGATTATGTGTTTAGATAGAGTCGTTATGATGGAAAATATAAATATCGATATACAAAGTTGATTAAAGCAGTTTTAAAGTATAACATACATCTTTCTGCTGAACTTGTGTTAGAGCTGTATAACTGAGTATTGTACCTTATAAGCTTGTGATTTGTGTCTATGTGGACCAGGGAGAGACAGCATTAACTCAGTGCATGGAGGCCATCATTCTCCACCACTGAACGTGGAGATCATTAGAAACCAAATGTCCTTGAACCATTTGATAGCCATTTGGCATTTGATTTTTGATACATGATATGATATTGTCCAGGTTTTGGTCATTCATTGTACTGTATATTCTTGTCACAGACAAGTCAAAATCTTCCATCCTCAGGTAGATCGTCCTTCTTGAAACACCAAGACATTTAGCAGTGCAGCTGACTGGCAGCTGAGTGTTCAACAATCTCTTCAGTTTTTCTCTCTTTAATAGAATTTTGAGGATGAAGGCAGCAGAAGTTTAATCACGACAATGCGACAGCACTATACTACACCAACAATGGTCTTAAAAATTATATATTTTGAAATAAAATAATTAAACATTCTAACTGAAAATATAGTTGATCTGATAAAGTTAAACCAAACCACTCCACTGGATTTAGCTACATTTTGGCTAGTGTTTGTGGAATGCAGTAGCTAGCGAGCTGATTGAAGAGTAAAACAGCTAATCAGGATTTTTGCATCCAAGTGTGTGATTGATTGGTTTTGTGGCACAGAGTTGAGTATGCAGGGAGCAGAGATTTTGAGAGTAAGACACTGAGAGCAGGTCCGCAGATGTCAGCACACAGAGCAGAGATCTGAGCAAGAATAAATGCAACGACTGAGCGAGAGGGGCTATTATTGTGTGTCTATATGGATAATAGCAAACACTGAAATACTGCATGATGCAATAAATTTTAAGTTTTGCTTTGCTCAGAATAATTTTGCCCTCAAAATGCCACATTTGTCCTTGCAAAATTATTTAGATAAGATAAGATAAGATAAGATAAGATAAGATAAGATAAGATAAGATAAGATAGAACTTTATTAATCCCTCGGGTGGGTTCCTCTGGGAAATTCGATTTCCAAAAAAGCACAGCACCGACAGAAGTTACAGAGTTACAGAATATTAGATATATATATACACACACACACACACACACACACACACACACACACATATATATAAATACAGAGACAATATAAATAAAATATACGAAGGGGATAAATAGAATAAATAGGAATAAAAAATAAAAATACAAGTGAATGAATTGCACATTTCGAGTATTGAGGTCTATTGCACTGTTGACTATTTACAAAAGTATTGCACAAAAGGTATTGCACAGTGAGGTGAAGAGGCACTACAGCTTAGTTGTTCCCCCCTCCTTTGTCCTCCTGTTTCCCCTCCCTCTCCCCTCCAGAGAGGAGTTAAACAGTCTGATGGCGTGTGGGACAAAGGAGTTTTTAAGTCTGTTAGTTCTTGTCTTTGGGAGAAGCAACCTGTCACTGAACAGACTCTTCTGGTTGTTAATGGCTGTGTGCAGAGGATGCCCAGCATTGTTCATAATGTCCATCAGTTTCTTTAATGTCCTTTTCTCTGCCACTGTCACCAGAGTGTCCAGCTTCATGCCGACCACAGAGCCAGCCCTCCTGATCAGTTTCTCCAGCCTGGATGAGTCCTTCTTTGCTGTGCTGCTCCCCCAGCACACCACAGCATAGAAAAGTACTCCAGCAACCACTGACTGGTAAAACATCCTCAGGAGCTTCCTGCAGATGTTAAAAGACCTCAGCCTCCTGAGGAAGTACAGTCGGCTTTGTGCTTTTTTATACAGGTGCTCTGTGTTGCATGACCAGTCCAGTTTATTGTCCACCCACAGCCTGAGGTACTTGTACTTGTTGACCACCTCCACCTCCTCCCCCTCTATCTGAACCGGCAGTGGACCTGCTCTAGACCTCCCGAAGTCCACAACCAGTTCCTTAGTCTTTGAGGTGTTGAGTTGCAGGTGGTTTGTGTGACTCCATGCGACAAAGTTCCTCACCAGACTTCTGTACTCCTCTTCCTGATCATCCCAGATACACCCCATGATGGCTGTGTCGTCTGCAAACTTCTGAATGTGGCATAATTCAGAGTTGTAGCAGAAGTCAGAGGTGTACAGGGTGAAGAGAAGAGGGGACAGCACAGTTCCCTGTGGTGCTCCTGTGCTGCTGACCACTGTGTCAGACGTGATGTCCTTCAGCTTGACGTACTGTGGTCTGTCGGTGAGGTAGTCGGAGATCCAAGCGACCAGGCAGGGGTCCACCTCCATCCTGTTCATCCATTTACGTAGGCTCCGAATAGAGGCACAAAAATAACACCATATTACATCTTCTTTCTATTGGTCGCGTGAAGGTGCATCGCAGCCTGCAGCAGAGCATTGTGATGAGAATTTTTTAACCCTCTTGAGGCAGGCGTTGCCGATTTGCAACAGTTAAAAAACGAACTACCCGATTACCCCACATAGATATTTTATGAGGTTTTTTTTTTAATCAGAAGTACCACTGCAGGACTTGGTTGTGCATTAGCAACAAAAAGTTTAATTTGAGCCTGAGAGGGTTAACTAGTCGACCACGCCTATAGGCTTTATAAGGCCTTATTTAGACATGTACATGGAATGAGGTTGTAAATCTCCCATTTTCACTGAGTGACACTTAAGATACTTCTTCTTAAAAGCCATAAATAAGCAGTATGACTCACTGTGTGCTGTGGTTTAAGCTTTGCAGTCATTTCCGTTGTCACATTTGTCATGCCACTGTAGAAACATAACGTTTCACCATGTTTTCCAAATATAGATATTAAGTGTCTTGTAAGCTCTATGCAGCAGTTTGGACGCTAGTTCCTCAAACTCTGTCCTTCACCCACTGAACACTTGGAATTTCGTCTTGATGCATTCTCAATCATCCAGGAAAGTAAATCTCCAAAAGTTGATTCTGTTCATCTGGACGTAGCGTTTTGTGGGAGAAACGTTTCGTCACTCATCCAAGTGACTTCTTCAGTCTCAGCTGACTGCAGGTTTCCCCAAATCTTATTTTGGAACACTTGGAATTAACAGTGATTGATGTTTTTTGAAAGCAAGTTTTCTTCTTCTAATGACTCAGTGTAAGACCAAATTCACACAGAAAATGAGCAAAATTAGAAGTGCATTGATAACATCGATAGCCCGCATTGGTCAGCTAAGTGAACATCAACAAAAACTGTCAGAAAAAAAGACCTAATTTTAAATCAGTAACAATCCAATCGGGTGAGAGTCTGTGTATGGAGTAGCTATAGGTTGGCTAGATTTGTGTCCATGCACATCTTAGGAACAAAAAAAGTTTTTCTAATTTTTATGGCTCTCATTAATTTCACAAAGTTCCATTCACTGACACTAAAACCACTAAAGTGAATGACTGTCTCATAGTGACTGAGGTGACTTAACCCAAAAGTGAGAAGCAGCAGTTGTAAGTGGTAGACAATAAATCTTTAAAATGAAGCCAGAGATTAATTTTGTTATGATGAAATACTTCATGACATGAAAATCACAGCCTGTTTTTGTGATGTGACCCTATATAAATAAAACGGAATAGGAGGAATACGAGGTTTGATGCTTGATACCGACCTCGGAGTGCGATCATTATCTTAAAATACATTCACAAATGTATCATGATTTCACAAATATCTGTCCGTTATTTGAAAGATTGAACTGTTGAATTCAAATGTAATGCTATGTAAAAGCATATAACATGAGCCCTATAAGCTTGTGTTACATCACATAAGTATTATTATCATTGTTAGTTAGGGCGTTCGTGGCTCAAGAGTTGGCAGTTCGCCTTGTAGGTTGCCGGTTCGCGCCCCGGCTCGGGCACTCTCCGTCGTTGTGTCCGTGGTCAAGACTCTTCACCTACCGCCTACTGGTGGGTGTTGGCCGATGGTGCGATATGGCAGCCTCACCTCTGTCAGTCTGTCCCAGGGCATGCAATCAATTATTATTTAACTGTATATTTCTGTACATTTACGTATTATGATTCATATTTCCACATTCAGTGACCTTGTTTATAGGTAATTTCATTGTTTTATCACGCTAAAATGTTCCTAATTTAATGTCTAAAAGCACTTGGAAAAGGCAGAATCCCATGTAAAATTAGCGCAACAAACTCTATTTTCATTACTGAAAATGACCGTATTTTTATGCGGGAATTATTTTCTGTAATTATACGGTCGTATTTTGGCGCCCCAGCTGCTGGAATATTACCATTTTTTCAAGATGCTTTTTCTAACAGTGCAGACTGACTTAGAAGTCTCAGGCTTTAACTCTAAAATTAACTGGGAGGATGTCTTTAGCAAAGAAATTTCACAAACCGTCTTGTATCTGTGACAGGCTTTTACATACAACCATCAAGTTTTGTTAACAATCTAAATATGCATATGTACAGACAGATACATTTAATAATCATGAAAATTACATTACAGTGATTTAACGTTAATTTACATTCAAAATGTGAAGTCAAAGTCTATTTACGTAACTTTAATGATATTCTAGAAGAACAGAACATTACTGTAAAATGCACAGTAAAATACCTTCATATTAGGGTTTTTTCCTACGGTCGCAGCCATACCAGCGACCTTGTTGTTGTTAGTTCACATTCATTGGCCGATGCTTAGCGTCATGTTATTTATATTAATTGCAATTCCTACCTCGACATTTCTTTTGCTAAATATATAATTAGCACAGCGTGGCCGTGCAATGTTTTACATTGTGGCATGCAGAGAAATCTTAATAAAGAAGAACACAGAGAGAGATTGAGCTTGTTATTTAATCCCAAACTGGTAGGGGGAGCTCCTTATTAAAACACTTGCCGGTGCTACAATGTGCCTCAATGTTCAGCAACAGCACAACAGAAGTCACTCATGGTACAGCACTCTCTCTACAAAACAACAACTGTCAATGACTCTGCACCACGGCGTAAACACAACATTCAAGATAACAGTTAAAAGTAACGTAACCATAAACAATAAAACAAGAACATCCAAGCAGCAGCACATGTCCCAAGGCATGATGGGCGAGAACTAGCTGTTCCCCCAACACACCACAATATGGTTTTTTTTTTAGTTTTTATTCCTATTAATTATATCTTCACTTGTTACCTCTGAATTATTGATTCAGACCTAGGTGACATGAAATTTTCAGCAAAATTATAATTCAAATACTCCTTTAATTATTGATTATTCTCATTAATTGTCGATCATTTTATATATTTTTCCATAGTATTACATTTGACTTTAACAGATCATTCTCTCACATAACAGACAAATATTTGTGAAATTATGATACATTTCTGGATGTATTTTTACAAAATCTAAATATGCATATGTACAAAAAATATATTTAAAAAACAAGTAAATTGTGTTTTATTACATTTACAGTGATGTTATGTTATTTTACATTTGACGTGTCAGATCACAGTCTACTTATGTAAATGTAATGATATTCTAGAAAAACAGTACACAACTGTAAAATACACAGTAAAATAATTTGACATTACTATTTTTTGGAACAGTGTGTATGAGTCCTACTGTACTGTGAAGCGGACATCGTGGACTTTCTATTTTATGGTAATAAGCAAGGTTAAGTAACACAACATTATGACCCTGTTGCTAGAAATCTAATTGTTTCTTCAATTTGAGAGTCCTAACATGGATTTCCTAGCATTTCACGAATAGTTTTACCCCTTCCACAATAACAATAATAATAATAATAATAGTAGTAACAATAATAATAATAATGCATTTTATTTATAGGCACCTTTAAGACCCTTAAGGTCTCCTTACAATAGCACAAGAACAATAGCAATGATACAATATAGTAAAACATGGCAAAAAAAATTTAGACATAAGAGGAAAAAAAGAGCATGAAAGTATAAAAGCCAGTACAAAAGCTGAGCAACGTAAAACTGGACTAAGACAGAATCAGGTGTATGCAGTTTTGCATAGATGGGATTTGAGGTGTGATTGAAAAGTGGGGAGAGAGTTTGTGTTGGAAGTGCATTCCAAAGTCTCGGGGCTGAACAACTAAAGGCTCTGAGTCCCATGGTAGTCAGGCGAGCAGGTGGAACAGACAGAAGGGAAGCTGAGGAAGAGCGAAGTGTACGATGGGGTGAGTATGTATGGAAGAGAGCAGATAAATATGGAGGAGCAAGGTTATGAAGCGCTTTGAAAGTAAGAAGCAGGATCTTGAAATTGACACGGAGGTGAACTGGAAGCCAATGGAGCTGTTTAAGAACAGGTTTTATATATTCAGTGGATGTAGTTCTGGAAATAATACGAGCAGCTGTATTTTGAACTTACTGCAATTTATGGAGGGATTTATGAGGTAAACCATAGAGAAGAGAATCACAGCAATCTAAATGAAATGTGACAAGAGCATTGACAAGTGTGGTGGTACTGTTTGGAGTGAGTGAAGGACGAGGCGGTTAATATTACGGAGATGAAAATAGGAAGACTGAGTGATATTATTTATATGGGCTGTGAAGGAAAAAGTGCTATCGAGGATGACACCAAGACTCTTAAACATTGGAAGGTTGTGACAACAGAGTTACCAATGGATAATGAAAGATTTCAGGTTGGGACTGTTGGGTCAGTTTTGATCTCGTGCCTATTAAAATGAATTCTGTTTTATTGCCATTAAGATTGAGAAAGTTGTGAATAAACCAGACCTTGATTTCACTTGAACAGTCAGAAATGAATGTGGGTGGGAGAGTAACTGTGGGTTTGGAGGACAGGTAGAGCTGGGTGTCATCTGCGTACCAGTGAAACTGGATGTTATGCTTTCTGAAAATATTACCTAGGGGCAGTGTTGGTCAAGTTACTTGAAAAAAGTAATCAGTAACTAATTACTGATTACTTCCCCAAAAAGTAATCCCGTTACTTTACTGATTACTTATTTTCAAAAGTAATTAATTACTTAGTTACTTAGTTACTTTTTAAAAACACGATTTACAACCTGAACAGGTGATAAAGCGATATATCTTTCAGCCCAATTCTACTTTTTCTACACAATCCATCATACAAAATGTAATCAAATGGAAAAGTCTCTTTTTTAAACTTGTTTTATTAGTTTTAATCTTTTAACTTTATGCATCAAGCAAAAATTTAATTATATGCAACATTCTCTGAGTTGAATAAATGAGTTTAACATTTAAACCTATTTTCTGCACATTCCAGCACATCCATCCATCCATCCATTCACTTCCGCTTATCCTTTTCAGGGTCGCGGGGGGCGCTGGAGCCTATCCCAGCTGTCATGGGGCGAGAGGCGGGGTACACCCTGGACAGGTCGCCAGTCTGTCGCAAGGCTAACACACAGGGACAAACAACCATTCGCACTCACATTCATTTGCACATTCACACCTAGTGACAATTTGGGTTATCCAATTAACCTATCCCCACAAGCTGCATGTCTTTGGACGGTGGGAGGAAGCCAATTTATGCCAATAAATGCTAATCTATGAAGAAGGATGTGGTGGGAGATGGTGTCAAAAGCTGCTGTAAGGTCAAGGAGAATGAGGATGGAGATGAGTCCAGAGCTGCAAGCAGAAGATCGTTAGTGATTTTTACTAGAGCTTTTTCTGTAGTATGAAATGAACGTAAGCCAGACTGAAACTGTTCGTACACGTTATTTCCAGTGAGATGTCTATGAACCTGTGCAGTCACTATCTTTCCAGAATTTTGGCTAAGAAAGGCAGATTTGAAATTGGCCTGAGATTATTTAGATTGGAAGGGTCTGAGCTGTTTTTTTTCAGTATTGTGTAATGTAGAAAACAAAGTGCGAGTGTTTCCTTCAGCAGATTCAATAATAGAAGTGTAGCAGGCAGATTTAGCATGATGAATAGCTTCTTTTCAATGTTGTATATGACTGAGATACATGTCCTTTTGAATAGTAAGTCCTGTTTTCCTTAAGAGATGTTCCAGGCGGCGCCCAGTAGCTTTAAGTTGAAGTACCATGGGGCAGAGTGAGAGAAAGAAACAGTTCGAGTTTTCTGGGGAGCCAAGGTATCTAAGAGCTAAATAAAGCTTTTATTCAGTGTTATTTGTAGTGGACAGCAGGACTTACAACCTCACAGTTTCAACCTGTGTCCAGACTTCAGGAAGTATGATCCTATGATCATATGAATCTAATCTGACTTTCCATTCGGTGCTCAATTGACACATCAAAGAACAAATTTATATATGACTGTGGGAATTGTATAAAATATTTGTATCTGCCACATAAATGCTGGCACTGGTCCCGTAGGCAATGTTTATGTAAATGCTGACCACAATCTCCTCCTCTGAGCTGTCACTTTCCTGCTCAAATGCCTGGCCGTCCTCCACCTCATCTCATGACAGCACTGAGTCACCTCGCCACAGATTCCATAGAGTGAAATCACTCAGCCCTCGGTCATAATCCATACCTGATCACTGTTAGAGTGAAAAATAGAAACAATATCGTCATGAACAAGTCACTGTGTTCACTACAAAAGGGACAGAAGATAAAAAATAAATAACTTACAATTGAACACACAAAAATCTAAATATCAAAACATGAAAAATGAAATTGTTGCATGCTTTAATTTATGCAAAATGCCAAAAATCCTCAATGTCATGAACACATATTTCACCAAAAATTTAAACCTAATTTTTCATGATTTACTGGGGTTCAGGGTAGAACTGGCCACTTCTTTATATTGTGCCTGGCTTTGTTTGGTATCATAACTTTCAGCACAATCTCACGTGTCTGAATTTACAGTTATTTTTTCATTGACATGCTGTATTAACACAACTGATCTGAAATCACAACAAAAACATAAAATCCTGGTAGGAAAAAGTAATTTCTTTTACTGTAAAAACCACAAACATGTTTAGTGAATTATTTTCATAACATTAAATGCTAATACAAATTGTAAATTTTAAAAACTTATGCACAAATGTTGTTATATAAATGAATTAAGTAAATACCAAAAAATGGAGCCAAAGCCTCTGGTGTTTTTGTGGGGGTTTTTTACAAACATTTTTGGGTAAAAATTTAACAGAAACTAAAATGAAAGAACAACCAGGTGGCACAAAATGATGCCCCACAAATTATTTGTGCCAGTGCAAAAAATTGTTTTTCAGGCTACAAGACACCACATGGAACCTGAAGGCCTGACAGCAGGAGATGTATCACTTTTCCTGTTTCACACCTGTATATTTTAAGATTGTACAGTAAAGGTGGACTCAAATGCACCATTGTTTATTTTAATAAAATTGTGCAACAGTAAACTACAATAATTCAAAGAATGGGCAGGGTTTGGCAGCTTGGCAGATTAGAAAGTCATAGAAAATAAAGATAGAAAAATGATACATAAACAAAGCAAAAAAAAAAAGAAGAAAAAATAATATTTTTAGACTTTAGCCTGGCTTTCGCACTCACAAGCAAGCTCAAAAAAAAAAAAAAATACAGGATAGGAAAAGCTCAAGATTTACAAATAATGTTTAAAAATATTACAGTTTTTGGTTTGCTAGTGATTCTTCTTCTGTTGTGTGAATTTAGGATGTATCCCTCCGTTCCATTAACATCCTTATATTTTAGTGGAGTAAAAAAAAAAGAGTAACAAGTGATGCAGCGTGGAGACATTTACATTTGTTATGGAGCAAGAGGCAGGGCACCAAAAGCCATTAAAGAAATTTGAAAATTTAAAGTTGATGTAAATATTTTTTCTGTAAAAATTGTGTGTTTCTGTTCTCTGTCCTGATCTGTTTGTATATTTGCTTTTCTTCTGCTGCTGTTACAACCAAGTTTCTTCTTGTGGGACAATTAAATGATTATTCTATTCTATTCTATTCTATTCTATTCTATTCTAGAATTGCTATTCTAAATGTCAAAACGTCAAAGTGAAGCCAAAATAAAAGTGTGGATAGGTGCAAAGTGCAGATAGATGTTAACATATCACTGTTTGGTTTATTCAACATTTTGATAGCAGTTTTATACAGACTAATATGTGTAACCTCGGATGACCTGACAGACTCAGGGTTGGTGTCATCCCTCCTCCTCAAACTGAAAGTTGAAATATTCAGCATCACCAGCAGAGAGCAGCAGCTTCGCTTTTTAAACAATCAGCTGTTTATGAAGTGAAACTGCAGTAAACCTGAACTGCCTGTAGGAGGCTCTAGCATATCATCATTAACATGACATTTTACTGTGATGTTAAACAATCATTTTGAAACTGGGCATTGCAATATTGTTTGAAATATTGAAATGGGAGAAATCACACTATAACAGCGTGTGATTACAGGCAGCTTATGTGATCTCTAAACCAGCCACTTCACAATTTCAGTGTTAATGCCCCTAACTGGAACATATTATCTGTTCTGCCTACCAACTGGTGTCATTCAGTGGTCAGTGCTTCTGCTGTTGGACATCCAACAGCTGGCTTGCATGACCTATGTGCGGAAAAATTGAACTTTATTGACTGCAAACACAGAAAGCATAACAACTGTGCTACTACTGGACTCCAGGGACATTACAGTCACTTCCACACCACTGGTCTGACCTTGAAATTAATCTGGCTCAGGAGTTTTCCAATTTACCCGCAAGCCAAGATCCATAACACATCAGTGAGAGTGGAAAAAGGTCACATCCATTTTGAGATTTGACAGTGGTTAGCATTCAGCCATCCAGATGCCTTCTTTTTGCTGATACTTTGAAAAAAGCAACATTTCAGAGACTGTCTTGCAACTTCATAGTCTTCATTTGAGATTAGAGTGGTATATAGAGCAGACACCATGTCTTAAAAACGGGGAAAGGGGGCCCACAATGTAAGAAACAATGTGGCACTTATCCACAGTATACCATTTGCTCTGTCTCCCTCCCATCCATCCCTAACCAGTCACAGCCGATGGCTCTGCTGGAGGCTTCTTCCTGTTAAAAGGGAGTTTTACTTGCCACTGCTACCAAGTGCTTGCTCATAGGGGGTCCTCTGAATGTTTTCTCTGTAGGGTCTTTTCAATATAAAGCACCTTGAGGTGACTATTGTTGTGATTTGGTGCTAAATGAATAAAATGAAGTTGAAGAGTGGCATACATAAGAATAAATAAAAATCTTCATTTTCCTGGTACTCCATCCATTCATCTGTCTGCCATACTTACATATATTTTCTAAACCAATTCATTGCTGAAGGGGGGACCTGGAGCCTATATCAGCTGTCATGGAGTGAAACACCCAGAAGTCTCCAGCCAATCACAGGGCCAACACACAACCATGCAGACAAGCACTCAGGCTAACAGCTGTACCAATAGGTTCAGTTTATAATCATAAGCTAACCTAACATGCATGTAACTGGACTGTCTCTTACTCTTGTAAGATATGGTAAATATGTTTGCAAGAAACAAAGCATACATAAACTATTAAGAACTAGGGAGATTGTGTTAACTGTACTGTATTAGCAGAATATAATTACTAATCCATCGACAATTTTTTATTGAAAGCTTCTCCGGAGTTCAAACCCTGGGTTGGAGTCAAATCTTGTGTCTCTTAGAAGGCATTATATT
This sequence comes from Copadichromis virginalis, assembly GCF_057382275.1. Classification (NCBI taxonomy): domain Eukaryota; kingdom Metazoa; phylum Chordata; class Actinopteri; order Cichliformes; family Cichlidae; genus Copadichromis; species Copadichromis virginalis. The sequence continues at coordinate 8,800,377 of NC_140629.1, forward strand.
TTATATACTGACCACAACATAGCTTTGTATAAATTCCATTTAAAACGTGTAAATGCAGATACACATTTTCCACAGGTCTATATCTTATTTACTAAATCACTTCCCCTAATTGGTGTGCTGAATTTCCTTAAGTTGATTACATTTTTTTGAGAAACTGCTGGTTATCCACATTCAGTTTGAACTGCCGGGAAGAGCTACTGGTATAAACACAGAAAGTGGAAAGAAGCTACTTTGCAAGTCAACAATCTTCTCCGGTTGTGATCGAATGCGGAATATTAGGCAGGAATTCTCTTAAGAGCATCATTTATACAACAGAACAAACACTGCATGCTGACTGTTCCATCTTTCCTATTTGTTTTTGTTCTCTCATGCTCCGATTGCAAATCATACATTCCATCTAACCAATCCTCCCCTTAGGATTAACCTCTGGAATGTCTGTAAGGCTGTATGTTTATGTAATATCCTTGAGCCATCTCCTTCTCGTTTTGCATTCATTCCTTAATAGCTGTAGAATAATAAATTTTTCATGTACATGTGATTTTTCATTTGGATTTTTCTCAGGAGCCTGGCTGGAAACACGTCGCTGGCAGGTTGAAGAAGAGGCTGCACTGACTCCACACATGGCTTGTTTTTCGTGTGGGCCACGTGCCGTGGTCCAAAGTGGAGCAGGGGGGATGATGATGCCTGCCCTGCTGTCCAGCATGCAGTATAAACAAGGACTTAGAAACAGCAGCCTTTTAGTTTAATGCTACGTTCTGAAACTTATGACTCAGTGCTTGTCAGTACTTCAGTGTGCATTAAGAGTGGATCCCTGTGGAGAGTAACTGTTGACCTCATTTCTCTTTATCTCTCACTTCCTCACGATTTTTGTCCTCGTTGTCACATATATTATCAGAATCAGAATCAAAATACTTTTTTGATCCCTAGAGGAAATTATTTTGGTTACAGTGCTTCAGTATAAACAGTAACAAAGACAGACAATACACTAAGTAAGAAATAGACACAATATATACAATATATACATGACTTATACACATATAAGGCACTTATTGATGAATAGCTGAATAAGAGGAGAGCGTGTGCAAAAAGGGTGTAGCTATTGCAGTATACAGTGTGTTAAGTGGATGAGTTGTACTATTATGATGCGTTTCACGTGAGGTCAAGAGAGCCCATCTTAAAGGAGATGTGCTTCTTGTTTTCCCAGCTGATATTTGCTCCTATGCCAGCTTTCTCTGCAATCTGTCTTGGCTATATAGCATATATACTCGCAAAGCCATCCAGAAGACTGAGTTTTCTTACTATACTGCTTTGAACTAGCCTAAAGCAGACACTTGCTCTCAGTTCCATATCCAAACTATCATGCTAAGCACTTTTAAACCTCCCTGAGCTCATAGAATTGCTGCAAGGCTCGGCTGATAGCCTTCCTCTTATTGCGTCTAGGTCATTACCTCTTTCTTTTAATTCACAGACTTATTGAAAAGGCTCACACTAAACACTTGTACATACGGCACTGTTAATAAGTCTTGACCCACTTGTTATTTCTTTCTGTTTCACTTCCAAGCAGCCAGAGTTTCTTCTCATTTTTGGAGGTTTGTTGGAGGACTTTCAAACCTGCATATGCACTCATTTTCAGACAAGTACCAGTACCTGACCATTATCTGATCGATTCACTCAAGTATAAAGAAAACACCTTACTCAAGGAACAAACTACTGATGTGTTGACACATAAAAGATAACTCAGTTGACCTAATTTTAAATTGTACCTTTAGGCACTTTGTTACTAGTGGTCTGTTGGGAAAAAAACTACTGTAATTATTCTGTTTTCTTTTCTTTAGTTGAGTCTACGAAAAACATAATATGAGAGACGCTGGCAATAGAATAAAAGCCTATCTGGGTAGAAAAACACACAGTGCAAGTATGTCAACTGTCACTATCAGGTCAGTAGATCGCGCTACAGCTCCTCTGATTTGCATGTCCCTGGACAAACTATGGAGGTTAAGTATAGATAAAGTGCTGTATGATTGTGTGTGTTACTGAGTGAATAAGCAGAAAGTGGCATAAAGATTGCTCAACTATTAAGTAAATGTTCTTCAAAGGCCCGGAGAACTATTTCTGAAGACTACTTTAAGAAATTACAAGAAAGCTGCCGAAGAGAGTTGTGTTGTGTTGAAGAATAAAAGTAGTCACACCAGGCACTAACCATTTTCCTATTAAATCATAAGGAAACAATGGGTGGCTCGAGACTTTTGCACAGTACTGTCAACACCTTGAAGCTGTTATATTTGTTCTGCAGACAGAAACTGGCAGGAGTAGTCTGTGGAAGCTCTCAGTCGGCATTACTGTGGTCTAATAATTGTCCAGTGACTGTAAATAGAGGTGCATTATTTCCCATAAGTGACGTTTTCCTTTCTGTCTAAACAGAGATCCAGTTGTGTGATTGAAAGCGTCTGACCACCACTCTTTGGCTTTCAAAAATGAAAGAGTCATTTCTGGTTTCCATGTGTCTGCTTTACAAAAAAGGGATGTGCAGGGCTGTAAGTGCGACTTCTCTGATGTCACTTGAAACTTCTTTGACCTTTGACCTACTTTTACAATAAACAAATAAATGAATAGAACAGAAGAAACCAAGATAGTTTATAATACATTAATGTAGACATAACATTTTTGCTTCCTGGTGTTGTAGAAATAAGCCAGCAGCGGCAACAGGTTCACTGGCAGGAAGTGGAGCGGATGTATCAGTAACTTGTGTTTGACAAGTTGTTGGCCAATGAGCATGAGTACTTTGACCAAAATGTACAAACTGCATTAAATGATCTATTCAGTATGACCTGAAATAAGTGACTAAGGAGACAGTCCCATCATGAATTTAATTACCAAACTCACCAAAGTTTAACAGTCATTTTTCTAAGACTTCCATAGGCCAGGACGTCTTCCTGCAGCTATTGGCCTCAGTTGGCCAGTAAAAAGGAACTTCCGCACTGGCTTCACTGTTACAGGCTATGATTGGAGTCTCCACTGAAAGTGTTCTGCAATCAGACCCCTCTTGATTTATTACCTTGCAATAGCTGACTTGTTCATCAGTGCAGACTTGACTTGCGTGCTCCACCCTCTTGTGTCTCTGATATGACCTTGCCTTCCTGCTATGCTAACAATGGACCTACTGCCGACACATCCCAGTCATTTCCTTTACCTGGTGCCGGACCAAACGACATCAGCTCATACACTTCTTTGTCGTGCACGCCATGGGGTCAGCACACTTTTATCACATCTGAGGTGGAGAGGCAGACGGCAAGGGCACAAGGCTGTGGTTGTACTGGGGGAACACCTAGTGTTTGACTCAACACACTGAAGTACAGTTTGTTGTACAACTAGGTGGAATAGGGTGTGATTCACTCCAAGGAGATATTAAATGATTACTTATATTGATCATTTAATTTACAATATCTGATTGCATGTCGAAATAATATCCAAGGCAAAGCACAGAGATAAACACCCACATACACTGCAACCTTTACCAGCTGACTCAGCGGAGGATGCAACGCACCCAGGCTCCTTCAGCTTGTTATGGATCTTTATTGAGTTTCCAGGTTTATGCAACAAGCAGGTTTTGGAGTGTTGGCGAAGTTATGCAACAACATATTATCTCAATTCATTTTTAGATTTATAGCACCACTTTACAGCAACAGTCATCTCAAGGCACTTTAAGGTGAGGAAAAGGCCCTACCATATTAGAAAAAAGAATCCTGATAATCAAATGATGTGTAAAATGAGCACTTGGCAAACATTGGGAGGAAGCGATTGAAGAGCTTACAGAGAACATATTATCTGAAGGAATGGCAAACAGGACAAAAAACAAAGAAGCTCAAACTGTCCCCGTTTACTTTACGTGTTTAATGTTCAAATCGTCTGAGATATTTGGCACATTTAGGCCAGATTATGCAGGAGGTGGAATATATCAATCTACATCCTCTGACTAACAACAGCATCATTATAAACAAAGAGCTGGCCGTCTCCTTTTTGTGAGTCCGTTTTTAAAAAAAAAATTTATTCTAAACATTGAGGCGTAAAGCGGGAACTGTATTGTGGGATGGTTTATTGATCACTTCTTAATTAAGAAGCAGACGGCCTCCAATGCAACAGGACATTATAATTCATCTAACTGAGTCACCCCGTGTTTACTGGTGCAGTGTTATGGAAACCCAGTCAAACCCTCTCGGTTTCCTCCCTGTCTCTCCACCTCCACTCGCTGACTCTTATTGTCGTTAAGGCTTCGCCATGGAGACAGTGAGCCATGTTAGCCCCTGCAAAGCTGTCTGCAGCAGTGCATCCTCACTCAGGAGTAAAGGGTGCGTGACCATACTGCCCTGTTTTGCAGCGTCTGCTCATGATAAACAGAAACTGAAACAGCGTATGCATGGCATGTGTTTTATGGCTGTTTTTCTCTTTGTACTGACTCTTGAGCTTTGAACTGTGCTCAGATTAGTCTGTCCTCATTCCTTTATTCATTGAGCTATACTGTTATCGTTTGTTTTGTATGTATGGATAGAATTATAAAAAAAAAGAAGCTGCACTTAAATTTTCACAAAACTAGGACAACAGGAATACTTGGCCATAAACACCTTAAAGCCTGGGCAAAGGATTTTTGGATTCAACACAAAGAAAAGAGATTGCAAATTAGAATTTGTACTTCCAGTGTTGGGCTGGGAGGTAGTAAAAACGTACATATTCTGATACAATAGTGTTTGGTCCACTAGATGATGTATGATGATGTAGGTCAAATGATCCTCTAAGCGATTACGTTTTATGCTATAAGAGCTTGAGAGGTCTGCAGCCTTATGATACATAACATTAACAAAAGCAAAATAATGGTTGCACTAAAACTTTCCAATATCCTAAGTGCAAGTGTAAGAGCTGAGTTTGACTTATATATATATTATACACATATTATATATATAATATATTATTATATATATTATAGGCACTAATGTGTGGACTAATGACATTAGAAAACCAACCAGCTTATGGACGAGTGACCTCAGTACCATCCACCTTATCCAGTGATGCTTGGAATTGCAGGCTCAGTTCATGCTGCTGACTGGGGGAGCATCATGTGGATAGACGAAGAGGAGTTTTTGTCTCGGGCCCCTGTGGTGCAACCAGCCCTGAACCGAGCTGCAGCCGCATTGAACTGGCTCGGTGTAACGGTGCCTTACATTGCCTAGGTGTCCATGTGGCCTCAATGCTCAGTCATCTAATCCGCATCTACTGTTACCGCCTGTGGCTCCAGTGCCCAGCAAGCTGTGAAACAAAAGGTGATGATTAAAAGAAAAGCTGGCAGAACGACCTGTGAAGACTTCGTTCTGAACATTTGGTGAAGATGGTGTTCATGTGATGCGTTTTGTATGTTTTAAATGAACATGACATAAAACCAGAGGAAGGTGGTTGAGTCACTATATCTGTTTTATAATTGAGACACTCTCCTGGACGTTACTGAGCACTTTGAGTGTTTTTATTTTTGGCTAAACAATTACCAGAATTAGCTTGTTTTTTAAATCCTCAGCAGGACCCCCTGCTTGCATACGGCACTTGCAACTGCGGCAAATTCTCTTATAATATCACTGTTTAAGTGTTACCATCATGACAACTAAGGTGCCAGTTACGTCTGAATAATGTGTGCTGGCTTCATGCCTCTGCACCACTCATCTAGATCTTTCACAAGCTGCCTTTGAAAGCGCACTTAAGGGGGATATGTTTACAGTTCCCTTAGTGTGCACACACACACACACACACACACACACACACACATGCACACACACACACACATACACACTAGTCCCCCAGAGACTCCCACTCTACCCCCCAATGTCCTTCCCTTCCTGTCACATCTTACATAAGCAGCTGCTTGCCAAACAGACAGGCTGGGTGTTTGCTGCCAGATTCCAGTAAGGTCCTACAGTCAGTTATAAACACAGGCCTGTGTTCTCCTATTGTAACCACAAAGCTGGAGCTTGGGGATTCATTATTCGTCATTATTACCAGCGCTTGTTATTGAGCTATATACACTAAGATGGCTTGACTCATTTACCAGCACTGACTTCTAAAACCTGCTTGCTTGTTTTCATTGCTATGAACAGATGGGTTTATTTTTAGCAGATCAGTAGAATTCACATGTTAGTTTTTTCTAAATACATTTGGTCGATTGTGAAATTAAGGGTCAAACACTCTGGGCAGTCTTCTGATGAAACTGTAGCCGTATACTTTACATGTCTAAGGTTCAAATCGTCTGACATATTTGGTACATTTAGGCCGGATTACGCAGCAAGAACACCAAACAAGAATTGATGCATTTACAAAACACTGCATGCCCATATTAGAGAAAAGCAAATGCCCCGTAACCTGGGATCATTTAGTATCTTTGACTTATCCAGGATTTAGTGTGTACACATGTTGACATCTCGGCTTCTTACGTCACCTACTGTTTCAACAAGCATCACTGTTCAACGATTTCCTAATCATGGATTTTTTTTAAGAATTACACATGATGTTGATGAAATCATCATTGTTCTCAGCACGTTGTGATGCTAATATCTATATAATCTGCGCTCACTTTATATAAATGAAGAAGGGAAAAACAATAAGGTATTTAAGCAAAATACGCTTCCTTCAGGAAAATACATTTATTTACTCGAAGAATTCTAATCTGTCATGTGGTAAACAGCCAGCTGCTTTGTATATGTCAGATTAGTTTATCTTAGATTAAACGTACCATGCAGAAAAATGGGGGAAACAATGTCTATCATTTCAGTAAACACTATTGCAAGTTCTTGTTTAGAAGACAGAAAAATGAAAAGAATGAAAATAAGTAGCAGGTTATAAGCGAGACATGAAGTGCAAACTGACATCAACCTGACAAAAAAGAACAAAGGAGATGGAAGATAAAAGAATCATGTTTAAAATGTAAACAAGCACTCCATTAGTCTTTTTGTTCTCAGCAGGAAGTCCTATCTTTGGAATTACCCCCTATTCTTTTCAGTGTTCTTTTCCCTTTCAGATCTGCAGCTTTTTATAGATATTTTCTAATTCCTCAAAGCAATTTTGGCACTCACAACAACAATAACTGAAGATGCACTTTCCCTGAAACACACAGCAGAGACTCCTGAGCCAAACCAAGGGTGAATGACCTGACTAATGAATGGAATTATTATGACATCATTTACAGGTTTATGGATGACCCTGAAGTCTTGAGCTTAGCGCTACATCGTCACCATCACTTTTCTTTTTTGAGTATGCTTGCTAAGCTATCAACTAATGCTACCAAACATGCATCCATAGATTGTCCATAGATTCCACGCATTCAGGTAACTGTGAACCTATTAAAAATTATGTAGATGAGACAACTATAAGTAAACAAACAAGTTTACACGCTCTCTGAGAGGAAGTCAGATACATTCATGATAAGCATCTTGCTCATTATGTTGAAAAAAATTGGCAAGTGAGGGCTGAAGATGGATGGTAATTGACATGCCATGCTAACCTGACATCACATATCATTATGTTATCAGCAACTCCTCAAATTACATTGGACAGGATATGAAGACCTACAAAAGTTGCTTATAATGCTTATCAGTATTTTGTGTCAAGATGGTTAACATGCCCCAGTTGCTGGACTGTGTCTGAAATCACTGGATCAAGTGGACCATGGTCAGTGCTCATTATCCCTTACTTTGTCAACAAGTCAACGAAGCTCATTTCTGAATAATGACAGGAATGACAGATAAATGATAGTGATACTGAGGTGAATTGTTGAAGACATCTGTATTTTTCCATCAGTAAGCACTCCCATTAGCTCCTTTTTGCTGCTATGCTGTTACTGAAACTAGTTATTGAAGTGGATCTAAAGTGGACAGACTCGCACTAGGCAAACAAACTTTCATGTGAAGTAAGAATGTAATCAAAGTGCTGATCAGAGGGAAGGTAGTTTAAAAGTTTTAGGACGCAAGAGTCCACAATGTTAGCTTGTAACGTTTATGTTGTTGTTTAGGCATCTCTTGTTAGCTGTCCAGAAACAGGAGGGTTGCAGAATAAAGACACAATAAAGACACAGTAAAGACTTGCACAGGTCCTTTAAATCCAGAATCATAGAAGGAAGTCAAAAAAACATTAGGATCTAAGCTGTAATTATCATGGCTGAGCTTTCTCTGTTTTTCCATTTTTAATTCTTTAAATAGTATACCTGTAGATAAAGCACCTATTGCATGCATTATTGTATTTTCATTTGCAGATTTTCTGCAAATTCTGTTCATATTTTTTTTACTGTGTTTGGGAATGTTGGGTCTGTGTTTCCACAAACCCCGCTAATTCTAGAGACTTATTCATCATGAAGAAAACAAGACAGTCGATCGATCCATTACTTGCACAAGGGAGGCCTCGTCTGTGTCCAGCACGACAAAGAACCCCAAATGGTGGCCTCCTCTCGCTGCCTTTTTATTGACAAACTTCAAACAATAGTTTACAAAGCACCTCCCCTTGCAACCCCCCTTTGGTTACAAAGACAAGGCACTGTATGTAAATGTATACACTGAGTGTGTGTGTGTGTGTGTGTGTGTGTGTGTGTGTGTGTGTGTGTGTGTGTGTGTGTGTGTGTGTGTGTGTGTGTGTGTGTGTGAGAATGTGTGTGTGAGACCTCCTGCTGACCAAAGGGTCATAAACCCAGGAAGCTTACATCAAAAGAAACAGATCTTTCAGATAGGATGTATCTACAATAAAACCTCCCCCAGCACAGAGTGGCTGGAGAGGTGGTCAGAATCAAAGGAATGGCTTTGATCCTACTGCTTGAACTAAGACTGTACAAATTTAAGAAACACAATGGCAACATTCAACAATTAGACTTAACAGGGAAAATGCAAAAAATATATTTTTAAGACCTGCTTCTGTAATAAATACACAAACTAGTTTGTGTCTCACACTAGTAAGTTGTTGTGCAATAATTACAAGGTTAGGAAGGTCAGTGATTCGACTCCTTCAGTCTAAAGTATCCTTGGGTAAGATACTGAACCTGAAGTCACCCCCAGTACATCCATTGGAGACGATATTTGTGTTTGCGTGTGCACATGTTAGAAAGTGGCTAGACATAGATAACTGTAGGAATGTGTATGTGATTGCATGAATGATACTTGTATAAAGTGCTTTACGTTCTCAGATGTGTAGAACAGTGCTATTTAAGTAGCAGTCTTGCTTAGATAGACTCAATAATTATCTGCATAAGTAGCATAGACTATAAAGCAATTAATGCAAGGCTACCTGCTGCATTATGTAACCTTCATTTTGCATCCCAAACTGTGGTTATAAAATATTGCAGGAGTCTGGAGCATTTCAAAACTGAAGTTTGTGTAAATGTTCTTTGGTAACGCCAGACAGCTCGTGCCAAAATAGGACAGTCCAATAAATCTGGAAGCTCTTCCAGAGACAGGAATTATCATATTATAATAACTATATTATAAAACAACCATAAACAAAGATAAGGGTGAAACACAGTAAAAGTGGTCCAATAGATAAGACTGATCACTAACTCTGTTACATAATTGCAAGGACTTCAGAGCGACTGCAAATCTTAACGTGCAATGAAGTGCCCTGTCTGTGACCTCCAGTCTGTTTGAGGGATGTTTCAGAGTCTAATTATGCACTTCAAGCCAAATCTTAAATGAGCAAAATACAAGGGAGTGAAACTGCTGTCTCCTGAGAACAGCTCTCCGTAGACAACATCTGAAAAAACGAAGAAGAAAAAAATGCTTTATACTTGGTTAAATTTAGTGAATCTTTTGTTATGATAAAACGTGAATGCTCGGGGTGGACAGGAGAGCAGGGTCAGCAGCACAAGGCTCCAGTTTCCGTCTAACTGCTGAAACCTTATTGTGCATTCCTTATCTGTCGCGCCTCTGGGACAGCTTTGGGGCCATAAATATGTCATTTCCAGTTCCATGTTTTTCCAGGGTGAGTGCAGCTATTCTCTGTCTCTGTGCCAGCTCCAGACAAGCATTTCTGGCTTATTGTTCAAAATCAGCAAACAATGTCAGTGCCACATGCCGGCCATACCATGCATAAGCTTTATTCCGCAAGAAAACACACACTTCCTGAGTCACTTATACCCGAATGTGTTTTTCCATATAAGGCGCCATGTTGAGGGGACATTTTAGGGCAAATGTCAGTTTTTCAGCATAAAAACACCAGCTGCTATGACACTTGCTGTGTGTTTATAACGAGAGTTTCAAGTAGGGGAACGCCTCACAGCCTTATCAGCGCAACTCAGCCGGGCTGCGTTGGCCTCCAGTCACCTCCAGGCATAAACAGAGCTCAACAACCCTCTCATGTCAAGTCCAAAATGTAAGCACACTGCTAACTGGAAAAGGAAGATACAATCTGCTGTTGCAGTTTTTGGAACTAGTGAAAACCCATTTTTAGTTAATTGGAGTAAAGTTTGCTTTCAAAAATAGCACTTAAAAAAAGTGTGTCTGTGTGGGGTTTTTTGCAAACAGTTTAAATCTAACAGAGACTTATTTCAGCCAGACGACAGTCACATCACAACACTATACACAGCACGAGGAAACGAACACTCACGCTGAACACATTCTCTCTGTGTTAGAAAGCAAGCTAACAGTTCTAATTAATCCATTCCTGTTATGCCCACTTTTACCTAGCGGCCAGCTGGGCCAACAAATTTACAGAAACAAATGACTCATGCACTAAGACAGATGGTTATTGTTGTATTTGCGTCCTACATTAGTGCTAAGATATATATTTGTGTTTTCTTTTGTTGATTGGTGACTTATTTTTGTTTCTTCCTTTCTTTCTGTCTGTCTGTCTGTCTGTCTGTCTGTCTGTCTGTCTGTCTGTCTGTCTATCAAAGTAAGTAATAAAAATGAGCCAACTGGAGACCTTTCTGTATTATACTGATCCAAATTTAAAGAAGGAGTCATTCAGAATTTTCTTGGTGTCCCCTCAAGTAGGGTAACGTCATAATGAGCAGCTAACTCATTAGTCCAGAATTACTTCCCCATTGCTATTTATGTTTGCCCTCAAGCAAAAGAAAGAATCTGATACCCACATTCCTGCCATTTCCTCTAACAATGGAGATTCTGATGTTTTAAAAAATGTAATGAGCAGAGGTTGTGTCAACTAAAATAAACTAATAAGACTCTTGAAGAAGAGGCGAGCATCCCTCATTCAGATTGCTTTTATGAAATGAATTCCTTTTGTAAACAACCTTTGGCAGTATCACGGAGACACAGAGAGAACAGATCCATCCACATCACGTGCACTAGCAGTATAGCACAGAGAGATGAGAAATACACGGGTGGGTTAGGGGGGTTATGACCCCCGCAATAATTAGACCCAACCAATATAACCCCCGCAATAAAATTATGAATTATCTTGCATAAATAGGCTGTTGATTTTCTTTACTCGTTTCAGTTATTACCAGCAAAATAGTTGCATGTTTAATCATCTAGGAATTTACCCAGATTGATTTAGACAGAGATCTTGACGCCCCCAATGTTCAGCACAAAGTTGTGTCGATGGAGAAATACCAACGCGAATGAATTCTTCAGAATCTTTTGATTTCTTTAAGGAGACCCTTGTCAGTTATCGTGGCACACAGAATTCAGTTTTCATAACAGAGCATTTCTGTTAAGCAGTTAAGTTACTGTAATCAACAGGCCTTACAGATAAAGCGCACAATGGTTTCATCAGGCTTCTCCCTGTGTGTGTGTGTGTGTGTGTGTGTGTGTGTTTGTGTGTGTGTGTGTGTGTGTGTGTGTGTGTGTGTGTGTGTGTGTGTGTGTGTGTGTGTGTGGAGTGGTTAGGGACTCTCTAATACGTTGGGCTCGGAGGGGCGGTGCGTCTGTTTGCTTCACAACTACTGATGTCACCGGCTGGGAGTGCGTCCCGGCAAACTCACACCCCACACTGCCTCCATAAATATCCTACCGCTCATGCTCAACGGCACTCACCCAGCCTAACGTTCAAGCCTGAGCCGCTCCACAGAAACAGTGCGCACCGAACAACTCCCCCTTACCGAGTTGGAGGGCCACAGCTGGAGCGGAGAAACTATACTCTACAGACACAAAAAGCTAAGATGTCTTCCTACGCATCCTCTGAATGCCGCCGGGTCAGCCCATCCGTCCACGGCAACAAGTTCGACACGGCGCACCGCAAGAAAGCCGTGGCCAACATTTTCGAGAACGTCAACCAGGACGCGCTGATGAGGCTTTTCCAGAAAACGGGCGACATGAAGGCGGAGGAGAGAGTGAGGAGCATATTCTCCTACACGCAGGATCCGGAGGAGACGGCCCGGGCACTGATGGCTCTGAAGCAGCGAAAGAAGGACAAGTTCCTGCAGATTGCGGGGATGGTGCGGCAGATGTTCAAACTGCGCTGACTGTGTTTTAGCAGTTTCACCGCCTTTGTCTCTCTGTGTGTCGGCTCGTGTGTGAGCCGAATGTTGAGAACACTCCCGGTGTGTCTGGGCTGTGGCTCACCTGTCGCCTGGAGACGAGCGTCAGGTGCCGAAGGAAAAAAGAAAGCTCAGCCGGCGGCGTGCGGCGGCTGTCGCCTCATGGACGGAGGGGACAGCGCGGAGTCCTGCCCGGAGCGGGCTGGAGCGACATGAACTAAGTGGGAATATGAAGGGAATACATTTAAGTCTTCATGCAGACTTGAATTTACTGATGCACTCTTGTGGGTGCGTGACTGTACTGATGCAAATCGCTGTGCTGATGATGGCGCACAGCTGCAATGTGAGACTTCATGGTGCCCTGGAACCTGCCTGTATGAATGCCTATCCTGAACACATGCCTTGTCCCTCAGCTTTACTTTGTTGTACGACTACAAGTTATTAGTGGCCAATGTGTTATTGTCACCAACATGTCTCAGCACAATGAACTGCATTTATGAAAAGTTCCTTTTGTTTGTAATTTTATAAAATAAATTATTTTGTTGTATACTATAACTGAATCCTTGTTCATCTTTCTTACACGTGTCACACATGGTCTTTGGTAACCACCAATCAGGGCACATCAGGTCAACATTTGTGGCACATTAGATTTGTGGGCTTAACACTGTTATACTGCATTAGAGTATACACGGGGCATTTTAAGTGTTACAAAATAGTCTCGAGTCTACATGAAATACTTTTAGCTTTTTAAAAAAATGACATCACACTCAGAGCTTGACCTATGTGCTCAGTGTTAGTCACACACAGGGAAAACCCTCATGTCAGACACAATTCAAGTTACCATAGAAATGGGTAAATAATGATGTAAATGACCTTTGTCTTTGACGTTAAGTGCAGGTGGATAGATCACAGAGTAGTGTAACAGCTTGTGTGTAGAGTTGAGTCATGTAATCTAGGATAGGGTTTATTTCTTAGTGAGCAAACAAAACAACCAAAAAAGACACTATCAGCACATTTCTACCTCTAATGTTCTTCACTGTGACACAGCAGAGGGCATTCAAAGAGGATAGAGTTACTCACGAGAGGATGTGGTTAACCTTCACTGGGTTTCCCTCACAGCTCTTTACCAGACCGGTGTAAACCAGTTTGGCTCAGGCTAGGATGGGAGGGTAGGGAGGTGAGCAGCTTTCTCCACACAGTGTATTTTACACTGGACTCTATTTAATCATGCAGGGCTTCTAGATAAGAGCTTGTCTAAGTAGCATTAGAGGGTTTAGATGAGTTGAGGGTTTGACTCCTCACCCTCTGATTCTTTATCTTCAAGTTAACCATAAATGGGCCCTTTATTAAGACAATCACCCACTCCATTAACATCCAAATTTCAAATCATTTTTGATGGTTTTTATGTCTGTGGTCTATGGTAGGCCGTGTATGTAGGCTTAGCTGCAGACACACAGATCACTCTGCCTGCTAATCTCCCTGCTCTGATAGTCACTCTACCGGCTCAAACCAGTTCTCTGGGTTGTTTTTCATGACGACATCTTAGCTGCAGGCGCTTCTTGCATGTGCTTACAGTTAAGGGAAATGTCAGTATCAGTCACTGTAAGGTGTGGAGCTCTCAGGTGAGAAATCACCTGTGATGGTGGAAAAAGGAGTGCTTTAAAATGACTCCTTTGCAGCTTGTAATGATAAACAAATTTCCCACGTGTGGGACTAATAAAGGTTATCTTATCTTATCTTAATACAGAAATGTTGAAAAAATGTAATCATATTAATCTGTACAATAAAAACATGAAATTGAAGTACATAAAGTTTTTTAATTTGACTGCTTAAGTCAATAAAACTAATGATACTGATCAGAGTTATTATAGTTTTGTATTTTCTAATCCCTTGTTCAATCCATTCATTCATTTTGACTCTTTGTTTTTATTTGGTTTAAAGAGAGGATTCTCTTCTTTCAGATTAGTTTTTCTTGTTGGAAAATGTTTATTTTGGTTTAGTTTTGATCATTTTCAGTGTTAGTTTTTAGTTTTATTAATTATTATTGTACAAAGAGCATATGTCAAAGACAAGTCTTAGCAAAATCAGTACCTGTACTATAATAAACAAAATAAACATAATTTTATAAGCAGCTGACTCAAAGGGCAAGCTCTAAATAAATCTATAACTAAACCAAACTAAAATATACTAAAACTGAGGATATTTCCTTTAGATATTTTAAATTTTATTTTAGTTAGTTTTCCAAGTTTACTCAGTCATCTCACATGTGTTTTAGTCTAGTTTTTGTTTCTGTTTTATTTTATTTAACTGATTTTTAAAAAACATGTAGTTTTAACTTTTAGTTTACTTTTAATTTACTAAAATAACCTTGATTGAGTGAAAATGTTGTAGACATTAATTTATTTGGCAGTGAACTTAATTTAAAGTTTCCACAGCTAATGTTTTTAATAATGATATTGTATCATCATGAAGCAAAGTAACATTACATAACTAACCGCTTGTAGTGAGAAACCTGCTGAGAATTATTGCTTAAACTGCAGCTTTATGGAGGTTTACAGCTCATTGTTCAGCTGGTCGAGCCCCAACATAATATTTTGGTTCACTCTCCGTTCTCATAGTGTCAGTTTTGGACGCAGCAGGCAACTGTTTTCAACAAAAACGCTGGAAAAACCCAGTTTGCAATATCTGCCAAGGACCAGAGAGCAGAGAGAAACACTTAGCAGCTTGCCGGTGAGTACAGAGGAGCATCAGATGAGATGGAAAATAATTAGTGTTTATCAAGAACCACAACTATTCATATATTAACACACTTATATATTAACATAATGGGAGATATCAGTGCTCACAGTTTAACTTGTCCTCCAAGCCTAAAGTGGCTAAAAAAAGTTTAGTATTCAAGGTTTATCTAACTTTATAAAAGCTCATAAGCTAAATAATCATTTTTGAATATACAACTATTAGTTTTTTTTAAAAAAAAGAAACTGTAATGTATCCTGTTTAATATCTGTTTGCTAAGTCTCCAGCTAGCAAGTTAGTTTAGCTTAGAAGACTTATTAGCGCCATAGGCTTGCTAATCTGCTAAAGTACAACATGACATTTCTAATGGCTTAAATAAAGAAAATATAAAGAGTCAGTTATACTTTAGAGCTCACTTTCAGTGTATTTTAATGATTTTGAATGGAATCAGGCTCCTTTGTTAAAGTGCCTATATGCTATGCTAGGCTAACTTCAGTAGTTTAAGGTTGAACGTCCAGTAGCTCCTGTCTTTTCATGTGACTGTGAATATATATATTTCTCAATAGGCAATAAATATTTCAAAATAAATATTCTTAAGTGGTATGTTTGTTTGTTTATTGTTCAGGTGAATTTATGACTTTATTACAGGTTGCAAATCATGCCATTTATTTTTTACTCTTTTATCTCACAGCTGTTCCTTTTGTTTATATCATGTATCTCACTGCAGGCAGCTCTTTGCCACCCCTTTTTTCCTTTTATGGCTGTTCAATTGTTAAGGAAAAGAAAGCTAAATATTCAAGGCAGTTGTCTTGGCTGTCTTTGCTGTGTTGGCAGAGGTGTGCGGGATTGAACACAGGCCTGTTGTCTCCCACCCTCTTCCTGCCTTTCATAGGCTTTAGAAATGGCCAGTGCTTTGATGTCAACAGACACTGTGGCAGACAGCATTTGAGCCTAGAGGACAGTAACCACAATGAGGGAGAGAGGGAGGAAGATACAGGGTGGAGGTGTGAGTGGCGAAGGGTCAGGGACACAATAATAAAACATAGCAATATAAATCATAATATAACAATAGTTGTGAAAGGTGCCTGAATGAATCAAACACACACACACACACACACACACACACACACACACACACACACACACACACACACACACACACACACACACACATATATATATGATGGTGATTCAGCTTTAGAGCAGTTATGGTTTCTGGCCTTTGGGAATCTGTATTAATGTAAAGCTGCATGACCACATGAGGTCAACTAAATCATTTTGCCTAACAAAAAGAAAGACTTACTGCACCAGTTCTCCTTGTTTGGGCAGCCACAACAAGATTTGGCCCACTCTTCAGTGCTGAATGTAAGTATGCTGTAAACACAGCCTTTGGGTTTTAGATAAAGACTGAGAAAGAGGGAAGCGAAACAGAGCAGTGCAAGATTAGTGATTATAGTGCAGGGAGTGGCAGTCAACTTGATTCCAGCGCAGACCGGTTCCAACCAAAGTCTGTGATGAGGAACTAAGCATGAGCTGTGCACAGGCTTAGGATTACTCAGCGTTTAGCTGGAAGATGAAGCCATAAAATCAGTGGCCCTCGATCTAAGTCGACGTTTTGTTTGATGAACTGCGGAGGGCTGTGATACTTGGCCCGTCTCACATTAACAAAAGGCATCTGCTGATTCTAAATTTAGATTGTTTTTTCTTTTAACATCAACCAAGAGGCTGGAGCTTTTCAAAGAAATGCAACAGAAGACAGCATTTAAAATGATTATATATCTGGTTATAATGTTATTTTAAGAAGATGTTTAGAAACAATAGTGAGGATTACTGCAAGACATGTGCAAGCACCTGCCGCAAGTTCTTAGGAAATTTATTTATTAATGTAATGTGTCTGTAATTCATCATCACACACGGATACTTCCTAGTGTCTCATCACTTTCAGGGAATTTCATCATGAGATATAAATGGCAGTTAGGCCCAATGTTACAATTAGAAGGAAGTTAGAGTTAAGAATCAGTTTCTGCTTAAAATGGGTTTGGTTTAAATTTGAAAATGCACTGCTGGGCCATTAGTATGCCTCGGTGTTTTAGGCAGGAATACCCACAACAATTTGACTGTTGATAGAAAAATTCATACAGACATTCAACATTTGAATGGCTGCAGATGAATGTCTGCACTGACAAGCAGTGCTTTAGCCCAATGGCTATTCTTTTAATTTTTAGCCTCATTGTTGAGCATGATCATCTCAATATTTAGCTTAGCAGAGGCCGAGAAATCTTTTATGTGAAAAAAAGGCTTTTGTGAAATGTTACATTTTGACCTGACCTGTGATGATTTTTGTTGGCAGTGTCTATATCAGTTAGGCACTCATTCAGAGGATGAAAATAAATACATTTGTTTACTTAGGCAAGTGATTTTTTATTTTTTTTTGCCTGTCCAGTTTGGTTTTTTTGCCATCAGAATTATTGTCTAAAGGCGAGGAAAGATGCCCAACGGATTTACTTTACCAAGTTGACCATCCCAGCCTTGCCGTAATGGTCCATTTGATTCATCTTTTATTGTTTAAAATAAAACAATAAAAAGGCAAGTGATTTTTTTAACACCTTGACTATGACAAGTTCCATCCTTCCAGTGACCAGTTGCCTGGTTTCAACAAAAAGTCCACTTATATAGGAATATATGTCAAAATTAGCTGACTTCACATGGATTCCAAGGCCTCAATGAGTTTCCTAAAGAATTTTTGCTCTTTTTAACTTTTATTCCACTTATACATCAATTCTACATTCCAACATATCCATGGTTCCAGTCATCATTTTGAAATAAAAACAGCCTGCTATGGATTTGGTATCCCTAATTCTTCTATTAACATTGACCAACACAGAGGACTCTTTGTTGTTGATGCACTGCCCTATTTTCTGCCTCACTCATCAAAAGCGGCTGTTGATTGGCCATTAAGGACAAAGCACAGGTCAGCAGGTCACAGTGATGTAAGATACATCCAGGAAGAGGCTCAGATGTGTGAAAAGAAGAAGAATGAAGGAAAAGAATAGGAACCGACTGTCCGACAGTTTTCCTTGATGAGCTGGGTTGCCTGACTCAAAGCATTTCCTACGGGGGCCCTGTGTATGCTGGCATCATCCGGATTAGCTCATAATGGGAACACAAGAGAGACATACTGAAAATGAAACACATTCCTCACCATCAAGCAAAGATTTCTGGAATTTGGCACATTTGTGGTCTGTGATTGTCTCTGCGTAGATGTCATCCACTCGGGAGTAGAGCTGCGCAGTTTGTGAGACCTCTTTGTTGTTTTTGGACGAGTTGTTGCATTGTACATTGTGCATGGTGCACATCGTGCCACAGCCTCACATCAACACTGAAACATGCTTTGCGTCAGCGATCTGCGTGGAAAGTGAATCCTGCCAATGGGATGGCACGCACAGCGGGACCACGCAGACACCGTGATGGTGCATTTCCACCCGAAACAAAACATTCAGACCATAATGTTGATTCCCAATCACATAGCGCTTTGCAGCAGAGATCCTTCCTGTCACTGTGGCTTCTGGTCAATTTGACAAACATTAAATGGATGCCGATGATGGCCCCAATGTGGTGAACAGAAAAATATGACCATATATGGCAGAAGTGCTGTTGTTGAGTTTCCATGTGGCGTGCTTGAGAGAACACGATGAGTTTCCAGGGGAAAGAATTTATTCTTTCACTCCTTGATTGTGCTTGATGTTGCTGAGGTTAAATAAACTGTTATGTTTGTAACAACCTTCAGAATTTCAACACTGTTGATTCCCCAGTCTGTACAGATGAAACCCTGGGCTTCCACCCACCGAGTGACAAAGCCTGAGTCTGGTAGTATACACGTAGTACAATCAAACAGTTTTTGGCATCTTCTTCAAAGGGTTGTCAAATGTCTGTTTAATGGCCAGCTTTGAAATCAAAATGGAAAGCTCTTCAAAATTTCTTTAGTAGAATGGAAACACTGAGAGAACCGAGAACATTTTGAATACAATAAACTGTCCAATTTCATTTTTTGCTTTGAACATACTGATGTCAAGAAAACAGAGTAATTGGAATTAGGAGTGATTTGCCAGAAAATAAGCCTTTCAGTCTTGTTCTCTTCATTTGCTATGATACAAATCACTGTGTGGCACAAATCTGTAACAAAACACATTTGTTAGCTGACAGCGTGTTTATAATGAATACCAAGTGGAGGTCACTGTGCAAACAGTGCAGTATCTTGTTGCAAATGTTGCTTTACTTGAACATGAGATACATGACGGAAACCGGCTTTTTCTGGAAACAATCAGTCCAGCTTGGAGAGTTAGTGCTGTGTAAGCACACAGTGAGTAAAATAAAAAGCTGAATCTTCCACGAAATAAATGTTCCACCCTTCAGTAACCTCTGCCTTTGTAACTCCGCCACCCCCCCTCAATACGACAATCTGTTCTTTGAGTTTACATGAGATGATTCCCTGGAGTTACAGCAAAGTCAAGTCCAGGTCTGGGTCAGGATGGGGGGCCTCTATTGTTCATGTTTGTATCAGTGTGTGGTTGCATGTTGTGTAAGTCTTTGTGTGTGTCTGTGTGTCTCAGGCGGCTCTAGAGAAAGCTCTTTCCTGTGTGGCGCTGGAGGCTCCTTCTTGGGCTGGATGGCCGGCGGCACCGCAGACATGCTGTCTCGATCCAGTTCAATCACAAGGCCTCACTATTGTTCTGCTCCCCACTCCCTTTGTCCTTTTCAGTTTGGCAACACCCATCGCCTGTCATCTAACACCTCCACCCCTCTCCTCCTGTCTCTTACCCTGCAGGTGCAGCTGATCTGTGGCCCAGAGGAGGAGGAAGCTCAGGCCTGGAAACAATAGCCGACTTCTACTCCTATTTATATAGTAATTCTTTGTTTAATCTGTGAATTTGACAACATATTTTGGGGTGTTGACATCAGCTTGTACATTTCTATAACCATGCTAGGCTGTAATATCCACTGTGTCAGCACACAAACATGCCCAACTTGAAATTGTTGATAGCCAGCAGAATAATGGGATTCCCCCTTTGACCTGGTTGTAAAGTCCATTTTATATGGCACTTGTGCTGGTTCATCATCTTTATCATCAAGCGCAGACAGGGAACATGGACTGATTTTATAATGTGTTTCCAGTCATCCATATTATTTAATTTCTTATCATAGATGCAGAGGAATTATATTGTGTATGTAACTGCATGCAGGGGAATACCACAACTAGGCTCCTCGCATATTTACAGGAAGTACAATAAATTCACAGCACCATGTAATTAATGGGCATTATCGCTGCTGGTCAAGTGCAATCTGCCACTGATAGCATCCCCATGAGGGTCCCAAGAGTGCTTACGAGATACCGCAGTGGAACACCAACAGTATGATGCAGATCAAAGTGCTCGGCTGACTGGCTGCCACAAACATATGAGGTCAGTGAGTGCATGCCGCAGTTATCCTGAAGGTTTTCTAAAACTAAGGCGCAGACACCTGCATGACCAGTTGGGGGTGGGGATAGGGAAGGCATAACAAAAGACTCAAGAGAGCCAGAGATTAATAATAACAACCAATGATTTAATGCAGTGTTGATGTAGAAACACACAGTGAGAGGACAAAGGTGCATGCAGAAGAAACACTCGGTGCATCATAGGAAGCCCCCACCAGTCTAGGCCTATTGCTGCATAACTAAGGAAGGATTCAGGGTCAACTGTTGGCTGCTTTCATAATTTATCATTTCTGACCATATTTTTAGAAAAATCTATGTTTTTTTCTCCAAACTTTCGTGTAGCCAGTATTTAAAATGATTAAGACTGAGAACTCTCATACTAGAGTGTTCTGAGCAAAGATAGGCAAGGATAACCTGGCATGTGGTTTGAGAAGACATTGCAAGTGATATTGCATTTCCATCCACAGCTGTTATGTAAATGAAAACCATATTCTTTACAGCTAAAACCTGGTTCATTAAAGTTCAAAGTGAAAATGTAAAAGCCCTCTAACTGTTGTTTTAAATTATATGTGTCATAGTTTTTTTTTAACAGCTGTTTCATTAGGTAGGTTCACTTAATATTCCCTCCAGACTGACTAGTATTATTAGATGGGATTTATATAGTCAGTAAGTTATGTTTCCAGTGGTGTTATGTCTCATTGCGTGATCCACAGTGGTTATAGGTCTATAAGGAAGGAGATGGATATGAATGAAGTTGTTTGGACTTTGCAGAGAAAAAGGAGGAGGATGTTTGGTGAGTGTTGTTTCACCTTTTAACCAAATTCGCATTGATTTGCATCTTTTCCTTCTTGAGAAAAGTCTTTTTAACAATCTCAGGGGACAATGTGTTCACTGTTTCCTCTTTAATTAAGAAATTTCAAAAAGATTTTCTGTTTCATACAGTATATATGAAGTAAATATAAAATATAACCAAAGGGATAGTGTGTAAAAGGAAAATGGAAACATGGGAGAGACTCCTCTCCTGCAGGCCTCCTCGACTCCATACACCCAGCCTATTCTTGTCCGATCAACGTTTTTTGATAAAGAAACAAAATGAGAAATTCAACTTAAAATAAGATACATTTTACGTAAGATACATGAAAATATTGTTTCCCAGGAGCTACAGTCTACTTTCAACAAGTCTACCTGTCAGTGCAAAAAAGTAAAATGTCCATGAAAATTCCACATAAGTCATAGTGGGGACCATGCTACCAATACCATACAGACTGACCACCAACAAAGAGAAAGCTGTTTGTTTACATCCTCAGCTCCTTTGACAAATGCTCATTTTCACAATTGCAAAGTCAAACAGCTGCTGGCAAACACACAAATTTACTCAACATCCATCAGCTAAAACAGGAACTTCATGAAGAAAAGGAAAACTGATAAGGCTCAATTGCTCTGTAGCTGATCCCTATCTCCGCAGGCCAACGTCAGACATTACGCCACGCGGAGAGAGGATTTGTAGTGGGTGTGCTACTTTGATCCAGGCTTTACGGCTGCATTAGCAGCTAATGTGCTGAACAGCTGCTGGGGTCACTTAATTAGAGCATGCATCATAGCAGTTTGATGTGGACAATAGTCTTTGTTCACTTGTATTACATCGTGCATCATTTACTCCCTCTGTTCTTACAATAAATCATTTTATATCTACTCTGGAATCTCCCATTTTAACAACACCCTAGTGGCCTAAACCTGAACACTTGGAGTTCTGCGGAAACATCTGTCCACCTTCTTATGCTCACTAATATTGTCATTGCTGGAGAAATTCCTGGGAATCTAAACCTCACTCATTCTTTTTACTTCATTTCCAGTCGCTTAAACTTTTACCGACGTCAGAGAAAAGCTTTTTGTTTGGTCCTAGTTATTGGCACCACACATGTGTAGTGTCACCAGCTACACACATTCAGCATCATTAGTGATGCTGAATGTGTGCAACCTGCATTCCATTCCTTTAAGTAATGAGTAGATAGAGTTCAGTTTATCATTCTCAGGAGAATCGCACAGTACCGGCTTTTGTCAAAGCTGATAGCGTCTCATGTGGTTGTGGTTCAAAGTGTATCTTAGCAATAGCAAGATGGGTGTCTCACTCCCAACTGATGACATGTATGCGCTTGTAAAAGAGATAAGGGTTAATGTGAAGAGCCTTACTGCAATTCAAACCAAGAGATTTTCATGAACCAAATTCTTTTAAGTAAAATGTTAAAAGTAGAAAAAAATAGAAAATAACACAGAATATGTGATTAACAACTTTAAAAAATTAGATAAAAATTCATTGATTCTCTGAAATTTAACTCAGATTAAATTCCAATTATAGAGAATCAAGTTAACATTTTTTTTGGCTTTTGAGCCATCATACATTAAAAAAAACCCTGAAAAATAAACATTTTGTATGCATATTGTTCCTGTATTATCACATATGGGAAACAAATATAGGTACATCTTAAAATAAGGTGTCCCTATCAGTTTTGACACTAAAATCTAATCATTATAGAAAAAATAAAAAGTCTGCTACTCGTCAGCAAGTCAAGTCAAAATCCAGGCTGTAGCAGTCAAGATCCTTTACTGTGGATCACACTCCTAAGACCCAAAATGCTATGACCTTATCTGTTGTCAGTCTTAAACATAATTTGGTGGGTGTGTGGTAGCAGCAGGAATGAAAACAGTTTCTCCTCATCGTTTGCAGCTAAGCACAGAAGAATAACCTAACCAGCGTGCAACGTTGTTCAACCAATATAAGCTCTGCTCAAATATATATTTAACAACCCCCCCTCCGTTGTTCTGTTCTTCAGCTCCTGCTAGGCTCTGAGAGGCTGTGTTTATCATGGCCTATAATCAACATCACTTTGATAATCAGCGTGAGAAGGAGGCAGTTGGTAGATGTCAGGCTGCGGTGATGAGCAATGAGGGTCTCTTAATCTGGCTCTTGTCACGGCTCAGTACAGCAGTGAAGATGAAGGCTTTGGCAAAGCAGTGAGCCACATGATGAAAGTAGGACCTGTACAGACAGGAGAATGTGGTGAGAGGGTCTTTAATGGGGGCATTCACTATGATTATTATAATGCTGACTGCCGGCTAGAGGAGAAAAAAAGAGACCAAGCGAGAATAAATACACCGATACACACAAAATGCTTAATACACGTGCTTGTTTAGTGAGGCTGCTGCCGTTTTCTGCTTTGACGTGATCTGAGAAAGAAAATCTGAGAAGAAAACATGCTGTAGCTCTTTTGGAGTTGTGTCAGAAAGGACATCTGGAGTGAAATTTAATCAGCCATGAGGAGCTACCCGCTGTGATGACCCCTTCTGACAGGGGAGCTGTAAAAACAGATTGATATTATACCCCGAACACATGGATGCTGGATGAATTCTGTCCATGGTGATGTCATTATTTAAATTACCATTTTGGCCCTAACTGAACACTGCTGTCAGTACAATTACTCAGTGAACTGTCACAAACCCCATCATACTGGCTTAAGTCATTTAAGATACCCTGTGTTGAAGGTAATGCTCTGCATTTATCAAATCCTAAATGTTATGAGCAGTGTGCAGCCACTGTGCAGCACTCAGAGACCAGCTGCAGCTGGAACCCCATGCTGTGGTCAAGAGCCCAGGCAGAATCAGCCCTACATGTTCTGAGCCACCAAGAGCATAAGGAGATCAGATCCAGTTATTTCTCCTCAAGAGCTACCATACTTTTGTATCTTTATATAAGTGTCTTGACTGATCTCTTTTTTGGGTACAACTCTTTATGATCTCAGGCTCCTTTGATGTTTAAGTTCTTTTTAATTTCACATACTGTATGGTTTCTATAGACCTTAGAAAAAAAGCTTAAACTCACCAGACTATGAGACTATAGTACTGAATTGTACATCTTCCTTTGATGCCACAATCTCACAGATTTGTAACAACATTTACATTTTTTAAGAAGTTGTAAGATGAAGAGGTGGATTGGTTTTGTGAACCTGTGCAGTTCCCATTTTACAGCAGATAGATTGAAGAATTCCCATTTGTCACAATGGCGATTCCTGTGCTACTGACAAGTAAGGTCCAACCACGCAACAACATCCACAACTGAAAAAAAAAGCTAACGTCAAGGTGCCAAAATCTGCACTTCCCTTAATGACCACTTGAGGCTGCTTTCAAAAGTGAGTCAGTCCCCTAGACTTCCATATTAAAAAAAAATAATTACAAAAACCCCCCCAAAAAAGTAAAAACACATTCTAACATAAACATTGAGCCTTCAGAATGTGGAGTTAAAATGTCTATGCAGTCTATGATGTTAGCAACCAATCATAACATTTATCTGAAAGTCCCGATTAGGCTAAGTATAGCCTCACTGTGCAAACAGCCTTGCTGCTGACTCATATTGGTGCCTATCACATGTTTTCAATGTCAGACTACTTTTTTCAGATGTTTTGCTACTTTTCTGATCTTGTTTTTCCTAAAGAAAAATATGGTGCTATCCTATATTTGTTGGAAACTGCTGTAATTCTATGCAATGATGTGCACAATAACAGCTTTCACAAGTGAATTTAAATCTTACACTAAAAGCCTGCCAGTCAAAAAGCAAGCTGAGGTCATGAGAGCCTTTTAGGCTGCAAAGAGTGCACTTTAATGCTGGATCAGCATAATCAGCAACAGCAGTGAGTAAAATCTACAGAGTATCTGGCTGCGTGTGCTTGGAGCAGACTGGCTGCTCCAAAACTGGTTCCAAACTTGTTCAGATTAACCCTGTAGGTCAACTCAGAGGGAGAGCTGGGGAGAGCCAAGCTGGACATGCCATACCACTGCTTTATCCAGGCAGCCTGCTCCGTGTAGTAAAGCCTATAGACAGATCAGCTATCAGCTGATCACAACAAACACGAGGCATCATACACAAAGCCGTAACTGTGCATGCAAGCTCGGTTTTTGTGTTTTAGTGGCACAATTCAGTGATTCTCTCACTGGAAACGTTCCCTTTAGATGATCCATTTACTTAGTGCCAGACCGAGCCAGAAGCATTTGCAAAGCGTTCTGTTTCAACAGCTAGGCATGATTTGTACCTGCAGGCGATGAGGGAACTGTGCACTTTTAATCTGATTCAAAAGCCAGAGAATAAACAGGTATTGCTAGAAGGTTGAAAAACACTAAGCTTATTTCTGTCCACAGTTATGAGTCATGCATTAACCCAGCTGTAGTGTTTTTTTTCCTGGACCAGCTTATTCTCTAGTTTGCAACCTTTCATCCCTTTCACCTAAGCCTTCGGAAGCATTTAAGCATTTACAAGTGTAATGATTACCTGAATGTGTTAACAGTATGTGGACAGAGAGTCTGCCAGTGACTGACACATGAGAGGTGATTGTGGAGTGCAGCTTCTTTGTGTGGCTGCTGCCCGCGTTCCACCTGGAACAGGTGAAGGCTGAGACGAGACAGATGAGATTACTGCAAGCATCCACGTGGAGCCAGCGAAACTAGTTCTAACCAGCTTTCTCAACACTGGGGTTTTCTTTTGCTCTGTTTACATGCATCAGTTTATTCTTGTAGTCTTTGTTCTCAGTGTAAGTGATGCAGGTCCAGATGGCAGGAATGGGGCTCAGCTATTGCTTAGGGGTGACAACATCCTGCTGTGTTTCAAGTCAGAGTCTTCCCGACCTCATTTAGAGTGAATAACAATGCTAATCCTAAGTATTATCACAAGCGTGCACATCTCAATATTATATCAGTTTTGGTAGGAGGGTCTGTGTTCTAGAACAGTCTTTCTGTTATTTTTCCCTCCTGCGAGCATTTATGTCAGTGACATCCTTAAGGTACTTTGAGTGAGCTGCTTGGATTTAGTGACAGAGAAAAATCTAGAGTCAAGAGCGCCATCTGGTGTTACTGATCGACCTGACAATAGAGTGTAGAAAGAACACACAAGCTGAACACAAATACTCTACTAATGCAAAGATGAATATACAAAAAAAAAAAAAAAAGATCAAATACCGAAGCCTGTTTCAACTCTTCACTGAAATAAAGTTTTTTCACTATTGTGAAAATGTTAACCGAGAAAAAGAAAAAGGTCTAACTGAACAAAACCAAATTTCTGAATGTCCATCACTGACTCACTCAAACATACTCAGGATTTTATCAGAATAAAGAAGTATCTGGCAGCTTCAGAGAGACCTTCTAGCCTTCCCACAAAGGAACAAGTCTTGAGCTACTCCTCATTTCTTTATATTTTGTGCAGAAAATGGGAAATGTGTGCAAATGACATGAAATAGAGGCAAAAACACAGTTTCTGCAATTTGTATGTGCATGAAATTCAGTAGTTATATGACTAGCTCTATTTGTCAACACAGACTGAATTCTCTTGTCAAGCCTTCTTGTCTTTTCTTTAGTCTTCAGGAATGGTTATTCAGGGTTTGTGAAGGACAGTCAAAGCTCCTCTTTGGATGTTGGCTGCATTTTGTTCTGTTTTCTGTCAAGATGATCTCAGACTGCATCAAACATGTTGAGTTCAAAGCTGAGTTCGATCCATGACTGACAGTGTTTTTATATCCAGATATGATTTTACTGCATGGGCAGTGTGTTTAGGATCACTGTTATATTCCTAAAGGAACCTGCTGGCAGTCAGTTGCTTTTATGGTGGATCAAAATCTGCTTTCTGTGTTCATAATGCCATCAATGTTAATAAGATCTTCAACACCACTGGCTGAAACTCAGTCCCAAACCATGAGCTTCCACCGTGTTTCATAATGACTGTAATGTCGATACTCACTGTCACATCTCTCCTGGCCTCCTCCATACATTCTGATGAATATTTGAACCAAACATTTAAAGACCTGTTGCCACTGATTTTTAGTCCACTTCTCATGTAATTTGGCATACTTCAACTTTATTCCATTGCAGCTGTACCACCATGTTTTTGATTTTTCTTCTTTGGATAATCGATCTGTCTGCTTTTAAATGTGTTTTTCAGTCTTTACTGTTACAGTCCTTGGAGGCTTTAGTGAAAAAACAAAAAATACTTTACTTGCATGTTTAATGTAAATGGGCCAATCTCTATAGGATAAAGGGAAAGGCTGATTAGCAGAGTGAATGCACAGTGATTTTCATTTTAGTGGATGGTGTTCATGAATTCTGCTGTCAAAGGTGAGAGCTGAGGTGGAGGTATCAGATAGATGCTTTGTTTATTTATCTGGTTATCTGGCAAGATTATAAGGAAAAACAAATTAAAAAAACATTACAAATTTCCTGAAAAAATAAATATAAAATAAAACTCGGTGTAAATCAAAAATGTTTTTTTTCCCCAGGGTCATCAAGTAATAACCTTGACTGAGTCAAAGGCATGCTGATGTTAACCATCATAACTTGGATTATTGCTCCATCTATTGGCCAGAATGTATGCTTCAACTTTGCTTTGAAATATTGGTACAGGCATACTAAAGCCCTGGTTGGACATTTGTATTGACTAAACAGTCTAATTTATTGCTCTGCTTCAAAATGATGCTAACCAACAGGACTATGATTTAAGCGTGCTCTGTCTTCTGGGTGAAACAACAAACAAAGGAGGTCCAGGTAGTGTTTGCATCCAGCTGGCTGAGCTGTTTTCTGTCCATTTGGCATGCAGATTCTTTACATTGTGCTTTGTTCACATTCCAGTGGTCATTGTTTTTACTCTTTAATCCACAGTTTGTCATGGGCAAACAGATAGACATAGGGTGGAGGAAAGCCCAGAACAAACATGAGGCTTATGAGTCACTGCATCTGATGATTGCTGGGGAAAAGGGACAAACAATGCTTTGATCTACTCAAAGGAGGAATTACACTACACCTCATTTTCTATGACGCCCAGTCGCACACTGGGATGTTCAGCAGGTCTTTAAAGGAGTGTGCTTACCAACAGTGTGCAAACAAATCCACAAAGACAGTTGAGTGCAAGAGAATAAACACTCTTATCGGTGCTTGTGAGAGTGAATTTTGCTGAAGTGACAACCTGGCACGGTGGCATTTCTTAATACATACTGCAAACCACATCATTTTAAAGCGCATGTTGACCATTAAAATTCCCCAGAAAAGCAGTGCATGTTTTTCTTCTCCCTTAGGTAATTTACTGAAGTTACCACATTTTTTAAAACTCATTTCTCTTGTTCAGTTTCAGTCATTGATTGCATATCAACCTCTGTTATGTGAACATCTGCTATAACTGCTGCAGACAAATGAATAAGCATAGAGCTACAGGGAGATCTCTATGGGCGTTTCTAAAACAGGGGAGTTGTGTACATTTGCACACATGCCGGTAACTTTGTTAACTATTCACAAATTACAAAGTATAAATTATTTCAATTATTTCACAAATTATTACCATGATAACAAAAACAGCTGAGTTCTCACACACAGAGTCACATCATCGTATTGAATTGCAACATAGTTGTTTCGGACTATTTGCTTATTTCTGTATTTTTAGAGTTTATTTAAACAAAAAGTGAAACTCTTGAGAATAAGAGTCTCTTTGCAACACTGTCCTGGGCTGATGGCAGGAGAAGTTGGTGACAAACCCAAAGGAACAAGAAGAGAAAATGCTAGCTGCAGACAGAAGGGCCTGACAGGTTTTAAATGTTGTGCTAACCACTGAGCTACCATGCAGAGTACCTGAAATGATTGTATCATTATTTTGTGCTTTACAATTAAAAAAGTAACCTCTCTAATTATTAGTAAATAGCAAAACATCTGAAACAAGTAGTCTGGCAAACAAATTATTCTGCTTTACAAAACTATTGTTTCTCCACAATCAGTGACAGCTTTTAAAAACAAGCACATAATGTTCATGCATGTTTAATGCAATTTAGTTTTATTTAAATAGCACCAAATCACCACAGCAATCACTTCAAGGTGCTTTATATTGTGTAAAGAGCCTAAAATAATACAGAGAAACCCCTACAATCAAATGACCCCCTATGAGCGAGCATTTGGCAACAGTGGGAAGGAAAAACTCCCTTTTAAGAGGAAGAAATTTCTGTCAGAACTAGGTTCGTGGAGGAGCATCTGCAACAACCATTTGTGGGTGATGGGAGGGACACAGGACAAAAGAGAGCCAGATATTAATAATAATAATAACTAATGATTAATTGTAGAGTGGAGTTTAAACACATAGTGAGAGAAAAAAAAAGGTGAGTGAAGGCGAAGTACCCAGGAGCCTAGTCCTATTGGCAGTTGTTACGACCCCCCTGCTAGGCGTCAGGGGAGGAGTAACATAAACAAGCCCCCCCACACAAACTGAGTAAAGTAAAAAGGTTTTAATTTCAAACTTTAAACAGAAAACCGACAGGGCTATTCAACAGACCACTGGGCATTTACTTATTACATAAAGAAAAAAAAAAAAACAGCCAGGCGTAAAAGCTAAGGGTTAACTAAAGCAGGCTGGCGGCACACAAAATAAAAGCTAAGGGTAACTAAGTCAAGCAAGCTTCACAAAACTCTAATGAAACTAAGTTCAGCTGTATATCAGGTTTAAACAAAGAGCAACACAGCAAACAGGTTTAATCGACAAGCTTCACATGCAACGCAAACGAGGAGGCCACTGCATGTTCACTTCAGAGCAGCAACTCCCCATAGTGGGAAGGCTCTTCAGCCTTTTTATACTCCCAGGTGCAGACAATCAGCCCGTCAATTGGTCTTGGAGTGGTCATTGGATCTCCAGGCAGCCAATCGTCCACGAGGTCTGGCACACTGTGATCTGCATAAAAGAAGGCTGGCACAAGACTCCCAGCAGCCAGTCATCCACGAGTCCTGGCACACTTAGATTTGCATAAGCACAAAAGGGTAGTCTCACTCTCTCCAAGGCCCAGGGCCGTAACAGTAGTGTACCTAAGGAAGAATTCAAGGTCACCTGATCCAGCCTCAACTATCAGCTTTATCAAAAATCCATTACAGAGAGGCCAATATGAGAGAAATATGCTCTCTCTTTGTGTGTGTGTTTTAATGCTGTACTTTACTGTACTTTTTAAAATATGCCTCAAGAAGGTGTTTCTTCACTGCACTTTTTATTGGGTTTTTTATTGTCGAGCACAAACATGAAATTCTGACCCTCATTGTAATCAAGTCGAGTGTTTGTGTAATTACTCTAACCGTCAGTAGGGGGAGACAAATGTTTTGCTCTGTCGGTTAAACAGTGCAGTTGCTTGGTAGCCATTAAAATGTGACAAAAATGTTTTTAACTTAGTGCCATCAAGAAGATGAATTGATAAGTTAGCACTTTGAGACACTAAAAAGAAACCAGTCAGTGCCATATGGTTCAAACTTCACATCCCTCTGACCTGAGCTGAGAGTTTAAGCTGAGAATCAGCCTTTTAGAAAGTGATTAGGTCACCGTGGTTACACTAAACCCTGGAGCCTGGTCAAAGCATTCGAGGCCCCGGCAAAGGACCAGCTGTTCTTCCTGCTGCCAAAAGCACAAACAGAAAGCACACAGCCTCTTTTACTCCACAGCATCAGGCCCCAGAGCCACTCTGTGGCAATATGTTTCAAACCCATTCAGCAGCATTTAAGGAATCAAGGGTAAAAAGGTGATGCATTGTTTACCCTGGTGAACGCTCAGGGCCCTGCGGAACCAACAATGGAGGCTAACCTGACAGATTGTTGCTGGTGGTAATCTAATGCTACAGTGGTCCAATTTCCTCCCCCTCCCTCCTTTGTGTTTTTTCTTTTTCCTCCTCTGTGTTTGCGCAGCCTGAGCCCAGCATGGGCCTCTACGGTGGTCACAATTATCTCGACAAACGCAAATACGGTCAGTGGAATTGTCACGGTCATTTTCACTTTAATTGCGGTTTAGATGCCAGCAGCGTCTCTTTGTCATACAGTGCAGTGTAATCATCGGAAGAAGGGGTGAAGCCCAAACAGACGGCTTATCAGCATGTTACGTCAACGTCAACCATAACACATTTGCACAGTTTGCACGTAGAGAGAGGAACAGCTTGAGTCAAAGGATCCATTTTTCTGTTTGTAATCAAGTTCCAAGAAGAGAACTTCTTGCTTCTTTATTCCTTTTAAAACTTTAGTAAAGTCCAAAATGTCAGGTTCATGCGAGGCAGACTGAGATCCTTGATTTCTCATGCACACTTCTACAGCAGATTCTACCAGTACAACGGTAAAAAACATGGTGAAGTATCTTTACATTGCTTTAGTAGATGAACTATTACACATTTGAGACATTACTCAACTAAAAGTAAATTCAAGTTGGCACACAGCATTGCAACCACTTAAATATATAATTTACAGTATTTTTTCTCTTTATTTCAAAAAAATTTCATTCTTTTTTTATCCTACTCACACGGGGAAGCATGATTAGTTCATGGACAACAGCCCTCCTCTGCAGTTGAGCCATAAACCACACCCCACCACAATGTATTAGTGACTCTTTGAGCACTAAAGCTCACTACAGTGGCCCCTGTTAATGTCTTGTGACCGCCAAAGGATGAAAACAAGGAAACATGAAATAAGAAAAAAAAGGCCCCAGTATATAAACTACACTGTAAAAAAAAAAATTGTAATATAAAAGTATTTTACTGTGTATTTTTGTACTGTTCTTCTAGAATACCATTAAAGTTACGTAAATAGACTGTGATTTTACATTTCAAATGTAAATTAACGTAAAATCACTGTAAATGTAATAAAACATAATATTCTTGTGTTTTAAATGTATTTGTCTGTATGCATATTTAGATTGTTAAAATACATTCACAAATGTATCATAATTTCACAAATATTTGTCCGTTATTTGAAAGATTGAACTGTTAAATTCAAATGTAATGCTATGGAAAAGTATATAAAATGATTCGTATAAACTTTTTTTTGCATCAAATATTAATAATTATTATTGTTATTTATGGTGATCGTGGCTCAAGAGTTAGCAGTTCTCCTTGTAATCAGAAGGTTGCTGGTTCGAGCCCCGGCTCGGACACTCTCGGTCGTTGTGTCCTTGGGTAAGACACTTCACCTACCACCTACTGGTGATGGCCAGAGGGGAATTATAAAGTAGAATTGTAAAGCGCTTTGAGGGTCTCATAAAGCGCAATATGAATGCAATCCATTATTATTTAAAACAACTGTTAACTGTATATTTCTGTACATTTAAGTATTATTATTCATATTTCCGCATTCATTGACCTTGTTTATAGGTAATTTCATTGTTTAATCACATTAAAATGTTCCTAATTTAATGTTTGAAAGCACTTGAAAAAGGCAAAATCCCATGTAAAATTAGGGCAACAAACTGTATTGTCATTACTGAAAATAACCATATTTTCATGTGAAAGTTATTTTCTGTTATTTTCTGGTATTATTTTGGCGCCCCAGCTGCCAGAATATTACTGTTTTTTTAGGATTTTATTTTTTACGGTGTAGTCGAAAATTACAATTACCAGAAAACCAGAACATCAATGATGTAGAAGCTCGTTGGACTCATGATCCATCACAACTAGCAGGTTATTCCCTGCTAAACATTGAGCTCTGATTGGGTGAAAACCCATTAAGTGATTCCATGTTATGTGATCCTATTAGTCTGATTAAATTCTAAGCTGTCGGAGGAGTAAAGAAATAGCAAGTATCTTCCTAAACTGGCACGTGGTCATCAAAGCTTGGAGAAAACATGATTTAATGCATTATTTAATGGCTCATCAACTGCACCCTTTCTGTTAAATGTCCACAGTGCAGAAAAGGGCAGGTGTGTTGTAAAGTCACATTATCAGCGATCTTAACCATCAAAATAACCAGTAGATTGAAAATTATATTTAATGCTTAAATAAAGGATCAAATGGGTTTAAAACTCTAATAAAATATCAAAATCACTTTATGTATTCTGACTGGTGTGTTTCTCTTACGCAGGGTGAGACAGAGCAGCAGGTGTGACCCACCGAGGTGGAGGTGAAATTGTGCTGGTGTGAAAGTCAGCAGTACATTTTTGGATCTGCACAGTGAAGTCTGGATTTTTAAAAGTTTTTAAAGTGAAAGTTTTGTACCAACTTTCTTCTCATGCTGAGGTGAAACTACCACAGCAGGAATGTGCTGAACCACAGGTGAGAGAAGTTTTAAAAGCTGAATGTAATGACAATGTCCAAAGAATAACAGGTCACCCAAAAGCTGGACTGAAATGCACAGACAGGAGTCCATGAAGCAGACAGCATCCAAAGACACAATCTTTTTTTTTTTGGAGTGAGTTACTGTTTTTGTTTCAAAGCCACCAAATTAAATAGATCAATAAAATAAATAAAAACGAAGAAAATGGCACTGGCACGGCTGGCAGCCTTAACCCAATTTCCCTCGGGATGAATAAAGTATGATCAATCAATCAAAAAAGATTTGGAAGGTAATTCCAATTGTAAGGATATTGTAAGGATGCTTTCACGTGATTGAGTGTCACAAAAATGAATCTGAATAAGGCTTTAAAGAGAAAAGCAACAACTTAAACTAATAAATAAGAAATAAAATAAGCTTTTTTGGATACCAGGTGGCATTGGGCCAATTAGTTGCCAACCAAACTGAGCCTGAGTGCAAAATTGTACTTTAAC
The DNA here is from genome assembly GCF_057382275.1 of Copadichromis virginalis. Taxonomy (NCBI): domain Eukaryota; kingdom Metazoa; phylum Chordata; class Actinopteri; order Cichliformes; family Cichlidae; genus Copadichromis; species Copadichromis virginalis. The sequence continues at coordinate 8,834,596 of NC_140629.1, forward strand.
TTCAAGGAACTTAAGTTCTGTTAGAAGGCTGGCAGCACACTGCAAATTTCTTTATTCAGAAAACCATGAACAGGTCATTTCAATAAATCATAGCCAGCCAATGCAAAGAAAACCCAGAAACATAAAATGATTTCTCCTGATCCATCAGTGGTTATGTGGCAGGAAATTACACTGATCTAGAACTCAGACTCTAGAACTCAAAGGGGGTTTGAAGTCAAAGCTCTGTGAGGCACCGAGAGAAACAATCTCATTGTTTTCATGCTTCCTGTTGCCTTGCAGGTGCATGTTACCAGCAGAGTCTAATCCCCTTGGCTGATGGCCTCTGAGCTCTCGCTTTGTTTCTTATACACATTTAATTAAACCACCTAACTTCCAAATGGGTGGCACTGAATTACATCTCATTAAAAAGTTGCCAATACACTTTTAGTGCAGCCTTTAAAATATGTGATGATTCGAGCACCTCTCAGCCTGTTTTATTTCAACAACGTGAAACTAAAAAGTGCTGAAGAGTCAACAGTTTCACAGCAATTTGGATAATAGTTTGGTTTTTAAATTAGACTTGATTGATGCCTGGCTGTTAACGTCTTAAGAGATTCTATTTACATTTAGTTGTGGGAACCATCACTGGGTCTTATTTAAAATGGCACGTTTTGCTGTGTGATGTAAGATGTAAATACACTGAGAATTCTTGCAAGATCTCAGGGAGTCATGTGGACAGTTTCTGGTCTTCTCCATGGTGAAATCCTGCCTGTATGCCAGCAGAGAGGGTGAAAAGTTAATGATGAGAGTGACATTCGGACAGCAGCAGGGGAGGTAATTCTGGATAATGCTTACTTGTGGCTAAAAAGACATGATCTCCTGTACCCTAAAGGATGAGTCACAGCTGCAAAATCCCAAGCTGATTTAAGCTTTATAAGGAAATGAGGAAATTCATATGAGGAATAAAAGGTAGCAAAAATTACCTTTTACCAAAATATACAAAGAAATGTCACTTTTCACCTTTTTTTCAGCTGGTTCTAGACAGACTGATTTCAAGTGATCATGTCATTGTAATCGTGTACGTGACAGTATATTTGTTCTTGTGCATCAGCCGAGGTCCATGACAAGGTACTGTGCTATCACTTCCTTTAAGCTTCAGCATGTAACACTGAAACAAATCAAAAGGAAAGGATGTCAAAACACAGACAGACGTGAAGAGGTGCTTTAAGCGGCGCTAACACACATTCTCATTTGGATTCACTTGATGGATATTTCCCTCTTTGACCTCCTGCCAGGTACTGCTATCATCTATAAACTGAGCAGGATGTAGTCACTCAGTCACAGGAAGTGTAAATGTGTACTAACAACTGCAGAGCCAGGTCAGCCTGTTATGTATTCACCTTAAAACACCAGCTGTGGTATTACAATGCACATCAGTCCTATAAGAAACCCCCTAAGCACACGAGGAAGATCAAGTTGTGCATAGTAGAAGGTGGCTTACACATGCAGTCACCCAAATATGCCATCCACACCGGGGCTTAAAGTGGACATGTATAAAGGCTAGTTTACACTATGGAGCCTCTCAAAAACTGAGTTAGATTTAACACTGTCTACAAAGTTGATTTTCAGAAATAAGTGCTTATAAGGCTTCATTCCTGAAATACATTCGCAGGGGTTCACAAAATAAATTTGTTTTTTGAACTAGATTATTAGTGATTACACATCCACAAACAAAAAACCAATGGATAATTGAATTATCTTATGTAACGCTTTTGCATATACATGTTTCATTCACTCATTCACACGTACATTCAAACAAGCACTTATTTTCTGTGTAACACTTGCACACGTTCACTATGTGATAGACACATGCCTCTCCTAATGCAGAGACAGATCAACAGTGGATCTGTTGGACCACAATTAAAACAATTGGAATTGGAATAATTAAAAGTCGGCATTACTGTGAAATTTTATGCACTACTTTGTCCGAAGATGTACCCAACAATGTGCTATAGGTTTTAAATACTAATAGTCACAACAAAAATTCACACATTTTCAGGTGTGAACTTTCAGGTATATTTTTTCATTTCCAAAAAAGTTATTAATATAACACAATTTAATAGGCTACATACTGAACATAGAGGATAGAAACAAGACATCGATCCTTTATCTATTATGTCATGTTTGACCTCTAACCTCCCCTTCAAGGTCAATAGCCTGATCTAAAGGTCAAAGTTATAATAATCATATGAATCATGTCAATAATCATGTCTCTTACTGCCATTGATTATACTGACAACATATAGGCATAGAGGGAATGCTATATATAAGTTCTTCATCCCTCTGTATGTTTTTGTACTCAGGGTAATGGTGCAGAATGAAGCTAATAATGATCAGACACCTCCCTGATGCTATTGTGTGATAAATAAGAATAAGATGTTACATGCACGCATGCACATGGTCAAATTGCACCACATCATGCATACCAATTAGCTTAATGTCCTTGTAGTTTGCAGCAGTATGCGACTTAAAGTATGGGAGGAGATCTTGAGCTGCTGTAGGTGCCTGCAGGCTGCATGCTTCCCCTCTTGTCTTTGCTCTCAGTAGTTTAATGGGCTTGAGGTGGAAACATAGGGAAATAGAAAGACAGAGAGGAACTGCATGTTGGAGCAGTATTTTTTTGCCCCTGGGCCTCACCAAATGACTGAGAACTCATGCAGACAAAGCTCAATGCAGCAACAGTGGATGGCATCAATTTTTAATGGTCTACTTTACAAAGAGACGACACACATTCGGGGAGAGGAGATGCAGGATGTCATATTCTGTACACTTGATACTGTCTATGGAAAATTAACAGAGCAGCACGTACTGCATTGATGTGGCCTCGCCTGTGCCAAATGATTAGTGTCAAGGTCCATTTTCACTCATTTGCTGTCCTTGTATCAGACTGCACTATGAGATGATACCCCACCTCATCCAGTATGGCTTATTAATAGTGCTGGTAGCTGCTACTGCACGTTAATCCTCTGAAAAAAAATCTTTACATTAACAATTGTTTTGCGGCATGCTGTTTCAGTGGATTATATGTCTGATTTCCTTTTTTAACAAACTAATAAAATAAAAACTTTAAAACGAAGTATTCATCCCATGAAAATCCAAGAATTCAACCAGCTTCAGTCAGATTCAGTTAGATGAATAACTAAACTATAGACACATAACAACCACTGGAACTGGGGGAGATCTGTGTTGCATGGGGCCCCTCACCTCCCCCCACAAAAACAAAAATATAGCTTGCTAAAAAAAGGTATTTTTTCATAGTTTAATTAAGGAAGGTACACTTTCATATATTATATATTCTTTATATTAATGTGATGTCGCATGAAGGTGATCAACTTGCTATTTTAATAGTGGCCTTTGTCTCGTCTTTATTTTTGGGTTGTGTGTTTCTTATTTTAGTTTTGGCACTCTGCACAGCTGCAAAGTCCTGCTGGAAAAGGAAGTCAGCCTCTCCATATAGCTTGTCAGCAGTTGGAAGCATGAAGTACTCCAAAATCTCCTGGTATCTACCTGGAGATGCCACAGCAACTTTGGACTTGATAAAGTGGACCAACCACCACTAATCCCAGCAGATGACATGGCACCCCAAATCATCACAGACTGAGGAAAACTTCACACTAGCATTGCATTCTGTGCTTCAGCAAGCTTTCTCCAGACTCAAGAAGAAGTGTTTTTAAATGAATTACAAAATCTACTTTTATCTGAAAAGACTTTGGAAGTTCTCTTACTCCTTAGGCCGGGTAAGATGCTTCTGACATTTCTGCTTCAGCAGTGGTTTGATATCAGTAATGCGAGTTCCTTTCCTGAAGGCATCTGTACATGTTCACTGACACCACTGGTGATACACTGGTCATCCCTGTTGCTTTTACACATTTTCCTGCTACACTTTTCCCTTCTACTCAACCTTGCATTAATATGCTTTGATACGGCACTCTGCAAACAGCCACCCTTTTCAGCAATGACCTTTTTTGTGGCTTACTCTCCTTGTGGAGGGTGCCATCAATGCTATTTGCACAATAGTCAGGTAAGCAGCCTTTCCCATGATTGCATTTGTGTGCACTGAAACTAGACTAAGAGATACAGTATATATACTCTTTAGTGATTTACTTGGGCTCAAAATAAATATCAGCCATAATAATGAAAATGAAAAGACAAGTGGCTTGTAAAATTCCCCCGTTATGTGTAATACATATAAAATCTATGAAAGTTTACCTTTACACTAAATTGAATTAAAAAAAGAACTTTTTTCACAATATTGTAATAATTTTCTTTTGATTCATTTGTATATTTTCTACTTTTTTGGTGGAGTGCAGTCTCTGATTGTTCTGCTAATGATGAAGGGAATTCCTTCATGGGCCTAACTGACACTAAATTAAAAATCAGGGAAATACCACATTAGCAGTCGACTGAATGACACTTTGAATAATTCTACTTCTCTGCTGGGTTTGCGACAGACTTTGAAAACAGCTGGGCACATCTGCTATGTGGGCATAGGATTTTTGCATTTTGCATCATACCATCTAGTACAGTGACATTTATGATTATCAACAAATATCAGTCTGTTCTTATTCTGTTGCACTTGATGATAAATCTCCTATGTGCTTAGTGTTTAGCCTGTTATATTCCTCAGAATTGTGAATGACCACTTTAGAGAAGGCTCTTGGAACTGAAAGACGTTAAAGGCTTGAAAATGGCGGGCCCTCCTTTCACAGCTTTTTCAAGCCTTATTACCACAGTGTTAATTCATACTGTTTTGCCAAAGATGTTGGCATGGCTCAAGGTGTCACTGGATATCTGTGCCCTGATGGATAGCTTCAATGAGATTGTCATGTCAATCCTAATCATCAGGGAATATTTTAGCCTAAAGGATGACCTTTTTTCTAAATCTAAGTAATGTCAGTGCACAAATCAACCAGGTAGTTAGTGTTCCTTAAACCTAACTAAGAATTGCTTAGACCTAACCAAAACATTCTTGTGGCCTCAACCTAACCATGAACGTCTTGTTGCCTAAACCTAACTAAGAAGTCCTTGTTGCTTCGATCTAACCAGATAGTTGTTGTTGGATAAACCTAGCAAAAGAATTCTTCTTGCCTAATCCTAACCAGGTAGTACTTGTTGCGCAGACCTAGCTAGTTTTGTTGCCTAAAGATAACTGAAATGTTCTCATTGTCTAAATCTATCTGCAGAGTCAAAGGAAAAGTAAGAAGCAGGTAAAAAATAAACAAACCAGCAAGAAAATAAACCTAAACAAACTACAAAAGACAAAGGCTGCAACAGGGACTTGGTCGGAGGCAACTTAAATGCCTTCAGCTCTGTAATGCAGACTTCATAGGTTTCATGAGTGTTATGTCTCAGCAGACAATACTGCAGTGATCAGTATCCCTGTCACCAATACACATGAGTACCCTGAAAACTGTTATTATGCCCAAAGAGACCATTCTGTGAAACATGGCTTCATGAACATTAACTGAACCTTTGGTCCCAATTACAAGCAGACACCTCAGTCAAAAGGGAAAAAAAACACATCATAAACCTGGTGTCATGGTGAGGCTGAGACCTTCGATCGGGACACATTAATTTATAAATTATATTGGATAGAGCTTTTTTTCCTCCCAGGGCAGTACCATCCCTGACCTTGACTGTATCAGCCCCAATACATCATCTTCTGAATTACTTATATCAGTCTAATACTTTGGCACCTTGGGATGGATCTTCTGTCGTTCAACACTGATATAAAGATACCTTAGTTGTAATTTGATGAACATGTTTATGATGAATGGTTTGGTTGTTGTGGCAAATTAATAACTATGTGATTAATTTGATGTTAGTGTTGCAGCGGTGATAATTTTGTTTATACTGCATGAGCTTTAAGTCACGCTGATCTGATGAGAAAACAGCCGCGAAACCGATGTGAATTTAAGCACAAGTAATGAAAATAAATACCATTTTAATTACAGGAATGCATGTTTTTTTAGCCTGACAAAAGATTGGATGATGATCAAAGAATACGACACATAATAAAACAAACTTTCTGAAAGCAGAATATTAGCTAGAATTGAAGAAACTTAATCTGATTAAATATTCTCAGTACTGCGACAGTTAAGATAAGAAACATTCAATCCACACCTCTAAGGTATTCACAGCTATCCTGCCAGGGATAATATGCATCCTCAAACACAACAGTGTTGCCAACTTAGTGACTTTGTCACTATATTTAGCGAATTTTCAGACCCCCTTAGCAACTTTTTTTCTGAAAAGCGACTAGCGACAAATCTGGCGACTTTTTCTGGTGTTATTGGAGACTTATTTATGACGGCTTTTTGACGTGAAAGCGTATATTGTTCCTACTCTCAACGAGCAGCGGTTGCTGCTGTTGGCACCTCGCCCATGCCAAAGCGCTCACAGGCAGAGGATAGTCCTCACGCAGCTGCTATCAGGGTAGGAGATGTTCACCCCTATGCGTCCAAACTGCAAATGAATCGCGCATGAGCGAAGCCACTGCTCCCGCACTGATTGTAACGCAGTCAGTTCTTCTTTCACTGTTATGCTGTTTTGTGGATCACAAGGTTTAAAACTACTCATAAACACACACACACACAGAAAGTAACTCCACCAGAGTGCCTATTTCGGGTCACTTTTGCCAGTCCAAGCCCAGATAAAGGTGCAGGGGTCCATTCTTCGTACCTCGCTAAGTAAGTTAGCTGGATTTGATTGTTGACGATTTCGCGTGACCTTGGATCGTTCGGTTCTCCGAAGCTCATCCGGAACTTGCTGTCATAGCAACAGATCCGTAAGCGTAAACCTGCTCGGGAGCAGGCTTACTTTATGTGAACAAGATTAGATCGCGGCCACTCAGGTATGTCCGCTTCATTTATACGAAAGCAACAGCGATATTTTACCACTGTTTTTCCATAAATAAATATTATCAATGTAACTAAAGATAATGTATTTGATTCTTTTATTGATTCCATACAGATACATACAGGTCATTTCCTAAAAAAAGGGAAATGTACTATTAATCATTCTATTTCATGTATTTGATTATTTCAGATGTAATTCATATGTTAGAGTAGTAATTGTAAATTACTTCGTGTAATCAAGATGAGAGACCACGGCTATAAAAGCGAAGGTGGATTTGGGAAGTCTGTCGCAGCCATGTCCTGTCCGTCTGTACGCGAGCAGCCCATTGCGGAAGGTGCAAGATTGATAGGGAGAGTTTAAAGAATTCAGCGTATATTGCGGGATGGACAGGATCCTTTAGCTCAGCGCGACAGTGTGCTCATAGAGAGATATCGATTTTCCCGTGAGGGTATTATTTTGTTAACCAACTTGTTGACGAGGGGGTGCAAGACCACCACCTGTCTTTTTGTGCTCTGCCCTTTTCTTGGTTGCTGTTATAAACAAACAAACAGATTATTTCAGGGTCTCTTTTCAAGAGACTAATAGCAATATAAGTGATAAATATTACCATTCTGTAGAATATTCTTATATTTCACTTTTTCTTGTTCCCATGTTCTAGTGGGTCCTGTTGTGGCTCTAATGTGAAAGAGGATATAATATAATAAATTTACCCTACCGCCTACTGGTGTTGGCCAGAGGGGCCGATGGCGCGATATGGCAGCCTCGCTTCTGTCAGTCTGCCGCAGGGCAGCTGTGGCTACAACCGTAGCTGCCTCCACCAGTGTGTGAATGTGAGAGTGAATGAATAGTGGCATTGTAAAGCGCTTTGGGTGCCTTGAAAAGCACCCATAAATTCAATCTATTATTATTATTATTATTAAATTACTTACGAGTTTAATTTGTCAGCAACTTTCTGCTAGCCCTCTCTCCTTGCTTTTGCAGCCTTTGCAGTGTTCCCTTGCGTTTTAATTAAACTCTGAAACTCCTGAAATCCCTCAATCAAGAGTTCTTGCTCTGCTGCCGAAAAATACTGAGCGCGCTCCTTCGACATTTTCGCCAACCAATCAATGGGTTGCCGACCAATGTTTCTACTATCGATGCGTAGCCCCTGTTAAGCCACCCAGTGATCTCACATTACTTCATCCAGCTATACTAATCGTCAACAACAGGTGTGTTCGGAGAACCGGAATAGCGAGCTCAAAGTTGGCGCGATGATTTGATCTTGGATGTGTCATTTGATGTAGTAAGCGAGGTACGAAGAACGGACCCCAGGACTGGAATTGTGACATTAAAAAAACCCAAAACAATAATTCCTAAAAGAAATTTAATTTGTAGTTCTAAATAAATTCTAAATGCATTTAGGACATTTCTTATTCACTTTTTGTCTCTTCCACGATGTTATTTCTCTCTCCAACAACGTAGGTTACAATTACATTAGCATGACCAATTATGCAAATTAGGCGATGGCATTATTTAGCGACTTCTAGTGACTTTTAGGACGGCCAATAGCGATTTTCCTTACTGAGGAGTTGGCAACACTGAACACAACACAAAGAGGAGTCAGAGGAACGTGAAAAAAATACAGTTCAAGTCTGTGACCTGTTAAAAATGTCAGAGAACGTATGATGCTCAAAATCATTAAGTTTATATTAGGGCTGGGCCATATTATACCGTTCACGGTAATACCGGTACAATGTTAGGCAACGATAAGAAAATAAAATTTTGCGATAGAATATGGGTAAAATGTGCATGCGCAGTGCCTTTGTTTTCATACGCACATGGCCGAAAAGCATGGCGGCAGAGGAGAATGAGAAGGGGGAAAGCAGATCATTAAGTGGAACGGATAAACGGATGTTTTTGTAGAACATGCAAGCGGGCGTCGTTATTACCATATTTGTCGGACTAAGATGCTCATAAATTTGGGAGTAATCTGGGTCCAAAACTCCGTTCTCTTCAGGTCCCAAAGTCAAACGAACACTGTGGCACACTGAGAGTTAAAAACTGTCTAAATTCTTTCATCTTTAATAAAATGTTTCACATTGCTGCTTTACCAGGTGTAACAATTAAGTTTAACATCCAGGCATCCATGAAAACAAAATTTATTATATTTAAGAAGTTAGCAGGAAGTTAGGTAACTAGCGAAACTAGCGCGCTAAGCATGATATAGCATGTTTTAATGATAGATTTCTGAAAAAATTCAAATGTACAGCTCTGCTATCATTTCCAACATAAATGAAGACAGAAAACTAAACAGCAGTGACGTTTGTAGGGTTACTGAAGTTTGGCTAGCTGGTATATAATGTTGTGCTACGGGATCGCTAGCGACACAGCTATGTTAGCATAACATAAACAGTGAAGCTGGAGGATGCACGCTAAGTTTTTCCACTCGATAAAACTTAAGCTGAGGGTTAGGGACAAATGCAATTGCATGGCAGGATGCTGTAAACAGACCAAACTTCAGTCAGGAGAACAACTGAGACAATCCATCCACAATACAAAGTTAGTCATTAATATACTGCAACAACATGTGAATAGAGCAGCTGTGATAGAATACAGCATTAATGAATCAATGGTACGGAAGTGGAGGAAGCAAGAAGAATGAGTTGAATAAAGTTTGATTTATCTGACTGCTTTGTGTTGCTTAATGTGCCTTATAATCCCGTGCACCTTATGGTCCGAAAAACATGTATTTGAATTTTTTTATTTGGCACACTGTAGTTTAATGTTGCAAAGCACCTCTTTTTAACTTTAGTGGATATTATACATGGTTATGCTCAGGATATGCCAGCCCATTTCTACTGGAAACTTTCAGCAAGGAATTTACATTTGCACTGTTACATTTTTATATAGCTTTAATGCACATAAAAACAGCTGCTTCTTTAAGTGAAAATAAATGGATGGGTTTTTTGCGCTAGTAAAGTTGTGGAGTTGTATTTTGTCTCACATCAATTATATCATCAGTTATATCGTTATCGCAAATTGTCAAATATATGCTCTAGTTTATATGTGATCTAAAGAAACACACCAGTCAATTTAAAAACCTGCAAGTTTATCAGATATATGGAGGAAATTGATTACATTTCTATTAAATACAATAATAAACAGGGATAGAAAGCCACAAATGAGGAAAAATATAACCAATCTCAGATTACACGAAAAACTGTGATTAACCAGTACAATGTCTGTGATAAGTATTTCTAACTGAATAGTAATAAACATATGTTAAATGTGGGAGAAATGGGAAAGGTGTTAAAGTTTGAATAATTCTGACAAGTGCCAAATTGTTATAACCAGAGAGCTAAGTCAGAGCATATCCAAAACGGCAAAGCTTGCGCTCAGCACTGGTGAGGGCCATCTGACAGGGCGTTGGGGGATGTGTCAAGTTGGATCTGATAATTTACAGCACTTAATGTTTCTGCTAGTGCCAAGACACCTTCTAGAGGTCACGCGAAGGTCACATTTTTTCACGTACTTGTGGGAGAAAGCTAATGCTGCTTGATTAAATTTGTTCTTCCATATAATGTTCATCAGCATCAATATAATCCCAATTTGAAACATCATACTCCTTCATACCCAGCCAACATTTATATGTGGGGCCCATATGGTTTGGAAATGGGCTGAAAAATGGGCCCCATATAGGATTGTCCGCGGGTTCCGTAATGGCCCCATGTTAAATGCCCATATAGGTGTTATATTGGTAAAATCTAGGAACTAAATGGGCCCCAACTGGGTAACATACACAGAAACCCACCCGGGCCCCATCTTTCAAGTTTTTTGTGGGTACCATGTGGGCACCACATAGGCTAAAAAGTGGGTTTTAAGTGGGATTGTCCGCGGGTTCCATAATGGCCCCATTTTATAAGCCCATCTTGGTGTTATATTGGTAAAATCTAGGAACTAAATGGGCCCCAACTGGGCAACATACACAGAAACCCACCCAGGCCCCATCTTTCAAGTTTTTTGTGGGTACCATGTGGGCACCACATAGGCTAAAAAGTGGGTTTTAAGTGGGATTGTCCGCGGGTTCCATAATGGCCCCATTTTATAAGCCCATCTTGGTGTTATATTGGTAAAATCTAGGAACTAAATGGGCCCCAACTGGGCAACATACACAGAAACCCACCCGGGCCCCATCTTTCAAGTTTTTTGTGGGTACCATGTGGGCACCACATAGGCTAAAAAGTGGGTTTTAAGTGGGATTGTCCGCGGGTTCCATAATGGCCCCATTTTATAAGCCCATCTTGGTTTTATATTGGTAAAATCTGGGAACTAAATGGACCCCAACTGGGCAAAGTACTCAGAATCAGAATCAGAAACTTTATTGTCATTGTCATGAGAACAACGAAATTAAGAAACCCACCCGGGCCCCATTTTTCAAGTTCTTAGTGTGTACAACATGAGGAAATCATTAGCTAAAAAGTTGGAATGGCATTATCGGTGGGTTCTGTAGTTGCATCTTACTTCTTGTTTGAATTGGCTAATTTCTGGCACTGGGCGGGTCCCATGTAGAAAAACAGCCACAAAATCAATTTAACAGACGGCCAATACGGCTTCTGTGACACAAAGACACTAAATATATTAAAGCTGACTGCAAATAGAAACATCAAGAGGGGACACAAAACACATTTTGTTCACATTTATTTTGTCACACAACTGTGGGTTTAAGTAACTGTATTCCAAGGAGTGTGAACTTAAAAAACTAGAAATATCAAACTGCATTCAAATTGCTTAGAGTTGGAACTGTAGCAACATGGGAAAAAATAAGAAGGGAAACTCAGAACCTTGTCTTGAATCAGCAGGGGTGTCTGTTATATTTTTTTACAGAGCCGTTAGTCTATTTTGTCCCCTAGCAGCCCTCAGTCCTCCTCTGTCTCTAGCTCCAGTGAACCATTTGGAGAGAGCTTTCTCTGCTTCTTGCAGGTTGACTTCTGCAGTCAAAGAATTCTTCTTCAGTGCCTCTGCAAATGAAGAAGAAAAATGGGTAAGCCAAAGTAAAGGTAACCGTAGAGTATCCAGTTGCTGGTTGGTGGTGTTCCTTCCTTTACAGCCTTTGTCACATTCACCAATGAGGCAGGAGGCCACCAGCATAATTTTCTCTCTGCGTCATGGAACCACTCTGATGGAATGATGTCTACCTTCTTGCAGCCATCAGAGTCAACTTCATCCACAAACTCGACCACACTGAATGAAGACGTCCTGTAAACGCTGTGCTGGTGTAGTTCTTCTTCCCACCAGCAAGAGTCGCTACAGTTCTTTCATGCCAAGATTTGTTTGTTATTAGCTGTAGAGTTAGTAATGCAGCACACTTTGAGAAAAGACTGACTCAGCATGTTGTTCAGATAAACATCTGCATCCATCCTCTTTGTTGTTTTACAGAAAGCATCGCTTGTGAGTATTTAAGTTGAACAAGAGTTAATGCAACTATATTTGCTATTATTTATGCACTTTTATGGTTAAAGGTGTACTGTATTCAGATTTACTGTCTTTCCAGTGTTAGCTAGTTTAGTCAACTGATTTGCATTATCGTGTGAATATATAGGCTGAATATTGCTTATTTCTTCTGTTTGTAGTTTCACTCTGTTGATAATTGAAGGCAGCGTCAATAAAAGGGACGATACACCTGTCAGTTGTCGAGGAGTTTATCTATCTGCATAACTGTATCCAGTGTAGCAGTGAGGGCAGAATAAACGCCATTAAGTTACATGCTGTCTAGCTGAGGCAAAGTTACAAATGCATTACGAAAGGTAACAAAATAATTGGTTTTGTAAATTTAGTTACAGGAGCACTAGCAAGATGACCTGACAGTTTTGACAACAAATGTACACCCAGAGATGTTGAATCAATAGGGTAGTTAAAAAAACGCTGTTCCAGTCTCAAACAGTTCAAACAAAACATGTATTTCTCCGATGAACAGCACAATGTTCTGCACAACTGCAACTTTGCCTTCAAGATCAAAACAATTTGTTCCATTGGAGGTGGAGATTATTTGATTTCCATGTCTGTACATCTTGTACTGAAAAGAATGATGGACAAAAAATTCAGTCATCATAGGTCCAGATGTATGTGGCTGTGTGAGTACACCCTCTGGCATTTTGCAAGACCTGTGAGGATACAATTGCTTTTCACAAACTCGTCTGACAATTTGCTGTACAGGATCCTGTGGTCTTCTCACCATCTTTTTTAACTGTCCCAAATAATTCTCAAATGGAAAACATGAAACCAAATCCAGAGGGCCATACTTTGTAGCATCATCTGCTAGGTGCAAAAGACTGTGTGTATTCTTAACTAAGAATTTAGTCCCATAAATCTTAGCAAAGTTGGCAACAAAGCATCTCAATAAATTTTTTGCATAATAACAGTACTCTTTACACAAAGGAGACAAAAGTATCCTCATAGCAGATGACAAAACCAGGAAGTTCTTGTACTGTGGATTGCACAGTTTCTGGAAAAGCACAACTGGTCCAGTATACAACAAAAATTGTCTTAATTCTGTAGCTTTCCATTGTCTGTACTCCATTAGGGACCGTGGCTTTCTGGAAAACGTGCGTGGCAGACTTTGCCTACACTGTTTTAAGTGATCTGAAATGGCAGACAGAGTAGAAGTAGGAACCCGACACTGCAATGGTCCCTTAATCCACAGGGCAAGTAATTTACGTACAACCCAAGCAAATTAAATGCATATAGTCTAAGGGAAAGGCTGAAACCATGCCAATGCCTAGCTCTTGAAGAGGTGATTTGGAGTTGTGGTGATCTTCATCTAACATTTCTTCAAACTGAGAATCTGATCTGAGACTTGAATCCATATCTGGAAAAATAACTTTCCCATCAACATAAACACCATACTGTGTACAGCGCTCACAAGAACTGTAGCCACCATGACCTTTGATGCATTTTAAATAAGCTCTAGCTGGGGTGTCACAGATAAAAGCATCTGGAAGGGGTACATTGAAGTGTTTTCCATTGAAAACAATACCAGTTTTTGTGACCTTTTTTACATCTTCTATAAAATCATGCATGTAGTCGTTCACCGACTCAGGTTTGCAGGGACCATCATATATACCCATCATGAAAACATTTGCTTGTGGCAGTTCAACTATCTTACCTAAAATAGGCCACAGTTGCATATTAGAGCTCTTAAAGAAAGGCAAACCATCAACATTCACACGAATGGTTAATGTATCAGTTTTCAGTTCATGTTGATTTATCATTTTCAGTTCTGACAATACTGCACTTTCAAGACCAAAATGGTAGTAACTTCCCCTGCCAATCTGTTTCACTTCACAGTCTTTTAATGTACTGAGCAAAGTTCTGGGATCCTTTGGCAAATCTAGACCAAGCTCCAAAAGCATGGTTAAGAGCTCTGACAACACAGAATGAGACACATTTCGGTTTGCTGCCCATTCAGCAAGTTTCCTCTTAGCATCAGAGTTTGACTCCACATCAGGAAAGTCACAGTTTTGTTCTTCATCCGCTTCACTATCCATGTAAAAGTCATTACTATTAAAATCCAGAGATAAATCTTCATCCAAGCTGTTACTCGAATATTCCTCTACATTGTCCTCTGCCTTGTTGATAGTCTCATCTTTATTTTCTATATCTTCAATATTTTCCACTGCTTCATCCACAATCGAATGTTTGTTCGCCACATCTTCAGTGTATTGCAAAGCCTGGTCCACGGCCTTCTCTGCAAGTTCCACAGCATCTAAAGCAAGGCTCTGTAAATGCTGCTGAACTCTAACTTTAATTCTCCTTCTCCTTGTCCGTGATTTGGCAAGAAGGTAATCCATTTCACTAAAATACACAGAAGATTGTGTGCAGAATAGAAGTGTGAGCCATTTTCACACATACGGCAATCCAAAAAATTGCAGAAGATATTCTGAAGAGGAATACAGTAGCTTGCAAAAGTATTCACCCCCCTTGAACTTTTCCACATTTTGTCACATTGCAGACACAAGCAGGAATCATTTTTATTGGAATTCCATGTGAAAGACCAACACAAAGTGGTGTACACGTGAAAGTGGAATGAAAGTCATACATGATTCCAAACATTTTTTACAAATAGATAACTGCAAAGTGGGGTGTGCGTAATTATTCAGCCCCTTTGGTCTGAGTGCAGTCAGTAGCCCATAGACATTGCTTGATGAGTGCTAATGACTAAATAGAGTGCACCTGTGTGTAATCTAATGTCAGTACAAAAACAGCTGCTCTGTGACAGCCTCAGAGGTTGTCTAAGAGAATATTGGGAACAACAACACCATGAAGTCCAAAGAACACACCAGACATGTCAGGGATGAAGTTATTGAGAAATTTAGAGCAGGTTTGGGCTACAAAAACATTTCCCAAGCCTCGAACATCCCACGGAGCACTGTTCAAGTGATCATTCAGAAATGGAAGGAGTATGGCACAACCGTAAACCTACCAAGACAAGGCCGTCCACCTAAACTCACAGGCCGAACAAGGAGAGCACTGATCAGAAATGCAGCCAAGAGGCCCATGGTGACTCTGGACGAGCTGCAGATCTACAGCTCAGGTGGGGGAATCTGTCCATAGGACAACTATTAGTCGTGCACTGCACAAAGTTGGCCTTTATGGAAGAGTGGCAAGAAGAAAGCCATTGTTAACAGGAAAACCATAAGAACTCCAGTTTAAAGCCTCAAGTCTTTAAAGCAATGTGTCTCGTAATTTCTGTAGTTTTATGTAGTGTTGTACTTTTTTTTTTTCCCTAAAGAGTGGTTTCTTAGCAGCTAACTTTTCACTGAGACTATTTCTTATGAGACTTCAGTGAGCAGTTGGTGGATCAACTGAAGGGCAAGACGGATCAGGTCCTGTGTCAGGTGTTTGCTGGATTTCTCAAGGACATAACTTTCAGACACTGTCCATCTAAATAGTTTTAAGCCTGCACTCAAAAAAATCTGTTGTTGGATGAACACAATTTAATCATGGCACCCTTTTTGCACACAATTTAACCAAGTACAATAAACCATTTTCGATCATGTCAAACCAACACATTTAGCATTTGGTAGTTTAATGTAATCAGATTACGTTGGATCAACATAGTATACTTATATTGATTTGAAGTGATTTATTTAAGTATGTAGAGTGAAATTTGTTTTAATTCATTCTACACAAGTTAAAAAGTTTAGGAAAACACAATTAAATCTTGTTGTTTCAACAACTACTTTGTTAATCAAGGCAATTACTGCAAGTCTTGCTTAATAAACCAATATGGGGTTGATGATTTCACTCATTTCAATCGAATTATTTCAATTAGATTTGTTTACATTTGTTACACATTTAGAAACCCACTACTTTACAAAAAAAGTCACAATCAGATTATGATAACATTAACTTTATTAACTGGATTTAGTGGACAATATAAAAGCTTACCATTTTTGTACACCTGCAAGCATTATGACACTTCAAAAGGTAAAACATTAGGATACTTATTTACATAGATAATATGTTGGAACCAAAGCTTCCACAACTAAAAACAGATGCAAAATTTGCTCAATATATAAACTGTATTTTAAAAAATTAAACTAAAAGATAAAAATACATCTCCCACTTGGCAAGTTAAAACATGTAACAAAATAGAATTACTATTGTGTGAATTTGGAAAAAAAAAATAGAAATAATTTGGGAGCAATACAACAACAAAAGAATCCATAGGCAAAAAAAAAAAAAATAAGGATTAAAAAAAAATTTAGGAAGTAAAACTAAAATAGAAACAGAAGGCTTAACATCAAATTAAATGACAGATGACAATTTTTTTTTTCAAATGTAATTAATTACTTGAAATGAAAATCTATATTTGTTTGGTTTATCTCATTGTAATAATTATTAGTTTGACCAATTTTTATATTTCTGTATTTATTTTTTAATTTTGGTTGCAGTCCTCCACAGCTAGCAATATAGTTTTGCTGTGTCTTAAAACATGCTAGCAAGCAAAATGGACACAATAATACAGTGAACTTAACAGGTGGCAGTGGTCTTAAACTTTACAGGCCCTTGACACATAAACACAACATAGTAACAGTGCAGCTAAAAACAATGAACATTTCTTTGGGAAAACCCCTCAATGCAGTTTCTGTAAAATGTTGACTGTGTTCTACAGAGGAGAGAGAAAAAAAACAAAAACAGAGGGGGGCACTAAAGCACTCCAATGATATCTTCATTCAACACATGACAGCATTATGGTATGTGTGAATTAGTACCTATACTACAAACTCAGAATTAAATGAAAAATAATTAACAGAACAGTACTTCTGATCCATTTTGAGCCATCTATATAAGGACAAACAAAAATCATCTGCAGTGCTGTATAAAAGGTGAATTGCCCAACAGAGAGAATCCAAAAAATTTAAATGAAAGAAAGAAATATAAACAACTCAAATATTAACATTATATATTGGAAATCACCATTGCACCAATGAACCATTCAAGACCCATCAGTCATTTTCAAGTGCTCTCACTCCATAAGCTTGTTTTTCAGAAACTGTGCCTTTGAAGAGAGCTTTTGTCCATCAAGATTTAAAAGTATCTTCTGGAGGACTTCAAAGGTGCATTTAAGTTCTGGTGGGTAGCTCAGGTTCAAACAGTATATGAGTCCAAACAACAGAGCACATGCTTGTGCAATGTTACCCAAATCAGTGAGATCCTCCACACCCTCAATCAGGACACCAATGTCCTCTGGGTCATCTTCAGGTTCAGCACCCTCCTTCTGGATGACGTACACCCCCATCACAGTTTGCTCCATGCAGCTTTTTGCCTCACTGTCCGTATCCTACGTGACAAAAATATAAGACAACAAAGTAAAATTTAAGAGATTGTTTAAACAACTGTTTCTATGCTGTTCATAAAATCCAAGTAGTCAAAGTAATAAACAGAAAATTACACACCACTAAAGCAGTTGTTAATAATTACTCCAATACATAAATGATAAAATACACCTCTCATGTCAAAAGAGGTGGCATAATTTACCTCTTACCAGCCCCTCCCCCGAAAGGGCCATTGTCCAATTACACATTATAGCAACCGTTACTGTGTCTGACAAACATTAACCTCAAGCAAGATGGAGAAGCGGTGTGCCCACCGATAGTCCGAGAGATTGTGTCTGGAGGAGTTGTGTTCTTTCCATTCACAAAGTCAAAAACAACGTGAATGGATTAAACAGTGTGGATGGCCCCACTCCCAGGTAAATGTACCGAACATTATGAAGCATGTCTGCTTGCACATTTGGGTACCCGTTGGTGCACAGAGGAAACCATTTGTTTGTCGGACGTAGCAAGAGTAACTTAGGGGGACAGGACTTGAGAAAAGGCTAATTCAGCTGCTAAAATAAAACAGGTATAGAAGTGTTAGTACTAAACAGCTCAAAGTTCATAGACATTTCTATTTACAAATACTGATGACCATAGCAATGAAAAAACAACAGGACTTATTTTAATCCAAGTACAGATTCAAAAGCAATGTTGTCTTGATGCATGTTAAAATACATTGTATGTTTGTGTATCAAGTTTAACTACGGTATGCATAAATTTCTTTCCTTCCAATACCAAATTTCAGAAATTCTTTAATGCAGAGCTTAATACTGTTTGGTATTCAAGACATCCTTTCCCCAATACCAGGTGTCTTGTTGCTAATCTCAAAATTTTAATTTTAACGATTTGCATTTGAGGCAACGTCACAATTTGTATGAGAATGTTACAGTCAACATGCTGTCACAATGACTCACCAAGTACTCCTTTAGTAACTTCTCATAGTCTTCGTTTAGGTAGATGCACAAGGACTTCAAGATGCATGCTCGTCTGGTATGGATGTTGTCATGCTGGAGAGGAGGAGATAATATGAGCCAAAACCAGGCTGTTTTTCTTAAAGCTAGGGTAATCAGTTAACTTGCATAATTATTCTTTAGGTTAGAACCGGGCATGTATCATTTGTTAAGCCGAAACAAAATTGACAAACTTCACCTCCAAATAAAAGTTATTTTTGCTGCCTATGACAAAGTCTACTCAATCCTAATACAAACCTTGGAGATGGCAAGCATGAGACCTCTTATTTTCTTTCCAGGTGTCCCTCCTTTGCTCAGAAAGATTTCCATTAAGCGTGGTGCATATTGGTCAAGCTCGGCAAAGAAAGTAGATAGCAGAGGCTTTGTGGTGATTCGCAGAAACTCCTTGTCAATCTGCAATAGAGAACAAATACATTGATTAAAAACTCAACTGTATATTTCACTCACTTCACATCCAAGCTGACTAAAGCTGCCTTTAGAAGACCATGCAGACATCAGTACTGTCATTGATGACGGCTTCTGAGAAGCTTTTGGTCAATTATAAGATCTTAGCTGTGGCTGCAATATGCTGCCATCAGATGCTTTTCACAAAAGATTAAGCCATGACGGGATAAAGAGGGGTCTAGGGGCGGCGCCCGGGCTGTGACGTGCAGGGTTGCGTATACAGCGTCAGACGGAAGAGACCGGTAAACAGGTCTATAAACATTCAAGCAATAACCTATAATCATTTCTAATATGACGCACTAAATTAAAATCACTTTAGGTTTAAAAACTTCAATAAATACAGATATTAAGAAACCCTCAGAGGAATGCGATCCACATGTTTGCGATACTGCTGCGCATATGTTTAACCATCGAGCGTGTTTTCGAAATTTATGCTGCTGCTCAAATTAACCCGTTACTTACGAGCTGGAGAAAATGTGCAATGAGCTGTCTGTGGCGAGGAGCTGCAGTAAGGAAGGCAAGAGGCAGACGGACGCAGCACCTGCTTTAAAACATGACGGAGAATAGTCCCTCTTTTCTTTCGGGACCACTCTAAATAATGGTAGCTTAGATTAAACTCCAGCTGTCTGACAATAAAGTGTGGAGGATTCTCCGTTTTAGCACAACGCCTGTCTGATTGGTCATACAGTCATGCCTCTGTTGCATTCACTGAACCCAGGAAAAGTCATAGCACTCAATTAGACTGATCCCTTCTGGGTAAAAAAACAAATAAAATAAAATAATCACTGGTTGATAAACGTTTGTGGGTAAAGCTGAGAATGTCCTGGTCAGCCGAGGCCAGCACACATTCCATATGTCATCAGAAGACCTCCCTCTGTAGCGCAAAGACTTCATTCAGAAGTTCAGCATTGAAGAAAAATTGCGGTATATCAGAATGAAGCTTGCAGGCACAGAATGCAGCAATATCTTGTTTTGCCAAGGCATAGTGGCACATTTAGAAGACACACCATTGCGGGAATATTACTCTGATATGCCGCTACATTGCGTCTTCTAAAAGAGGCTTAAAAAACAAATGCACAAATGTCTCTTCAATGTAGACCTGTGAAAAAGCAGACCAGAGTACCTGTATAACAGTAGAGGTTTTGGTTTAAGTGTTAACAGAATGCCATCTGAGGCTGTATTTACAACATTTTATGACGAGGAAGGATCCGGATCATTCTTATGTCCTGATACATAAAACCTACTAAATTAAACGGTACTTACTTTTTCACATTACTATTTTCAGTGATACAGGAACCAACAACAGGTAGTACTTTTAGTTTTGGACTACAAAACATAAATTACATGCAACATCCAAATGCATTTTAACCACACTTGCCTCTCTCGCAGTGAACAGAGCTGGCCATCTGCTTTTGAAGTCTGCAACCATCGGCTGACCCTGAAGAACTTCTTGCCTTCTGTATGAGAAAGTCTTCTCCATTTTCACACTCACAACAGAGTCATTATTTCTTTTAGTCAACTCAGAAAGAATTGCAACTCTCTCCTGTTCCAGACTTTCTGATGTCTCTCCTTTTGGATGCTGTGGACAATAGTTAACTTCAGCTCTTTTGGGTTTCTTCACATTGAAGGCTGCCTGACGGTTGTCACCAGACTTGTTTTTGATGGAGTTTATGGTCACCTCTGTACATCCAAGGCCTCTCAGTTTGTTGCGGAGGTTAGCCATTTTATATTTTAGGCTAATCTTCCACCCATAACAGCCATTGAAAGACCCCTGCTCTCTAAGGCAAGGATGCTTTTTCACAAGAGCTTCTGCAACGTCAGTCAGATCATTGTCTGTTGGGTAGGCTTTGAATTTGTATATTTCTTCAGCCAGTCGTTCCAGAATTTGGGATTTCAGTTTAGGTGAAGGGTTCAATAGAGTTCCCCCATTGGCGCAGGCAGTATTGGCCTTCTCGAGTTCAAATTCTGCCTCATAGCTAAATTGAGGTACAGTGAAGACACTTGGCCAAACCCAGTGCCTTGAGGATGGTGAAGAACCTGAAGATGAAATAGGCTCTGTATCATCTGTGTCAGCAGAGGAGATGGATACAGACTCTGTTGCTTGGCTTTGAGAAGTTCTTGCATCTTCCTCCTGTGGGCTTTGCAAAAATATCACCTTAAGGGTGCCTTTGTCCTTTACTTCTGAGACATCTGACATATTCATGAACTCATTTCCAAAGTCCTCATCTTGATATTGAAGTCGAATATCTTGCTGTAATCCAAAACTTGTCTTTACTGTGTGGCACAAATCTTCAATTGAGACCGGTGTCCCTGCAGGAAGAATCAACTTCCTGGCATCATCTTCACCCAGGATTATCCGCAGTCTTAGGGGTGACGTCATTTTGAAGATCTGAAAAATATCAGCAATTCTTTTAGAAAAAGTCACCGTTTGGCATATCAACAAGCAACAATTAGGGACCCTTGTGCACTTCTGTGCAACTTTAAAAATACAATTTTTTGTTGTGAAAACAAAGAAGAAATACATTAAAGGTTAAAACACAATTTCTCTTATCTGTTTAGACTAGAATGTAAAAAGAGCTTTCTGAGGCTACGTCAGCCCAGAGACATAAGCAGTAGAATGAATACTTTAATTCTAACTAAAAACAAAAAAAAAACCACAGCAAAAGAAGTTATGATGATGCTGCTGCAATACTGTAGAGGATGACAGACGCTGGCAGGTAATTACTTAATATATTGAAAAATTCACTGTACTTTAAAAGCAGATTTTTGGAAACAACAGGAATATCATCATCATCCGTCCATCCATTATATATTCTGGCTATCCTTAATATCATCATCCTGCAGTAAAGTACAAATGAGAGACGATGCATGCTATGTGTAAACATTATATACTTTCATAATTATATGGACCTGTCTTAAGTCTGGTGACAAGGTGAGGTAAGGGCACAAACCATTTGGTAAAATTTGGGTGGCTCAAACTAAGTTGTAGGGAAGGAATTATTTGCTGGAGACCATCTTGTGTTTATGAAAATCAGTTCACAGTGAAAACAATATGGTGGAATTAGAAATTCTGTAACACTTTAATCAACCAAATCATAACAGGTTTCACTCAGAAAATGTAATTTTCAACAAATCTTTAGTTTTGATTTGTTGTGTTTTGAAATAAAAATCTTAGTTTTCTAATGCATACATAAACAATTCATTTTAAAATAGTTTTATTTTCAACAGCTAACAGACCAAATCAAAAGCATGACAATTTCACAAATGCTATAGGGTAAGAAAAATAATAAAAAATACTTACAAGTATTAATTTTGTTTTCCAAGAAAACTCACAGATCTCTTTAGAGTAACCAGATGCAGTCCTCCAACAGAGTAGGCAGCTAAGGGATAGTCATCAACCAGTTCCTCATGTGCAATGACAGCCACCTCCCTCACATGTGACGTGCTCAGTTCAAAAGCTCTAAAGTGCTCCCTATACCAAGCAGATATCTTTCTCACCAAAAAATGCAACTTCCCTTCCAAAACACAGAGCTGCAAAATTTCAGCAAACTCAGGCAGACCAAATGACTCTCCATGGATAACAATCATTCCTTTGCTGTAGTTCATACCATTGTATGACACATTCTTCGCAATGTGAACATCAGTTTCATCTGGAAGCCTTTGGTTAAAAGCAGCTGCAATGTCACTTTGGAGCACATCAATAGGCACTGATGAAACATTAGTTACCACCAACTGTTTTTTCTCATCAGACATATGCAAATGGTGAGCAATGACAAGCTGGTGTTTCCTGGCAAGTGTGAGAGGTATGTTTTTAAAACAGTTGGTGTGGCGAGCAACCTGTTTAAAAAAACTATGCTTGGCCTCAAACCTCATTGTCCACTTATGAACGAGAGGTCCAAAGAGACGTATCATGACAGGATAGTGCTCTACAAAATGGTGTTTAGGAAGAATACGGCTGTTTGGAAAAAGTTCTTTGTATCTCTGCCGATGCTCTCTGATTTTGAACTCAAGATATGATATTGACTCATCACAGTGGATAGGGGCAACAACAAGTTCCACTATATCCTTGAGATCCAAAAGAACATGCCAGGCCTGTTCATCTTCAGGAACAAGGGGACCAATAATAAAAGGCAACAAGCGAAGCAGAGCCCAATTTTCGTGTGCATTCCCCCCTATATGTTTTTTCCTTGAGTAGGTATGTGGTATGACGTGAGGACGATTTGTCTTATCACCCCATTTGTAGTCAAAACTTTGGATTGAACTGTTAAGTTTTTCTAAGGTGAAATACTTTTTGGAGATCAAAACAGCCAAGCATTCCGCTAGTTCTACAGGTATAATGCCCTCAAAAAAATCATGTACTATATCCGGGGGAAAGCCTGAAATAACATCAAAATGAGAGAGACTTTTAGTCAAAACACAGTCACGTTTAACCCCACAACACAAGCTTGAGGTTTCCAATGCAGATTTTAAGTGAGCCAAATGGAGTTCACGTGTTCTACACTCAAAAACGTCTGCAGTCAAAAACTGAATTTCAGTTTTCTTTGCGACACAGAATCTACATATGTGTTCCCCAGAAAAACTTTCAACAAAACCTGCAAGCCCGTGAGCAGCTAGGTTATCAGCTATTACACAATTTACAGTGCCTTTAACGAACTCATTTAACTGAGCAATAAACACACCGTGTTGTTCCAAGATCACAAGATCTTTTAACAGGGGTTCCAACACCTTTTCAAACCCAAATGTCTTTAAATCGTCACTTTTACAAAGAACAGCTAGGTAAATGGAGGAGAGTGCTGAATGAGAGCCTGGAGGCAAATTATCCAAGACCCAATAAATACCACAAAGCTTGTGTTTTTTGCGTGAGGTTCCAAGAGGATTGCAAACCTCAAAATCATCAATGTAAAGTGTAATGGAGATTCTCAACACGTCAACAGCTAAAAAACTATTGGTTCTAAAGTGCTTGCCATCTCGGAAAGACCTGTAAACACTCAGACCATTAGCCAAATCCTCACTTTTTTCTTGTCCTATATGTTGCTCAATCACTCTATCAAGTATGTGATTATGACTCAATAATTCTTGCAATAACTTTAATAAAGGAATGTACTGAAATGACTTTCGTTGATCAACAGATAAAATGTACTCAACAGGCTCTACGACCCTAAAGTTATGCTTATAGTATTGTTTTCTTTTAAATGAAGTTCCAAGAGGACCACACTTAGCTAAAATTTTTGATACAGGGTTAGAAATGCACACTGTATTGGCAAGCTCCTCAACAACAGCCTGACCAATATGAAGGTTATGGCTCTTGAATACCTCTTCAACAGTTCGTTTTGTGATTGAAGTACAAGCAGAACTTAACAAAAAACTCAACTCCTCCACCAAGCCATCTACTGCTGTAGCTGGAATTTGAAATATATGTTCCAATTTTAACAATATCCCAGCTATTTTCTGTTCAACAAGATCTGTCAAATTTTCAGTGGAATGATTACTTCCTGACACAAACTCAGTTCCAACTTCAGGATCTAAAAAATCAGAGCAACTAGCACCTACACCTTCAGGGTCATCAGAATGTTGTGCTGGGTCAAAACACACCACTAAACCTACCTTGAAATCTTTAAGTGAATCTGAATGATGCTTCCTCTTTTTGTGTGAATAAAATGTACCAAAGATATTTGTCTTGAAAGAGCAGCCTGAAAATACACAAGTTACTGTCTCACTATTTCGTAAATGTGATCCAATATGTCTAAAATAATCTCTCTCTGTGGTAAGGTCACCGCAGTCACATAACTCACACCTAAAAGTGACTGAACTAACAGCTGTCTGTTTAAAATGAGAAGAATGACATCTGTAAACATGTGTTTTTAGTCCACACCAAGTCTTAAATGTGCATGGACAATTTACATATATACAAAGATAACGCTGGCTGGGTCCATAATGGTGATGTAATCTACAGTGTTTCAATAATTTGTACCTACTACTCTCCCTGATGGAACAACGCTTGCACTGCCACATACAAGTCACTGAAAGAAAAAAAGAGAAGCAGTTTTAAGGATGGTTTTATTGTCACCTTTTTTTTCACTGGGGCGATTGTGGCTGTGGGGCGATTGTGGCTCAAGAGTTGGGAGTTCGCCTTGTAACCGGAAGGTTGCCGGTTCGAGCCCCGGCTCGGACAGTCTCGGTCATTGTGTACAGGCCATTTACATTTACTTTGACTAAATCATAAAAGTATCATAAAAAATGTATGATGGTAAAAACTTACCATGTATTAAAGAGGAGGCACAAACAATCAGAAAAAGGGGGCAGCTTTCTTTGTGGTGTTACTATGGTAAAGAAAACATACAATTATTTTATAAAAATTCCACAGTGGATTTTTTTTTTAACTTTGTTGGAAATGTATAAAAAAAATACAAATACATATAAATACCTCTTGCAATATAAAATTCACAGATAAATATCCAATCTGTTGCCAAATGTAATAGCAGTGTTTCACACTATGCAATAAAGATGCTGGTAGTTGCGGTAAAGGTTCGACAGGCAATTTTCATAACTATCCGCCATTGCCTTTTCCTTTGACCTCGTGTTCATGCTCTTTTTCCCATGCACTAGTATTCAAGTCAATTCGAAGGATGCAGCCCCTGAATTTGGACACAGCTAATATTTAGCAACTCCCGCGCTAGTTTAACTTGCATTACCGCGAGAGGCCGAATGCTTAAAAAAAGGAGAGAGAAAGAAAGAAGAAATGCAAATAATAAAAAAAAGTGAAGAAAGACCATGTCTTCTAAACCGTCATTTAAAACCAAAGTGAATGCTAACAGAGCTAGGTAAAAGTTCAATGAGACAACCGTTGAACTTTTACCTAGCTTTAGCTAACTTCGTTTACTTTGAAAGTGAATTACAAACGTGTTAAATATTGAACTAAACATATCAATAACCGCTAAAAACACTATAAAACTGCAAAAACGGGTAACAAAAAAAAAGCAATTAAGTGGAAATGCTAATAATAATATAAATATAGCCGGAGCGGATTAGAAATCAGGTATTAGACAGTACCGATTGGCACCGTCTAATACCCGATTTTCACAGTATTTGCTCCACTCCCGCTGTCTAATGACAACTTACACATTTGGAATTAAAAACATTGTTAAACAATTAACGGACGGAACAACTTCGTTTGACTAAGATATTTTCAGTTATTTATCACTTACCTGTATTGTGGAAGATTCCGCAGAGAGAAACGGCAGTTCACTGAACAGATATAACTTTGTCCGCGTTCCCGCCTCTTCACGTCTGGGAAGTTTGAGCATGCGCACTAGGCATCGGTTTTAGAGTTGTTGATTTAAAATAATTACATTTAATTGAACTGAAGAATGCAAATCTAGTTCATTAAACTTTTTGTTATTTTATGTTAAACCAACAACTGATAATGATTTAAAAACCTAAACTCAATATGTTCATGTTAAATAGACAAATGTCTATTGAATTAATCAAACAACTGCCTTAGTTGACTTTTTTGAGTGTATGTAGAATGTTTAGCTTATTTTAGAGTTTAGAAATGTGTTATCATAGAATGTAGAACTATTGTAGAGACATTGATACTGCCCTTAAAGTAATAAAGGCCTCACTGTGTCGTGAACTTAGGAGTAGATTGTAGGAGACCTCTCCCCCACTGAGTGGAAATTCCCCAGAGGATGTTTTAGGGTGGGGGTCTCAACATTTATAACTGTGGTCTGAAAGGGAGAGGGGTTTTATGACCTCTAGGGAGTTACCTACACCCACAGTGTTTTAACTGTCACGCACACACATCCACACGCACACTCACTCATGTGCACACACATACACACAGGTATGCGCACACAGTCACACACGAGCACTCACATAGACACGAGGGAACGCGCACATGTAGGCATTCATGTGCTCGTGCACATAGACACAGACAGAGTTTGCAGCACACCGTAGGGGGTTTTATGATGGGGTCACTTCTATAAAGCTGGCTGTAACTAACAAAGGGATGAAGATTTGCTGAGGGACACTGGCCTCGTCTTCCCTTCTAGAAGTGCATGCTTAAATGAAGATGAATAAAGATGAATAAAAGTTTTGTGAAAATGACTACTGAGTCCGGTGCCATCTCTGGATGCTCGACGAATAAAAGAACCGGGGTAAAACTGATTTCGCAACACCTACCAGTTTGTTTTTTACTTTTCCAACAACATCAATTTTTTTTTAAAGACACACTGCACACCAATGTTGAGATATGCCAAATCTTCCCCTAGTAGCACTTAAGGAATAAAGCCTTTGGTGAAATAGTACAATTTTTATGTCTGGTAAACTGTGTTATCTTAGGCCATCGGGGCAACATTGTGCTGATTTTTTTTTTTTTTTTTTTTTTTTTTTGGGGTGGGGGGGATTGGATTAAACATGCAACTATTTTGCTAGTAATAACTGAAATGAGTAAAGAAATCCAACAGCCTATTTATACAAGATAATTCATAATTTTATTGAGGGGGGTTATATTGGTTGGGTGTGATCATGGGGGGGGGGGTTATAGCCCCCCTAACCCCCCTGGAAGATACGCCCCTGTCTTAGGCATTTTTTATAGATTGAATCAAAGAAATGGGAACAAATTGTGTTTCGATGACAGGCTGGTAATAAAGTGCCTAAACTTACAATTTAAAACTGGTTCTTTGCTAAGCTAAATACAACACTGGTTCCTCCTGTAAGTTTAGTATCTTTTTTGGGTTTGAATAATTCATATGATTACGTGATTGTTAAAAAAAAAAACATTTGAAAATGGTCAGGTGCAAGAACTGGACTCGATATAAGTGAAAAAGCAACCAATGTCCAACTTAAAACATTTAAGGAACTTTAAAAAGGTTGGAAAACTGTCAAGTACTAGAAGTTCTGGGACATTAAAACAAAATACAGAGAAATGAAGCGTGGCTCAAGACTTTGCACAGTTCTGTAAAACTGAGACACAAAGATACTGTACTGTAATAAATATTTAGAGCATTAGCATATACATTGTTGGAAGAAAAAATACATGTGAAGTCTTCTAGGTGGTAATAGATAACCGAGGGTCTAGTCCTAAAACTCAGAGAATGCAGCAGCTGAATGAAGCTTTAAAACAGCTAATGATCTATAAAATTCAGCTAATAACTTAATGCTTTTTTCTCTTTGCACTTAAAGGTTAGGATTTATCAAACCGTGCTTCAGTGATATTTAAAAACTCTTGAGAACAAACCAAAATGCTGAGGAAAGGTCTGTATTTTTGTAGCTGTCTCAGCAAGGAAAGATGACTCTGGTTGATCGATATGGCACACTGACAATGGCTCTGAATAATGAAGATCACTGGTGCAGTCATGTGTTAATTAAACTCAAGGCAACACAACCAATCATTTATATTGAACAGGGATAAAGTGTTTCATATTCAAACAGCACTGTGTTAATCTTAATGTCATATCTCGTTATATAACCAACATTATCTCAGTTGACATTTTACAAAACCGCTCAGTGAACAACCTGATGACTTCAAAAGAGAGACTGTATTTCTTACACTGACACTTTCTTATAACTAAAATTACCCAGATAAGTATTTTTTCTTCTTTTCTTTTTTGTTTAAAACAAATGAAGACAAAGGAAGCCTTCTCATTTAATGCAAGTAGCCATTTTTTGTTCGTGAGAGGACACCATGATACAGCAAAAATAAAAGCAATAACTCTTGAAATCTCTACTGCAATTCCAATGGAATTATACCAGTTCCATCCATTCTAAAAATAGCACAACACAAAACACGTGAAAGGCTGGTGTTTATGCCTTGACAAATCAGAGCAGCAATATTAGGAATGTGGTTTTATTGTTTTGGCTGCCAAGTGCAGATTCACCATGGTGTAGTGCTTTATGTGTCTGCCTAGCAAGCAAAAGGTCCCTGCTTTGATTCTAGGTGGAGATACAACAGGGATAAAGTGTTTCATATGCAAACAGCGCTGTGTTAGGATGGACGTCTATTGTAGAAATGAGCCAAAATCAAAGATATGGACCTGTCTGACAGGTGCAGGGTCCCTAACCCCATTGCATGTGTAAGCAATCAGCTTTTAGTCTAAACTGTCATGTTGATGTTGTTATAGACATCAAAATACCCCCATATGTGGTGGCTGTAGCTCAGGAGGTAGAGCAGGTTACCTACTGATCGGCGGGTTGGTGGTCCTTGGGCAAGATACTAACCCCAAGTTGCTCTCTGATGCATCCAGTGGAGTGTGAATGTTGTTAGAAAAGTTTAGAGTCAGGGCTTGTGAGAATGGGTGTGATTGGGTGAATGTGGCATGTTGTGTACAGCGCTTTGAGTACTCCGGGAGAGTAGAAAAGCGCTATTTACCATTTATAACTTAACCTTGAATGCTAGACTCTAATTAAAGGTTTGTTATCCTGGTAAACTTTTCAATTCAGTTCGATTCAGTTTTATTTATATAGCACCAAATTACAACAACAGTTGCCTCAAAGTGCTTTATATTTTAAGGTAAAGACCCTACAATAATAATAATAAGGTGGATGAAGCGCCTTGAGGCGACTTTTGTTGTGATTTGGCGCTATATAAATAAAATTGAATTGAATTGAATTGAATTGAAGATGCTCAGTTGTAAACAGTAAAGCAGTTGCTCAATCAGTACTACGGAAGCGTTAAGGACTTGGTTCTGTGCCACTACCTTTACTTGGATTCTCTTATCTTTATCTGTATCTGTAAATCAACAAAAATGATATTGATTGTGGATTTTGAAGTTTTAGAGCAGTCAAACAGTTTTCCCCTTTTCTTTACACTAGTACCTTTGGATTTTCAAATTGTAGAAGATTTTAGAAATGCTAATGGAAAAAAGAGCCTCCATACACCTTAAAAGCCTTAAAATATTAAAATATGTTGAGTACAATGCGGGCTGAGGCCCAGTGTACACCACTTTAATGTGTTAAGAAATCCAGAGTGTGCATTGCCTAGAAACAGTTGCTAGGTTACGATTGTAAAATGTCTTTTCAGAAGACGGGTTTAGCAAACTGTTTTACTGGGGTTTTTTTGTTGTTTTTTTAACCACTTTAGGTTTTAACAATATAGTATTCATTTTTCATGGTACTTCTTGAAGGAAAACTTGATATATATATATATATATATCCTATAATATTTAATAAAAGTTTGCTTCTTGGTTCCAGTCAATACCTGTGTCACTGTTAGATTTGTATTGTTGATTGTCATTTATGCTTAGAAATATTTAACCATATATGCTTAGAGGTGTATAATCATTTGTAGATTGAAAGAATGTCTCATCCTAGGAGGTCTGTAACAGCTCTGTGTAGCATGAAGGGGGAGTGCGTTCACTCCCTCTACAGAGTGTTCCGGCGTAGATCACACCTCCTAGGAGAGGTCGTATCTTTTCTTATTGATTTATGGTATAGCAAGCACACGTATATCTGTTTAAGTATAAGAGCCTTTTGTTCAGATGGACCGCTAGACTCCTGGCACCAGCTTTGGGGAGTCTTCACAGGGTCACATCTGGATCTCACACACACACACACACACACACACACACACACACACACACACACACACACACACACACACACACACACACACAGGCAAGGTACTCTTTGTGTGTATGTAGACGTCATATGTTAATGAACCGATGCATATTCATGTAACCTCAATAAAAGAACAGTGGTACGGGAGAGCGGGCGAGAGCAACTGGGGTCAAGCGAAGGAACGGCGTTTGTCCGGTCTCTCCCGTGCACGAGTAACATGAAGAACTTTGCCTACTCGTGTCTTGCTTCGCTGTGTAATTATATTGTCCCCAACCATCCAGCGGATAGGTTCACGCTACAAACCTATCATTAATTGGTCCTTCGATGTCGGATCCCTGGAGTCGGCATTCACCGAGGGGAGAAGGGGCACGCTGAAAGACTGACGTCAGCCAGGAAGTTCCTGTGGATTAACTGTCTATCTTTTCTCCTCGATGAATGACGATCGAGGATTCGAGGCTGTATTACACGCTAAGCAACGCCGAGTAAGTTTAGAGTCCAACTCTATAACTGTACGTCTTCGCCGCTCAGTGGGGCGTTGTCCGTGGCCACTCAGTGGGGCTAAAATTCGCCGTCTAAGTGGGGCGATGTACAAAGCCGCTCAGTGGGGTTTTTTGTACAGAAGCATTAAGTCGCAGAGTTGCGCAGTTCGAACTTTTTTTTGTTCGCCGTCTTAGTGGGGAGAAATACAGACCGCTGTGTGGGGTACTGTAGTGAGTTCTCCACCGCTCAGTGGGGTGTTGAGAAGTTTCGCGGGGTCCAGATTGTGCTGGACAATAGGCCTATTTTGTGTTGTTGTCATTGTTGTCATCGTCGTTTTTGTTGTTGTTGTTGTGTGAGTGTGTGCGGAGCAGAACACGTGACAGACGTTTGTGCTGGACTTTGCTCCTGGCAGCACA
The DNA here is from genome assembly GCF_057382275.1 of Copadichromis virginalis. Classification (NCBI taxonomy): domain Eukaryota; kingdom Metazoa; phylum Chordata; class Actinopteri; order Cichliformes; family Cichlidae; genus Copadichromis; species Copadichromis virginalis. Next base: position 8,866,219 of record NC_140629.1, read on the forward strand.
AAGTATTTAAATAAAGATGAGAGAGAAGTTTTCAGAAAACACACCAGCCTTGAAGAGCGTGTGGAGAAGGCCAGCCCACATCAGCAGCACTTAAGATGTGCTCTGGTGAATGGCTTTCCCCCACCCCCTTGCTGACACAAAATGTTTATTCTTTAGCTTTCCCTGATCGACAGCAGCCTGTGTGCCAGACCATAGATTTAATTGAGGTGGATAGTTGTTAAAAGTAATCTACATTAAGCTTGTGGTTGCTCAAATTTTGTAAAATGACATATGAGGTGAAGTGATATAGATAAATATTTAAACTAATGAAGTGCATAGAGGCACTTGACCTGTGTGAAAGACTGTCGTCTTATTATGAGCTATTGTTGAGATATAGAGCACACCTGTGAAAACAACTAATATGCTGAACCCTGAATGAAACATCTAAAAGTACATGATGGAGAAGCTGAATTGAATATGAAAGTGTAAGACTTTGCCACTGTGGGCAGAGCATGCAACTACTGTGTGATGTTGCGTTGCGGTTTTTTTCTTCTGAGCTGATGAGCAAGCTACACATTATCAGATCAAGAGCTGTCTGAGAACTACTCAAAGAGGGGGAAACAGAGAGTGTGCAGCGTTTCCGTGAGCAGTTTTCCTGCACCTTGACTCGTGTGTGTGTGTAGCATCAGCATCATGTTTTTGTTTATTTGTTTTGTTGGGTTAAAAATAATTAAATAAACTGGTGATCATATTTATGGATCACCATGGTATCATCAGCCATGTGATTTATTTATGCAGATGAAAATGAGAAAGAATTTATATTGTAGATGAAAAATAATCATAGGGAAAAGGTTTTGTGTTGATCAGCCAAAAACAACCACAATTTCATTTTCTGCTTTTAAGAAAGGATTGTTCACAAAAACACACACAGAGAGAGAGAGCGAGAGAGAGAGAGAGAGAGAGAGAGAGATGTGTGTTGATTAAGCAGCGATGATAATAATGAAAATGTCTTAGTTTGTCACTGCAATTTTCCACATGCAGCAGTCGGAAGAAAGTTATAGTTTAACATCATTGGAAACATGCAGGCCAAGTTTCTGGCTAATTTATTTACAGCGCAATGTGTATGTGTCTCTCAACCTCACAAGCAAGTGCTCACTCCTCCCTGAAGAATGCAGCTCCAAAGAGCAATAACATGGCAGATAAAGAGACAGCAGCAAGTCCTGAGCAAAGAGTCCCAGCAAAGCAGCAGCAATGTGGACAAACAGCATCAGAGAAGAATAGCAAACCCATCATCCTGACTGATCGGATGAATGGCACTGTGTCTACAACAAGCTGAAACTTCACTGTGCATGTGAAGAAAACGTTTGAGGAGAACTGAACAGTTGGAGTTTGACATTTGCCACCTGTGGAGTAAAATGGCAAGAAGAGACAGTGGAACACAGGACAAAGCTGAAGGAGAACTGCCGGGACTGTTGAAGTGGGAGAGGACAAAAGAGTGAGAGGACAACAGAGTGAGAAGACTAGGTGAGAACACATAGGAATTATTTAATGTGGGAAATCAAAATTTGGGTTAGCAAACCTGGGGAAAAGAAAACTGACTGCTTAAGTTGGAAAATTGTGAAGGGGTCTGAAACACTGTAAAAATAGAAACATATACAAAATCACACACACAAGCACAACATGCATTAACCCTACTAACACTTCCAAACACAAGAGAGCTTATGAAGATTAGACAACATCTTAAGCGTGTGAGTCTGTTTATCATCTTATCCAAGTCACCTCGTGTGATGCAAAAACCAGTGGACTCATAGCACATTAGTTAAGAAGTGATCAAATAATAGCAGAGAAATGTGTAGGAAAGGCAGAGAACATGCTCTGTTGGATATGCAGCTCCACAGACATGCATTAAACCTGCCTAATAACACAAACACACATGCAATGAAAATTAGCTTGTTATCTTTCATCAGTGTTAAAATAGTGTCAATTTAGCAGACACTTGTTATCAAATACTGAATTTATCCAATGCAAAAAATTGACTCTCTAGGTTGCAGGACAACAATTTAAACTTTTGTGGGAAAAAAGATTCTGGTTTGACCAACCAGTGATCAGATAATAAATTTAGTTGTTAATATAGTAAACTGGGAGAAGCTTCCTGCTTGATTGATGCAGCACAAGTTTACTACTAAATTTACTGTATGAGGGAAATTCTCTTTTAGTGATAACATTTTGAACATGCATTTCTGTTGTCCTGTCATCCTAGTGGGTTAATAGCTGATTCAAATTAGTTGATCGTTCTTAGATTAATGAAAGGTGATTGAATTCTAGCACGAGTGAATGGGATGTGTTGGAGTTGTTGTGTGTTGAGTGGAGACTCTAAAACACTGAGTTTCCTGCTTTGATGTGCGAGTGAATCCTGTATTTAGATACACAACTCTGAATACGTCAGAACAAACTTCTTTTGTGAAGTGCATGACAGCATGTCACATGTTTTATGATGAAGGGAAAAAAGGAAAATTAAATAAAATAGATCTGTGGCCTAAATGAGTGAAGAGCACAGACCTGGTGATTAAACTCATAAGTTAAAGAAGACATTAGGGTTATGTTGTTTTGTGCAGCTGATGGTTGGTTTGGAGTGAATCTAGCTGATGATTCTTCTCCTGTTGTGAAGTTGATGAGGAGCTTGTGTCATGACTTAACAAGGCCTTTTTATTTTGATACTTTCACAGAGCACTGAGAGTTTGGTTTGATAATCCCTGTTATTTTTCGTTTTTCATTTTTGAACAGGCACTGATTTTGTTTGTCTATTTCTTTTCTTTAAGCAGATCTGCACGTCAGAAATTAAAAGTGCTATACGACCTGTCGAGAAAGCTGTTACAAGTGAGTTTTCTCCACATTGAAATGGGCTCAGGAGAAAGCTACTTATTTGGGACAATATTAAATGAAAGTCCCGGCCTAAAAGGGATTCAGCAGCGATGTAATCCGATCTAAAGTTCTTTTTCTTTTTGAAATAACGTCATTTTGCTGGAAGTGGAAACTAAATGCGACGACAGGTTCCACTATCAGCAAAGAAAGAATGAATGAATGCATGACTGAATGGAAATAAAAAACAAACTGACTGACTGGTAAAAGCTGACAGGACTTGACCACGACTCAAGGTTAACCTCCACCTAGACAGGACAAAAGGGTGGATGAATTTATGTGTTTTTTGTTACAGGAGCAGAAAGATGACAGCAACATTCGAGGTTGCATGACGATTTAATCTTTTAAATGCCATTTTCTCTGTCTGTGAAGTTACTATGTGTGTGTCATTCACTAACTAGTGTTGCTCACAGACATTACTGTGAGAAAGTGTACACACCTGCGCAGCGCTAACATTTACATTTCTTTTTACAGCAGATGGTTAATCATGTGTTTGATCATGTGATTTATAAGAGGATTAGTTAATGTTTTCCTACTACAGGATTTCTGGGTTTATATGTGAATGACATTCTTTCTACAGCTAGGGTTGGCTAACTTTATGGTGTTTTTATGGCACCTCTGGAATGTGGATGGCCGACGCCTGCCCACCAGGATAATCAATGTGTGTTGCTAATGTTTGTTTTTCTATGACTGCATGTAGAAGATTCAGCTGAAGTGGACAAGTGACATGAGAAAAATATATAAGGGATTGTTTATGGAATAGTTGACGATGGGCTATTGAGCTCATAGTAATATATGAGTGGAGTGACTTTGCTTAAGAGCAGTCACTGATTATATTAATGCTGCCTGAGTACATGGGATGATCCATGTCTGAGGCGACTTATGAAAATAATTGTAGTTTACTGATTTGAGAAAACCTGCACATGACACTTGTCTTGCTGATGTTGAATGCTTATTGTTCTTATCATACAATTGTTTACAGGTATGAAGTTTGATTTTACTTCCAGATTTTGCTTTCCAGGCCATGATGGTGTGTGTGCAGGCTCCTGGGAGAGCCAGGTGTTAAGCAAACTTAATATGCAAGACACACTAACATCTTTTATTGCAGGGTTACGGAGCTACTCCAGCGGAGGTGCCCTGATGTTGCCTGGGACATGATCTAGCTGACCTTTTTCTTTAAGACAGGGATCCAGGTTTGCTGAGTTGACTCATGGGAGTGTCCGTGAGTCAAGAGGAGGGGTCCAGGATTAACATTAAACAATGTTTTCTATTATTGTTGCAGTGATTTGTGTGATTAACAGTTTATTTACAGGTATTAAACCTATGCAAGTGGTGCATCCATGTTCAGATGAGGCTTTGATGGCCTATAAGTGAAGTTCACTGAACTAAAGAATGTGGTTTGATGATTGTTGACATGCTCTCCAAGTAGAAGTTTTTCTGAAATACAGGTGCAGCAGTGAGAAGCAAGAAACATTCCAGGCATAGCTGAGCCCAGGCAGTGGTTGAGGTCAAAGGTCAAGCTGGTTGGGGCCCATCATGAGATCAGACCTTGGAGCCACAGCAAGGACCATTTCAACTGCCTGCAAACTTATCAGAGCCACTGCAAAGAGGTCGAGGTCCCAGGAAACCCCGGCACCCTCAAGACGGCACAATAGAGAAATCTCACACTTGGTTGTTTCAGTGGTGAGGGGGGAGTGCTGATTGAGCCCCCGTAGGGTAAGCTCGCACTTCAACCTCCAGCCTCTGATCAACTCTAGGGCAACCAAGTGCGAGGCGTGACGGCTGACTCAGCTGAACCAGGAGGTAGGCAGAGAAGCTGAGTGAGTTGAGACAGGTCCAGCAGGCCCAAAATCAGGACTATGCGTGACGAGAAGGAGTGCCTGAGAGGATCGTCCACAAGATGGGAGCTGAGGCCTGGAGAGAGGCTTCAGGAGGATCAGAGATCATCTTCAGCAGCGTTGGGACATGAAAACTCGAGGGATGAGGGGAGCGTGCCAAGCTCCATCGACAGCGCAGAGGGAGTCTAAGGATGACATCATGATTCTGTGAAAAGCACAGGAACCAGAAGCTATGGTGGTGATAACAGCAGTTTCCTATGAGGTCTGCAGCTTTGGAAATAGCTGAGACCCATGTCTCAATGTTTATTCTACATACATTTGGACTCTGGTCCTATGGACGGTGATGGAAACAACTGGAAGAGACATTCATGACGCCCTGCAGAACTCAAACCACTCTGCAGAGAGACATGTGATTTGCACACCCGGAGGAAGCATCACCAAGCTGAGCTGTTTTTGAAAATGTTACTTTCTTAGTTTCACTATTAAATTAACAATTTCTTTGTTTGCTTGTAGGATGCAGTTTGCCATTGGATGAGATCAATGAGTAATGGGATAACTGCTAATACATTTGTTAAACTGTGTATTTTTTCAGTAATTTAGGGTGATTTGACATATGCTGAGTATAAAAATGTTTGCATTGAAACTGTCAGACATGAAGTATTCATAACTGGGAACTTTTCAAGCATAAAGGTCAAAAAGGGGGGAAATGTTAGATTTGTATTGTTGATTGTCATTTATGCTTAGAAATATTTAACCATATATGCTTAGAGATGTATAATCATTTGTAGATTGAAAGAATGTCTCATCCTAGGAGGTCTGTAACAGCTCTGTGTAGCATGAAGGGGGAGTGCGTTCACTCCCTCTACAGAGTGTTCCGGCGTAGATCACACCTCCTAGGAGAGGTCGTATCTTTTCTTATTGATTTATGGTATAGCAAGCACACGTATATCTGTTTAAGTATAAGAGCCTTTTGTTCAGATGGACCGCTAGACTCCTGGCACCAGCTTTGGGGAGTCTTCACAGGGTCACATCTGGATCTCACACACACACACACACACACACACACACACACACACACACACACACACACACACACACACACACACACACACACATACACCCACATACACAGGCAAGGTACTCTTTGTGTGTATGTAGACGTCATATGTTAATGAACCGATGCATATTCATGTAACCTCAATAAAAGAACAGTGGTACGGGAGAGCGGGCGAGAGCAACTGGGGTCAAGCGAAGGAACGGCGTTTGTCCGGTCTCTCCCGTGCACGAGTAACATGAAGAACTTTGCCTACTCGTGTCTTGCTTCGCTGTGTAATTATATTGTCTTCAACGTTCCAGCGGATAGGTTTGTAGCTTGAACCTATCAGTCACCATGCATTTAAAATGCGAGTGCAGGACTGACATTTTGTAATGTCAGAGATCAGTATGAAAAAGCCTTGAAATATTAAGTATGGCACACCTCTCTTCTCAGCCTCCACATTCTCTCCCGTGGTATTAACCACCAGCATTTATGGAAACACTGATATACCCTTTTAATAGTGATATGACAGCATCTTGATATACTTGTCAATTACCTAACAAACCTTTAAACAAAACAGGGAGGTAGAAGCTCTCAAATGACCTGTGCCATCAGGGGAAATTAACGCTACATGAAGCATTTCTCCAGGATCTGATTACAGAGAAGAGACAGTGTTTCAAATAACACACCTGCCATTCAGGTGAGACAATGCAGTTGTTCTTGGGACGGATAGAGGATGTTTTCTAAGGTTGTCATATGGGATTTTTCATAATCCATATATATTATATACAGTGTTGGGGAGTAACGGAATACATGTTACGTTACGTATTTAAAATACAAAATATGAGTAATTGTATTCAGTTACAGTTACCGTTTAAAAAGGTGGTATTTAGAATACAGTTACTTTGTTGAAATAAACGGATTACACTGCAGTACTTTCCTGTTTCATATTGTGGCGGGTCAGGACTGTTTGGGTTCTGTTGCTCCAGGCGGCAGCGTTACGGTTGCCATGGTTACAGGGTGATGCTCTTTCTCTCTCTCTGCTACTGTGTGTTTCCTGGGTGAGAGAGCGCCTTTTTGTTGTTATTGTTTTTGTGCTAAGCTAACAGGCAGAATGCTACAAGCATAGCTCTAAAGAATGTAGCCTCATGGGCAGTGTAGTCCGTGCTGCAGGGAGAATGGACTGCCATACACGTTATGTGTCTGTGAGCAAGAGGAGGGAGAAAAAGGGGAGTGGAAAGGTACGAGTTGTCATCGAGGAAAAACGGGAGCTGGAAGCATGTAAATATAATAATAACCACTGCAGCCAAGAAGAGTGCCGGAAGAGCCCAGTTGTAAGTACGCTATTAAGACTCGACTGTACACTGTGTTCGTGTTTACCTCCGAAAACAATAAGTTCCATTGGAGCAGCCTTTCAATGCCTCTCTCTGTCTCTCGCAAGAAAAGTTGACCCACACAACAAAGCACAGCTATTTTTCGGCTACAAGCCCGACACGAACCCGACGTATTAGCCAGAGGTCCCTTTACTACGGTTCGGAGCCGCAAACCTTCAGTAATAGTAATAAATCACACAGCAATAGTACATTCACGTATTTGTAAAAAGCATGATAATATATTAAGTAATACAAAGTATTACGTTACTGTCATTGAGTAACGAGAATACATTTTGGGGCATGTATTCTGTAATCTGTAATGGAATACATTTTAAAAGTAACCTTCCCAACACTGATTATATATATAAGAATGGAAGATGTGGCAGAGGCGCATTTTGTTTTCTAGACCTTCTGGGGCAGGAGGGTGGGCAGATGTCTTCTGTTAGCATCACATCTTTGCCAGTAGAATACTAAAAAGCCACTGAGACAAAGACAAGTGGAGAAACTGTTTGACAACATTTAAACCATCCTCTCTGCACTATCATGGTGCCCTGTGCAAAACTACATTTGTGATAGATATTCAATATAATGTCAGAAAAAGAAATTATACATTCGAATAGCATGCATACAGTGAAGAATACAAAATAACCTGCAACAGCAAAGACTAGACTGGAAAAACAGCTCTGGCAATGATGTCACTATTTATGTTGCTATTTTCATATTTTAGTTAGAAGATCCAAATGCCATGTTGCCATACTATACTGCTAGGGTAGCCAACGTTTCAAATGCAGGTTTGACAGGTTTGTGAGTGTACTTTATCCAAAACCTAGTGAGTGATTACTCTCACTAGGTGGCTGTAGCTCTGGCGGTAGCGCAGGTCACCTACTGATTGGAAGGTGAGTGGTTCGATCCCTGGCTCCTCCGGTCTACATATCAAGAGTGTGAATGTGTATGAATGTAGTTAGGAAGCACTCAGTTTAGAGAAAGTGTTTGAATGTGGCATGTTGTATAGAGCACTTTGAGTAATCTGGGAGAGTAGAAAGGTGCTATATAAGAGTCAGTCCATTCACTGTCTGAACAGAGTTTTGTCATGTTACTTTTGCACTATTATGTTCTGGCACATGTTGTTATTACATGGCTTGATTAAGGTACACATTAGGCTGACATCTGGGGCCAGAGCAGGTGGTAATCTTGGTTGAAAAATATCTCACAAAAGAAAGTTGTGCTGACCTTGATGTCCAGGTGACATTCAAGAATGTCACCTGGACATCCTTGTCCTTGAAAAGTGTGTACCACAAGGGACAGTCAAATTCATAAGCCACACTAGGGCCCACATTTCATTCTTATGAACACCATGATCGAGTATGCCCTTGGGACACCTTTTTCTAAAGGTAGTCAGGGTTAACAATGAGGTCATTGTCTGTCTGAGTGTAGTTTATTTGGTTTCTTGGTTTTTGCTCAAGCTAAACTCTAATTTTTGTTGTTTTAGCTAAAATAAATTTATCACTGAAAAACAAACACCTCAGAGCTCCAGTCTAGTGCTGATCAGTTTCATTGAATTCAAATTGGTCGATCAAAATCGGTGGTTGACTACCATTCAGCTGCCATCTTTTTTCCAAGAAATATTAGCATTCTAAGGTTGAGATGATAAAGCACCTGAAAAAAAGCTCCATGAAAATTCCTTAACACCTCAGTTAATCACAAGGCTTTAGCATATCGTATAGGTCCTCACTTTTAATCACAGGTCTCAGTGCTGCAAAGTCAGTATCTAAGCAGTCTGTTCAACGAGCTATCTTTCAGCAGGAACCTGTGCTTGACTTCAACTCATATCTCAAGAGGAGGCGCCTCTCAGTATTGACAACCATGTCCAGTCATTGTTCACTTTTCTTTGCTACAAATCAATGATCACAGTGTTGCAAAGAGGAGTCATATCAAAAAGAAATCCAATGCCCTCCAGTAAGGGATGTCTTTGCTATATTTAGGTGCTAAGAATGAAATGTTAAATTTATGATAGACCTACACAGCATAAAACTCATAGAGGCCATTGATTATTCAGTGACATTGGTTATTTGTCCAGAGCTACCTACAGCCAAAGGATTGTTTAAAAAAGAACTATTACTATATTAATAAATCTTTGGACTTGTTCTGTCCCCTGACTGGAGTTGTTATGTAGATATGTTGATATGTACAAACTGCTACATTGAGCCAAACTGATATCATGTCAGAAGCGTGTGTTAGACATGCCAGTCCACTGTATCTATTTCACGCTTTGCCTCTCTAAAGCATGACAGGGAAAAAAACATGCAGAAGTTGCACCCTTCAACAACAGACAGAGGTATTTTATTTCAAGCTAACATGAAAATAATCAAGAGAAGGACATTATTGGCACATTTGCATGTAAATACATATTAGCAGCCTAGCCTAATTTGATTACAGACCCTAGAATGTACTTCATATGTTTTGGGGTTTTTTTTGCTTGTCACTGACTTCTTGGCTTTAAATATATTATCTATAATATCTCTCAATTCTATAGTATCTATTACTAGTCACAGACACAGTTTATTTATGGATTCTATATTAGTAATGTAAGTGTTCCTTTTCCCTTTCCTGCAGTTTTTGTTGTATGTTAATGAAGCACACTATTCTGCTGGCCACAGCCATCAGGGATTGCCATTACTATTGGAGGCATTCGAGGAGTAATGGACTACTGAAATCAAAATAAATAAAAAAGTAAAGAGATAAAGAGATGAGGAATCAGACGCTAATGCTGTTGTTTAAAAGATAAAACTTGATATTTATTTCATTTTGTTCTCCTATATATTTATGTATTTTATTTTTGATTTAGTTATGAATACTAAGACCCAACGATTATAATTACAACCCTTACTGAAACACTGTAATTGTTCACTTCACTTGCCACTGGTTTTAATCTTGTGGCTGATCAGTGTATATTATCCTGTATATTATGCATGCAGCATTACTGCTGTGGCTACCCACTGAGAAAATAAAACAGCATTACAGAAACTTACAGCAATAAGTAGGCTGAGGTGAGTCCTCAGAGATTCCTAACACCCTCAAGTTAAACCTCCACAGTAAAGCCATAGCTCAATGCTTTTATAGCTTCTTTCTGCAAACTGTCTGATCCTTGCCTTTACTCTGCTATCAAAGAGAAAGAGAAAACATTAAAGTGTAATAGAGAGCAAAATGTCAACACTTTCATTCTCTATTGGCTTCCAGTCTCATTTCCCACCATTGGAAAGATTCTGCTGAGTCTGCAAAGGTGAATTGAGGCACACATGACAGCCCTCTGGTTTCTGAACTCCACCATGTCCCCACTCTACAATCTCAGCCTTGTTTTTAATAATTAAATTCTGTGTTCTTTTTTACAAGCCTCCCCATAGATAGAAGCCTGACTCCCACTGCAAAGTAACAGATGAGAGCTCTGGTGTGTTGTAACAAACCTTTTAAGCTTTTAACATTCTGCCCTTACACTTTCCAGCGCTGCTCATCGAAGTTCAAGGATGAAAGGGCTGTCCTCTTCAGGATCCACTGAAATCTTCCCACAAGTCTTGCATGATGTTCAAGCTGAAGTCAATTAAATCAAACTTGGTTCTAAGTGAACATATGTTAAAGCACTAGAGGCAACATGTTAAACTATAAAAAGAGGATCTGTCAGCTACAATCCTTAAATTTGTGAAGAAAATATCAAAAAACAACTGATAATTCTGCAACAGTAAATGTATTTGATGAAATAGTTTTTAATTGTACATAATAGTGTTTTATAAGAAAAGATTGGGTAAGAGCTTATAGATATACCTATGTGTAACATAGATTTAAACATATGTATGATATAGATTGACTATTTACAAAAGATTATTGTTGGCTGAGTTTTTTTGTTGCCTTCTGTTAGAATTGTTTTCTTTTATACTTTTATTTTGGTCTAGTCCCGCATCCGTGTTGGATGTTTCTTTCTTTAGTTACTTCCTGTTGTATTTGGATATTTGGGTGGCAGATGTAATTGGCAGATAATGTTAAAAACAAATCTACCAACCGTTAACCATAATTCAATAACCCTGTAAACCTAATAACCGAATGCACTTTTAACTCTTATTATAATGAGATTTTAACCACTACGGTGCAAAGTTTTTAGATACTGCGTTGATAAAGTACAAGAGATACAATCAGTGCTTTGTCAGTGCTTACTCAGCATTCAAGGACGGCAATATTTGCACAGTATTTTTACTGACATGTAGTGCACATATGTTTTGGGCAAAAACATTTTTGAATATTAAAATACGAACATTTTTAACATACAATTGACAAATTAGCCAATGCAAAACTTTATCTGCCTGTTAAAAAAGAAGATAATCTTCTCACAAACTGGTGTTTGATTTTGAAACAGGAAAAAAGTGGGGAAACAACTGAAAAGACTAACATTTGAATAAAACCTGAAAGCAAGTAAATACTTTCTATGCTGCCTTATGTAAACTTTGGTAATATTGATAAAGAACAACACTGGCTGATGATGAAATACAGTCAGCTGGCATGGTGACACTGCCAGTATTAACCTGCAGGGCTGGACTGGGACAGAAAATCAGGCATTTTCACTACAGACCGACCCACCAGGTATTAAAGCCATAAAGACTTTGAATGAAAACAAACGCTGTTGTGACAGTGATGTACAGTCTTGTTGGTATATGTATGATTTCTATACATTTTACGTCAGATAAAAACTTTGGTTGTAAGATTTAGATAATTATTTAATAAAAGCTAGGTATTTTAAATGAGAATAAGAAAGAAAAGTATTTCTTTGTGCCCCCCCTCTCCCTGTTAATGCCCTACCTGGCCCCCTGGCAAAACTTTCCTAGACCCGCCCCTGCACAGTTACCAGCTGTCAGCTACATAAAAAAGGATCCTGGTGTTATTTATCTCTCAGAAACAGTTGATAACTTCAACTCATTCATGTCACCTAAAAGGTAAACCTGTTTCTCCATCACCTGTTCAGCTCTGATGATTCAGTAAGGACATCTCCTGGTTTCATCTTCATGTTTCCCTCTCACCACATATACAAACCATCATGACCAGCAGTTTTACAGCTGTGGCTCCAGCAAACATCAGCTGATACTAGACATTAATATTAAATAAATTCTAACAACAGCTGATCAAGCTTAAACGTGCTGCTGTTGTTTAGCGCGACATTCACTGGTTTCCTCTTTCTGGCGCAAAGTGGGCGATAAATAAACAAGAGAGCCGATCAGCTGATCATTGATCAGTTTCATGATTGAAGTAGCAACAGGAGAGGCAGGGGGAGAGAATGAGAGAAGAAGAGGCAGCTGTGCAGCGTAACAACAGAATAACTCCAGCTTTGTGTCTTTTTCCATTCTAGCTAAAGTTCGGGACAAACTGCGTCTCTTCTCAGCTCAATACGAAACGTGTAATATTTTCTCTGAATGAGGGACCATTCCATTTTTTAAGGAGCCGTTGGCAACTCTACTAACCTTATGAATAAAATAAAGTTCACTATCAGTAACATCATAGCACCCACCCAGCTGTATAGAAACTCCGTCATGCTAGCTCACGCAGTATGAGGTATTGTAACTGACGGTAAAAAGTCAGCACAACGAAAACAAACTCCACCTAAACTTGGTTTATATCTGACCCAGATAGACTGCAGGTCATAACTTCTTACCTGAAGTTCAGTTCACCTGACACTCGGACTGGTGGCTGCCTCGGGGCTCTCCTCCTGCCTCCCCTTCCCTCATCCACCTGCTGGCCTCTGCGGAAGCCCCGCCATAGCCACCACCAAACAACGGAGTTATTTCTACAGATCGACCTGCATCTGGCGAATCTACAGAGGTGGGACCAAGTCATTGTTTTGCAAGTCTCAAGTAAGTCTCAAGTCTTTATCCTCAAGTCTCAAGTCAAGTCTCAAGTAATGTCAGGCAAGTCAGAGTCGAGTCTCAAGTCACTGGTGTAAAAGTCCGAGTCAAGTCACAAGTCTGAAACTTTGAATTTCAAGTCCTTTCGAGTCTTTAAAAAAAAAAAATGAAAAAATAATGTTGCAGTTATATGCTAAATGTAAATATTAGACCATGTAATTTTTAAATCTGTGTTTTTCTCAACACATGACAAAATAGTGAACTTAGAAAATATACACAAATTGTGAAATTGCACCTCTTTAAAATGCAGCTCAATTAAACCTAGCTCCAAGAATAATTTTCACCGACAGTTCTGAGATAAGCTGCATGTTATTCTTGGATGCGGTTGTAGGACCGGCTTTAAAATCGCATGACAAAAATATCATTCACATTAAAAAAACTGTATCACCAACGTAGCCTGGACAACATTTGCTAGTTAGATGAAGTCAGCTATCTCATCGTAGCATATTTATATGCATATTTATAATTATACGCTTCTTGGAGTGAGTGCATACACTCATGAAGTTTAGTAACTTCAGGTCACTGCAACAAGCCCAGGTACAGTTTACCGCCGGATGGGTGCAGGACCTTGAAATGCACCGTGTAGAAAGTAAAGACCATCGTAAGTATCATAAGTTTACCAGTCTCACAAATCGTCGTCATAAATACACATTCGTTAACCGTTTATTAATAGGACCTTTGAGCTCAATGGTAATTAATTAGCAGTGGAAATAATTTCTGGTAGCATCACAGAAATGTAGCAGTGACAACAATATTGTATGCTGTAATCGTACTGGGCAATTAGTGATACAAAACAACTGTTTTATCCTGTGAATAAAAGTATATGTTTTTGTCAATGTACCATAATAACAGAAGCGAAACGCAATATTGTGTCAGGACAATTCACTATTTATGCACAATAAATAAAGGAGCATAGCGCGACAATTTCTGTTCAGCGCCAGACTTGCTTGTAACCTATATCACCAATTATGTTATGAAAATGACGTATTAACTACTACTAAAAAACACTGACCTTCGTGTAAATGCTTGGAGCAGACTAACCTGTGAGCTGGAGTGTTCTGGGACGTTATAATTGGTCTTTGAATGGCTGCAATCCAGGCCATCCGTCGCCTCTTTGTTACTTCGGAAACATGGCTCGAACAATTTCTCTTCAACGACGTAATCCGATAACAACCGATCTCTTTACCCGTCGGCTTCCCGTGGCTGTCATGCGACCGGCTATTGCAGTTAATAATACAACAGCTTCTTGACATTTTTGTGTTTCTTTTTATCGCTGTATAACTGATTTTAATTGAAAGCCTGCGTGCGCTAGTACCGCTTGACCACTTGCCACGAGTTCCCAGAATCCTTTGCGGTTCTACCCGTGAATGACGTCACATTTTCAATCTCTATATAATATGCATGTTAAATTTTATATTTGGGGTAAAATATCAAGTCTTTTCAAGTAAACCGGTTCAAGTCCAATTCAAGTCCCAAGTCATTGGTGTAAAAGTCCAAGTCAAGTCACAAGTCTTAGAACATTTTTTCAAGTCAAGTCTAAAGTCATAAAATTAATGACTCGAGTCTGACTCGAGTCCAAGTCATGTGACTCGAGTCCACACCTCTGCGAATCTACCACCTCTCATTGTTCATGCCGTTACAAAACAAAATAAATAAAATAAGTCATCAGCACACCGGGCATTTGCCCGGTATGACCGATGGCCTGTCCAGCTATCTTAACCTGTTAATCTTTCTCCGAAAAACTGTTTTCTGCGGTGCCATCTTTCATGCTTGGCTCTCCTACCTTTGCTAACATGATGCACACAGCACAGAAGCCGATGCTGCATTCACTTGCACTCGGATATCTGAGCTTCACTGTGAAAACATAATCGAACATTTGACATTTCATTGAATTTTATTGTTTTGCCTTTGGGGTGGCACCTGGGGTGGCCAGTCTGGTTGTGGGGGTGGCCTGTGCCCCCCCAGGCCACCCCGCTGGACACGCCACTGCTCCCCGTTATCCCTTCTTGACTTTTACCTGCCTGAATTTGGATTCTCTTCATTCTCATGTTCCCAAGTTCATATTTTGGATTTACTTGATTCTAGATGAATAACTAGATTCTTTGTGGATTTGTTTGGATCTCATTGACTTCAACACAAGGTCAGTTTTATGTTAAACTGCTTGAGAGTCGTGCATCTGAGTCTTATTTTCTGGTAAAACTTGACAGTTTACACTTCTGAGAGAAAATCCAAAATAAATTCATACTTATACAACTTTTGCACCTGTAACAGGGCAGCCCTTAGCGGCTGGAAACACAGTGAGATGGACCAAGGCAAGTGTAGTGGAACAACGTATTTATTTGCTATACAGCTCTCCTTACAACAATTAACTTGTCGAGCTTCTTCACAGCACAAAAATCCATCCTCTAATGACAACTGGCAGCCTTAAATATGTTCAGCTGTCACAGACTTAACCATCATTCCACTCTCAGGTAAATTCTTAAATCCCAACCTTCCACCACAGTATACAATATATCAATAAGAATAAATAAATACATAAATACATTTCACATTTACATATTAATAAATATTTCACACTTTAATGTTACACCAAACCCAATATTATAAAAACCCAGAAACCCAAGCACAACAAGATTCACCACACTCTCTTTACCAATGGACTCTCCCGGAACCTTTAAATGGTGTCTGGACCCCCAGGGAAACATTTGCCCAAACACCAGGCAAGAAAGGTGAGTAATCATTAACTTACAAGCACTTATTTGCACCACTTTTATCCCTAGATTTCACACACACATTTGCATTAGTTTTCCTTACTGGTAAACCTTAATCACAATCTCAATCACCATTCTTCTCTCCTGACAGACAACCACCACATTCCTTGACGAGGAGCAGCTGTGCAGGATCTGAAACAAGGCCACCAACTGATTTTAAAATTCCCAACAAACAGTCAACAAATATTTAAACTTCTTGTGTGCAAATCCATGCTTAAAGTGCAATGCTCATAAAGTGCTTGATAAGGTGCTTTTAATAAAGTGAAAGGTGTGCTCCAAAGTGCTATACATATAATATAAATAAATGCAGTAAGGGAGTCCTCTTCCTTACAGCACCTATTTTTCCATCCATCCATCCATCCATCTTCATCCGCCGGGTCGCGGGGGCAGCAGCCTAAGCAAAGAGGCCCAGACCTCCCTCTCCCCAGCCACCTCCTCCAGCTTATCCGGGGGAATACCAAGGCGTTCCCAGGCCAGCCGAGAGATATAATCTCTCCAGCGTGTCCTGGGTCTGCCCCGGGGCCTCCTCCCGGTGGGACATGCCTGGAACACCTCACCCAGGAGGCGCCCAGGGGGCATCCTTGTCAGATGCCCGAACCACCTCAGCTGGCTCCTTTCGATGTGGAGCAGCAGCTGCTCTACTCTGAGCCCCTCCCGGATGGCCGAACTTCTCACCCTATCTCTAAGGGAGAGGCCAGCCACCCTTCGGAGGAAGCTCATTTCTGCCGCTTGTATCCGCGATCTCGTTCTTTCGGTCACTACCCACAGCTCGTGGCCATAGGTGAGGGTAGGGACGTAGATCGACCGGTAAATTGAGAGCTTCGCTTTTACACTCAGCTCCCTCTTCACCACGACGGACCGGTGCAGCGTCCGCATTACTGCAGCTGCAGCCCCAATCCGTCTGTCGATCTCCGGCTCCCTTCTCCCATCACTCGCGAACAGGACCCCGAGATACTTGAACTCCTCCACTTGGGGCAGGAACTCATCCCCGACCCGGAGTGGGCACTCCACCCTTTTCCGGCTGAGAACCATGGCCTCAGATTTGGAGGTGCTGATCCTCATTCCCGCTGCTTCACACTCGGCTGCGAACCGTTCCAGTGCGAGCTGGAGGCCCTCACCCGATGAAGCCAACAGAACCACATCATCTGCAAAAATCAGAGATGAGATTCTGAGGCCACCAAAGCGAAAGCCCTCCGCCACTTGGCTGCGCCTAGAAATCCTGTCCATAAAAATTATGAACAGAACCGGAGACAAAGGGCAGCCCTGGCGGAGCCCATCACCCACCGGGAACGAGTCCGACTTATTGCCGGCAATGCGAACCAAGCTCTTGCAACAGTTGTATAGGGATCGAATGGCCCATAGCAATGGGCCAGACACCCCATATTCCCGCAACACCTCCCACAGGACACCCCGAGGGACACGGTCGAATGCCTTCTCCAAGTCCACAAAACACATGTAGACTGGTTGGGCAAACTCCCATGCACCCTCAAGTATCCTGGAGAGGATAAAGAGCTGGTCCAGTGTTCCGCGACCAGGACGAAAACCGCATTGTTCCTCCTGTATCCGAGGTTCGACTAACGGACGAACTCTCCTTTCCAGCACCCTGGCATAGACTTTCCCAGGGAGGCTGAGGAGTGTGATCCCCCTGTAGTTGGAACACACCCTCCGGTCCCCTTTCTTAAAGATGGGGACTACCACCCCGGTCTGCCAGTCCACAGGTACTGCCCCTGATCTCCACGCAACATTGCAGAGGCGTGTCAACCAGGACAGCCCTACAACGTCCAGAGCCTTCAGGAACTCGGGGCGGACCTCATCAACACCAGGGGCTCTGCCACCAAGGAGTTGTTTAACTGCCTCAGTGACCTCGCCCCCGGAAATTGGCGGGTCATTCCCCTCATCCCCAGACTCTGCTTCCTCCTCGGAAGACGTGTCAGTGGGATTAAGGAGGTCCTCGAAGTATTCCTTCCACCGCCTGACAATTTTCTCAGTCGACGTCAGCAGCACTCCGCCAGCACTATACACAGTGCAGGTAGAGCACCGCTTTCCCCTCCTGAGACGTCTGACGGTTTGCCAGAATCTCTTCGAGGCAGTCCGAAAGTCTTTTTCCATGGCCTCTCCGAACTCCTCCCACACCCGAGTTTTTGCTTCAGCCACTGCCCGAGCCGC
Organism: Copadichromis virginalis; assembly: GCF_057382275.1. Classification (NCBI taxonomy): domain Eukaryota; kingdom Metazoa; phylum Chordata; class Actinopteri; order Cichliformes; family Cichlidae; genus Copadichromis; species Copadichromis virginalis. Next base: position 8,884,240 of record NC_140629.1, read on the forward strand.
ATTCCGCTTGGCCTGTCGATACCTGTCGGCTGCCTCCGGAGTCCCACAGGCTAACCAAGCCCGATAGGACTCCTTCTTCAGCCTAGTGGCTTCCTTCACCTCTGGTGTCCACCATTTGGTTCGGGGATTACCACCACGGCAGGCACCAACCACCTTGCGGCCGCAGCTCAATGCAGCAGCTTCGGCAATGGAGACGCTGAACATGGTCCATTCGGACTCAATGTCCCCAGTCTCCCTCGGAATGCTGTTGAAGCTCTGCCAGAGGTGTGCGTTGAAGATCTCGCGGACTGGGGCCTCTGCTAGACGTTCCCAGCACACCCTCACTACGCGTTTAGGTGCACCAGGTCTGTCCAGCGTCTTCCCCCGCCACCTGATCCAACTCACCACCAGGTGGTGATCAGTTGACAGGTCAGCCCCTCTCTTTACCCGAGTGTCCAGAACATATGGTCGCAGATCTGCTGATACGATTACAAAATCGATCATCGACCTACGGCCTAGAGCGTCCTGGTGCCACGTGCACTTATGGACACTCTTATGTTCGAACAGGGTGTTCGTTATGGCCAAACTGTGATTAGCACAGAAGTCCAATAACAGACCACCGCTCGGGTTCAGATCAGGGAGGCCGTTCCTCCCAATCACGCCCCTCCAGGTCTCGCTGTCGTTACCCACGTGAGCATTGAAGTCTCCCAGCAGGACAACAGAGTCTCCAGGTGGAGCACCCTCCAACACCCCCCCCCCCCCCCCCCCCCCCCAGGGACTCTAAGAAGGCTGGGTACTCTGAACTGCCACTCGGCGCATAAGCGCAGATGACAGTCAGGACCCGTTCCCCGACCCTAAGGCGCAGGGAACAAACCCTCTCGTCCACCGGGAAAAACCCCAATGTACCGGCAGCAAGCCGAGGGGATATTAGGATACCCACCCCAGCCCGCCGCCTCTCACCAGGGGCAACTCCAGACTGAGACAGAGTCCAGCCCCTCTCCAGGAGACTGGTTCCAGAGCCCAAGCCATGTGTAGAGGTGAGCCCGACTATATCTAGCCGGTACCTCTCAACCTCACGCACTAACTCAGGCTCCTTCCCCACCAGAGAGGTGACATTCCATGTCCCTATTGCCAGTCTTGGCAGCCGGGGGTCAGTCCGCCAGGGCCTCCGCTCCTGGCCGCCACCCGGCACACAATGCACCCGACCCCTATGGCGCCTCCTGCGGGTGGTGGGCCTGCGGGAGGATGGGCCCATGTCTCCTCATCGGGCTGTGCCCGGCCGGGCCCCATGGACTAAGGCCCGGCCACCAGACGCTCGCCCTCGGGCACCCTCCCCGGGCCTGGCTCCAGGGCGAGGCCCCGGTGACCCTATCCCGGGCAGGGTAAACTGTTCCCTCGGTGTCCTTTTCATAAGGGTCTTATGAATCGCTCTTTGTCTGGTCCCTCACCCAGGGCCAATTTGCCATGGGAGACCCTACCAGGGGGCAAAAGCCCCCAGACAACATAGCCCCTGGGATCCCTGTGACACACAAACCCCTCCACCACGATAAGGTAGCGATTCAAGGAGGAGCACCTATTTTTCTTCTTTTCTAAATTAACCTCCTAGGACCTGGTGTCCACATATGTGGACATCACATTTTGGGTTATTTAGAACAAAATACAAAATTTTGCTCTACAAGGGCCTGATATCCACTTACGGGGACATTATCCTGCTACTGTCCTATTGAAATTTTAAACGAATATCCTCATATGTGGCTGTCATTTTTCTTAGAAACAAAAATAAGGTAAAGAAAAAAGATCTGGTAATTCTTTGTTTTTACATTTATCAGGTCCCAATCAGTCCAAATATCAAAGAGAAATTAAAAATGCATGCTGTGGAAGAGTTCAGGTTTTAGGAGGTTAAAGATATATGCTGTAAAATCATTCCACCCTGATAAAATAATTTTTCAAAGAAGTCTTTTACTGCCCCAATACTTGATATTTATGTCCATGATAAGTTTATGTAAACATCTGACCTCAACTGTAAGTCAAGTACACAGTTTAACACCTACCACACATGCGTAGGTATCAAACATGATCATTATAATCGTTAGAGATCATAAAAAAGAAGTGGAGTCAAAATGCAGCCCTGATGAGAGACAAAACAGAGGCGAGGGACTGAAACACTCACATTTGCTCAAAGATCTGTAAGGTCCAACTCATAATATTATGATCAAACTTAAATGTTTTAAGTGTTTTAAAATAAGTGGACATAAAATATTAAAAGCAGATGAGAAGTCAACAAATGAGATTTTAGCATGTGTTCTAAGACCTTCTAAATATTTAAAGATGTAGTTGAGAATCACAGTACTTCTGCCCTCGGCACCTAACACCATCTTATAAGCAATCTGCATATTCTCTAATTGCCTCTTAAATCTGTTTATTTTTGACCAATTTCTCAAATTACTTAATTACCAGAGTAGTTAATGGTCTGAAGTTGTTTATCCCCTTTAGCATTAGTGGGGACTTTTTTTGTTATAACAACTGAATGAATAAATAACAAAACATGCCAATCAGTTGCTCTGCAAAGATTTATCAGGTGTGATCAAATCTCAAAAATGCATTTTGTGTATTTTGTAAGGATATACCTGCATGTGGCACCATCACTGTGAACATTCATGCATGTGTTTCATATTGATATCAGTTAAAATCACTTTAAAAAGAAGAACTTACTGACTTTAACAAGTCACCTGTCATCTGCAGGAGTATTCAAGGGAAACACAGACGCTCTTATTCTCAAATGAACGACTGGAGTCTTTTTCTTGTTTGAAAGACTGTATGTTCAGATGCGCCTCCTATCAACCTTCCTCTGAGTGTGGAAAGCATTTCTATACAAGGTTCAAACAACAAGCAAGGTCAGTTTGATTACAGTCTCCTGAGTGAAGAGTCTGAAACATCTATTTTTTGGGGTTAATCTTCTAATCTTCTCTTTCAGTCCTTTAATGTATCATTACAAAAACACGACTTCAGCAGCCCTCCAAAGATTTGTTGTGGTGCTTTCAGGGAAACAACGACGATTCTTTTTAAAAGTCATGCTGAAGTATTGAACTAGTTTGCCTCTGGAGCTTTTACCTTTATCCCTTTTAAAACAGCATGGACATGATACCCAGAAAAACAAGAGCCCATCCACTAATGGAGCTTTAACCGGATTAGATGCTCTTTCATAACAACACCGAAGGTCAGTCTTCACAGTCACCCGGGGAGACAGAAATGGGGATATGCTGAATCTAACCTAGAGTTTGTTGGGAAGTAGCCACATTATTAGTTATTTGTGTTCTGCAGCAGTGAAAAGTGTTACTGTACTTGAGTTGAATTTTCAGGTATCCATATTTTACTTGAGTAAAGGTTATTATTTATATTTTTTGATTTTTCTCCCTACATTTTAGGACTGTGATCGCTATTTTCTATTCAATTCAATTTAATTTATACAGCACCAAATCACAACAACAGTCACCTCAAGGCGCTTTATATTGTAAGGTAGGCACTACAATAATACATACAGAGAAAAACCCAACAATCATATGAGCCCCTATGAGCAAGCACTTTGGCGACAGTGGGAAGGAAAAACTCCCTTTTAACAGGAAGAAACCTCCAGCAGAACCAGGCTCAGGGAGGGGCGGCCATCTGCTGCGACTGGTTTGGGCAAGAGAAGGAAGACAGGATAAAAGACATGCTGTGGAAGAGAGACAGAGATTAATAACAGATATGATTCAGTGCAGAGAGGTCTATTAACACATAGTGAGTGGGAAAGGTGACTGAAGAAGAAATACTGAATGCATCATGTGAATCCCCCAGCAACCTACGCCTACTGCAGCATAACTAAGGGAGGATTCAGGGTCACCTTGTCCAGCCCTAACTATATGCTTTAGCAAAAAGGAAAGTTTGAAGCCCAATCTTAAAAGTAGAGATAGTATCTGTCTCCCGAATCCAAACTGGAAGCTGGTTCCACAGAAGAGGGGCCTGAAAACTGAAGGCTCTCCCTCCCATTCTACTTTTAAATACTCTAGGAACAACAAGTAGGCCTGCAGTGCGAGAGTGAAGTGCTCTAATGGGGTGATATGGTACTACAAGGTCATTAAGATAAGATGGGGCCTACTCTACTCCGTACATTTTCAAAACAGGTTCATTACTTTAGATTTAACATGTATGAGTTATTATTTCATATCACAACACGTCTTTTAGACCTCAAACCAATTTGAATCTAAATGCAGGGATAAAAGACAACCCTATCGGTGTATCCATGACTGGTGTTTATTGCACATGGCCCAAGATGAAGTAGATGAAAAGATCTGTGAATTTTGTCAAACTGTGTGGCTAAGAGGTGGATGAAAGGTGTAAAAAAGGCAGAACAGGAGAGGGAGAAGAGGGATTATATTTAATAATTTGATTAAATGGTTAAGTTTACAATAAAGGACCATGTAAGACTGCTGCAGAGTGCCTGTGGTGTTCATGGTCATGTCTGATTATATCAAGTGTAGCAAAGATTGATTTAAATTTAAGCTGTTGCTGCTGAATAAATTTATTCTGTTTTTAGGTGGGAGATCTTTTTTTTTACTAATAGAATCCTGAGATTAAGATATCCCATTATGTTCTTATTATTAGTTAGAACAATGTGAATTAAATTGCTTTTCTTGTGCAATGTTTTAATTTTTTCTGCCTCTTGCCTGATTCTTTGATATACACTGTTAAAAAAATCCGTAAATTTAGGGGTCCCTTTACCGTGGATTTGCTACGGATTCGCTCCGTTTTGCGAAATACGGAAAGTTTGCTGTTGCGCAAGGCAGAATTTTCTCCCCCAGCCAGAATATTCCGACGCCATTACTTTCAGTGCAGTCAGTGCCTACCTAAATTTCTGCAAGTCACAAGGAAAGTTGGAAACAGGTTGGTTGTGTGGAATGAGAATGAGAATGGAGTGCCACCTTGTTCCCCCTCGTACATTAAATTGGTCTCGATAGGCAGTTGGTAGTGGTGTGTATGTGAGTGGACGTTTGCTGCTAGCTGCGTTAGCATTAGCCAGCCGCCTGCGCTTCGTAAGTACGTCAAAAACCATTTTTTCCCTCCCTCTTACATGAAATTTGGTCTCGATAGTCAGTTGGTAGCCGTGTGTGTTTCATGGTAACATTTGAATGTGTGGGTTTTGCGTTATTTTGAAGCGTGGTTTGCCCAACTAAAGTTAACGTTAGCCCATAAGTTGGATGCGCGCGCTTGTGTGTGTGTGTGTGTGTGTGTGTAAATTAGCCACATGTGTGTATTGTTATAGCTCGCTGTGTTACGTTAGCATGCAACTGAACATGGTAATAATTAAAAGGGGTGATAGTTAAGTAGAATCAGATTTCATTGCAGAAAACATTGCAGCCCAAAGAGAGTGGCCCATGCAGCCCAACGCAGATTACTTATTTGAAGGTACCTGAAAAGTGAATATGCTTCACTGTGCTGATATAAATTTATTGTTTTCATATTGATTCTGTTCTGATTCTGGCTATCCGTCAATTGGCAAATTCAATCTCTTAAAAATGTTGACTTGTAACATTTGTGGCTTTAACGCTCGGTCTTCGACTGATTACTTGAAACACTGCCGAACACACAGAAATAATAATAATGTATCTTTTTATGTGGCCATAGGGATTGCAGAAGGAAGTTTAACACATACAGTAGCCTTGCTGTGCATATGTCACGAGCTCATGTAGACAGAAGGAGCACACAAACATGGAACCGTAATGTGTCTGTACAGTTAAGGTGCTTGTTTAATTTTTGCAGCAGTGAATATGATGATCTTAAAACTTTAAAGTGTCATTTGAGTGGTCACATAGATGAGGGTTTGACTGTAACGTGTCCCTTTGATGGATGTTCTAAGACATTCAATGTAAAGTCATCCCTAACGCATATTTCCAGATACCATAAAGGGTGGGATGTTACCAAGATAGCCCCAGTTCATATATGTGAACTAACAGAACGGTCTTTCCAAGGTGAAGGATCACATGTAGAACCTGAAGAACCTGAAAGTTTTAACATTGATGCAGAACAAAGTGATAATTTCTGCAGTGATCAAGTGAAAGACAACTTCACAGAGAGTCTTGCTCAGTTTTACTTGGGTTTACAGGCAAAATATTTGGTTCCAGCCTCCACAATAACAGAAATAGCAAATGAAATGAGAACTATAAGTGATATTCAACAGGAATATACTGTGGATGCACTAGCCTGTGAACTGGGGCAGTATGGTGTTCCAAGGGAGACTGTAACATCTCTTGGGAATAGTATATACGAGCAGAGCCCTATGCACAAGGCATTACATTCTTATTTTAAAAGGTGCATTAGGGCAAGTAAGAACTTCATAAATGTAACCAAGTCTCTGGCTGAACGGCACCAGTTGCTTCAGGCTTATCAGTCTTGTGGTACCTTGTTTCGTTCCCAGGTTCATGTCTCAGACTCAACACGGTTCTATCCAGAGCTCTATGACCAGAACATAAAGACAGTGGTTGGAGAATTTGATTTGAACTCAAGTAACTCAGTTGTCACAGAGAGTGTGCAGGTTAAAGGCACTACATATGCAAATGGAATGCTGGTCTTACTGAGCTACGCAAAAGGACTACTGCAGTTAGGACAAATAGCAAGCATTTTTGTAAAAAATGAAACTACTGTCCTACTTTTGCTTCGAGGGAAAACTGCCAGCTGGATACCTGATCTTGGACTCTATGAACTTGATGAAAATGCTTCTGACCTGTTCAGTTGCCATGATTTGAACAAACTTGATGATTATCATCCACTTTATTCTTACCAGAGAGGTACTCGGTGGCTCATTCCTCTTAAACACACACCAACATGGAACTTGTGAAAAACTATGTCAAGAAAGCAATGCCATCGCTCAGTAGCGATCAGATGGATACACTCATGGCTAAACTGGAGGAATTAGGAGTTCTCTCTGTAGATGACCTGAGCCTTGTGGACCCGGAGGACATTAAAGACACTCTGCCATTCATTCAGTGCAAAAGATTCGTCAGAGCTGTCAAAGCATTGGAAGCAGGTGAGTTTTTGCCCCTCTGTTTTAATGCAAGTTTTCTGAAACTACAAAGGTTTATTCCAAAAATGCAAAAAAAAAAGTTGCCATCAGCTGTACATGGCAATAATTACTCTATAATTGGTTTTCATAATTAGGTCCATTTGTATTCCTGGTTGACCCAAACTGGACATTGAGGACCAATGTATTAATTGATTTGCAACAATTGTGATGTGTTTAATTTATGGAGATGTTTGTCATGTCATCCATAGATTCACAAACTCCACCGCAGTTCACCCGGCCTGGCCCCTCATCAACACCTGAACCACAGAGGTTTCAGCTGCCCTCAACACCACCTGAGACAGCCGACTCCCCATCCCAAGACGCATATTCTATACCATGGCACAAATTTCCCTCAAAAGTCATGGATGAGTTGCGTGAAAAAAAGTACATAATGGGGAAAGACAGACGAGAGATGGTTCGGATCGTCGCTGAAGATTACCTCCATAAACACCCAGGAAGACCTGGTAGACAAAAGCTGAGGGAACTCGCCAGTATGATTGTAGGACAATATCCTGCCTCCTTCAAGCTGACAGAGCCGTTTGGAAACAAACCTTTTGCAAAAGATGGTTCTGAAACTCTCTTTCGTCAGCTGGAACACAGAATTGAAAATATGAAGAGGCCACAAAGCTCACTGAAGAGGCAAGCAGGGGGTGAAAATTCAACAAAGAAAAGGCCCAGGAATTCAGATCTGTATGGATGTGTGGCGTGGGATCCAATCATTGAGGGGGCCGTGTGTAGAGAAGATCTGCTGTCTAAACGAGATGAGTTGAAACGTGCCTTTCAAACCCAGGATCTTCAGGTGGGTCTGCAATCATCCATTACAGATACAGAAAGCTTTATTAATCCTCGAAGGGCAATTCGGTTCCTACAGTCCACCATCTAGACATACAACCATTCACACAGCAATAGTATATAGCAGGAGTAATGCGATAAGGTCTGGGTCCAAGTACAATTTAGGACACATTGTGAAATTGTAGATCGTCTGTAGATCACTATGCCCATAGTCAATTGAAATTGATACCCTGTTTTATTATTTTAATTGGTTAGTTTGACTAACTGTTCGACTGTTTGTCTAACTGCCTCATATCTTTAGGAGTCATCTGTTCGAAAATTGATGACTGAAACATATCCCATTCAGCGTGAAATCCTCAACGATGATGATACCACTATTGCCGTTGTAAAGGACGAGTGGCCGTTCCTGTTTGAAGTTCCTCACCTGTTTGATCATGCATCTAAACTCCTTGGCTTCTCTGTACAAAACAAGCTGGCACAGGTGTGTTGTTATTGTTATTATTATGATTGTGCTGTGCTGTGCTGTTCCATATGGAGAGAATTTTGTCTTTATTAATCAATCAGAAAAAGATTTGCAACCAAAAAGAGAGTTGAGACCAAAAAAGATAAACTGGCAACCAATCAAATAGAATAACTTGGATGAACAATCAAATGGAATAGATTTGAGACCAAAAATCAGGAAGTGACAACCAAAAAAGCAGGACATTTGAGATCAAAACAGAACAGGTTGCAAATGAAAATGAAATAATTCATTTTTATTTTTATTTTTTTCAAAATTCTCTCCATAGCTCCAAACGAAAATGAGTGTTAGTCTTATGTACTTGTACAAAATTAACACCTTGAACCTTGAACAGGAACTTTCCAAAAAAGAAAAGGGGATCAATGACTTCCTTGACTCCAAAGGGATGAAGATGGGCGAAGGTCCAATACAGCTCATCTGTGGCATTTCAAAATACTTCAAGGAAGACTCTTATAAACTCTTCCACAAAAAAGAGGTAGATGTTGTAGATTTTAAACTGTGTGCAAGATAATTATTTGCATCCAGTGGTGAACCAAGTAACCAACCACAGTAGGAAGTATAGATTCCCCTAATTGTGCTGCTGATATTCTCTATAAACTCTCTATCTATAAACTATTTACATTAATGTTTTTGCATAATGGCTACCTCTGTCTGATGAAGACACTAGCAGATAGTCAATTTGCCAGCAGGTTTGTGTGTACTGGAAACATTAATTCATGTATCATGTCTGTCACCAAAACAGATCTCTGCAGATCCTGAAGTCGAACTCCCAGTGATCCCATGCATCCTAATCAGAGGTTTGTAGTTAAATCTTTTTTTGTATCCCAGCAAGCTGTTGTTAGCTGTTGTTATAAGCTGTTGTTGTGTCATATTTATTAAAGAAATGCCTTAAAATATAGGATTTTTTTTTTTTTTGTAAATGGTACATGGTTTTTATCTGTGTTTAAGGTGACCAGCAATTCAAGATTGCTGTTGATGGGTTACTTGTCAATGACCACATCACCTCTCCCATTGTGGCCTTGAGCTACGTCTTCTCCATGTTTTATGTCTGCAACGTCCAATACCCACCGGAGATGGCTTTTACTCTCGAATTCATGCAAAGGTAAGCACTCATTGTTTGGAAATACTTTGTAAATGTGACTTTGCCGTGCCTTTCTGCACCTGACCTGCTTTTTGTCAATCTACACTAAACCCGTTTGTCTGAGATGTACAAGCTCAAAATGTGTCGTCACATGCTGTGAGCTTTTAGATCAGCTGTTATTGGCTTATGATCCCCCTGAATATGGATTTGTTCAGAGATTTTGTAGCTCCCTGTTGAAGACTATTGTTGGAATAAATGTGTCATATCTTTTTAAAGGGCAGGTAACATGCTTTTTGCTTTAAATAGTGTCCTAAGTCAATCAATAACAAAACAAACATAACATGATTCCAGTTGGGAAATGGAGCAAAAACATATTTTTCTCAGAATGGTTTGTTGACACAAAATTCGTTTGAGCTATCTCTTTAAAACCATTAGCACCTGAGACCAGGTTATGTCAGTGGTGGTCAAACCTTTTCATGTCAAAGACACACAAACTGAAATTTATTTGGCTGCAGACCCCAAACTCAAAATATGTTGTTCCAGGGACCCCCCCCCCCCGAAGGAAAGACTAAACATATTAATTTAAAAAATACTACATAGTGGATTCATGCCCAAATGTTAATACTTGTACTGAGTACAAGTTTCTCCACTCCATGTTTGAATAACCCCCAGGACAGTCCGTGTTCAAATGTGCCGTTACACCTTTTGATAGGACAATGTCAACTGTGTTTTCTATCCCCTTCTGTGTTCTGTGCATTTATAATATCCCTGCATACACATTGAGGATGCATGCTGTCATGTGTTGGTGATAAGCAGACTTCTCACCCTTGCAAACATTTCTGTATATGCACAGTGTGAATGCATGTGTCTTGAAAAGACAAAGGAAGAGAGCTTAGCCACTGGCACCAGCACCACAACAACATTGGGTTCTAGACAGATGGTCAACTAGAATGATAGAGAGGTTCACACATAGGGGCATATTGAAGAAAACAAATGTAGGATTTCATTGAACTGCTCCACTCCTGTCAAGCCACACTACATGTGCAAACTTTGTCTGCATATCACTATTGTTTTGTTTTTTTCCCTCAGAGTTTTCTTTGGGGTCAATCCTGAGCGAGGCTCCAAGGCAGAGAAGAAGGGGAAGAAACGGCACTTCATTCCTCCACAGGTGTGCAAGCTGGTTTCTCAGCTGAAGGAATTTGAATGCAAGCAGAAGGAATCTGAATGGGCCATTTGAGCTGTTCTCAGAGCTCAGAAAATACCTTTTTGGACTGAATGTACACACACACACACACACACACACACACACACACAAAGGCAAATCCAAAAACATGGGGCTTGGGAGTAGAAATACAGATTTTTACAGTATTAGGTGAGTTCAGATGTTTTAACTAGATGCCCACAACACACATGCTGCAGTTTCAAATCCCCCATGTTAAGGGGGAGGGAAGGTGGGCGATATTTGTCATTCCAGTTAAGCTTTTCCTGTCATTGTGGAGTTGGAGGTGTAAGTTTTAATTTTTTTTTAGTTTTAAGTTGTTTTAAGAGTTTTAAAAATCTCTTTATGGCATGTTGCACAGTCATCCTTCTAAGGTCATGGTTGTTATTGCTGCACTGATGTTTTATAGAAAAGTTGTATAATGTAATACTTCTAATGTTCTATTTGTTTTTTGTAGAAAGGTCAGCCACTGGTTGCAGAGCTCTGCCTGTCGGTGTGATATGTGGAGTTGGAGGTGTAGGTTTCTGCATCCTCCTGGAGGGGGCTCCTCATTTTGCACTGACAGGTGAGACAGCAACAGCAATGCTGGCAGTTTTATTGTCTTATTTTGTCATTGTCTTTAACAAATCAATTTGTTATTAATGCCTGTCAGCCTGTGGATGCTAAAAAGTTGCCAGATTTGGCATCTCCCTGTTAAAGGACATGGCTGTACTTCTTTGAGAAAACAGCTGGTTTATGTATGTAAAATTTCTCTGAATGTGAAGGTGATGTTCTGAATGTTTTAATGGTTGTAGTGTAAATATTGCAAATCATTCACCACAAAAAGTGAAATCACTTTAAAGCACTGGCAGCTGTTAAAGGAAATAAATAATTGCTGTGATTCTACATTTGTGCTTTATTGATGGTAAACGGTATAGAGAATGGTACAGAATTAAACATTTTAGGATGACTGAAGTGTCCGTAAATGGTATGGATTGAGTACTTAAATAATACGGAATATTCCATTTTAGGTTTGATGGAACTGTCCGTAAATGGTAAAGAAAAAGTCAGGTAAATCTACGGAAATATCTGTTATAGGGTTTACGGAATTGTCTGTGCAATAACGCCGAAATTTATGGAAAATACGGAATTTTCCATTTTAGGTTTGACGGAAATGTCCGTCAATGGTACAGAAAAACTCGGGTAAATCTACAGAAATATCCGTTTTAAGGTTTACGGAAGTGCCCGTACAATAACGGAAAAAGTGTTTTATAACGGAATTTTTTTTAACAGTGTAGTTTGTTGTTTGAAATGTTATGGTTGATCCTCTGTGACCTTTTATTTTCCTTCAATAGCTTTTCTTCTGTTCATGAACCAAGAACTAAGTTCAGAGTTAAGGCCACCAAAAACTATATTTTCTGAGACGAATTGTACTCCTTTGCTGGTGTTGTTTTAACTGCCATACCTGAAAACTGGAGCTGGGGACACAATGGTTTATATCAGAGGGCCATGGCTCTGTTATGACAGCTCCACCTTTTAGTTAGAGATCTTTGAGTTTTGTGCATCTACAGTAGTTTCTCTGCAGATGTTATTTGCAGATGTTAACTGTTGTCATGGCAGAAGATTGTTGCCCCTTTGTGCAACCAAGTAAATTTTACGAGAATGAACCTCTTTTTAATTTACCTTGATGGATTTCAGAAGCGCATGAATAACATCAGTAAAACTTGCTTTCTTTTATTTTTAAGGCAATCAGTTACTTGCTACTCCTGTTATAATAACTACAACTAAGAAACAGTATGTTGCAGGAACATTCATTGTTTAAAATAATAACAATTCTTTACTAAGTCAAGAGTACATCTGACTTGAAATAGGTGTAGGTTTTTTCATTACATAAACTTGTGTATGTAAAACACATTGTTAGTACAACATATGTTTTAACATGTTTCTTTTAAGGCAATCTGTTTGCATGCTTCTTTTAGTATGGTTGACTAACTAGAATTCACAGTGCAGATTACACTGCAGTCAGTATATTGAATAGTTTGTAAGAACATAATGTTATCAGCTTCAATCCAGAATCACAAGTGTCAGTCTTCCTATGTTTAAGGAACTGCTGCACTTTCATTATAACTATAGAGATCTGACCAGTTCAAAAAAAGTGACAGAAGCTTTTGAGGATAATGAAGCATTGCAGACTTCCAATCCATTCCCTGAACTGTGCTTATCACTCTGTAGAAAAGTAATATGTCTGGACTCTTTTCAGCATCACATCTTTTTGAATGACACCCCTGGGAGAGTGTGCCGAAGAATATACAGTACAAAGAAGCTGCTTATTATGACTCACCACTTATTTCTTTCCTTTCCACTGTAGCTATTCTATTCGAAAAATATTTACATTTTCCTAGATGGAAAAATTGCAGAAATTAATGTGACAGAATGATTCAGCCTGTGCCAACAGATGAGCTCTGGACTCTGTTTAGAAACTGCTGAGAGAATTTAAACATGAGTAAAACGACACCTTTTGCACTGTCTTCTTGTTTGTAAAAAACTAATTAAATCCCTAAATAGCCACGCAACTTCAGTTTCTGCAGTGGAGATTATCTTTCACTACAGTGGTGCCTTGACTTTAATTCATTCCTTGTGACTCAAACTACTCATATGTTTTGCAAAATAACTGCAAGCACAAATGGACTTGAAATGGTAAATGACAGCTGATCAGCCGATCACATGGCAGGTTATTAGACATGGTTATTAGCATGGTTATGAGCTGATCTCAGTGTTTCAGAAACTGCTGGTCTGGAAGACAACAGTAACCAAAGTAAAGGCTTGTTTATTTGAATGTGAATGAATGTGGGCAAAAAATATGATATTTTTTTAATTTTTATTGACTTTGTTTACATGTTTACTCTTAGCTGTTTTACTCTCTTACCTTTTGCTGTCTTTATCTAGTTCTCTCTCCTTCTTACCCTAACCTCTTCAGGTAAATGTAACAGTGAAAGAGAATTTACCATCTAATCAATGGCTGATTTACTGTATATAACATGACTTTATAAAAATATTTGAATTGATAGGTAACATCCTTCTGACTCCCTCTTACATGTGCCACTGTACTGTGATCAAAAAGTAAAGTCCAATTCACCCAGAACAGGAAACTGAGTACATGAGCTCCTTGACTGGTAACTAGCAAAGTGGTAGCAGACTTATGGCCAGTGTTGGGCAAGTTACTTTGAAAAAGCAATTAATTATAGTTACTAGTTACTTCTTCAAAAAAGTAACTGAGTTAGTAGCCGAGTTACAATATTCTAAAAGTAAATAATTACTTGAAAAGTAACTATTGCGTTACTTTAAAAAAAATGTTTAACCCTCTGGGGTCCAGGGTATAATTGGCCATTTTTCACAACTTTTGATTGGACCTCTACATTTCACCTTTAAAAACTATTTACTTTGCCTTGTTTGGTATCATTCTTTTCAGCACAACCTCCTGTGTCTGAATTTACAGTCATGTTTTCATTTTGACATACCTTATTAACACAATTGATCTGAAATCAGACAAAAAACATAAAATCCAAGTAGAAAGTTATATTTTTTACTGTAACAACCGCAAACATGTTTATTGAATCATATTTCCTAACTTTAAATGCAAATATAAATTGTCAATTTTAAAATCATATGCACAAGTTTTACAAACAACAAAGTTATTTGCAGCCATTTACCTTTTACTCTTTTTTTATAACCATTTCAAACTATTTACATAACAATCAGGTGTTCTGCATTCAATAAGATGCCACACAAATTATTTGTGCCACTCCAAAAAAAAACAAAGATTTCTGTCCACTATAAAGGAGAACATCACAGCCTGATACCTGCAGGTCTGACAGCAGCAGGTGTATCACTCATCCTGTTCTCTACCTGGAGACAGCAGTCGCCTCATTGTTCTGACACACAACACAAAACGATCCACAACACTACACACTAACAACACAAGACAACACATTAACTACACACTCCAAACATGCTGAACGTCACAAATCTCTCACATCTCAAAACTCGCTCTCTCTTTTTCTGCTCTCTCTCTCTCTCTCTCTCTCTCGCAGTCGCTCCTAAAACCTCCCCCTCTTCCTAAACAACTAAATGTCATGTTGCCATATCATTTTTTGATTGGTCTGTTTTTTGTCGATTGGTCGACAAAAAACAGCCCTCCAACACGAGCAGGCTGTGTTTTGTTTAGTTTTTTCATTTTTTGGTCATAAGCAGAGAGTGCTTGCTAGCGCTGTCCTCAGACACTAAACGTGACAAAACTATTGAGGAAAAAACGCCACGTATATATTGTTTATCATGACTCTGGTTTTACGTGGCCTAGTAACGGTAATACGGTAATTACTAGTAACAGTAATTCATTAGATTGCTCGTTACTGAAAAAAGTAACGCGTTACTTGTAACGCGTTACTTGTAACACCGTTATCACTGCTTATGGCTCTGAAAGCTAATGATCTGTAACTGTAACTTCAGGTAAGATTTGACCAAGTTTAGGTGTAGTTTATTTTCGTTGTGCTAACTTTTTACAGTCAGTTACAATAACTTGTGCTGCGTACTAGCTAGTTTCTATACTGCTGGATGGGTGCTATGATGTTACTGATAATTAACTTTATTTTATTCGTAAGGTTAGTCAGTAGAGTTGCCAACCGTTCTGTAAAAGACAGAATTGTCGCATATTCAGAGAAAATATTACGCGTTTTGTATTGAGCTGAAAAGGAACACAGTTTGTCCCGGACTTCAGCTACAAAGGAAAAAGACACAAAGCTGGAGTTATTCTGCGTCTTTACGCTGCAGCTGCCTCTTCTTCTCTCATTCTCTCCCCCTTCCTCTCCTGTTGCTACTCCAATCATGAAACTGATCATTGGTTACCTGATCAGTGTTTCTGACACAAGTCCCGTCTCTCTTGTTTGTTTATGGCCCACTTTGCGCCAGAAAGAGGAAACCAGCGGATGTCGCGCTAAACAGCAGCAGCACGTTTAAGGTTGATCAGCTGTTGTTAGAATTTAATTTCTAGTATCAGCTGATGTTTGCTGGAGCCACAGCTGTAAAAGCTGCTGGTCATGATACCGGTTTGGTTATCTTACTGGATCATCTGAGCTGAACAGGTGATGGAGAAACAGGTTTACCTTTTAGGTGACATGAATGAGTTGAAGGGAAGTTATGAACTGTTTCTGAGAGATAAATAACACCAGGATCCTTTTCTAAGTAGCTGACAGCTGGTAACTGTGCAGGGGTCTAGCAAAGTTTTGTCAGGGGGGCCAGGTAGGGTATTAACAGGGAAAGGGGGGAACAAAGAAATACTTTTCTTTCTTATTCTCATTTAAACTGTCTAGTTTTTAATAAATAATTATCTGAATCTTACAACCAAAAGTTTTTATCTGAACAAGACAGTGTACAGGCAGCACGGTGGCACGGTGGTTAGCACTGTTGCCACACAGCAAGAAGATCCTGAGTTCAATTCCAACATCAGGCCGGGGTCTTTCTGTGTGGAGTTTGCATGTTCTCCCCGTGTTTGCGTGGGTTCCCTCCGGGTACTCCGGCTTCCTCCCACCGTCCAAAGACATGCACTTAGTGGGGATAGGTTAATTGGATAACCCAAATTGTCACTAGGTGTGAATGTGCGAATGAAAGTGAGTGCGAATGGTTGTCTGTCCCTGTATGTTGGCCCTGCGACAGACTGGCGACCTGTCCAGGGTGTACCCCGCCTCTCGCCCTATGACAGCTGGGATAGGCTCCAGCGCCCCCCGCGACCCTGAAAAAGGATAAGCGGAAGCGAATGGATGGGATGGATGGATGGATGGATGGAAGACAGTGTACATCACTGTCACAGCAGCATCTGTTTTCATTCAAAGGCTTTATGGCTTTTCCTATAATACCCGGTGGGCTGCTCTCTAATCAAAATGCCCAGGCTGATTTTTTTTCCCCCCAGTCCAGCCCTGGGCACGACACACAGGGCTGGACTGTGTGTCGATAAGTTTTATCGTTGCTAGATAGCAGGGAGCAGACGACTGAGTTTATTAAACTCCACCAAAATAATTAGCAAATTTCATTAAAATTTAATAAACTATCATCTTGTCTTTATTTTTAGTTAGCACATACCTTAAACACTTAAAGCTGTAAGCAAATGATAGTTATATAAGAGCAGATGCATGCTGGTGCAATAAGCTGTACGTTTTACGTCCAATGGATGCATGATCTGACTAGTCGACTATCAAAATAATCATTTGTGGCAGCCCTAAGTCACAACACTGGTACATTAAAAATAAGGACTTGAGCATTAACAACACAAAAAGTCTTTGTGATGGCCGGTACAGAAATTTCAAGTCAAGCAAATATTAAACAAAACAAGATGATGGAAAACAGTACAGACTAAACTGTAACCAATTAAAATTTAAAGGTCACTGAAAGTTTACTTAAATGCACTTTTGCAGTGAAGACAGTAGATATGGATCTAAGCCTTTTGCAGCCCTTTCACTCTGCAAAATCTTCTTTTCATGAGTCCGTTAGTCATGTGTATGAGGGCTAGAGTGGCTGTCACATCAGCTGCAAATGGGGACGGCAGTATCATTAATGTGCTAGTTAAGTCCAAAAGTGTGTGTTGCCAGCTTGCTAGACTCTGAGCTTGGAAAAAGAAAAAGGAAAGTATAAGAGTATTGCATTTTCACATTACTCTCATATTACTCTGTCCATTTGCACCTAAAGGACAAAGGTCAGTCTTTCGAGGATGCCAATGTTCACATTTTGGACAGAGAAGACAGATGGTTTGAAAAAGGAGTGAAAGAAGCCATTTGTCTATGTATTTTAACAGAGGGGGTTGCAATAATCTTCTCATGCACCTTAACGCCCACTCACACCTTGTTTCAGCTGATCTTAGTAAGTCACATGACCTTGACTCGTGTGATGAAGCACATGATCAACAGTGGGTTAACGACCCCCTTAAGGGAAAACTCCCACTAGAGCTTAAATACCAGGGACTCTCCATCATTTGGTCTTTGAACTGAAGAAGCTTCTCGAATGAGATGTGAAAAGTCTTGAAGAAACTTTAAAAAGTCCAGACGCTTTTCTTTCCAAGCTCCTTAGACTGCCGTTACCATGACTGAGAACCGACAGATATATTCATATTACTCACTTGCTTCCAGTAAAAAGAGATTAACAGCCAATGGCATGATGGATTTCTAAGGCTAGGATTTGTAGTTAAAGGATAATGACTCATTATCCCAAATATAAATATGGAGGTTCAGGTAATCTATATGTGTTCAATAGATTTTCGGCTTCAGCATGCTAGCATGTCACCAATAACGTTTGTGTAGTTTACTAAAGATTAGATTAAGTTTATAACACTTCAGGTCATTGCATTGGAGGCTTAGTGTTACAACTGTAGCTCTACAACTGAACAATGAACTTGTGCACATCCTCTGTCATCTCATACAGAGATTTGTTGTCTTTAATAAACAAAGGGTCACATAAAACTGACTTTCTTAATTACTATTACTGATATCCAGCTGTGCACATAGCTTTGTCATGAATAGGATGTAATTTTATATCAGTGAGCTGAATGGGAATTTGTTTGTTTTTCTTTTATAGACTTAAAAAAGAACACGTGTCTTTATTAAAGCAATATCTCACTTATTTTTTGGTAATGCGCAGAACACTGGCAGCAGAATGAAAAGCACCTTTCAATGTATGCTCTTGTCTAATAAAAAAAAAATGTCCACACATATTGTCTTGATGCATGCTCAATCTTCCGGGTAAGGAATCCTCAAAAGTTGACCTTGTTCATTTGGATGTAGGGTTTTCATTGGGAGAAATGGTTCGTCACTAATCCAAGTGACTTCTATGCTACATCTAGATGAACAGAATCCAGCTGTTGTAGGAGAGAGCAGTGTGTCATTAATCAGTATGGTATGAATCATCATTAATTTGCAAATTCTGAACACGCTTTTTGCTTTCCATAATAATTAGTTAATACACCTTTCAGCTTTTCATGTATTTTTTAAACAGTTAAACACTTGGGACTTCTGTTTCTTAAATTCTTAAAATATTTTGGGTGCTCAACATTGTTACTATGCCATAACAAGTATTTCCATCTTTAAAGTTGGCGTTGCATATATGAAAGGAAGACATAAACCCACGGAGAATAAACATTTTGTTCCTCTTTGTGTTTTACTTTCATGCCCTCCGCGAACAGAAAAGCAAACCGACACGGCTGCTCCCTGGCTTCTTCACGTCTTACATACACTGTCTGTTGTGTGACTTCACAGTAAATTGCCTTATCTTATCCGAAAGTGACAAAATGTGAATGAGTCGAGTCTGCCTGAAAGCTGTTCACAGATAAAGCCAAGTCAGCCTTGCTGTGACACTGACACACAGTAACCCTTAAAAATGTCATTTTCTCTTACAGTTCAGTCAGCTTAAATGCTTATTGCCTTAATGCGTTGACAACATCGTCGCATCTTGAGTGAATTGCATTCCCCCAATGAATCAACTGAAAGAATGGCCACCATCTGAATGCATCTCTGTAATTCTGTCAAAAAGGAAGAATTCAATTATTTTCTGACAAATGGTGTTGTGTGTATCAGTAAGGGTTGGATTTCAAATCAATATGTCTCTGTAGTTCAGTCAGCAGTGGCAATTAGTTTTCTGCTGCATTCATAAGCAGGAGAGATTTAGTAACATCCCGCTTTAACGTCACATCTTTGCACTGGGGATAATAAGTGTTTTTCCATCTGCTGCCAGACAAAGGACTCCTTTTCTCCAATCATGATTCGCTGGGACTGCTTCTCCCCTTCAGCTTCAATTATTATTAACATGATCCTGATGATGACAGGTGACTGGAAGCTGTTCATATTGGGGACACTGGGCACTAAGGTACAAATGTTTTTATTAGCACTGTTAATGTGCAGCATGTCTTTAAGCTCAGTTTTTAAAACCTTACAATCTAACTTCCTTC